>NC_134690.1:170093594-170693594 GCF_050947455.1 Rhinoderma darwinii | reverse complement strand
GGAGGGATAGTCTATTCTACTGCCTGATGTGCCCATCTCAACCAGGACTCTGCAACTACCCCTGTTCTGAAACGTACCACACAGTTTACAATTATAATTTTTTTTTAGGGAATGCCAAAATGGGGGAGGGTTGTTTTTTTTTTTTTTTTGTTTTTTTAGGAAGTTAACTTTAATTTATAGTTTCATTTTAGTTTGAGCTTTCCAAATGGGGAGGAATTCTTTTGGGAGAGGTAGCAGAGTTAATTTTTTCAGAAAATATTTTACCCCTTTCATATTTTTGATCATTTTGTTTCTTTTGACTGTTTTTATGACTATGTCCTGCTGAACAAAGCTGTTATTTTTAATACAATTTCTGTACCGTGATACGGGCATGATCTTTTATTTGGAGGATCACTAATAATCGAGCTGTTCCTAATCCATAAACTGTGGGCTTTACTACATCCAGGTAGTAGGGGGACCTCCTGGACCTGACAATGCTTCTGGAAATACTTTCATCATTTTGGGGATTAGTGATCCTTTACTGTTCCTATAGATGGTTTTGGACATTGCCCCTCTATATATTCTGTAGGTGATTGGTTGTTTTGTGCACATAGCGGTTCCTACCTTGCCGGGCAGGGGCTTGTTATGGTGTACCGCGTCACTTGGCACGTTCGTCCCTCCTTATATAGGGATTGATGGAGCTAAAGAGACTTTGTACAACCAGTCAGTAAAAAAAAAACAATCTTGTCATGGCCGCCCTGCAGGTTCTTCTATCTAGTGAACGGACTCGAGTTTGCCACATAGTTGCATACATTTTCCTCCATTTTATTTTTTATTTTTTTACAATATTGCTCATCACTCTAGTACAGATTATTTTTTCCTCTCTGACTGATTTTATATTAGGACAGAATTCTCACCACAATGACATCATAATGGCACAGATGAGGGACAACTCCTTCTTTAGCAAGACGTAGTCATGGGTACAGGCAAATACGTATATAGCGAGATACATCCGTTATGAATACACGACTTCTCTTCTGTATGCCACACAAATTTATTAATGTGGCATTTTTCTAATAACTTTTTACCACGTCTCCACTATTTCATGTGGAAACGTAATAAGAAATTGAAGAAAACATTATATACCCATAGTGTCTAAAATAATACCCATTATTTCCTCCTTTAAACATTTTTTGGTCAGAATGCCCACTACACCACTAGATGTTATTTTTTTTTTCCACCTGCTTTGCATTATATTTAGCAAAAAACCGTAGGGTCAAAATACTCACTACACCCCTAGATAAATACCTTAAGGTGTCCAGTTTTCAAAATGGGGTCATTTATGGGGAGTTTCTGGCGGCTCAAAGCCTCTCCAAATGTACATTGGGGCCTAAAACATTTTCACGCAAAACGTGTCCTGAAAGCCTCCAGCTTCTCCCTTCCGTTTGGGCCCTGCCGTGTGTCCAGGCAGCGTATTAGGGCCACAGTTGGGGTGTTTTTTAAAACAGGAGAAACAGGGTGATAGATTTTGGGGTGTGTTTCTTCATTCTCATGTTCGCTTTACAAAGAAATCCGTCTTTACAATGACACATTTGTGAAAAAAGTGGAATTTTTTTTTTTTTCTCCTTCTTTGCATGAATTCTTACAAAAAAACTGTGGGGTCAAAATACTCACTAACACCCCTAGATAAATACCTTACGAGGTGCTGTTTTTCAAAATGGGGTCATTTGTGGGTGTTTCCATCATTATGATACTTATGAGGCCCTAAAAACCTGACGGTGCAGGAAACAAAATGTACTTACAAATGTAATAAACATTTTATAAAAGTCTTCTATAGAATTTTGAAGTCTTCTAAATTGCTCAATTTATTTTTTAAAAGTGCTGCTAAAATAGAGTAAAGAGATGGAAATATATATTTAATTAAATAAATTGTACAGTATGTGTGTACATATGTGACCTATTGCAGTTCCAAATAGGGAAAAATGTAAATTTTTACGTCATCAATTTTTGTATTTTTTAATTAATTTCCGCAAATCGTATCCGTCTACTTTTACCACTAAAATAAAGTACAACGTAACGAAAAAAGCAATGGCAGAATTACTTGGATATTCAAAACTGTTGCAGAGTTATTATCTGACAAAGTCAGACATACCAGATTTGACAAATCTGGCTTGATCATGAAGGTCCAAACAAGCTTGGTCATTAAGGGGTTAAATGGATTGAAATGAACACCTGTGTGCTTTTTTTTTTTTTTTTGTGCCCTTCAATTATTGTTATGATACAGCTTGTATGTATAATTTTTTTGCTTAAAAACACAACTCATTGATTTAATTAAAAAAAAACAAAAAAAAAACCTTCGAGGCGTGCCTTTTAAAAAAGTGTATCCAGACAAACTACTCACTCACTTTTGACATACATCCATTCAGTCATATAATTAAAATCACCTCCTTAACCATTTTTATTTTTCCGTCATATAATGTACTGGGAAACTGAAAAAAAAAAAGGCTTTGCGGGCTGAAATTGAAAAAACTGATTCCTCCATAGTTTTTTGTATTTCGTTTTTACGGCTTTCACCGTGCAGTAAAAAATTACAACTTAACTTTATTCTGCGGTTCAATATGATTACGGGGATACCAAATGTATATAGGTTTCTCTATATTTTACTACTTTTACAAAGAAAAAACTATTTGTTAAAAAAAAAAAAACGTGTTTTGTTTCGCCACATTCTGAAAGCCATAACTTTTTTTTTTTTTTTTTGGTCTATTTGAGCAGACTTATTTTTTTGCGGGACGAGCTGTAGATTTTATTGGTGTCGTGTCATGTGCCCATTGTAGGCACTTTTGGCACTGGACAGGGTCAGTATGTGCACTCTGTGTGGCTACGTAGTCCCATATGCCGCAAGCTGCGATGCCCTGTGTCCTCTGACAACTTTCTATCATAGCCAGCATTAAATTTTTCAGCAGTTTGTGCTACAGTAGCTCTTTTGTGGGATCTGACCAGATGGGCTAGCCTTCACTCTCCACATGCGTGAATCAGCCTCAAGTGCTAATGACTCTGTCGCCGGCTCACCATTTGTCCATCGTTGGACCACTTTTGTTAGGTACTAACCGCTGCATAACAGGAATACCTCACAAGTCCTGCTAATTTTTCCTGCTTTTAACCCCTTCAGGACTGAGCCTGTTTTGGCCTTCAGGACGAAGCCGATTTTTAAAATCTGACGTGTCACTTTATGTGGTAATAACTCCGGAATGCTTTTACCTATCCAAGCGATTCTGAGATTGTTTTCTCGTGACACATTAGACTTTATGTTACTGGCAAAATTTGCCCGATAGATTCAGTATTTAATTGTGAAAAACGCCAAAATTTAGCGAAAAATTGCAAAAATTAGCATTTTTCTAAATTTAAATGTATCTGCTTGTAAAACCGATAGTAATACCACACAAAATAGTTACTAGTTACCATCCCCCACATGTCTACTTCAGTTTGGCATCGTTTTTTGAACATTATTTTATTTTTCTAGGACGTTACAAGGCTTAGAACTTTAGCAGCAATTTCTCATATTTTCAAGAAAATTTCAAAAGGCGATTTTTACAAGGACAAGTTCAGTTCTGAAGTGGATTTGAGAGTCTTATATATTAGAAAGTCCCCATAAATCACCCCATTTTGAAAACTGCACCCCTCAAAGTATTCAAAACAGCATTCAGAAAGTGTATATGTATTAACCCTTTAGGCGTTTCACAGGAATTAAAGCAATGTAGAGGTGAAAGTTACAAATTTCATTTTTTTTTATACAAAATTCATTTGTAATACATTTTTTTCTATACCACAGAAGGTTTTTCCCAAAAAATGTAACTTATTATTTATTGCCCAGATTCTGCAGTTTTTAGAAATACCCCACATCTGGCCCTAGTTCGGTCATGGACTGAAACACAGGCCTCAGAAGCAAAGGAGCACCTAGTGGATTTTGGGGCCTTCTTTTTTTACCATATATTTTAGGTACCATGTCAGGTTTGAAGAGGTCTTGTGGGGCCAAAACAATAAAGACCCCCAAAAGTGACCTCATTTTGGAAACTACACCCCTCAGGGAATTTATCTAGGGGTATAGTTAGCATTTTGAACCCACAGTTTTTTTGCTAAATTTATTTGAATTAGTTTGTGAAGATGAAAATCTACTTTTTTCTGAAAAAACGTAGAAATTTTTAATTTTTTCAAGGTATAAAAGAGAAAAAACACCCCAACATATGTAAAGCAATTTCTCCTGATTATAGCAATACCCCATATGTGGTAATAAACTGCTGTTTGGACCCACAGCAGGACTCCGAAGGAAAGGAGCACCATTTGGATTTTGAAATTCTGATTTTGCTGGAATGGTTTTCAGTGCCATGTCGTGTTTGAAATGCACTGGAGGGAACAAAATAGTGGAAACCCCCAGAAAGTGACCCCATTTTGGAAACTACACCCCTCAAGGAATATTTCTAGGGGTAAAGTTAGCATTTTGACCCCACGGTTGTTTTGCTGAATTCATTGGAATTATTCTGTAAAGGTAAAAATCAACTTTTTTTCTGAAAAAAGGTAGCCATTTTTTATTTTTACAAGGAATAAAGGAGAAAAAGCACCCCAACATTTGTAAAACAATTTCTCCCGATTACGGAAATATGCCATATGTAGTAATAAACTGCTGTTTGGACCCACAGTAAGGCTTAGAAGGGAAGGAGCGCTATTTGGCTTTTGGAGCTCAAATTAGCTGAAATGGTTTTTGGGTGCCATGTCGAATTTGCAAAGCCCCTGAGAGGCCAAAACAGGGGAAACCCCCCAAAAGTGGAAATTACACCACTTAAAGAATCTATCTAGGGATATAGTGGGCATTTAGACCCCACAAGTCTTTTGCAGGATTTATTAGAATTAGGCCGTGAAAATGAATATCGACATTTCTTCCACTAAAATGTTGCATTTTTTTCAATTTCACAAAGGATAAAGGGGGTAAAAGCACCCCAACATTTGTAAAGCAATTTCTCCCGAGTACGGCAATACCCCACGTGTGGTCATAAATGGTTTTTCATTAGAAAGTAATTAACCCTTTCTGGAGTGATCCATTTTTTTCTTTTCCTTCGTTTTTTTCCTCCCCGCGTTCCAAGAGCCACAATTTTTTTATTTTTCAGTCAATAGAGCGGTATGAGGGCTTATTTATTGAGGGACGAGCGGTCGTTTTTATTGGTGCAACTTTTTGGTACATACAACGAAGGTGACCAAAAAAACAGCGATTTTGCCGTTCTAAATTCTTTATTTTTTACGTGAGACGCTCCATACATCACCCCCCACAGTAAGACATGCTATGTTGTGGTGCGCGAAGGGGTTAATGCGCAGCGCATGGTGCGGAGTGAAAATTAAAATTTTCCACTCATATGCCATTTTAGTGCACTATATGTTATGCCCAGTTTGTGCCACTGAAGACAAATAACTCAAAATAATAACCGGGTTCTCCCGGGTATGGCGATGCCATATCTGTGGACGTAAATTGGTGTTTAGGCACGCTGCAGGGCTCAGAAGGGAGGGACGCCATTTGGCTTTTGGGGCGCAGAGTTTGCTTGGTAGTTGTTCTGTTTGGGGTTTTACTGGTGTTTCAGTTTATAATGTGGGGGCATATGTAATCTGTGCGGGGTACATCAGGGTACATGTTATCTGTGCGGAGTACATCAGGGTATATGTAATCTGTGCGGGGTACATCAGGGTACATGTTATCTGTGCGGGGTACATCAGGGTATAATAAGAGGGTATAATAATGCAGTAAATAAATAATAATCCGCAGATATGTGGCCGGTGTCGCACTTATAAATGGCGCCCAATCTTATCCGCTTTTGGAACACTCTGCACATTTTGCATCGCCATATTCTGAGAGCCAGAACTGTTTTATTTTTTTCTCCACCGGAGCCGTGTGAGGGTTTATTCTTTGCGGGACAATCTGTAGTTTTCATTGGTACCATTTAGGGGTACCAGAAATTTTTTTGATCACGTTTTTATTCCATTTTTTGGCAAGCAAGGTGACCAAAAACCATAAATTCTGACAATGTTTTTTATTTGTTTTTTTTATGGCCTTCACCCTGGGCTATAAATGACCATTATACTTTATTCTGCGGGTCGATACGATTACGGCGATACCATATGTATATAATTTTTTTATGTTTTGCAGCGTTTGTGCAATAAAATCACTTATTTATAAAATAAATAAATTTTTGTGTCACCATATTCTGAGAGCCATAGCGTTTTTATTTTTCAGTCAAAAAAGCGGTGTAAGGGCTTGTTTTTTGCGGGACGGGATGTAGTTTGTATTGGTACCATTTTGGCGTACATGCGACTTTTTGATCACTTTTTATTGTATATTTTGGGAGGGTTGGTAACCAAAAAATTGTGATTCGGGCACTGTTTTTCGTTTATTTTTTTCGCGGTGTTCACCGTGCGGGAAAAATAATTGGGGTCGTTACGAACGCGGCGATACCAAATATGTGTACTTTTTTTAACGTGTTAATTTTTTTCCTATAATAAAAGTCTTATTATAGGAAAAAAAAAGCATTCTTTGTTTATGTCACTTCTAACTTTGATTTTTACACTTTTTCAAAACATTTTTATTATCTTTTTTTACTTGTCCCACTAGGGGACACTTAGACTGGCAGCTCTGATCGATGCTGGAACACATTACACTACACACGTAGTGTAATGTGTTCTAACTGTCATTGTGACGTAACTGTCACACTGACAGGAAGCATCGGAGGACCGGCCGGAGGCTGATCCTCCGAGGCTTCCGTACATGGCAACCCGGAGGTCATTGTCTGGCCTCTGGTTGCCATGATAAGGATCGCCAGCCCCCGCAAATACATGTGGGGGGCTGCCGATCCGCTGTAAACCTCTTCGATGTGGTGATCGCAATCGACCACCGCATCGAAGGGGTTAATTGCCGATTTCAGCGGCGACAGGCCGCTGATCGGCAACGGGGAGAGCAGGGCTGACACCCTGCACAGTTAACCGCCGTTGCGGTGTAGCGCCACGCGGCGGTTAACTTTTAAAGCGCGGACGTAACTGTACGCCCAGGTGCGCGAAGTTACTGCTTATCTGGACGTACAGTTACGCCAAGGTGCGGGAAGGGGTTAACACATCATCAAGAACTGATTGTTTACTTGCTGTTTAATAGATTCCACCCCTTGACCGCTGCCATTGTAACGCGTTAATAAATGTTATTCACTTGGTTTTAATGTTCTGGCTGAATGGTATGTCTGTATTCTTTTTGGTATCCGAACATTTATGAAGGACATTAGCCAAAAAAAATGGTGTGCACAGCACACAAGATTGTGAACCAGAAAGGTAAAGTGTTTTTGATATTTTATTGGAGTGGCTCTTTAAATCTTATAATCTCTTAATCTCCTTTTAATATTTCAGCAATTATTCTCATGCAAATACCTTTAGAAGTGGAATGAGACAGCAGAGAGACACCCGACAAGCCACGTATTTCCTTAGGAGAGGCCTGAAGGTAATCTAATCTGCAACAATGAGGAGGGTCTGAAATAATTTTTTTTAAATTGATGTATAAACCTATACAGTGTTTTGCAAAAAATATTCACCCCCTGGTGTTTTTCCGGTTTGTTGCATTACAACTTTGAATTGAAATTGAATTTTGGGAGGTTTGTACCATCGATTTATACTACATGCCCATCACTTTGAAGGTGCAAAATATATTTTACTGTGAAAGAAATAGGACAAAAAAGAGAGAACTTAAATGTACATAAGTATTCGCCCTCTGAAAGTCAATTCTTTGTGGAGCCACTTTTTTTCAGAAATTACAAATAAAAGTCTCTTGGCGTATGTTGGTTTTACAGCTCTAGACATTTGGGATTTTCCCTTATTCTTCCAGGCACAACTGCTCCAACTCCAAGTTATAGATGGGTTGTGTTGGTGTACAGTCATTCAACGATTCTCAATTGGATTGAGTTCGGGATGTTGACTAGGTTATTCCAAGATGTTTAAATGTTTTGCAAACTCAATGTGTTCTTTTTTTTCTGGCTTCTCTTCCGTAAAGCCCACTCTGTGGAGTGTACGGCTTATAGTGGTCCTGTGGAGTTTTGGTGGGTGGCTTTTTCTTGTCAGGTTTGTAGTAGTGCCATATTCTTTCCGTTTTGTTAGAAAGGATTTATTGGTGCTCTTTGGGAGGTTCAAAGTTTTTTGTTTTTTATTTTTTATTTTTTTTTAACCCAACCCTGATCTATACTTCTCCACCACTTTGTCCCTGACCTGTTTGGAGAGCGCCTTAGTCCTCATGTAGCTTGCTTAGTGGTATTGCAGACTCGGGGGTCTTTCAGAACCGGTTTACTTATCCTGACATCATGTGACACTTTGATTCCATACAGGGGGATCTTATTTTTTTGAACTATGTGAATTCTGGAGTTAATTGGTTTGATCGGGCCTGATTTACGGTTTTCATAGCAAAGCGGGTGAATACATATGCGCTCATAACTTGTAATGCAATGGACCTAACAAGATAAAATTTAAAATCCATTGAATTCCAGGTTGCAATGCAACAAAACAGGAACGACACAATGGGGTGTGAATACTTTCGCACGGCACTGTATAACAGTGGTCATAATAATTAGACGTTTGGGAGATAAATGGTTACAAGGCACTGCTAATATCGGTAGGGTAACAGGAAAAATCATTCCTGTCTGTCCTAAGTTCCATGTGGCAAAAATGTTTTCTTTCTAAATTCATGCAGGTTATTTTTTGCTTCTATATCTTGATGACCATTACAATGTTCTATGCCAATGATTAAATTATATTCAAGGCCTGTATAATATTCATGAGAGAGAGAGAGAGTAAAAAAAACACTATCCGCCTTGGTTCATGAAGCTCGTGAGTATCAAGCCATGTTATTTCTTCCATTTCAGGTCCAGGCAAGAATGGAGAGTAATCAACGTCAGGAGATTCAAGACCCGAACAGAAATCACGCGTGAGTATGCTTACTGCTTAACCCCTTCCCGACATATGACCTACAGTGACGTCATAGCCGGGTAGGGGGAAGTATGGAGCGGGCTCACGGACTGAAGCCGCTCCATACGATGCCGGTGTCGGCTGTATGTTACAGCCGACACTTCAGAGTAATGAGCGGGAACGTGCTCGAGCGCGATCCCGCTCGTTTAACTAGTTAAATACTGTGGTCAACAGCGACCGCAGCATTTAAATCGTTAGAAAGAGGGGGGCGATCCCCTCTAACAGCTCATCACGCCCCCCACAACGCAATCGCGGGGTGGCGATGGTTGCTATGGCTGCCTGGGGGCCTAATGAAGTCCCCTCTGGCAGGGCTTAATAGATGCCTGTCAGAATCACGATATACTGCCATACATTAGTATGGCAGTATATCGTGCAAGCGATCTAACGATCGCTGGTTGAAGTCCCCTAGGGGGACTAATAAAAAAAAAAGTAAAAATGAGTTCAATAAAGTTGTTTTTTTGTGTGAAAAAAAATAAATATTAAAAGATAAAAAAAAACCTTTTCCCATTTCCCCCCCTAGAGCATAGTAAAAAATGAAATAAATAAACATAATTAGTATTGCCGCGTCCGTAAAAGTCTGAACTATTAGGGTATGTTCACACGGCCTATTTACGGACGTAATTCGGGCGTTTTTGCCCCGAATTACGTCCGAAAATAGCGCCTCAATAGAGCTGACAAACACCTGCCCATTGAAATCACTACTTTGGCCGTAATTGGAGCCGTTATTCATTGACTCCAATGAATAGCAGCGCTAATTACGCCCGTAATTGACGCGGCGTTCAAGTGCCTGCACATGTCGTTACGGCTGAAATTACAGGGATGTTTTCAGGCTGAAACATCCCCGTAATTTCAGCCGTTACGGACGCCCTCGTGTGAACATACCCTTACAAAATATCATTATTTAACCCGCACGGTGAACGCCGTAAAAAAAAAAAAAATTGTAAACGCCAGTATCTCTCTGTTTTCTGGTCACCTAATCCACAAAAAATGAAATAAAAAGTGATTAAACCTTCGCATGTACACCAAAATGGTATTATTGAAAACTACAGCTTATCCCGCAAAAACTAAGCCCTCATACCACTTAATCGACGGAAAAATAAAAAAGTTATGGCTCTCGGAATTTGGCGACAAAATGTTTTTTATTTTTTACACTTCGGTTTTTACTTGTAAAAGTAGTAAAATATAGAAAAAACTATATATATTTGGTATCGCCGTAATCGTATTGACCCGCAGAATAAAGTTAACATGTTGTTTTAATTGCACAGTGAATTTCGTAAAAACGGCGCGCAAAAACCATGGAGGAATCGCAGTTTTTGTTTTTTTTTCATTTTCTACCCCACAAATCATTTTTTCCCCGTTTCCTAGTACATTATATGGCAAAATAAATGGTGCTACGAAAAACTACAACTCATCCCGCAAAAATCAAGCCCTCATAGTACTATATCGACGGAAAAATAAAGACGTTATGGCTTCTGGAAGGTGGGGAGGAAATAACGAAAATTAAAATCTGAAAGTTGTTTACGACGGGAAGGGGTTAAAGTACTTAACATATCCAATAATTGTCTTTCTTGGATATGTTGTGACCTTGTCCCTTTCCATTTAGAAATATATTACTAGGTTTGTTCACTGGTGCATGTCTCCCTCTTCTGTAGAAGAATTGTGATTGAGGAGAAATGGTGGAAGAATTAGTGTATAGTTTACTCCTATATATTTTTCAGATGGAAGACCTCTATGAACAGAAGTGGTCTTCTGACTGTATCATTTGGTAATCCTTCTGCTGTACCTAGGTAAGTAGGCTGTTTTATGAGGTAATCGTATATGTTGGGGGGGGGGGGGTTGTGTTTTTGTTTTTCCTATTTCTGTCCTTTTATTCTTATTGTTTTTATAGTATTTGTGGAGATCTATTGTCTAATGCTTTAATTTATCATGCTTGCCTTTAACAGCAGTATGGAAACCGCGTTATCAAGACCCACGTTACCCTTTTTATTGAAAAAGGAGGGTGCAGAAATAAAAGTTCCCAAAGGGGTTCCACTTGACTTCGATATAAACAGCGTTGCTAAACAGGTAACTTGTTCTTGTTTTGAATTTGTTTGCTGTTGTGTAAACTATTAGGCTGGGTTCACACGACCACTTTAACGTCCGTAATCGACGGACGTATTTCGGCCGCAAGTCCCGGACCAAACTCAGTGCAGGGAGCCTAGCATCATAGTTATGTACGATGCTAGGAGTCCCTGCCTCTCTGCAGGACAACTGTCCCGTACTGTAATCATGTTTTCAGTACGGGACAGTAGTTCCACGGAGAGGCAGGGACTCCTAGCATCGTACATAACTATGATGCTAGGAGGCCGGCTCCCTGCACTGAGTTTGGTCCGGGACTTGCGGCCGAAATACGTGCGTCGATTACGGACGTTAAAGTGGTCGTGTGAACCCAGCCTTACCCTTTTTCTTTTCTTTCTTTCATTATAAAATCTTGCATTTCTAACTGTACAGCAGTAATATCATTGATTTCGACTTCTCCGCATTGTGTAACTTTTGCTGTATATCCTGTTTTCACTAGACTGGAATCACACTGAATGAGCGCTTCAAGATTCTGAAGGAACAAAGACTGTCTCAGACTCTGAAAGGAAACAGATTTGTGACTGTGGGATGAGATCTGTTCCCTGCCTCGGGCTGTGATCTGTGAACGTTCCTTTTTATTTTTCACGTGACTTTAATTGCAGAGACCAAGAAGTAAATGTCTCCTGCACCAAGGCTATGGCTCTTCATATTGTTTTTTTTTTAAGGCTCTAAAGTTGAGAACTTTCGTATTGTTTGTACTGTGAAATCTGGATAAGGGTATAAAAGCCTGGAAAAGTGAAATGTGACATGGAATTCTTCAGTCAGTACTTTCAAACCTTGGCTAAACTCGAAATACTGTTATGAATACAGATACATAGTCAACATTTTTATTTTCCTGGAGGAGATGGTTTCCATGTTATAACGCAGACTGTTGATGTTTTCTTACACTGTTCTTTCTTGTACAGTTTTATGTATGCTCAACGACCCTCATAATTAGTAAATGAGACAAAAATGTCCTTCGAAACAAAGTGAAGATTTACCTCATTCCGCAAATTTTCAGTTTTAGAAGAAGATCGTCTGCCAAAGTCTTGGCACTGCGGGTTGGCCGCATGTTATGGAGTATCCACTCTCATTGGCGTTTCGTCAGCAGGACACGTCTGTTGACTTCTTAAACAATGGTATGAGTCTGTCAGCGATGATTTCTGGGATAAAGTATTTAGACCCTTGTTAGGTTTGATGAGAAGCAACATTCTGCTTGTTTAGCTTATAGGCTGGATTCACACAGGACAGAAATACTGCAGATTTCCGTGCAGAAAATCTGTAGCGAATTACAGTCCCAGCCATGCGGAGACTGGAAAAAATCTCATCCACATGCTACTGAACAAATTTCAAAACTCATTCTGTTCCGGATGTTCACTGCAGAGCTCAGCCTTTCAATGTAGAATGGGGAGGGGGGGGGATCCGCAGCAAAATACGCATATAAAACGTACGTGTTTTGCTGCGGAAAATATGCAGCGTTTCTGCCCTGTGTGAATCCAGCCATAGACTGTTGGCAGAGGCGCACCGAAGTGTTGCTTAGTAGCATTTTGGAAAATATATGTTTTGTTATCAATTTGATACTTGGATTGAAGTTTTGGTTGGGATCTTTCCAAGCATACAGACCATAAATCTTGTTTGCTTGGTAAATGAAATTTTTGCTACCGTTAAATGATGTTGACAGAACAATATTGTATATCTAACCTTTTTTCATAATAAACAGTTCTGCACAACTGTCTGTTCCGTTTCTGATGTTTGTATTTATAGATCACGCTCTTTGGTCTAGTTCACACGGAGCAATTTGCAGGCAGATTTTGACCTGCCTGCACTTTCTTGCCCCAGTTTTCTCTGCATCTCGACCGCGGCCATTGAGAGCTAAAATACGCAAAACGCTTTCACTGCCTCCCATTGATTTCAATTGGAGGTGAGAGGCAGAACCACAGTAAGAAAGAACATGAAATCAATGGCAGGTGGTTTCGGCAGTTTTTTTGGCACGGATTCTGACTTGGTTTATGCGTCAAATTCCGCACCAAAAAAACTCTGTATGAACTAAGCCCTTAATCACTGCCCATTCGCCTTTATCACATCGGTCAGTTCACACGGCGGATTTTACGTGGTTAGTCCCACCACAAAATCCGCTGCGGAATTAAGATTATTAAGTAGCTAATTACAGTCTCAGCCATGTGGAGGAGATTTGAAAAAAATCATTCACATGCTTCTGACCATTTACCAGACAGAAATTGAAGCATGCTGTGGATTAGGAATTATGTAATCATAATGCAATCGTTTCATTTCAAAGGCTGAAAACAAACCTGTTCTCTCACTGATACCTGTGTCAGGACCATAGGACTGGCACCATGGATGTAAGGCAGATGGACTGGCACCATGGATGTAAGGCCGGATTCACACGAACGTGTGCGTTTTGCACACGCAAAAAACGCTGCGTTTTGCGTGCGCAAAAGGCACTTAGCTCCGTGTGTCAGCCCCGTATGATGTGCAGCTGCGTGATTTTCGCGCAGCCGCCATCATTATGACACTCCGTTTGGATGTTTGTAAATAGAAGAGCACGTGGTGCTTTTCTGTTTACATTCATAGTTTTACTGCTGTTGCTCGCGTCACACGGAAGTGCTTCCGTGTGGTGCGCGTGATTTTCATGCACCCATTGACTTCAATGGGTGCGTGATGCGCGACATACGCACAAAGAACGGACATGTGCGCAAAAATCACTGACAGTCTGCACTGCCCCCTAGACTAATATAGGTCCGTGCGAGTCGCGTGAAAATCACGCGCGTTGCACGGATGTATATCACGTTCGTCTGAATAAGCTCTCGGGCAGATGCGCGGCCACCTTTCCATTCGTTCTATGGCAGCCTCCCAAGGCAGGACTGGATCAGGGATCCCTGGTCTCCAGATAAGTGGGACCCGCACCAATCAAACATTTATGGCTTATACAGAGGATTATATTTATTTTATGTTTTGTTTTTTTCTTCTGGACAAATGTGTTGGGACACACCATTTAGGCTATATTCACTTGACCGTGAAAAAAAATGGGCATTAAAAACTGATCAACTGTCTCCAAATTTTCATCCATTTCCAGTCCGTCTGTCCGTTTTTAATGGCCGTTTATCATCCGTTTACCATCTGTTTTTCATGGCCGTTAAAAAAAAACAAAAACTGGTGGATTTAATTTCAGGGGTTTTTTTTTCTTCTTCCAAACCCCCTGAAAACATCACAGTACCCACTGTAGATGGTGCCAGTGCCACTGCCCACTGTAGATGGTGAACATACATAACGAGCCAGTGCCCACATAGTTCTACACACACTGCCCATGTAGATATTGCCAAACCCCCCTTGAAGATAGCGCCACACTTTCCGTCCCCGCTCCAGGAGGATCCCCTGACGTTACTGTCTGTGTATGGATAGTGATGGCAGGGGCTGCTCCAAGAGCGGAATCACCGGCCAGAGCGACGGCAATGCTCTTGCTGGGGATTCCGCTCCTAGAGGGAGCCCCAATGGCGCTATCTACACTGTTCTGAATACGGCCATGTGAAGGCCATTAAAAAAAAAAACAGCCATCACACGACCATCTTTACCTGTCGTGCGATAATGACACAGACAGTTTTCGTATTAGTTTGTTCCTTCCCGCCTTGCAAAAGCCATAACCTTTTTTACTTTTTCGTCATCCTAGCTGTTTGATGGCTTGTTTTTTGCAGGATAAGTTGTAATTTTTCATGGCACCATTTAATGTACTGGGAAACTGCAAAAAATTATTTGTGGGGTGAAATGGGCAAAAAACAGCGATTGCACCATGGTTTTTTTGGGCTTCGTTTTTACGGTGTTTATCAAGCAGTAAAAACAACATGTTTACTTTATTCCACGGGTTGTGACAATTACTGTAATACCAAGTTTACAACATTTTTTTTATGTTTTTACCAATTTTTTAAATAAACTAATTGTTAAAACATATATTTTGTGTCGCCATATTCTGGGAACCTTACGCTTTATTTTGTTGGTTTTTTTCAGTCTATTTTAGCAGTGTGTGGGCTTATTTTTTTTTCCCAGGGCGAGCTGCAGTTTTCATTGGTTGTATAACCTTGTGGGGTACATGCAACTTTTTGATCCCCCCCCCCTTTTTTTTTTTTTAACAACTTTTATTGGAGCTAAGGTGACCAAAAAAACAGTAATTTGGGCGGTTTTAATTTTTTCCCACTGTTCACCCTGCAGGTTAAAGGGATCCTGTCATCAACATCTTACCTGTTAAACTCGCCTGACCCCTCAATGGCCGCAGCTGTCCAGAGTTTATTCCTGTTCTCTTCTTTCCTGAAGTCCTTCTCTGTCGGTAAATATAGTCGTTTAAACTTTTCCCGCCTTTTATGGTAATTATTTTTCCCTCTGGGATGCAGCTTCTTAACCACGCCCACTGCCACCACCTGTCCGGCCCTGACTGGCTAAGGAGCTGTCAATCAAAAAGGAGGTGGAGTCCACTCTGAGACGCTGGAGGAATGAAAATCTGACTCTTTTCAGATGAAGATTTGACTCTTTTCTGCTCATTTGCATATGGCGTGGGACCACTGAAAAACGGAATACTAAAGCTACAGAGCTTACTTAGAACATATTTATAGCTTAGATGACAATGATTTTGCACCCACTTTCACCAGGTATTGCTGGCTTTATAGCTAAAATGCTGGTGACAGGTTCCCTTTAAGTAATGTTATACTGTAATAGTTCAGACTTTTATGGACTTGGCGATTCCAGTTCTTTTCATGTTTTTGTTTTGGTTTTTTTTTGTTTTTTTTAGCATTTCTTTATAGAAAACCTGGGAAAAGGTTGTGGGGTTTTTTTTACTTTTTTTTTTTTTTTTTTTTAAATATTTTTGTACAATAACAAAAAAACTTTATTCTACAGTTCTCTTATTTTTATGATTGGTCATCTTGGGATTTGAACCAGCGACCATCAGATCGCTGGTACAATACATTAGTATTGCAGTGTATCACAGTGTATTGTCATTTTTACAGGCTCCTGTTAAGCTCTGCCAGACAGGACTTAACAGGAGAAGAAAGAAGGCGGACCTGGGGGCCTTCATTAGGCCCCAGGCTGCTATGACAACGATCCGCACCCTGCAGTCATGGGGGGGGGGGGACGATAGGCTGTCAAAGGGGACCAACTCCCTTTTTCTAATGCCTTAAATGCTGTGGTCGCGATTGATCCCTTCATCTAAGGGGTGAAACAGACAGAATCAAAGTGATCTTTGATTCCACCCATTGCAGTGAGGTGTCTGTTGTAATACACTGTGTGGAGCACGCTCTGCATGTGAGCCCGCTACATGCTTCCCCTTAACGGCTGCCATGTACATGTACGTGGCATGACATTAAGAAGCTAATCATTAAATTCAAGTGGTTCATTCAGTCCTATTGCCACAGGTGTAAAAAAAAAATAAGCACCTAGCCATGCAGGCTGCCTTTACAAACCGATGCCATTGTTGCCCAAAGTCCGTTCATAAAATGTCTTTGCTCCTAGGTATTCCACGATCAACAGTGAGTGGTATTATTGCAAAGTGGAAGCGTTTAGGAACCTCAGCCACATGGTGGCAGACCATGTAAAGTTACTGGGCAGGGTCCTCGAGTGCTAAGGCGCATAGTGCATAAAAGTCACCGACGCTCTGCTGACACAATAACTGCAGAGTTACAAGCCTCTTCTGGCATTTACGTCCACACAAAAATCTGTCCTGGGAGCTTCATGGCATGGGTTTTCATGGCCGAGCAGCTGCATGCAAGCCTTGCATCACCAAGCATAATGTCAAGCGTCTGATGGAGTGGTGTATATCACTCCGCCGCTGGGCTCTGGAGCAGTGAAAACGTGTTCTGTGGAGTGATGAATCACGCCTCTTTATCTTGCAGTCGGATGGATGAGCCTGGGTTTGGCGAATGTCAGGAGACTGTTAGATGTTTAACTGCATTGTGACCACTGTGAAGTTGGTGGAATAGGGATAATGCTGTGGGGTCGATTTTCAGGGGTTGGTTTAGGCCCCTTAGTTCCAGTGAAGGGAAATCTTCATGCTTCAGCATATCAAGACATTTTGGACAATTTTATGCCTCTAACTTTGAGGGAACGGTTTGGGGAAGTCCCTTTTCTGTTCCATCATGACTGCTCCAGTGCACAAAGCAAGCTCCATAAAGGCATGGTTTGGTGTGAAAGGACTTGAGTGACCCGTGTAAAGTTATTTTAGCTGCAAAGGGAAGACCAAATCCATGTTAATACCTATGGATTTAGAATGGGATGTCATTAAAAACTACTGTAGGCATAATTTTTAGTTATCCCAATACTTTTGTCCATATAGTGTGCCAATCTATCTCCTTTCAAACTACAATATTTGTTCCAGGATGACCGCTGTACCTTAAAAATATTGAGCTATTAAAATCTTTATAAATGAAGGCATGCAAACTGATTTAGGAAATATGTTTGGGTACAAGTTCAATACCCTAAATAGAATTCAATATGGAAAAAATAATAATATACACAGGTGCTATGGAATTTATTATTTAGAAAATTTGGGGAGCCTGGATAGAATCTACTGCCAAAAAAATTACATGTTTGATATAGAATGTAGGTAAGATGACAGATTAAAAGCTCACATTTAACAATAATAAAACGTTTTATTGCTGCTAAATTCTTTTTGATCCGTATAAGGCTTTGTTTACATCTGCGCTCGGGCTCTGTTCCGTCGGAGCTTTCCGTCGGAACGGAGCCCTGACAGACACAAACGGAAACCCTAGGTTTCCGTTTCCATCACCGTTGATTTCAATGGTGATGGATCCGGTGCCAATGGTTTCCATTTGTCTCCGTTGTGCAAGGGTTCAGTCGTTTTGACGGAATCAATAGTGTAGTCGACGGGAAACATCAGAACGGAGCCCTAGCGCAGATGTGAACGAAGCCTTAGCTTAAAGGCTATGTAAACCTTTCAGGAACTTAGATGTGATTGATAACCGGTGGATCCTGCGTGTCAGAAACACTCTGAAACCGTCAACCTTGTTGACCTGATGGATTTGGCTTTGAGCGCAAGATACAACTTCTTTGTATCCAGGATACATAAAAGCTGCATCTAAAAAAAGTAAAAAAAATAATTTATAAAACACATTTCACAAGTTGTTTAACCCCTTCAGGACTGAGCCTGTTTTGGCCTTCAGGGCGAAGCCGATTTTTCAAATCTGACGTGTCACTTTATGTGGTAATAACTCCGGAATGCTTTTGCCTATCCAAGTGTTTCTGAGATTGTTTTCTCGTGACATATTGTACTTTGTTAGGGAAAAAATTTGGTCGATAATTGTAATATTTATTTGTAAAAAACACCAAGATTTAGAGAAAATTAGCAAAAATTAGCATTTTTCTAAATTTAAATGTGTCTACTTGTAAAACATAGTAATACCACACATATTGAGGGCCCTATATATTAGAAAGCCCCTATGAATCACCCCATTTTGAAAACTGCCCTCAAAGTATTCAAAACAGCATTCAGAAAGTGTTTTAACCCTTTAGGTGTTTCACAGGAATTAAAGCAATGTAGAGGTGAAATTTACAAATTTCATTATTTATTTTTTCGAAAATTCATTTGTAATACATTTTTTCTGTACCACAGAAGGTTTTACCCAAGAAATTCAACTCAATATTTATTGCCCAGATTCTGCAGTTTTTAGAAATATCCCACATGTGGCCCTAGTGCGGTAATGGACTGAAACACAGGCCTCAAAAGCAAAGGACCACCTAGTGGATTTTGGGGCCTCCTTTTTTTAGAATATATTTTAGGCACCATGTCAGGTTTGAAGAGGTCTTGTGGTGCCAAAACAGTGGAAACCCCCCAAAAGTGACCCCATTTTGGAAACTATACCCCTCAAGAAATTTATCTATGGGTATAGTTAGGATTTTGAACCCACAGTTTTTTTGCTAAATTTATTTGAATTAGTATGTGAAGATGAAAATCTGTTGTTTTTTTTGTGAAAAAACGTAGAAATTTTTAATTTTTGCAAGGAATAAAGTAGAAAAAACACACCAACATATGTAAAGCAATTTCTTCCGATTATAGCAATACCCCATATGTGGTAATAAACTGCTGTTTGGACCCACAGCAGGCCTCAGAAGAGAAGGAGCACCATTTGGATTTCTGATTTTGCTGGAATAGTTTTCAGTGCCGTGTCTTGTTTGCAATGCACTGGAGGGATGGAAACCCCCCAATAGTGACCCCATTTTGGAAACTACACCCCTCAAGGAATTTTCTAGGGGTAAAGTTAGCATTTTGACCCCACAGTTGTTTTTTGTTTTTTTTGTATAAAAGTTTTCATTGAACATACCGCATACAAAAGCAAAACATGGCATTGCCCACATTTTGTAAAAGTGCATAATGTTACAAAGTATGTCATTTAGGTTTTATCAAATTGTTACATGCGATTCATACAATGTTTCCTAAAGGTATATATTTCGGTCCAATAATGTTTTCAAATAAACATTAGCAGAACTACGAACAGTTAACATTCTAACTTTGGCAGACAATGTAAAAATCGTTTCAACTTTGTAAATCTTTCCCCTCCTCTCTCTCGTCAATGAGCTATCCTCTATTTAGACTCTCAGTTCTACAATCTTCAGCCTCCCCAAAGTCCCTTTAATCTCTTCTGTGGGATACCATTTTGTGTATTGAAATCCCGCTACTACCTCCCCAATTTCTGAATCAGATAATTGCAAAAGAAACGGTCTCCATTTTTTAAAGAAGCCTGCTGTCTTTTTCTCTTTATGTGTAATTGCGTCAATTCTATCTGATTGAAGGCAAATTCTCAGCTGTTGAATTAGCTGATCCAGTGTGGGGACACTGGATTCCAGCCAATTCTTTAAAAGACATCTCTTGGCAACCAACAATATCACATGTGCTAATGGCGGTACATATGAAAAGGTCCCCTCTTCCTCTACCTCCAGTGAAGCTACCGAATGAAAGAGAAGCAGCATGGGAGTCCTCGTTAGGATCCGCTCCCAGAGTTTATGGATATAGTCGAGTATTACCTCCCAAAACCCTTGTGTATTAGGACACAACCAAATGCCATGATACAACTCAGTGTGCGGCTGGTTGCATTTGGGACATGCATGCAGTCTGTGCGGATTGTTAGCAATGGGTGGTATATTAAAAGCGTAAATAGCCGCATGCATCAGTCTGAACTGGGTCTCTCTCCATATTTCATTGATGACATGTTTTCTTACCGCCTTCCATCCTTCCAATATATGTGTGTTAATGTTTGGTGTCTTAAGAGTGCGCCTCCAGTATGCAAACAGATCCTTTCGGGTTAATTCTTACATATAAATCTTTAATTGTTTTATACAGAACTGATAATGTGTTCCTATGCTGACCTTCGCCCACAACCTCATCAAATCGGTTGTCGACAACTTCCACTTCCAGATTTCCCACTCTGGTAATACAAAAAGATTTGACCTGCAGTTATTGGAGAAAGTGTGTTGGTAATATCCCGAATTCCCCTACAAGTTCGAGTAGTGTTTTTAGTCTAGGTTCTGAGGCATGTATGATGTGACCCACTGTTGCAATACCCTGTCGTTTCCACATGTTAAACAGGCTACTGGACTGCCCCGCCGGAAATTCTATATGTGACCATAGAGGCAAGTATTTAGATAATCGAAAGGATAAGCCCTGCTTTTTCCTCACCTCCTTCCAGCACATAATAGTGTCTCTCAACACTACAGAACCTTTGACATGCCATGGAAGAGCACCCATTTTGGTATGTTGAGAGCCACAAGATCACATGTTCCCGCTAGTTCAGATTCTATTGTATAGTTGGAATAGTGGTTGGTGTGTTGTATCCAGACCAGGACGTGTCTAAAAAGACTGGCGATATTGTAGCCCCTCAAATGAGGAATGTTTACCCCCCCCCCCCCCCCTGCCAATGATAGCCTTGTAATTTAGCCAGCGAAATGCGGGAGCGTTTTCCTGCCCAAATAAATTTGGATGCGGCCGTGTTAAAGGCTTTAACATCTGTATGTTTCAATAATAGTGGCAAAGTCTGCAGGGGATATAGTAGCCTAGCAAACGAAATCATCTTAACCAGATGACATCTGCCAAACATTGAGAGCGGCAAAGAGGCCCATTTGTCGAGTTCAGATTTTATTTTATGAAATAGTGGTCCGTAATTTAGGCGGTATACAGATCCCGCAGTGTTCCCTATCTGAATCCCTAAATAAGTTATGTGGGTTTTCGCAATTTTAATTCCCGTTTTTTTTAATTTCCAAATCTCTTGAATGATTATGAGGTGTTAAGCCTAGTAACTCACTTTTATTTGGATTAATTTTTAGTCCCGCAAACAGCCCATAATCACGGAACAAGTCAAAAATGTTCTGTAAATGTTGGGCTGGTCGCGTGAGAAACAGCAAGATATCATCTGCAAATACTGCGGTTTTCACTTCAGTTCTTCCCACCTGTATGCCTTCAAACTTTTTCTCATGTTCCAAGGCATAGATTAAAGGCTCCAGTGCTAAATCGAATAATAACGGTGACAAGGGGCAGCCCTGTCGCGTTCCTTTATGCAGTTGGAACACTGGTGATCTGACTCCCGGTGTGCACACTGCTGCTGTGGGGTTATTATACAGGGTGTTAAGGTATATTCTAAATCCCCCCTGGATATGAAATGTATCCATGACCACGTTCAACCATCGCCATTCCACATTATCGAATGCCTTTTCAGCATCCAGTTGTACAAGAGCTGCCTGTTGGAATAGCGATGGCCGGGCCTTAATCTCATCCATCACTCCCAGGACTTTTCTGATATTAGTAACAGCCGCTCTGCCCTTGATAAAACCTACTTGTGATGGTCCTATCAAAAGCGGCATCAGGAGCGCGAGCCTGGCTGCCATAATCTTTGATATTAGTTTGATGTCTTGATTTATAAGTGAAATGGGCCTATATGAGCTTGGTTGTAGTAGGTCCTTCCCTGCTTTCGGAAGAAGCTGTGTTAGCTGCGTGTGGTATGTTTGCACCATTCATTAGTGAATTAAAATATGCCAATAGTGTCGGGGCTATCTGTTCCTGCAAGATTTTATAAAATTCTGCCGGGTAACCATCAGGTCCCGGTGCCTTCCCATTTGACAGAGCTGCAATAGCCGATTGTAACTCTTCTAGCTCTATCGGAGCATTTAGGTCTTCTAGCTGTTCCGCTGATAGTGCAGGTAGGGTTATTTGTGTTAAAAACTGAGTCCCTGATATATCATCTGTTTTGTTAGTAGATTCGTATAAACGTTGGTAGAAGGAGTGAAAATTTTCATTTATCTTTCTAGGGTCAGAGTGAGTAACTCCCCTGTGATCTTTCAAGTGGGTTATATGAGTATGTGGTCGGAACCCTCTAGACAAGCCCGCAAGCATTTTCCCTGCTTTGTTGCCAAATCGGAAAAGCTTAGCCTCATAAATAGATCTGCCAAATCTTTCATTTTTGTCTAGCCATAACTCAAAGTGTTGTTTGGCCTTCATCCACTTGTTCTGATTTTCAGGGGTCGAGTCTGCCAGGAAAGCAGAGTAGGCCTCCCGGAGAATATCGCTACACTCTCTATACTTTTGAAATGTTTGCTTTTTCTTATATGTCACATAAGATATAATTCTCCCCCTTAGCACCGCTTTGGCTGCTTCCCAGTATAACACATGGTCAGTTCTATGCGTCGCGTTGTCAGTGTCATATTCTAGCCACCATCCTTTTAACATTTTTTGAAAGTCATCTTCACCCGCTAGTGTGGATGGAAATCTCCACTGAAAGTCCCCCCCTTTAGGTTGAGTGTCTGTCAGCACTAACCTCACCGGTGCATGATCCGATATTACCATATTGGTGATGTCAATTTGGTCTATTCTTTGCAGTAGATTCGAGCTCAGAAAAATATAGTCCAATCTAGACCAAGATTAATGTGATGGTGAGAAATAAGTGAAGTCCCTATCATCTGGATGCGAGTATCGCCACCCATCACTTAACCCCTTCCCGACATTTGACGTACATGTACGTCATGGAAAGTACTGACTTCCCGCATCTTGCCGTACATGTACGTCAAACGTTTGGCACCGGCTCAGAAGCTGAGCCGGTCCCATCATCACCGGATCTCAGCTGTATCTTACAGCTGACATCCGACTGTAACGGCGGGGACCGAAATTAGCTTCGATCCCCGCCATTAACCCCTTAAGTGCAGCGCTCAAACGCGATCGCTGCACTTAAGGTGTTTGCAGCTCATCGGAACCCCAGTAATGAAATTGCCGGGGTTCCGGTGGCTGCAATGGCAACCGGAGGCCTAATACTGGCCTCCCGGTCTGCCTAGCACCGAAGCCGGTCAAGATCCGCCCGGCGGCGGAGCCTGATCGGCTTCCGTAGCTGCCGGCAAGATGGCGCCGGGTCAGGAGCTGATCCGGCGTCATCAGCGGTGGAAGTCAGCTGTACTGTACAGCTGACATCCACCTGTAACGGCAGGAACCGGAGCTAGCTCCGATCCCTGCCATTAACCCCTTCGATGCAGCAATCGAAAGCGATTGCTGCATCGTAGCGGTTACAAGCAGATCGCCAGCCCTGACAGGCAATCGGGACTGGCGACTGCTGTTATGGCAACAGGAGACACAATGGTCTCCTGCTCTGCCATTACGGAAGCCGATTTAGGCCCCGCCGGGAGGCGAAGCCTAAACGGCTTGCTGTCAGTGAATGACTGACAGATCTAATACATTGCACTACATAGGTAGTGCAATGTATTAGAAAAAAAAAAATCTGACCGTTGGACCTTCAAGTCCCCTAGTGGGACTTGAGAAAAAGTGTAAAAAAAGTATAAAAAAGTGTAAAAAAGTGTAAAAAAAAGTGCAAAAAATAAAAGTTTGAAAACAATAAAAGTTTCAAGTAATCAAATAACACACAATCCCCCTTTTACTCTTATCAAGTCCTTTATTATTGAAAAATAATAATAAACCATATGTATTTGGTATCGCCACGACCGTAACGACCGGAGGTATCAAAATATTATATTATTTATTGCACGCGGTGAACAGCGTAAAAAAAACCCGTAAAAAACGTTACCAGAGTTTCTGTTTTTTAGTCACTTTGCCCTACAAATATTACAATAAAAAGTGATCAAAAAGTCGCACGTATCCAAAAATGGTACCTATAAAAACTATAGCTCGTCCCGCAACAAACCAGCCCTCATACCGCTACGTCTATGAAAAATAAAATTAGTTATGGCTCCAATAAGTCAGGAAATAAAAAAATATGCAGTTGTGCCCGAGGAGAACATTTCTTCTGTTTCAAGAGGCGATTTATCAAGGACCTAAAATTAGGGAACCAGGAAGGGAGGGCCCAATCATATCCGATGGAAGCGACGGTGCCCGTATTATACCAGGATAATACTTTCCCAGCAAAATTCCCCAAACTACAAAGGCGCGGAGTGTGGACCAAAAGGGGGATAAGAAATGACACCATTTATCAGTGCGACACCGGCCTGTGCAGAAAGGATTGCTTCACAGCGTAACACACATCTATGGATTATTTTTATTTTTTTATACCACCTGACTATGCCCCTTATATACTCCGCCCCGCTTACATGTACCCCCACATTATAAAACACCAGCAATACTCAAACAAATATAGTACCAAGCAAAATCCGCTCTCCAAAAGCCAAATGGTGCTCCCTCGGCCCTGAACCCTACAGCGTGCCCAAACAGCAGTTTCCTTCAACATATATGGCACCGTCATACCCGTGAGAACCCTTTTAACAATTTTTGTGGTGTGTGTCTCCAGCGTCATAAGCTGGGCATGACATATTTGCCACTGAATGGCATATCTAGGGAAAAATATAAATTTTTAATTTGCACCATCCGCAGCGCATTCATTTATGGAAAAGACCTGTGGGGTGAAAATGCTCACTACACCCCTTAATAAATGCCTTGAGGGGTGCAGTTCCATAATGGGGTCACTTATCAGGGGTTTCTTTTTATTATTTCACATCTGAGCCTCTGCAGTTGTGAACCAATACTTTGTAAATCGCCAAATTAGGCCTCCACTCCGCATGGTACTCTTCACTTCTGAGCCCTGTCATATGTCCAGACAAAAGATTAGGGCCACATGTAGGGTGTTTCTAAAACCGGGAAACACCGCATAATAATTAGAGAGCTGTCTTGTTATGGTGGCACAAGCCGGGCACCACATATTGGCATATCTATGGAAAAAAATCCCATTTTCACTCTGCAACATTGAGCGCACACTAATTTCTACAAAACACCTGCAGGGTTAAAATGCTTACTACACCCCTTGGTAAATGCATTGAGGGGTGTAGTTTACAAAATGGGGTCACTTCTGGGGGGTTTCCACTGTTTTGGGCCCACAGGTGCCCAGAAACCAATCCAGCAACATCTGCACTCCAAATGGCGGTCCTTCCCTTCTGAGCCCTGCCGTTTGCCCAAACAGCAGTTTATGACCACATATGGGGTATTGCCGTACTCGGGAGAAATAGCTTTACAAATGTTGGGTTCTTTTTTTCCTTTATTTGTTGAGAAAATGAAAAAATTTGCGCTAAAGCTACGTCTTATTGAAGAAAAAGGACTGTTTTTATTTTCACTGCCTAATTCTAATAAATTCTATGAAACATCTGTGGGGTCAAAATGCTCACTACACCCCTAGATGCATTCTTCAAGAGGTGTAGTTTCCTAAATGGAGTCCCTTTTTGGGCGTTTTCATTGTTTTGTCCCCTCAGGGGCTTTGCAAATGTGACCTGGCCTCCGCAAATCATTCCTGCTAAATGTGATCTCAAAAAGTCAAATAGTGCTCTTTCCCTTCTAAGCCCTGCCGTGTGTCCAAACAGCCGTTTATTACCACATGTGGGGTATTGTTTTACTCGGGAGAAATTGCTTTACAAATTTTGTGGTGCTTTTTCTCCTTTAGTCCTTCTGGAAATGAGAAAAAATTAGCTAAACCTACATTTTCTTTGAAAAAATGTAGATTATTATTTTCAGGGCCTACTTCCAATAATTTCTGCAAAAAAACTGTGGTGTCAAATCGCTCACTATACCCCTAGATAATTTCCTCAATGGGTGTTGTTTCCAAAATGGGGTCACTTGTGGGGGGTTTCCACTGTTTTGTCCCCTCAGGGGCTTTGTAAATGTAACATGGCCTCCGCAAACCATTCCTGCTAAATTTGAGTTCCAAAAGCCAAATGGCGCTCTTTCCCTTCTCAGCCTCGCCGTGTGTCCAAACAGCCGTTTATTACCACATGTGGGGTACTGTTTTACTCGGGAGAAATTTCTTTACAAATTTTATGGTGATTTTTCTCCTTTAGTCCTTGTGGAAATGAAAAAAAATTAGCTAAACCTACATTTTATTTGAAAAAATGTAGATTTTCATTTTCACAGCCTACTTGCAAAAATTTCTGCAAAAAACCTGTGGGGTCAAAATGCTCACTATACCCCTAGATAATTTCCTCAAGGGGTATAGTTTCCAAAATGGGGTCACTTGTTTGGGGTTTTCACTGTTTTGTCCCCTCAGGGGCTTTGTAAATGTGACATGGCCTCCGCAAACCATTCCTGCTAAATGTGAACTCCAAAAGCCAAATGGCGCTCTTTCCCTTCTCAGCCACGCCGTGTCTCCAAACAACCGTTTATTACCACATGTGAGGTATTGTTTTACTCGGGAGAAATTGCTTTACAAATTTTGCGGTGCTTTTTCTCCTTTAGTCCTTGTGGAAATGAGAAAAAAAATCGCTAAACCTACATTTTCTTTGAAGAAATGTTGATTTTAATTTTCACGGCCTACTTCCAATAATTTCTGTAAAATACCTGTGCGGTGAAAATGCTCACTACACCCCTAGATAATTTCCTTGAGGTGTCTAGTTTCCCAGATGGGGTCACTTTTGGGGGATTTTGACTGTTTTGGCACCGCAAGAGCCCTTCAAACCTGACATGGTGCCTAAAATATATTCTAACAAAAATAAGGCCCCAAAATCCACTAGGTGCTCCTTTGCTTCTGAGGCCGGTGTTTCAGTCCAGTAGCACGCTACGGCCACATGTGGGATATTTCCTAAAACTGCAAAAACTGGGCAACAAATATTGAGTTGCATTTCTCTGGTAAAACCTTCTGTGTTATAAAAAAAATTGTATTAAAAATGTATTTCTGCAGAAAAATATGAAATTTGTAAATTTCACCTCTACTTTGCTTTAATTCCTGTGAAATGTTTAAAGGGTTAAGACATTTTCTAAATGCTGTTTTGAATACTTTGAGGGGTGAAGTTTTTAAAATGGGGTGACTTTTTTGGGGTTTCTAATATATAAGGCCCTCAAAACCACTTCACAACTGAACTGGCCCCTGTAAAAATAGCCTTTTGAAATTTTCTTGAAAATGTGAGAAATTGCTGCTAAAGTTCTAAGCCTTGTGAGGTCATAGAAAAATAAAAGGATGTTCAAAAAACGATGCCAATCTAAAGTAGACATATGGGGGATGTTAATTAGCAACAATTTTGTGTATTATAACTGCCTGTCTTACAAGCAGATACATTTAAATTGAGAAAAATGCTAATTTTTGCAATTTTTCGCTAAATTTTGGTGTTTTTCACAATTAAATACTGAACATATCGAGCAAATTTTGCCAGTAACATAAAGTCCAATGTGTCACGAGAAAACAATCTCAGAATCGCTTGGATAGGTGAAAGCATTCCGGAGTTATTACCACATAAAGTGACACATGTCAGATTTGAAAAATGAGGCTCTGTCAGGAAGGTCAAAAGTGGCTAAAGAGGGAAGGGGTTAACTGCGTGGCGTGTGTGAGCTCTGGCAAAATGTCATCAGTGGCTAGGTTTGGAGTGGGGACCTTCCTTTTTCTATCTTCCGCAACGTGCATGACTGAGTTGAAGTCACCCCCCTACTATTTTCTGAGTGCAGGTGTCCGCTAGAATTGTGGACTGGAGATTTTGACAATATGTGCGATTGCTGGAGTTAGGTGCATATACATTATATATACTCAGTTCGCCCATTTGAGTATCTAACAATACATGCAATAATCTTCCTTCATTATCTGTGGATTTCGAGCGTAACGTGGATGCAAAATTTTTATGAACCAATAGTATTACCTCATTTTTCCTGCATTTTGCTGGGGAGCCATGAACTTCTCCCACCCAAAATTTGCGCATGCGAAAGAAATCTTTCTCCTCCAGGTGCGTTTCCTGGAGAAGAGCCAGATCCGCCTTCAATTTACTGAGATGTCTCAAGACCAGGGATCTTTTATGTGGGGACTGGAGACCCTTAACATTCCACGTCACTACTCTCCTAAAACAACAGAATGTAATGTGCTACAATAGTTGATTTTACACTATAAAAAGTCAAAACTGTGGTGTATTTCATAGCTCAGTACATAGGAAGGAAGATGTGAATGCTCAGTTAAACTTTCATCAGATAAGTGAACATGTCTGCCATTAAACCAACAACCCCAACTATGGTGAAATCCTATAGCTTTGCCTGATTCCATCAGGGAACCCCCCCCTTTCCCCGACCTTCATTTTTGTGACTTCTCTTTTTTCTGACATGTGGCCTTCTCGAACCTGCCGTCAGATGTATCTATCAAATAACAGGTTAAACAGTAACATGGTACATTTTGAAGTGCAATCAACCATTACTTGAGCTACCGCTTGCATATAAAATGGCACCTGACTTAGAACTCATGCCTTCACCATCTTATCAAGATAGATATGTCCGATCAACAGGAACAAATTGTAACAGTCCCGTGACATATTCACGGCGCGCTCTATCCCCTTGACCGATACACTCTTGTCACATTTGGATCTCTACCCATGCCGCGGGGTTTGATGCAATCTTTTTTCTTTGGGTGATGATCCCCTTGGATAGGCTCCATTCTGCTGTGAGTTCCCGGCTGAGGTCTCTCCAGCATGTGTAGAAGGAGTAGAATCTTTGAGCAGGTCTCTGAATACCGCCTCCGCTTCTTGATGATCAGTGTAGATTTGCATTGTATCGCTTGGCGTGGTTACCTTTAATATTGCTGGGTATTGAATTTGAAACTTCATTCCTTGGTTATGGAACGCTGTGCAGATCTTGCTAAACAGCTTACGTTTCTTTGAGACTTCTGCCGAGTAATCTCCGAACAACATCACATTAACGCCATTTAGCTTTGTCGGTCCCCGACGTGCTTTGTAAGAACGTAATAGCGCTTCTTTATCCGAATAGTCCAGATACCGCACAATAACTTGTCTTGCTCTTTTTTGTGAGCTCTGAGCTTGTTGTGAGTTTTGCCGATCTGGACCCACTCTGTGTGCCCTTTCCACTTTGCACGGTCCTTCCATATTCAGCAGTTTCGGTATCTCGTATTCACAGATGCGTTTCAGGTGCAAAACCGGCACTGACTCCGGGATACCAACTATTCTGATGTTGTTCCGTCGTGATCTATTTTCAAGATCATCAATTTTAGATAGCATCCGCTGTTTTTCGGTCAGTAGCATCGTCTTCCAGCATAGATATGCGTTGTTCCACTTCATCTAGACGGACTCCATGTTGAGCGATGTCGTTTTGTATCGACTGCAACGAGGCTGATATCGTGGATGCTAGAGTGTCCTGTATGTCTGGCGTTATATGCTTTGCTACCTCAATGGCCAATTTCTTGTAATTAATCATCGCCGCTCCGGATGTCGATTCCTCTCCTTCTCCCTCAAACGCTACCTCATCATGATCCGATGATGGTCTGCTAACCGTCTGTTTCTCCTTTCTGGTAACAGGCGGCGTAGTTTGTTCTCTGTCGTGGGGTATAGAAGCTGCAGCTAACGCTCTAGGCTTTCTTGCTTCCACGCCAACCAGCTCAGGGCGGGGTCAGAGGAGAGCAATGGCGATTCCCTTCTCTAAATCGGCTGCACAAGGGTTTGGCGCCAAAAGTATTCTCCGGTCCGGTTGCTGATCTCAGGGGGCCCTCAATTCCCATGTTACCACCCTGGATTTTCTGACCCTCTTATATAATGCCTTTGCTTTTCCCCCCTCACAGTCGTGTGCTGCGCAGCGATGCCCGACTCCGATGTCGCCGTGCGGGCTAACGGGTTTATATCTAACGTCTCGAAACGATCTTCTTTATTGCCTTGCCAGGCAGGTACCGTTTATCTTGAGTGCTTGTTGTAGATTGTAAGGTATGAATGTCGCTTTCTTAGCCACGGCAGGTCCGGAGAGCTCTTTTCTCCATCCTTACATGTCAGCGCCGGAACCGGAACCCCACAGTTGTTTTGCTGAACTCATTGGAATTAGTCTGTAAATGTAAAAATCTACTTTTTTTCTGTAAGAACTAAGACATTTTTAATTTTTACAAGGAATAAAGGAGAAAAAGCACCCCAACATTTGTAAAGCAATTTCTCCTGATTAGGTAAATACCCCATATGTGGTAATAAACTGCTGTTTGGACCCACACCGGGGCTTAGAAGGGAAGGAGCGCTATTTGGCTTTTGGAGCTCAAATTTAGCTGGAATAGTTTTTGGGTGTCATGTCGAATTTGCAAAGCCACTGAGAGACCGAAACAGTGGAAGCCCCCCAAAAGTAACCCCATTTGAGAAACTACACCACTTAAAGGGAATGTGTTGCCAGAAAAACATGTTTTTTTTTAAAAAATTAAACATTTAGTGTGTGGGTGATTAAACATTGTTCAAATTTTTTTTATTTTTTTCACGAGTCAGGAAATATTATAAATTAATTCTAATTTATAATACTACCCATTTTTGGTCACTAGATGGAGCTGTCCCCAAAATTGCAGCTTTGCAAAATTGGGTAAAAAGCCCTCGCTCTAGTGAGCTCTCAGCATCCCCCCCTCCTTTATCCTGGCTAGTGCCGGGATAAACGAGGGGTTTGAACGGTGTAACCTCCTACACTGTGTGTCGCCATTTTTTGAGCTAACACACAGTGTAGTAGGTTTACATACAGTAGTAAACACACACAAACACGAACATACATTGAAATCTCTTACCTGCTCCTGCCGCCGCGGCTCCCTCCGGCCCGTCCGCTCCGTTTGCTGCCGCTGGTCCAAGTGCACAAATCCGGAAGCCGCGACCGGAAGTAGTAATATTACTGTCCGGCCGCGACTTCCGGTCCACAGGAAAATGGCGCCGGACGGCGCCAATTTCGAATTGGACTGTGTGGGAGCGGCGCATGCGCAGTTCCCACACAGACGCCGTACACTGAAGTCAATGGGACGGGAGCCGTTCGCAGTCCCTATGGGACTGTGGCTGCCGTATTCCATGTCTGTATGTGTCGTTAATCGACACACACAGAAATGGAACAAAAAATGGCAGCCCCCATAGGGAAGAAAAAGTGTAAAAATAAGAAAAAGTAAAACACAAACACACAAATGAATATAAACGTTTTTAATAAAGCACTAACATCTTTAACATATAAAAAAATAATTTGTGATGACACTGTTCCTTTAAGGAATCTATCTAGGGGTATAGTGAGCATTTAGGCCCCACACGTCTTTTTCAGAATTTATTAGAATTAGGCCGTGAAAATTAATATCAACATTATTTCCACTAAAATGTTGAATTTTTTCAATTTCACAAAGGATAAAGGAGAAAATGCACCCCAACATTTGTAAAGCAATTTCTCCCGAGTACGGCTATACCCCACATGTGGTCATAAATGTTTTTTTCATTAGAAAGTAATTAACCCTTTCCGAACTGAACAATGTTTTGCTTTTTCGTTTTTCCTCCCCGCTTTCCGAGAGCCACAACTTTTTTATTTTTCCGTCAATAGAGTGGTGTGAGGACTTATTTTTTGCGGGACGAGCTGTAGTTTTTATTGGTATCATTTTTTGGTACATAAGACTTTTTGAGCACTTTTTATTAAATTTTTTGGTAGAGCGAAGGTGACCAAAAAACTGTGATTTTGCAGTTTAAAATCCTTTATTTTTCACGGCATTCACTGTGCGAGTTCAATAATGGTATATTGTAATAGCTTGGACTTTTACGGACGCAGCGATACCAATTTTGTGTCTTTTTTTTAATTTTTTTACATTACTTAAGAGAAAAAATGTGAAAAGGGTTTCTTTTTGGACTTTAAATATTTATTTAATTTTTTCCACTAATAATAACTATTTACATTTGTTTTTATATATTTTATTAGTTCCCCTAGGAGACTTGAACCAGCAATCGTTAGATCACTGGTAGAATACACTGCAATACTAATGTATTGCAGTATATTGTTATTTTTACAGGCACCTGTAACAGCGTGTTCGCTGTTTCTGTCCGTTAGTCCCGGGTATCAGCTGTAATACAGCTCGTGAGACGCTCCATATATCACCCCCCCACACCGCGACATGCTATTAAGTCATGGTGCGCGAAGGGTTTAATGCGCAGCGGATGGTGCAGAGTGAAAATTAAAATTTTCCACTGATGTGCCATTTTAGTGCACTATATGTTGTGCCCAGTTTGTGCCACAAATACCTCATAAAATTTTAACCGGGTTCTCCCGGGTATGGCGATGTCATATCTGTGGACGTAAACGGCTGTTTGGGCACGCTGTAGGGCTCAGAAGGGAGGGACGCCATTTGGCTTTTGGAGCGCAGATTTTGCTTGGTAGTAGCTCTGGCGTTTTGCTGGTATTTCAGTTTATAATGTGGGGGCAAATGTAGACTGGGCAGAGTACATCAGGGGCATAATAAGAGGGTATAATAATGCGGTAAATAATAATCCGCAGATATGTTGCCTTTGTGGCACTTATAAATGGCGCCTGATCTTATCCGCTTTTGGAACACTGCACATTTTGCATCGCCATAATCTGGGAGCCGGAACTTTTTTTTATTTTTTCACCACCGGAGCCGTGTGAGAGCTTATTCTCTGCGGAACAATCTGTAGATTTCATTGGTACCATTTTGAGGTACATGCCATTCTTTTGATCACTTTTTATTCCATTTTTCGGCAAGCCAGGTGACCAAAAACAAGCAATTCTGACAATGATTTTTATTTATTTTTTTACAGCGTTCACCCTGGGCTATAAATGACCATTATATTTTATTCTGCGGGTCGGTACAATTACGGCGATAGCATATGTATATCGTTTTTTTATGTTTTGCAGCGTTTGCGCAATAAAATAACTTATTTAGAAAATAATTTATTTTCTGTCACCATATTCTGAGAGCCATAAGTTTTTTATTTTTCAGTCAAAAAAGCTGTGGAAGGGCTTGTTTTTTTGCGGGACGGGTTGTAGTTTGTACGGTACTATTTTGGCGTACATGCGACTTTTTGATCACTTTTTATTGTATATTTTGGGAGGGGTGGTGACCATAAAAATAGTGATTCTGGCATTGTTTATTTTTTTTGCGGTGTTCACCGTGTGGGAAAAATAATATTATAGTTTTATAGTTGGGGTCGTTACGAACGCGGTGATACCAAATATGTGTACTTTTCTTTTACGTGTTCATTTTTGTTCCTATAATAAAATACTTATTATAGGAAAAAAAGCAGTTCTTGTTTATATCACTTATAACTTTTATTTTTACACTTTTTTTAAAACATTTTTATTCTTTTTTTAACTTTTTTCACTTGTCCCACTAGGGGACACTTAGACTTGCAGCTCTGATCGCTGCTGGAATACACTACACTACACACGTAGTGTAATGCATTCCAACTGTCATTGTGACGTAACAGGTTGCCATGGGTACCATCGCCAGCCCCCGTGATTTCTCATGGGGGCTGCCGATCGGCGCTAAACACCTTAATTGTGGCGTTCAAAATCGAACGCCGTAATTGAGGGGTTAACTGCCTAAATCAGCGGCGATGGGCCGCTGATCGGCAACTGGGAATGCAGGGCAGACACCCTGCACAGTTAACCGCCGCTGCGGTGTAGCGCCGCGCGGCGGTTAACTGTCAAAGCACTGTTACTGCACGTCAAAGTGCGCAAAGTGACTGTTCACATTGACGTGCATTAACGTCAAGGTGCGGGAAGGGGTTAAAATCCCATAATACGTTGTTATATATAAGTGTGCAAAGGTTTACATAGCTGTTAAGACACAAAAATTTTTTAACTTAAGCGTTTTTGTTTCTTCTGTTTTTCATTAGCGTTTTTAACTCCTTCAGGACACAGCCTGTTTTGGCCTTGTGGCACAGACGATTTTTTTCAAATCTGACATATCACTTTATGTGGTAATAACTTGAGAATGCTTTTACCTATCCAAGCGATTTTGAGATTGTTTTCTCGTGACATATTGTACTTAGTTAGTGCAAAAATTTGTCGATAAATTCAATATTTATTTATTAGTGAAAAACACCAAAGTTTTGAGAAAATTTGCAAAAATTAGAATTTTTCTAAATGTAAATGGATCTGCTTGTAAAACAGATAGTAATACCACACAAAATAGTCACTAGTTAAACATTTCCCACATGTCAACTTTTTGTTTGCATAGTTTTTTGAACGTCCTCTTTTCTAGGATGTTACAAGGTTTAGAACTTTAGCAGCAATTTCTCACATTTTCAATAAAATTTCAAAAGGCTATTTTTACAGGTACCAGTTTAGTTCTGAAGTGGTTTTGAGGGCCTTAAATATTAGAACCCCAAATAAATCACCCCATTTTAAAAACTGCACCCCTCAAAGTATTCAAAACCGCATTCGGAAAGTTTCTTAACCCTTTAGGCGTTTCACAAGAAATAAAGTAAAGTAGAAAGGAAATTTACAAATTTCATTTTTTTTGCCAAAATTAATTTGTAATAAAAAAAATTCTGTAACTCAGATGGTTTTACCAGAGAAACGCAAATCAATATTTATTGCCCAGATTCTGCAGTTTTTAGAAATATCCCACATGTGGCCCTATTGTCCTAATGGACTGAAACACCAGCCTCAGAAGCAAAAGAGCACCTACAGGATTTTGGGGCCTCCGTTTTTTTTTAGATTATATTTTAGGTACCATGTCATGTTTGAAGAGGTCTTGTGGTGTCAAAATAGTTGAAACGCCCCAAAAGTGACCCCATTTTGGAAACCACCCCTCAAGGAGTTTTTCTACGAGTATAGTTAGAATTTTGACCCCACAGCTATTTTGCTATATTTATTGGAGTTAGTCTGTAAAAATGAAAATCTAATTTTTTTTCTGAAAAAACAGACATTTTTAATATTTACAAGGAACACTGGCGTAGCTATAGGGATCGCAGCGGTCGCAATTGCGACCGGGCCCCGAAGCCAGGGGGCCCACGGCCCCCCCGCACCACATCAATAAAAAGTTACTATAGTAACTCGGGCCGCGGGCCCCTGTTACTATAGTAACATACTTTACTTACCTTCCTGGTTCCGGATGGCAGCGGAGGTCCTGACGTCAGGCGCTGTGCGCAGCGCATGACGTCACAGCGCTATGCGCCGCGCACAGCATCGAGACGACAGAACTCCCGCCGCGGCCGAAGAGGAAGGTAAGGTAAGCCCTGACTAGCGGGGACCGACTCCCGGGACCCGCCAATCAGCTGTTTTGAAGGGGCCGCAGCACTAGTACGAGAGCTGCTCCCCTTCATTCCTGTCACACTGTGAATCCGTGTCGGCGATTCACAGTGTGAGCAAGTAGTGAAATGAAGGGGAAGCAGCTCTCGTACGAGTGCTGCGGCCCCTTCAAAACAGCTGATTTGCGGGTCCCGGGCGACACATCAGCTATTGATGGCCTATCCTGTGGATAGGCCATCAATGTTTAGGGACTGCACAACCCCTAAGCCTACGATGTATCAGGCTTAGGGGGCCCATGAGACAGGATCACAGATTGGGTGATCCTGTCTGCTGGACCCTGTATCTAAGCCAATCACATGGTAGGCTTAGATACATGGCCCATGTGTGATCCTGTCTGCTGGGCCCTGTATCTAAGCCAATCACATGGTAGGCTTAGATACATGGCCCATGTGTGATCCTGTCTGGTGGGCCCTGTATATAAGCCTACCACACTGTAGGTTTAGATACAGGCCCCTAGCACACAGTAATCTTATACTGTATAAGATTACTGTCTGCTGGTCCCTGTATCTAAGCCTACGTTGTGGTAGGCTTAGATACAGGGTCCCACAGACAGTATCACACATGAGCCCTTTATCTAAGCCTAACACATGTGTTACTAATCGTTTTTTTGTGTGTTTTCTTACAGGTTCGGGCGTTGGACTATGTCGGATTCCAGGACTACTTCGATGACAGCTTTTTTTTTATTATCAATAAAATGGTTAATGAGGGCTGTGTGGGTTTTTTTTTTATTTCAATAAAATATTTTTTCTGTCTGTGTTTTTTTTTTTAACTATATTACTACCGCCTTAGTAATGGCCGCCGGCTGATTGACAGCGTCCATTGCTAAGGCGGGGCTTAGTGTTAGCCGGTGCAGAGGCCAACACTAACCCCCTTTATTACCCCGGTACCCACCGCCACCAGGGGTGCTGGGAAGAGCCGGGTACGATCCAGTACCTGACCATCTGTAGTGATGGTCGGCCACTGGGGTGGCCGCAGGCTGGTATTATCAGGAGGGGAAAGGCCAAAAACAGTGGCCCTTCCTACCCTGGTGATGCTAGGCTGCTGCTGCTTTATTGTATCTGGCTGGTTAATAATAATTGGAAAGAACGATGTGGGGTCCCCCCCAATTTTCATAACCAGCCAGATGCAACACAGCAGCAGCAGCAGCAGGCAGCATTACCAGGGTGGGAAGGGCCACTGTTTTTGGCCTTCCCCAGCCTAATACTACTAGCCTGTGGCCACCCCGGTGCCTGTTCGTACCCGGCTCTTCCCAGTACCCCTGGTGGCGGTGGGTACCGGGGTAATAATGGGGGTTAGTGTTAGCCTTTGCACCGGCTAACATTAAGCCTCACCTTAGTAATGGAGGTTGTCAATCAGCCAGCGGCCATTACTAAGGCGGTGATAATAAAGTTTAAAAAGATACAAGCACATAGAAAAAATATTTTATTTAAATAAAAAAACACAACCCTCATTAACCATTTTATTGAGAATAAAAAAAACGCAGTCATTGAAGTCCTCGTATCCGAAGTCCAACAACCGAACCTGTAAAAAAAACACAAACACACAAAAATAATCAGTAACACATAAAGAAGCAAAATTATTATTCTTACCTGTCCTGGGTCCAGCGCTGGAGCCGCAATGTCAATGAGCTGAGCCCTGTATCTAATCCAATCATGTGTGATACTGTCTGCTGAGCTGTGTATCTAATCCAATCATGTGTGATACTGTCTGCTGAGCTGTGTATCTAATCCAATCATGTGTGATACTGTCTGCTGGGCCCTGTATCTAATCGTATCTTGTGTGATACTGTCTGCTGAGCTGTGTATCTAATCCTATCATGTGTGGTACTGTCTGCTGAGCCACTGTATCTAATCCTATCATGTGTGATACTGTCTGCTGAGCTGTGTATCTAATCCTATCATGTGTGATACTGTCTGCTCAGCCACTGTATCTAATCCTATCATGTGTGATACTGTCTGCTGGGCCACTGTATCTAATCCTATCATGTGTGATACTGCCTTCTGAGCCACTGTATCTAATCCTATCATGTGTGATACTGCCTTCTGAGCCACTGTATCTAATCCTATCATGTGTGATACTGCCTTCTGAGCCACTGTATCTAATCCTATCATGTGTGGTACTGTCTGCTGAGCCACTGTATCTAATCCTATCATGTGTGATACTGTCTGCTGAGCTGTGTATCTAATCCTATCATGTGTGATACTGTCTGCTCAGCCACTGTATCTAATCCTATCATGTGTGATACTGTCTGCTGGGCCACTGTATCTAATCCTATCATGTGTGATACTGCCTTCTGAGCCACTATATCTAATCCTATCATGTGTGATACTGTCTGCTGAGCGACTGTATCTAATCCTATCCATAGTTTATAGGGTCGCAGTGCTATAGATATGCTATGCTTATACACACACTTTTTTTTGGGCGGACACATATGTATTGGGGCTATTTCCCCTGACATTTTAAGCCCTGAGGGTATGTTCACACGGCAGCCTCCGTTACGGCTGAAATTACGGTGCTGTTTTCAGGAGAAAACAGCACCGTAAGTTCAGCCGTAATGGCATGTGCAGGCGTCTTTCGCTGCGTCCATTACGGACGTAATTGGAGCTGTTTTTCTATGGAGTCCATGGAAAACGGCTCCATTTACGTCTGAAGAAGTGACAGGCCCTTCTTTTGACAGCGGCGCGTAAAAAAAAAATGACCGTCGGCACAGAACATCGTAAGACCCATTCAAATGAATGGGCAGATGTTTGCCAACGCTTTTGAGCCGCATTTTCGGACGTAATTCAATGCTAAAACGCCCGAATTACGTCCGTAAATAGGGTGTGTGAACCCAGCCATAGTGACGCCCCCGGCTGCTAGTGCTGCATTGTTGGGTCACTTAGGAGACCCAGCGATGCAGCTGAAAGCTGCGGACCGTCGGCCATGAGAAGTTTGCCGGGGGGGGGGCCCAGTAAGAATTCTTGCATCGGGGCCCATGAGCCTTTAGCTACGCCCCTGACAAGGAATAAAGAGGAAATTGCACCCCAGCATTTGTAAAGCGTGTTCTCCCGGTTATGGAAATACCCCATATGTGGTAATAAACTGCTGTTTGGACCCACAGCAGGGCTCAGAAGAGAAGGAGTGCCATTTGGATTTTGGAGCACAGATTTTGCTGGATTAGTTTTCGGTGCCAATGTTGCATTTGCAACGCACTGGAGGGACCAAAACAGTGGAAACACCCCAAAAGTGACCCCATTTGGGAAACTACACCCCTCAAGGAATTTTTGTAGGGGTATAGTTAGCATTTTGACCCCACAGGTTTTTTGCAGAATTTAGTGGAATTAGGCAGTGAAAATTAATATCAACATTTTTCTCCACTAAAATATTGAATTTTTTTCATTTCACAAGGGATAAAGTAGAAAAAGCACCCCAACATTTGTAAAGCAATCTCTCAGAGTACGACAATACCCCACATGTGGTAATAATTGTTTTTTTAATTAGAAATTAACCTTTTTAGGACTGATCCTTTTTTGCTTTATCATTTTCATTTTTCACTCCCCGCCTTCCAAACGCCATAGCTTTTTTATTTTTTCGTCAATAGAACGGTGTGAGGGCTTATTTTTTGCGGGAAGAGTTGTAGTTTCTTTTGACACCATTTAAAGTACCATATAATGTACTAGGAAACCAAAAATAAAATTCTTTGGGGTAAAATTGGAAAAAACTGATTCCTCCATTGTTTTCTGGGTTTTGTTTTTACCACTTTCACCGTGCGGTAAAAAAGGACAACTTAACTTTATTTTGAGTCTCAATACGATTACGGTGATACCATATGTATATAGTTTTTTTTTATATTTTACTACTTTTACAAAGAGAAAACTATTTGTTAAAATAAATAAATTGTTTTATATCAACACATTCTGAGAGCCATAACTTTTTTATTTTCTGGTCGATTGAGCGTTGTGAGGGCTTATTTTTGGCGGGACGAGGTGTATTTTTTATTGGTACCATTTTTTCGGTACATACAACTTTTTGATCACTTATTTTATTTAGAGCTAAGGTGACCAAAAAACAGTGATTTTGGTGTTTTAAATTCTTTATTTCTTACGGTGTTCATCATTCGCTATAAATGACAGTTTTACTTTATTCTGCGGGTTCGTACGATTATGGCGATACCATGTTTATAGTTTTTTTTTTATTTTGCAGCATTTGCACAATAAAATCACTCGTTTATGGGGGCGTGGCTGGGTGAGCAGCGGGAACAGTCGCATGTGTCGGTAGCACCGCAGTGATCTCGTGCCATATCTATCCTGAAATTATCCTAACCTTCCAAAATTACGTCCCGGAGGCTGATGGCAGACAAGAGGAAAGAAATGAGCCCCACAAGAGGACAATCGGCGGCTGAAAAGTTGCAAGAGTATTCTAGGAGTGAGGTACAGGATGGCGGACGCACTCCTGTGACACAGCGTGCTAAAAGCACTGTACCCTCCGAAAGCACAGCCACAAACATCGAGGCAGATTCGGATCTCGCATTGACAGAGGTGACTAATAAATTGCTGGCGCCTATAGCAGTGTGTAAGACCTCATTGACTGGAAAGATGGAGGAGGTCAAGATCGATGTCGGCCTCATCAAGCAAGATATGCAAAACTTGCGGGAGCGTCTTAACCACGGAGAAGACAGAACGGCTACCATACCAGATGCCATTGCAGATTTAGAATCAGCCGCTGACATGTGGAAACAGAAGACGGATGATCTTGAGAACCAGCTACACCGCAATAATCTCAGGATCATAGGCTTACCTGAAAGAGCTGAATGCCAGAATCCAGGTGAATTTATCCTGAAGTGGATACGGGACTTGCTCCTGGATGCAGCCTTCTCACAGTCGTTTGCGGTGGAAAGAGCACACAGAGTGCCGGCAAGACCACCACTGCCGGGAGCACCGCCAAGGCCGTTGCTTGCCCGGATGCTAAATTGTAATGACAGAGATATGATCTTACCTCTGGCTTGAAGACTCCCGGAGATTAAATACAATTTATATGGACAGTGATGTCAGGAGCAGAGCTGGAATCCCAGGCAGAGTGCCAGAAGCGGCTCTGCTCCGGGACTCCAGCTCTAGGAAAGCCCCTGACATCACTGGGGCAGCCTCTACAGAGGGCACTGGGGCAGCCTCTACAGAGGGCACTGGGGCAGCCTCTACAGAGGGCACTGGGGCAGCCTCTACAGAGGGCACTTTGGTAGCCTCTACAGAGGGCACTTTGGCAGCTTCTACAGAGGGCACTGTGGCAGCCTCTACAGAGGGCACTGTGGCAGTCTCTACAGAGGGCACTGTGGCAGTCTCTACAGAGGGCACTGTGGCAGCCTCTACAGAGGGCACTGTGGCAGCCTCTACAGAGGGCACAGTGGCATTATCTACAAGTGGGTGTGTGGCAGTATCTGAAGAGGACACTGGCATTATCTAGGGGTGTGTTGCATTATCTACAGAGGGCACTGTGCCCTTATCTACAGAGGGCACTGTGCCCTTATCTACAGAGGGCACTGTGCCCTTATCTACAGAGGGCAGTGTGCCCTTATCTACAGAGGGCACTGTGGCCTTATCTACAGAGGGCACTGTGGCCTTATCTACAGAGGGCCCTGTGGCCTTATCTACAGAGGGCACTGTGGCCTTATCTACAGAGGGCACTGTGGCCTTATCTAGGGGTGTGTTGCATTATCCACAGAGGGCACTGCGGCAGCATCCACAGAGGGCACTGCGGCAGCATCCACAGAGGGCACTGCGGCAGCATCCACAGAGGGCACTGCGGCAGCATCCAAAGAGGGCACTGCGGCAGCATCCACAGAGGGCACTGCGGCACTATCTAAAAAGGGGCTGCCCAATCTTGACATGTGTGCTAACTGAGCCGCTGGACTGCATTTAGCGACACTTAAACTGGAAAGCTGGATTGTTGAAATAAGCACGTGGAGAAATATCTCAAATTTTAAACCTAGCGGTATTATTATAGTAATATAGTGTTATAGTAGTTCAAATAACTAATTGATTAACAATAATTTTGTATTGTATCAAATTTGAAAGTAATGCGGCCCGTCAACTTCACATTTTTTCTATATGCGGCCCACTTACCCGGCCGAGTTTGAGACCCCTGATTTAGAGTATGGAGTTCCCTTCCTCTAGCTGTGGCTGGCAGAATTAATCTAATCAAAATGGTTATCCTGCCTAAATGCCTATATATCCTCTAACACGCAGCTACACCAGTGTATAAATCCTATTTTAAACAGTTGCATGCGCTATTTCCAGCCCTTATATGGGGATATAACCACTCTAAACTGGGTTTGACTACCCTGCAGCGGCCCAAAACCTTGGGGGGGGGGGGCTGCTCTGCCTGACTTATACTACTTGGCGGGCCAGCTGTGATACATATCACTGTGGTTTGCTAGTACTCCCCTACCAAATAGAGAACATCACTTGGCGACTTTCTTGCAGTTATCACATCTGTGGTCGGTACTGGAGAGTTTTCCGGGTGCCTCAAGAAACCTGTTGCCTATAAACAAAGTGGTGACTCAGGTGTGGACAGCAGCGAAAAGTATATATGGATATATTGATGTTCATACAGATATGCCCTTGTGGTCAAACCCACTACATATACACTTAACTGAAGTGATAGATCCTTCTTTTTGGAGAAGATATGGGGTATGCACTGTAGAAGATTTATTTATTGACAATGTTTTCAGGTCCTTCACACAGCTGCAATCTGATTATAACCTGCCTAAGGAAGCTTTTACAGTAACCTGCAGTTACGTCATGCCATTAAAAGCCAATACCCAGTATCAGAGGTGAAATTTTCTCAGTTCCCGTTGATAGGTATTTTTAAATCCCAGGGACCGAGAGGCCTAATCTCGGCCATATATACATCTCTCATACAAACTATGCTGGCTAACTCACTCATGCCTGTGAGAGACAGGTGGAAAGCCCAAATATCAGATTTGACAGATGGTGATTGGGAAGAGGTACTTTCCTCTCCGCTTACAGTATCCCCGGCAGCTAACAATAAAATTATACAGCTCTCGATCATCCATCAAAGTTACCTTACACCCATGAGAATGTACAAAATGGGAAGATACCCGAGTACAGAATTCCTTAGGCCTCATTCACACGGCAGGGTTTCCCGGCCGGGTGTCGGCCGTTCATAAATTGGCCGGCACCCGGCTGCATTAGGAATAATAGACCCCTAATGGGGCTATTCACACGACCGATTTTTTGACGGCCGGGAAATCCGGCCATCAAAAAATAGGACATGCTCTATCTTTGCCCGGGTACCCGGCCGCCCGGCTCCCATAGAAGTCTATGGGGCCGGGTAATACACGGCCATCACCGGGATGTGTCCCGAGTGATGGCCGGGTTTTCCGGAGCTTGCGCTCTATCTCCTCCTCCTCACAGCGCAGAGTGCATGTGAGGAGGAGGAGTTGATGCCATTCTGACGAATGGCATCGCTGTATACGGTGTTGCAGGGCCGGGGTGTACAGCAGGTGGAGGGAGCGCTGCGCTGGCTCCCTTCTCCTGCTTGTTTTAATAGCACCCTGGCCCGGCGACACCTTCGATGGCGCCGCTAGAAGCTGCTGCGGCTGCTACTACTGTAGCGACGCCACTATAGCAGAGCAGGGAGGTATCTCCCCGCTCTGCTATGTGCTAGCCGCACTTTAGCTCCTTGAAGGAGCGGAATCCCCGTGTTTTCGGGGATTCCGCTCCTGGACAGAGCGCTTGATGTCTCTGTCCATATCTGGGCAGTGACATCAGGGGAAACTCCTGAAGCGGAATCCCCGAACACATGGGGATTCCCCTTCAGGAGCTGCCGCTGATGTCACTGTCCGGATCTGCCCGGCCCGGCACGGATGCATAACTTTATGCAAACCGGCCGGGCAAAACGGCCGATTTTACCGGCCGACACTCGGGCTCGGGAACGACCCGGTCGTGTGAATCCCGCCTTAGTTGCCACTATCCCAGATCGGACTTCTAGCACATGATCTGGGATTGCCAGCATGTCTCTTCTTTTTGGAGGGAGGTGGGGGATGTAGTGAAAGGGGGGACACAGGGTCCAGTCCCAAATACCCCACAGGTATGCTTGTTTGGTATTTTATCTGAAGACCAATGGACATATTTTACTAGTATCTTTCTTAGAGAAGTGTTTATGGCGTGGAAAACCATTGCGATGCAATGGATGGATCCTAGACCACCCAAGTTATGCAAATGTAAATCTTTAGTCAACTCAATTCTCCCTTATGAAAAGGTAATTTATAGACGCAGAGGTTGTGTAGATAAATTTCAAAAGATCTGGGTAAAATAGTGTGGCTCTCCGCTTACTAATTATGGCCCGCATAGGTATTTAGATCTAAGAGACTCAGTACTGCAGCATTAATGTAAATATATTGATATATTTTGTGCAATTTATATACCTTGAAAATATTATGCAATACTCCATATGTGTGTACTCTTTACTGAACTTGTGCTGTTGGAGGTAGACATGTATACTCACCTTAGTGACTATCAATGCAACACTCCTGCACAAAAAAAGACTTCAGTATACCTGTACTTCTGTTTTTGTCTGCATTGTTGGGTCTGGTATCTCTCATCTTCCTCTTGACAATACCCCATAGATTCTCTATGGGGTTTAGGTCAGGCGAATTTGCTGGCCAATCAAGCACAGTGATACTGTGGTTATTAAACCAGGTATTGGTACTTTTGGCAGTGTGGGCAGGTGCCAAGTCCTGCTGGAAAAGGAAAATCAGCATCTCCATAAAGCTTGTCATCAAAGGGATATTTCCTGGTAGACGGCTGTGTTGACTCTGAACTTGATATAACACAGTGGACCAACACCAGCAGATGACATGGCTCCCCAAACCAAATTAAAACGTCATAAAACAGTACACACATTTGGTATCACCGCTTTCGTAACGACCCAGGCTATAAAACTATAATGTTATTTTTCCTGCACGGCAAAACACTGCAAAAAAGATAAACGAAAAACTATGCCAGAACAACTATTTTTTGGTCACCACCCTTCCCAAAATATAGGATAAAAAGTGATGAAAAAGTCGCATGTACCCCAAAATATTACCAATAAAAACTACAACCCGTCCCGCAAAAAATATCTTTTTTGCAGTGTTTTGCCGTGCAGGAAAAATAACATTATAGTTTTATAGCCTGGGTCGTTACGAAAGCGGTGATACCAAATGTGTGTACTGTTTTATGACGTTTTAATTTTTTTCCTATAATGAAAGACTTATTATAGGAAAAAATCAACTTTTCTTTTTACACTTTTGTAAAACATTTTTATCAACTTTTTTAAAAAAAATTTAAACTTTTTACACTTTTTTTTGTTTTACCTGCAGCACTGATCGCTGCTAGAATACATTACACTGCCTATGTAGTGTAATGTATTTATTCCAACTGTCAGTGTGACATCACAGTCACTCTGACAGTAAGCCTATGAGGTGTTATGGAAGCCCAGGTTGCTTTGATAGCGGCCTTCAGCTCGTCTGCATTGTTGGGTCTGGTGTCTCTCATCTTCCTCTTGACAATACCACTAGCGCTCGTCAATTCAGTTGCCCAGCACGGCTCAGTGCCTGATGAAGGTCACCTAGACCAAAACGTCGCACTCTGCCACTGGCATTAGAAACAAAAACAAAATAAAAAAATACCTTTTTTTCTATATTGGTGTGCCGGATATTCTTTTATATTTATGTTTGGGTTGGGCCCCTATCCGTGCAAAACCTCACCCTTCCACGTATCTGGTGCTATCTGAACCTTTACACTAGCTAAGAAGGGACTGCCCAATCTTGACATTTGCGTGTCTTCCAAACGCTGCCAACTGAGCCGTCAGACTGCATTTAGCGACACTTAAGGAGGACATCACACGCCGGAACCAGCGTTTACTCCAGCACGAGGAAACAAGTGCTATGAGGAATCTCTGCCACTGCAGAAGATTGAAACTTCAATACAGCTCCAACTTCATTTGTGCCCCCTGTCAAGGAGGTTATCTGGCCTTATCTCCCCTGAGGAATTCTGGCCATAAGGAAACGCGTCGGGAGAAAATAATGATTGATTGCCTATAATCATATAAAGGAAACAAGTGAGGCTTCCCAGTCCCCAGCCATAAGAACGGAACAGGACTTTAACACACTACGGAACGGGTAGGAGGGGTCATTACCCCACAGAGATTTATATATATCCTCCTGGGAAATAGATCACTCACTTGTTTTGCAACAATTTGGAGCATTTTTCTTTAACTCTGCAAAGAAATGATGATATCACCAATATTGAATTGACTTTTTTTGCATTGAGCACTATATCTCCTGTACTACAAGGAAGATTTTTTTGTAAACAGTCTTGTCCTGGTGTGTCATTTGTTTTACACACTTTTTAAATATGTTACAAGTAAAAGTTACATTTTAAACGAAACTCTAGTCCTATTCCAGTGATTAAATTATTAATTATTGTAGAGTATACAAAATATCAAGTCCTGCGGTGGAAGGCTTCAAATATACCACTAACACCTTGCATTTAGCGACACTTAAACTTGAAAACTGGATTGTTAAAATAAGCACATAGCGTAAATTCACAAATTTCCGTTAAGTTTAAACATAACAGTATTATTATAGTAATGTAATATTGTTATAGTAATGTAGTATTATAATAATGTAATATTATTATTATTATTATTATTATTATTATTATTATAGTAATGTAGTATTGTTATAGTAGTTCAAATAACTAATTGATTAACAATAATTTTGTATTGTATCAAATTTGTAGTTAACTTCACATTTTTTATATGTGCCGCCCATTTACCCGGCCAAGTTTGAGACCCCTGGTCTACAGCATTAGAGTAATGAAATAACATGTGTTTGTGGTCAATCTTTAAATGTATGAAGTAAAAGACAATGAGTCATTCAAACCTGAGGGTTTGGTAAATCCATTGCGTTTCCATTTGAAAGATACGTTTATCCCAATCACCCCTTCTCTGTATATCGAATTACTTCATTCACCTTAAAGGAGACTGCAAAAGGGTTCCTAGGGTGCTCATTCCTCATGTGCTTAACCAGTGGTTTATCTCTTGAGTGAGCTATATCCCGCGAACATGGGCATGACAGTAACCCCCTCTTAGGCCCCCTCCTCTTGGGGCCAGAACGAGAGAGAAACTTCTTTAGAAGTGTAGGGGCATTGAGGTTCTCCTCTGGCTCCCAGGACCTCTCTTCAGGACCAAAGATTCTTCCACCCACTCTCTTGGTGTCCAGGATCTCCTTAACTTCAAAAATCTCTAATGAACTGCTGGGAGCCACTGTAGGAGTGGAAGTCTTGGAGTAGCGATCACCGGCTTCAGCAGGGAGACATTCAAGAAGTTGGTTGGGGATCTTGTGGGTAGGAGGCAGGAGCCGAAGCTTGTAGGAAACAGGGTTGATTTGTTGCAAAATCTCTAAGGGTCCAAGGAACCTGGGAGCAAACTTGTACGATGGCACCCTCAGCCGGATATTCCTAGAGGACAGCCAGACCTTAGTGCCTGGAAGGAACTGGGAGAGCTCTCGTCTTCTTGTGTCTGCCTTTCTACATGTGGTCGACCGCCAGCAGAATAGAAGATCGAGTCTGCTGCCAAAACTGTAGAAAGTCCCTGAATGCAGAGTCAGCTGCAGGCACCACGGACGTAGTGGAAACAGGAAGAGGTATTCGAGGGTGTTGGCCATAGACTATGAAGAATGGGCCCTTAGCGGTAGACTCACTAGTGTGGTTGTTTTAGGAGAACTCATCCCAAAGAAGCAGCTGCACCCGGTCATCATGCTGCCTGGAGATAAAGTGTCGTAGATAGTTCTCCATAATCTGGTTTATTCTCTCCACTTGACCATTGGACTGGGGATGGTAGGCAGAGGAAAAGTCCAACTTCACACCGTGGAGTATGCAGAGGGCTCTCCAGAACTTTGAGGTGAACTGAACCCCCCGATCCGACACAATATGTAGAGGCAAGCCGTGCAGATGGAAGATGTGTTGGATGAAGAGATTGGCCAGCCGGGAAGCGGACGGTCAGTGGAACAAAATGAGCCATCTTGGAGAATCGGTACACCACTACCCAGACCGTACTGCAACCAGCAGAGAGAGGCAGGTCCGTGACAAAGTCCATAGCAATATGTTGCCAGGGAGCATCGGGCACAGGCAGCGGCTGGAGCAGGCCTGCCAGTTTGGAGTGGGCAACTTTATTTGCTGCGCAGGTGGAGTCAAAGTCTGTGATGTCTTTGGGCAGCATGGGCCACCAGAACTGACGAGCAATCAGGTCTCGGGTCTTACGGACACCCGCGCGACCTGCCAATTTGGAACTGTGTCCCCGGAGGATTCTTCTTCTGTCTGCCAGACGCACTAAAGTCTACCCCGGTGGAATGCCTCTAACTTGCAAAGGGTTGACAGGATGCAGGACGGGTTAATGATACTCTGTGGAGACTCCATAGTGTCCTCTGTCTCGAATTACCTGGACAAGGTATCGGCCCTAACATTCTTGTCAGCCAGACGGTAGTGGAGCTCAAACTGGAACCGGGCAAAGAACAGCGACCACCTGGCCTGATGGGGATCCAGTCGTTGGGCCATCTGGAGATAAGTGAGGTTCTTGTGGTCTGTAAATATAAAGATGGGATGAACTGCGCCCTCTAATAGATGTTTCGACTCCTCGAGAGACAATTTGATGGCCAGTAACTCCCGATCCCCAATCGAGTAGTTGCGTTCTGCGGAAAGAGAAGAGCTTAGAGTAATAGCCACATACCATTGACTTGCCCTTGGAACCTCTCTGGAACAGGAGTGTACCAGCACCGACAGAGGAGGCATCCACCTCCAACGAGAACTGTCAAGAAACATCTGGATGATGGAAGATAGAGGCTGACGTGAAGGCACTCTTCAGGCTATTAAATGCGGCCTCTGCTTCTGGAGTCCACACCTTGGCGTTCATGCCTTTCTTGGTGATGTTAGAGATAGGAGATGTCAGTGAGGAGAAGTTTGGAATGAACTGTCTGTAGAAATTGGCGAATCCCAGGAATCATTTGCATAGACAGACTAGGGTAACGACAACAAGGCTCAAGCAAGGCAGAAAGGGGCTGGGCCCCTCTTATAGTCCAGGGTGCTCATGGGCTAATGTTGACTTAATTTCAGGTGTGCACGTTTGCCCTTTAAGAGCGGGCATGAGCATGCGTGTTAACCCTACAGGACCCGGCCGGGAGAAGCGGAAGTGAGCGCTAGCGTCTCCTGAACAGTTTTATGGCTGTGGGCGTCAGGAGATGAGGGAGCCTGACGGCCCGCGGCCATGGGCCTGACAAATTATCGACGAAGGGTGGCAATATCTACAGAGAGGGCACTGTGGCATTATCTACAGAGGGCATTGCGGCACTAGCTAAGAAGGGGCTGCCCAATCTTGACATTCGTGCGTCTTCCAAACGCTGCCAACTGAGCCGTCAGACGGCATTTAGCGACACTTAAACTTGAAAACTGGATTGTTAAAACAAGCACGTGGAGTAAACTCCGTAAAGACGGTTTCGTTCAGATAAAGGCATAATGTGGAAGGTTTCTGCCAGACAAATGAATAGGATTAGGAGAGCAGCTGCTAAAATGCCATTGCAAAGCAGCAAACAGGTATTTGAAGCCGCTGGTGCCTCTGGAGTCCCGCGACCTCAAGGTGTAGGATCCTCCAGAGGTTTGCAAGTGTGCATAAAGCTATTATTTGGCCATCCCTAAACAATGCTCACAAGCAGAAACGGTTGTAGTGGAGCTACACAGCGCATTGTCCCTTTTAATCTGTTGGTTGTGGATTTTTTTATCCTATGAATTCTGTTTTTACTATGTAACTTAATAAAGATATTTCGATGGTTTACATATTCCCTGTTTTTATGGCATCTCTTCTCTATAGGTTTTGATTATATATTCACAGAATAGTTGGGTCTCCCAACTGATCACTATTACAGGGGTGGGGACCCCTCGTTATCAGCATATCCACGATGAGAAGGAGTTGTATGGTGCGACACTTGAGCATGCACACTGACACTCAAAAAACTCTATGGGAGATCAGAGTACTTGGGACCACAATACTAATGATCCGTGCAGGTCTTGGTCGTGGGGCCCCCAGGGGTCTAACTTTTATCACTGTGGATAGGTTATAAATGTTGTTTACAATAGGCATCCATTTCTATGCTCTAGGTTTCTACTTATCACTTAGCTATTTTATTTCTCTATTTAGCATATTAACTAGGAATAACACAGTTTGAAACAGGGGTAGATGAACATAATAAGTTACTTAGTCATTCATTTCTTTCAGGAAACAAGGAACTTTGGTTGCTATGTTGCATTATGGCTATAAATTATTTAAGGCAGCAGAGTACTGCAGTATCCATGTTCTCATGTAAATAACAGTCACCAAACATTTACTGGTGCCGCTTAGAGGTGCTGAACAATAAATGTTGCTTTTAAATGGGGTCTGTAATTTTAATAAGCCACTTTTGTGCCTGAATTATTGTCCTTATAGTGTGTGTAAAAAAAAAAATCATACACAAGCTGCAAGTAGCGATCACTGAGATCCCATTTTGAGGTCTAATTTGTCTGCTCAAAAGCAGAGCGATATGAAAGCAAGGCTGCCATCAGGGCATTATCACATTACAATTGCACCTGTCAAAGGCTTGAATATATTAGGCAGCAAAACAACAGTCAGTTCTTGAAGTTGATCGTCTAAGGATCTGAGCGACTATAACACGGGCCAAATTGTGCTGGCTAGATAACTGGGTAGAAGCGTCTCCAAAACGGAAAGTCTTTTTGGGTGTTCCTGGTATGCAGTGGTTAGTACCTAACAAGCGTGGTCCAAGGAAGGAGAATCTGTGAACCAACGACAGGGAGATGGATGACGTTGTTTATTGATGCTGGTGGGGAGTGAAGACTAGCCTATCTGGTCTGATCCCACAGAAGAGCTACTGTAGCACAAATTGCTGAAAACGTTAATGCTGGCTATGATGGAAAGGTGTCAGAGCACACAGTACATTGTAGCTTGCTGACCTCGGTCCACTGCCGAAAGCACCTACAATGGGCACGTGAGCACGGTAGAATATAACCCATGGATAGATCCTATGTAATGCATCCATGGGATAACTGTATAGGATTAAACATGGCATCAGTCATGTGACTTACCCCCCACATATCATATTAAAAAATGTAGATAAAGCAGCACTGTGTCCGAGCAGAAAAAGGGTGCAAGCCTCAGAGATCTTGGCCCTACAATCAAATCAAACAATATCACAGAAGAAAATACACAGCACTCCAGGGCACAAAAAAAAGTAACGATCATTCACACATGTTGCAATGTTTCTGCTACTATAGAAGCTTTTCTTAATGGGAGCTACAATGTGGGCGACTAAAGGAACCCTCACACATCATGTAACCCCCTGACATTCATTTAACGAAAAGGTTACCTAAATAGATGTGCTTACATTACATACACGTGCTAGGTCAACCCTTTACCACTACGTATATGATGGGAAAACAAAGGACCGGGCATGTTGAAATCCAACATTCCTAATCCTTCTTTCCTCCAACGACTCCAGTTGGTCTGCCTCTGTGCACATTAGACTATCAGCCTTTATGGCTAGCAAAATCAGCCAACAGTATTACAATGTGCATGATGAGCTTAAAGTGAATTTACGCCCTTAAATACTATTATTATTTTTTAATCTAAATAGATTAAAAATTCTGTGAAAATTAATTTCTAAGGTTATGTTCAAATGGCAGAAATTTCACACAGTCCAACTCAGATTCCACAGCGAAATCCACGTGAAATATGCTCTAAAACCAACTCTAATTGTTTTCAATGAGAAATCTACATTGCTGTTCAAATAATGCGAAAGTCTCCACAGCAGATTTAAAATTAAATGGCGCTATTCCATGTCGGGATCCGCGGCATAGCAAACTGCAAATCCACTGCAGAAATCTGAGGGTCAGCCTCAGATTTCTGCTTCGAATTCCCTTGCAAATCTGTGTCAGATTTTTTCACTTGAAATATCCGCAGTGTGAACATAACCTAAAGTCACTTTTACATGGGCCAATTATCGGACTAACGAGCATTAACAGAACAATCATTCCCGATCATTGCCCTGTGTAAACAGAGCAACGATCAGCTGATGAATGAGCAAATACTCGTTCATCAGCTGATCGCATAGTTTATGCTGCAAAAATTTTATTGTTGTTGGCAGCACATCTCCCTGTGTAAACAGGGAGATGTGCTGCCGACATAAAAGAAATGTATGGGGATGCGCGATTGTAGTAACGAGCACTCATCCCCATGCATTGCTACTTGTGAAAGGAGCAAACGGGCACCAATCAACAAGCTATCTCGTTGATTGGCGCTTGTTTACATGGACCACGTCGGGCCATGTAAGAGGACTCTTACTATATCTTTATAGCAGTCAGTGCTCTGTTTTTCTGATATAGAGCTACTAATACACTTATAGACATAGATTTAAAAGATAACATTCTGGCTACCTTTAGCTGCCACTTGAGGGAGCTTACTGCATACCGTCAGACATTAAACTCAAGAAAAAATCTTTGTTCACATCTGCACAAGTTTTTCTGTTGTACTGTTCCATCATAAGAAAAGACAAACGAAAAAAAGGAAGTGCCAGAGCCTTTGCATCAAGGACACGAACGGCGCCCGACGGAACACAATGACTTTAATGGGTTCCGTCTGGTTTCCGTGAGTCGGTCCTTTGTTTTATCGGAAGAAATAGCACAACATGCTTTGCTTTTTTTCCCAGATTTTTTCAGCAAAACTGCGGGTGAGGCCCCTAACAGAGATGTAAACAGAGCCTAACACACTATGCAGTAAGCTCCCATGCTCCCACGTGGTACCAAGCATGTTATCTTGTCTATCTATATCTAGGTGGGGATTTGGGGCTCTGTTTCAGAAAAACAGAGCTCCAACTGTTACAACAAACATATAATAAAAAAAAAAATAATAAGCACAAGATTTTGGGCCTAAAAAAAACACATGATGATAAAAGGTGGAATTCCTTTTAAAGGCATTTTCAAATTCCAATAAAAAAGAGTAGACTCAGCTTATACCTTTATTCCTTTGAATTGATTTACCTCCCTCTATCCGCATCAAAATCTGCAACAACATCTGCAAAAAAATGGCATGTATTAACAAAGTCTTAACCGTATAAGCTCATTTAGATTAGGGTTCAATCAATTGATCATATATGAAGGAGATAGCTCCTCTGGCTATGGGACACTCCAAGCAATATATCTCATAGTTAGAGCCAAATTGAATATCCTCATAAGTCTGCTTCTAATACATAATAAAATGTCTTACTTTTGTGTTTCAGAATAGTTCTAACAGGGGTAGGCCATGTGCACAAAATCATCAATGGGACAAATGCCCAGTTGATATAGATGTATAAAATCACCTTTCCTATAAAGGCAGTTTTCGCACTTTTGATGCACACCTTAAAGAGCCTGATGAATTTCTTCTGGTAGGTCTCCTTTAACTTGCCTTTCAGAACTAGGCCCACAAGCCAAAAAAAGAAACCACACAAAAAAAGCACAATGCAAATGTTTTTATAAATTAAATATTTATTTGAAAGCCTCCAGTCTGGGCAGTATTATGATAGTAGTAACATGATACACAGTGTGACAACAACACCTGAATAACATCTTAAAGACAATGTATGAGCCTGCTTCTTGCGTTAAAGATTATGTAAATTTTTGTAGCTCTTCTTTTTACTTGTAAGTGTTTTATTCTGCTTCTATTCATACACTATTTATAGAAATTGCATAATTGGACTGACGGCTCGGCTGACAGCGGGTGCCTCTAACACACAATGGGTGCCTCTAACACACAATATAACCCTAAAAACGATCACATCTAAGGGCCTCTTACACAGTCCTACGTGGGCCTGTGTAAATGAGCGACCATCAACGATACAGCTCGTTGATCTGTGCTTGTTTGCTCCTTTCATAAGGAGCTTGATCAGTTCTCGTTTGACAAGCAGCTATGTAAGGGGATGAGCTCTTGTTACTACGATCCCTTGTCCTCATACTTTTCTATCATGTCGGCAGTTTGTCTCCCTGTTTACACGGAGATGTGCTGCCGAGAACGATAATATTTCTTGCAGCATAAACGATACGATCAGCTGATGAACGAGTGTTTGCTCATTCATCGGCTGATCATTGCCCTGTTTACACAGGGAAATTATTGGGAATGAGCATTGTGTGAACGCTCGTTGCCCAATAATTGGCCCGTGTAAAATGGCCTTAAAGGGGTTGTCCACCTTTTGACAATTGATGACCTATCCACTGGATAGGTCATCAGTATGTCATCGGTGCGGGTCTGACGCTCGGACCCCGCACCGATAATCCGTTCCGGTGGCCTGCGGGCACCGGATGTTGTGGCACATAATGCTATGTACAGAGCCTGGAAGCAGTTGGCTCCGTACATAGCATAGCGGCCATGCTACAGAACTGCAGCTCTGCTCCTATTCACTTGAATAGGAGCAGAGCTGCAGTACTGCTGCTCGGCCACTATTCCGTGGTTGGAGCTAACTGCTTCCGGCTTGTACGTCTGGTGCATGGAGGCACGGGACCAGCTGATCTGTGCGGGGCCAGGGTTTCGGACCCCCACAGATCATGTACTGATGACCTATCCAGTGGATAGGTCATCAGTTGTCAAAAGCTGGAAAACCCTTTTAAGTTAATGACGAGTGCTGGTCGAAATGCTATATTGCAAAATGACCCTTAGAAACAATGTCAATTTGGTCCTTGCATTGACTACGCTATTGATTCCGTCAAAACGACGGAACCCTTGCACAACTGAGACCAAAGGAAACCATTGGCACTTGATCCGTCAACATTGAAATCAATGGTGATGAAAACGGAAACCTTTGGTTTCTGTTTGTGTCAGTCAGGGTCCCATTCCGATGGAAAGTTCCGACGGAACGTCAGAACGGGACCCTAGGGCAGATGTGAACGAAGAATAACCTCTACCTTTATCTCTATAACTACCCTCTACCTTTATATCTACAACTAACCCCTACCTCTATCTCTGCAACAAACCTCTACCTCTATCTCTACAACTAACCTCTACCTTTACCTCTAAAAATAACCTCTACCTTTGCCTCTATAACTATCTTCTACCTTTTTTAAAAAAAGCTTTAGAAAAAGAGGCATGTAGCCTCACTGGTGTAACATTATAATAAGTCTGCAGGGCTTCTTTAAGGGTTTCTCCAGTAAATACAATATGGTTTATTAGAATAAGAAGGAGTAGTTTAAACCTCTACAGCAGGTCATACACTACTCCAAAGACTAGATATAATAATGACATCATTTAAAGTGGGACATACATATTCGATAAAAGTCTGGCGACTATCTAACGTGTGTTGGGGCTCTGAACTGTGCTTCAATGGCAGATGTCAGGGGGAAAGAAAGATCGAGCATGTTGAAATCCAACATGCCCGATCCTTCCTTACTGAAGGACATACCTCCAGTCAGAGGGGTCTGGCAGTGACTTAATCATCCCAGGATTTTCCTTTTCTTCTGCCTTGATCATTACCACACCTTTGAAACCAAGAAGCCAGCCATCTGCACCGACCATTTGATGTTTTTACTGTGGATGTGCCTTTTGTGGATAAAAGTAACGGCAAAACAGTTGTTCCAAATTAATATTATTTGATTATTGCATAAGCAAAAAGTTATAATACAGTGACATGAATTATGCGTCACTTGCATGTAGCATATATCGAGCGCTTCTGACTAATCAGATAACAAGGATTTTATTTTATACAGAATTAGACTAAACACCAGTACAGGCTGGACCAGGCAAAAGGCCATAGGGGTAGGCCAGCATTACCAGGGATGTAGGTAGGGAAAGAGTTAAAGAGTTATGGTATAATAGGAGGGGTGGTAAGGAGTCAGTGGGGGGAGGACGTTGATAGGGCGAGGCTAGAGGGTATTTAAGGGGGTGCTAGGGCAGGGGGTCGCCATTATGGGAGCAGACAGCAATTGAACTTGTCACGCTGTCTGCTGCTTTTCTGGAATGAAGTCCTTACTTGTGCAGCTCCGGGCTGCGGTGGCTGAGCGAGGGATGGCGTGGCTGGCTGAAGGGCTGGACAATCCGTCCCTCTCGCATCGGATCCGGGATCGGTGGTGAGCGGAGGTAGCGGTGAGCTGCTGGGGCCTTCTGCTCTGGCAACAGGGTGCAGCGTGTCTGCAGGATCATCCGGGGCTCAGGCGGTGACATCATCCCCTCCAAGGCGGCGGTCGTGTCGTACGCGGCCACAAGGAGCGCCTGAGCCCTGAAGCGCTACTTCGAGTCAGGCGCAGGGTAAGGAGCCCCTCAAGAGACCCTCCAGGCCAGGCTCCCCGCTCCACTACCAGGAGCTGGACGGCCTGGTCTGAGAGGATCCTAGATAGCCAGCCTGACTTAGCGTTGCAGGGGGGCGGCCCCCTTACTTATGAGACCGCCCCCTGTCTCCAGTCCCATGGGACTAGGATCCACGGCGGGCCGTGTTGGCAATGATCCAGTCGGGCGGCCCACCTGCCAGCTGGATGAGGTGCCTGGTCCAAGACATGTGCCACGGTCGGTGGTGACACGACGGAGTGCAGGTGGGCGGCTACCAGCGGGCCGCGGGGTGGACGAGGCCCCCAACTGTTGGGCGGAGAGGTCCAGTTCGTCCACGCTGGTCCAGAGTGCTTCGGGAGAAGGTCTTGGCTGTCGGTCATGTGGCGCTGATTCAGGCCCCGCTGGTCCGGATAAAGCCGACAACTGGGAGGTCGGTAGAGAGGATGGACGTCTGGAGGACACCTTAACCCCGGCTGGTGGGGACACAGCACCTACGCGGTCCGGTGAGTCTATATCACCTACATTTTCTATACCGGCTATATTTAGGTCCCCTGGAGTAGGGTGAGGGTCCAAAGGGGGATGACAGGAGAGTCACGGAGTAGCGGGGTCATGTTAGGGTTGGGGGTAGGTGAAGGTGGGTGATGTCCGTGAGTTATTATGTTGTGTATGGGAGCTACTGGCGCGATGCAGGGGGGGGGGGGATCGTTGGGCTCCCCTTCTGTTCCGGCGTGGGTACTGCCATCGGTTAGGCCTGTGACGGTGGATAGTCAGCCTGTGGGGGATGGGGGTGTAGCTAAGGAAGCGGAAGTGACAGTGTCAGTACAGACAGAGAAGGATAAAGAGGTTGATGGGGTGTGGTTAGATGATAAGGCGAAAGGGGAAGTGTATGTCTGCTTTGAGGGCCCGCTGGGCACGCATTTGAAACAAGAAGGCAGGGAAAAAATATGGAAAGACGAGTATGTCGGAATATTTTCTTTACTACCGTTAGAAAAGTTCAAATTGGATAAGGGCAAGTGGTTAGAAAGTAAGAAGGAGAAAGAAGAGAAGCATCGGTATCAATTGATCACCCAAGCCTTTGTGAATTGGCTTCAGGCATTTGCGATTTTGGTGAGCGTGATAGGGCAGAAGGCGCCGGAACATTGCTTCGCGCTCTTCTGCTACATGGATGCTATAGGCGAAGCTCATCAGGTTTATGGAGGGCAGGCGTGGCTGCGCTATGATGAACAGTTCCGGCAACGGAAATGGGTGCGGCCGGAGATCAGATGGGACAATAAGGACTGTCACGATGCGGGGTGTGGACCCACTGGGCCGTACCGCATAGCGGGATGGCAGCTCGCCAAACAGGTAAAGTACAGAGTTCAATAGCTCAGTGAGGATACCTGAGCCAACGTAGATAGTAGCAAGGCAGGAACGTCTGGGACAAGGCGGCGGGAAGACCGCAGCACAACACGGCAACAGCACAGCACGGCACTAGTACTGGGTAACACGGAAACAGGATACGGGATACAGGAACAAGGTACACTGGGAAACTGGAGGACACTGGGAAACCATTAGCACGACAAACTTCGGGTAACAAACAACGCTCTGGCAAAGAGCAAGAGGGCAGAGCCCTTTTTATAGCCCAGGGCATCCTGGGCTAGATTGCAGACTTCCTGCAATATGCGCGCACTGGCCCTTTAATACCGTGCACGCGCGGGCGCGCGCGCCCTCCGGAGACAGTCTCGATGTCCAGAAGTGAGTGCCGGCGCCTCACAGGAGGACGACACTGCACACAGGTAGGATGTTCATGGCCACGGCCGTCAAGGTTTAAGTCAGAAAGACGGGCCGTGGCCATAGATGTTACAAGGACATAGGGTTGTGGTTGCGGGTAATTGTTCCAGTGCGGTATGGCCTGTCCTTTCCTGGGGGGGCGGTTCTGCCGGCCCCTCCACACCTCCCAGTACAGGGACGGGGGTGTCAGGAGGAAAATTGGGGTTCTGCTGGCAGTTTAATAAGGGCCAGTGCAAGTTTGGAACAGGTTGTAAGGTTAGGCATAGTTGCTCCTCCTGTGGTGGGACTTCACATGGGTCGAACAAGTTTTTCAAGAAAGTAAGGGCCGGGGAGCTGGGGGTACTAACCATGGATCTGACTCTGGTGAAGTGGGAAGAAATGGAGCCCTACTTAAATAGATCCCCAATAGATCAAGGGCGGTTTTGCTGTTAGATTGTTTTCGTGTTGGCTTCCGTATCCCTCCCCCCTTTCGAGGTTCCATTTTAATTGCGTAATCTGCGTTCGGCATTGCAGTATGCGGAGGTGGTTAGGGACAAGTTGAAAAAAGAAGTGGAGTTAGGGCGGGTGGTAGGCCCGTTTATAGATATCCCGTTGCCAGATCTTGTGGTATCTCCGCTTGGGGTATTGCCCAAGAAGGAACCGAATACATTTAGACTCATTCATCACTTATCCGCGAGGGCGGTCGGTTAACGATGGGATCTCTCCTGAACTTTGCTCTGTGCTATATACATCTTTTGATGCAACGGTCGATGCATGCAAAGTTATGGCAAGTTGATGGCAAAAACAGATATTGAGTCAGCATTTCGCCTCCTCCCGATGCATCCTGATAGCATATAGCTATTGGAGTGTTATTGGGACAGGGCTTATTTCGTGGACCGATGCCTCCAGATGGGCTGTTCGATTTCCTGCGCCTATTTTGAGGCTTTCAGTTCCTTCCTGGAGTAGATGATATGTGACGTAGTGGGCGTCTTTTCAGTAATACTCTACTTAGTCGATCTTTTGTGTGTCGGTCCTGCGGGTTCCTCGGTATGCACACAAGATTGAGTGGGTGGCGAAACAATTTGGAGTGTCTTTGGCCCCTGAAAAAACAGAGGGGCCCAGCTCGTGCATTGTCTTCCTGGGAATCACAATTGATTCCGTTAGGTTGGAATGACATCTTCCTAGGGATAAACTTGAAACGCTACGGGTAGAGGTGAATCGGGCTAGGCATGTGCGTAAAATTTCACTACAAGAATTGCAGTCTCTATTAGGTAAACTGAATTTTGCTTGTCGAATTATGCCCATGGGTCGGATTTTTAGCAGGCGTCTGTCGGGCACGACGGCCGGTGTAAAGGCCCCCCATCATTTTATTCGGCTGAATAAAGAACACAGGGCTTATTTGGCGGTTTGGTTCGAATTTTTAGACCTGTATAATGGAAAGTCCCTTATTATGTCCCCGGTGGTTAACAGTTTAGATTGGGAGCTCTTTACAGATGCGGCAGGGGGAGTGGGTTTCGGTGCTTATTGCAGTGATGCGCATCTCGTTGGCCGAAAGAGTGGGTCGACTTGGGATTTGTAAGGAATCTTGCTCTCCTGGAACTTTTTCCTCTCCTGGTTGCGGTGGAGGTTTGGAGCGATAGGTTCCGGGATAGCAAGGTTCGTTTTCATTGTGACAATATGGGAGTGGTAATGGCCATTAATAACATGTCAGCTTTTTCGTCCCCGGTAGTCTGACTTTTGAGACCGTTAATGTTACGGTGCCTGTCCCTTAACGCGTGTATACCTCCGGTACATGTACCTGGGGACCACAATGACGTAGCGGATTCTCTTTCTCGATTGCAGTGGGATCGGTTTCGCTTGTTGGCCCTGGAGGCAGATTCCGAGTGGCTTTGGGAGCTGGCCTATGAGCCGTGGGAGGATTGATTCAGTCTTCCTTGGCGCTTGGCACTTGTTCGGCTTATGACTCTGTGTGGAGGGTTTGGGACGTATGTCTGGCTGGCTTAGATGGGGTAAGGTCGGATGACGATCGCATGGTAGCATTGCTGGGTTTTCTGGGTCAGGTTTCTTTTGCGGGCTGGTCAGTATCCAGGGTTAATTGTTTTGTGGTAGCCCTGGCTTTTGGTTTTAAACTCCGGGGTTGCAGGGATATCACAAAAAAAATTTGGGTTGGTCAGGTCCTGAGGGGTTATAGAAAAGGGAGAGTATTGTCAGATAGTCGTCACCCTGTATTTTTTTCATTGGAACAATTGTGGGAGGTGTTGGTGAGTGTTTATTTTTCGGAGTTTGAGGTGACTATACTGGTTGGCATTCTTGTGGGCGTTTTTTGGGGCCTTGCGGGTAGGTGAACTGGTGGCGCCTAGCACTAAAAGGGCTGGAGGATTACGGATAGAGGATGTTTTGTTGTCAGACAGGAGTATGGAATTCTGGATTAGGCACTCTAAGACGGATCAGGGCGTGTCATGCAGATGGTTCCTTTTTGTCTCGTTATCAGTTTACTTGGGTATTTTGTCGTTGTTTAGGGAACATGAGGTTGGATGGGTCGTTATTTGCCCCCCATTCCTTTCGCATTGGGGCCGCAACGGAGGCGGCTTCATGGGGGTTGGGGTGTGACATGGTAAAACGTATAGGCCGATGGGACTCTTGTAGGTTTCAGTCTTAGGCTGGGTTCACACGAGCACATTAACGTCCGTAATGGACGGACGTATTTCGGCTGGAAGTCCCGGACCGAACTCAGTGCAGGGAGCCGGGCTCCTAGCATCATAGTTATGTACGATGCTAGGAGTCCCTGCCTCTCCGTGGAACTACTGTCCCGTACTGAAAACATGATTACAGTACGGGACAGTTGTCCTGCAGAGAGGCAGGGACTCCTAGCATCGTACATAACCTATGATGCTAGGAGCCCGGCTCCCTGCATTGAGTTCGGTCCGGGACTTCCGGCCGAAATACGTCCGTCCATTACGGACGTTAATGTGCTCGTGTGAACCCAGCCTTATGTGTGCCCTCAGTTTTTGTAATGCTTATTGGCCTGTCGGTTGTGTTGTTATGTATTTTCTTGCTAATTCCCCTTATTTTCTTCCCTCCCCTCTCTCTCTTCCCTACCCCCCCCAATGTTTGTTTTATTACCTTCTCTTTTTGTCATCATAGATCCCTCTTACCGACTGGTGTGGATACTCGGGCATTCCTATGTGCACTGGGCGAGGGCGTAGAGGGCCGATGTACGTCCCAACGGGCGACAGTTGGGGTTTCGGCGGGCTGAGATCTTGGTTCGCTGGCTGGGCAGGAGAGTTATGGTCTGGAGTCGGGTTTTACGCGAGGTCCATCGGTTCGTGCAGTTGGATAGAGCCCTGATGTGCTGGTGTTGCCCATGGGGGCAATGATCTGTGTCTTCGCCCCTTTAGGGAATTGATTAGGGACATCAAGTACGATCTCCTTAGATTGTGGTCCAGTTTCCCCGGGGTGATAGTCGTGTGGTCGGAAATTGTGCTGGCGGCATGCTAGGTCGGTGGCGCACCTTAACAAGGCTCGGGTGAAGGTTAATAGGGCAGTTTCTGGCTTTGTGGTACAGAATGGGGGCATCTTCGTTCGTCACTATGACTTTGAAGATGGCCAAGGTAATTACTGGTTGGGTGATGGTGTTCACCGTACTGCGGTGGGGATTGACCTGTGGACTCTGCGAATTCAGGAGGCAATCGAACCGGCTCTGTTGCTGGGTGGGGGCTCTCATACTTAAAGGTTGTCTAAGTATGTTCGTGTGGCGGATTGGGGGTCCTTGGAGTTGGTGGTAAATTGGTGTGCGGGGGATTCATGGGGGGTATTGTCCCTCCCAAATTTATTATTGTTTAGTGGTCTGGTCAATTTGGGCTTCTGCTAGGTGGTGTCCCGGGGAGTGGTTGCAGTCTAGGTCAGCCAACTGCAGGTATGACGGTGCCCCTGAGCCTGTAGGGAGACGGCTGGGAGTAAAAATACTATGCAAGTGACCTGTTTTATGTTGACAGACTTTTGCAGCTCCAAGGACTCCCCTTCCATTGTTATTTTTATATGTAAAGTGTTGTTTATATTATGTTTGTTTGTTAATAAAGTGGCTACTGTGGCCAAATTTATCCAACCCAAGGTATCCGTGTTTTTATATGGAAGTGGTTGGGTAGGTGGTATGGCCACTAGGAGGGTAGTCTTAATATTAACATCATCCTCTAGTAGCCTGATCATACTCCACAGTCCCAGCCAAACCAGAAGTAGGTACATAAACATTGTAGTGCTCAGTATCAGCTCTTATGTCCTTCATGCTGGGTGTGAGAGAGGAGATCTTGGGTGCGCAGGAGATCTTGGGGGTTTCATTTGTCATGCTTGAATGTTTATTTTCCAAGGCCAAATATGATACCACAGAATAATGTAACAGGCCCTTTTTGTGATAATAGAAATTTATTGGTGCATATGGGCAGCAGTTTTTTTAAACACGGTAAAATATATTTCTTTCAGCATCTAATTGATATTGAAGACAAAATAGAGTATAACGCAAGATGGTGGAATTAATTTCTTTCACATGACAACCCTTAAATATGAGCAGAATACCTTGAATTGACCCTATTTTTCCATTATAGATATGACAAATGTCCTTATGAGGTGGTCAACTTAAGTTTTTTCTAATTCCCATTCTCTTCTAGTGACAGACACATTGAACCAGTCCTGAACCTAGGAAGCAGGCAGCCATATTGTGACAGAGTAGCTCTATATATACTTTAGGGCTCATGTATAAAACTAGTGCCAATAAGAACAGTGGTGTTGCCTGTGGCAACCAATAAGATTACACCTTTCTTTGTCAACTTAAAGGCTATGTACACCTTTGAAAACTATTTTTTTTTTTTAAATAAAACAGTTTAACAGTGTGATGGGTGCAACTTTCTAATTACGTTTTATTAAAAAATAATTTTTACTTTTTCATATACAGCTGCTTTGTATCCTGTATACAGAGCAGCTGTATCTTGCGCTGAGGTTTGAATTCATCAGGTCAGCGGCACTGACGGGATCAGTGACAGCGGGTCCTGCATGTCTCCGACACACAGGATCAAGCTGTTTAAAGATCACATCTAAGTTATGAACTTAGACGTGATCGATAACAGGTGGATCCTGCATGTCAGAAATGCGCAGGACCTGATGTCACTGAACGCGTCAGTACCGCTGACCTGACGGATTCAGATCTCTGCATAAGATATAGCTGCTCTGTATACAGGATACAAAGCAGCTGTATCTGAAAAAGTAAAAACAATTTTTACTAAAAAGTAATCAATCACATTGATACACTGTTTTATTTTAAAAAAATAATCATTTTCAAAGGTGTACATAGCCTTTAATAGGAAAGCATAGACTTGATTGGTTGCCACTATTTTTGTCTGCCACATCCATGACCCCCATTTTGTGTTGTATGGCCGCCTGGTGTCACTGTGCAGCTCTATTCCTCTTTTTCACTGATATAAGATGGCTGACATAACCACCTGTTATTACACAATGCATAGTGTAGATAGTATATACAGTTAAAATTCCACAAACATTTGTTTCTCTGGTCTATCATCTTCTTATCACATGTAAACACTAGCAATATATAAAAGTGGTCTCTGAGTTAAATACCTCATCATACAACCCTTATTTTAACACCTTGATGCACCATGACGACAGTGTCTAGTACGGGGAAGAAGTATGAAGCAGGTTCACAGGCTGAGATCGCTCCATAACCTGCGGGTGTGAGCTGTGTATTACAGCTAACACCTGGCACTAACAGATAGGATCAGAGATATCTCTGATCGTGGTCGTTTAGACACTTAGATGCCGCAGTCAATAGCGACCGCGGCATCCATGCTGCTAGAAAGTGGGGGTGGTCCCCTCCGACAGCCCATTGGCCCTCCGTGATGAGATCATGGGGTGCCAGTGGTTGTCATGGCAGCCTGAGGGTCCCATGTCTGCAATCTTTTTGCTCCTATTAAGCCCTATTAAAAAAATATTAAACGTTAAAAAAAAAACATTTTCCTATTTTACTCGAAAGTAATTAATTGCTGAGGTGCTATGTTATGGATGGAATATTTTGTACCCATGTCACCCCTTCTTTCTTTTGTATCCTTACTTTCTTTGTTGAAAATAAAAATTTGAAATACAAAAAAAAAACAATAAGACATTATTTAACTCGCAGGGTGAATATTGTAAAAAAAAAAATTGCTGTTTATTGGTCACCTTAGCTCTAAAATAATTTAAGAAAAAGTGATCAAAAAGTCATATGTAGCACTATCTTCAACAAACTCTTAGGCCGTCCTCACAATACTCATTTTTAAATAGACTGAGCCCACAGGGCATTAAGTCCACCTAGCCTGAATGATCATCATCCAAGAGTTGTGATCTGCCATGTTAGTTTCTATGCCATTGAAGACTCTATCCTACAGAAATTCAGGCAGCAACCCACCATCTTCCACCAAGGTACTCAAATATGTTTTCTACCCGATCTATCTAGACATACTTTGGCACAAAGGTGGGCCCTCAAGCCAATTCTGGAGGTACTTCATGAACGGAGTATCCCTTATAGCTGGGGTTTCCCCTTTGCCCTGATATGATATACCTCACTTCTTGTAGGACTTAAATCTTCCTCACCCGTCTTTACCGGAGTGGCCCTCGCAACTACCCTTCACCACTGGCAGACCTCAGACAAGCTATCCCTCTCAACCACTCCCAAATCCTCGTCCGATCTCCAGATCCCGTGGTATCACAGGGGCCATTCATAAATTCCTTACCCATCAGGTACTGACCCTGAGGCTCGATATATTATTCTAGTCCTCACTGTTGGTGGATGAGAATTCACTGTTATCAAAACGTATGCCCAAAATCTGTAACGTCCAATGGGGTTGTGGACCCACTTGGCTACTTTGTCGCAATGCAGTAGCTGCTTGCCAGACATGTATAATACAGTCACTGGTAGATGGTACCTTGGTGGCAGCTGGACACAGTTAGATTGCAGGTAGCGGTTACAAACTGGTGCTGGATTACTGGAAGCAGGCTGGTGCCGGATTACTGGAAGCAGTCTGGTGCCGATTACTGTAAACAGGCTGGTGCCGGATTACTGAAAGCAGGCTGGTGTGGGATTATTGGAAGCAGGGTGGTGGCGGATTAGTGGATTTAGGATACAGGACTGGTCATGGACACAGGACTCATGATACAGGACTGGTCACGGACACAGGGCACAGGACTCAGGATACAGGACTAGTCACAGACACAGTATTCAGGATACAGAACTAGTAACGGACACAGGATTCAGGAAACAGGATACAAAACCATCACAGATTAGGTTAGAAACAACATTGCTTAGGTACTGGGAGAGTGGGCAGAGTTCCTTAAATAGTCCCAGATATCCAGGGATAGGCTGGGGACACTTTTACTGGTGCGCGCTAGCCCTTTAAGAACAGGGACAAGTGTGCGCGCGTGCACCCTACGGGCACAGGTCAGTGGAGGAGAGAGCAGAGCGTGCCGGCGTCCCTGGGAAGAGAGACGCCAGCGAAGATGCAAAGTCCAGTTGTGGCGGCTGCCGGTAAGAGGGGCATGCCAGGGGTAAGCGGTCGCGGACATGACAAAATCGAGGTCATATACCCTTCTTAACAGAACTGATAGACCCAGCCCTTCCCTTAGTTCGAGGCACCATGGTACTATGCGGGTAAGAAAACTAAAAAGGAAAACCACTGTGTAGCGCTGCTACCATCAAAAACAAACAGTGAAGAGTTATGTTTAAGAACCATTTATTAGTCTAGACTACACGTTTCAACTCCGCATCGGCGTCTTCATCAGGCCAAGTATACTGCGGACACTACTCCAATCAGCTGCGGACAGTGTCAGGGCGGCTAGCGCTGTGCTCCCTCCCGCGAGAACAAACACAGACTTGGTGGTTGTGCTGCAGATAGCGTGGGCGCACACGTGCACGACCGTTCGCTCGCACATCGACGGATGTAAGTGGATCTCCTCCTCGTCTCTTTCTCCTTGTCTCTGCTTCTTCTCCTCGTCTCTTCTCGTTCCGTGGCGGCAGGAGTGGTGACGTCGATGTGTGAGTGAACGGCCGTGCGCGCATGCTATCTGCAGCACAAACACCAAGTCTGTGTGTATTATCGCGGGAGGGAGCACAGCGCTAGCCGCCCGGACACTGTCCACAGCTGATTGGACAGTGTCAGAGTGGAGACATCACGTCCGCTTGCCTTTTAGTTAGTTAGAAACGCCCCATTGACTGTTCAGGGGCTTATTTACATATCGGGCACCTAATATAACGGCACCGATATGTAAATAACGGAGAGAGTTAGAAAAATAATTTTACGTGAGACAGGGTTTGTGAAGCCTTTCCTATAACATGCTGCACTCAGCTGCACATGTTTGGGGAGGTGAAAGGTTCTCTTTAAAGTAGCCATTTTAAAAATCCAGTAATTTACTCTTTGTTTCAATCTCACGAATCTATCTGGTATATCAACACTGATCTGTTCGATCGGAGTGATGGAGATGATATTGAAATAACAATTACGTGCTCCTGTGTGGTGTCTCGAGACACTTTGTTTAAGAAAACCAATACGTGTATTAAAACAATGCTTATTAATTCTGCATCGTAAAGTCTGAACAGTCCTCCCTATATATTGCAGTTTGCAGGGGCATTCGAGTAGATAGATTATAAAATCACTGCTACAATTTAAAAAGGTTTTGATAGGAAAGATTTCACCAGTTACCATAGAGGTGTATGTTTTAGTTTTATGGCTAATGTTAGAACAACATAAACATCTGCTGTGGCTACAACGGTAGGACCCTTTAAGTAAAGGGGACATGCTCACACTTTTGGTAGTTTTTAAACGCAATCTGCTGGGAGCTATTAGGTTTCTTAATGTCTGGGACCTTCTAAAGGTGATCAATGAAGCATCGGGAAGCAAATCTTTCAAATATGTATCGCTTTTGTGTATATGCCAGTGTTTATTTAGCGTTGTTCTTATAAATTTATTACCACTGTTGAAAGCTGTTAAAAAGTTATGTTTTCCAAACTTAGATTCTTTCCTCACAGAGGAGGGTGGGTGAATACACGAATCTTGGGAAAGTGTAGCCGCTCTTCTTTGTGCGCCCTTGATAAGATTAGTTGGAAAAAAAAAAACTTTGAATCTCTTGGACAATATTTTGCATTCTTGATGCGTCTATACTGTCCAAAGGGTATATTTTTGAGCCAAGCAGGTAGATGGGCACTTTTAAAATCCAGATAGCTGTTGACATCCGTAGTTTTAAAATATGTACGCGTAACTAATGATCCATTATCATCTTTACCGATAGCAAGATCTAAAAAATTGTTATGAGTGGAGGAAAAAGAATGTGTAAAAGAAAGTCCATGATCATTTGTATTTAAAAATTGGATACAATTATTAGCTTCTACAGGGGTACCTTTCCATATAAAAAATAAATTGTCTATGTAACTTCTATAAAATAAAATATGATTTGTAAACATAGGATTAGCTAAAATATATCTGTCTTCTATGGTACTATGCGGAGACTTAAATCTTACCCTGGATCCGACTATGGATAACTCCACTGGTCATTCAGGTGTGGCCTACACTGCCATTAAAAGAGTTAAACATGCTCTCCAACTATGTGACACGTGTCGACTCCACCATCCCCTTGATAGAGACTACAGCTTTTACCCTCCTCCGCATGGCACATACAGTTGCTTGGGCTATATTCTTCTTCAAAATCATGCCTTTCCCTGGGTGATCTCTACATCAATTGGTAATATCCTATGGTTGGATCATGCTCCCGTGTTCTGTACTTTGCAGTTCCCGTTTCTTACCAAGGGCTCTTGGTCTCGGAGACACAATGAGTTCTTGCTTTTTGATGGGGTCTGTACTTCTGACCTAATGAACACTATTGATAATTTTATAACCGATCATGTCCATGATACCACTTCTCCCGTGATACAATGGGAAGACCACAAACGTGTACCCAGAGGAGTTCTCATAAAATACGGTACCCGTACCAAAAAATAATTTGCTCCCTCCCTTAAAATTGCCCTTCAGAAAATCAACTCTCTCTAACAGGCACACAAGTGTATGCTTTCTGTCCCAATATTGCGGGACCTTGAAAACGCTAGACAAGAGGCTCGAAGTCTATTAAACTCGGCCCATAAGCGTATTCTTCAGGTTTTTCATAGTCAATTTTACGATTATGGCAATAAGAGCGGACGGATGTTGGTCAGAGCCCTAAGGGGACAGATCTCTCAATCCAATATCCCTAGCATTAAATCCCCTGCTTGTCCGATAATCCACAGTACTCCCGAGATCGCTTCCCGATAATAAAGACGGCAATCCGGCAGACCCACCCCACCTGCATCTTTAGGGCGAGTGATGGCAGCCCTATTTATCCGGGGGCGATCGGAGGACCAGATAAAGGATCCGAAACATTTTTGAATGCGGAGCCAAAAGGATGAAGGGATGAAGATGCGGATGGTCTGCAGGAGGTACAGCAGTCTAGGGAGCAGGGTCATTTTCAAAATTTTGATTCTCCCGAACCAGGAGAAGTCCTGTTTATCCCAAGTGGACAGATCTCTATGGAACAAGGCCAATAAGGGAATGAAATTAGAAGTGTAGAATTGGGAAAGATTGGCCATAATACATATTCCTAGATAGGTTATGCCTTTGGAAGGCCATGCAAAAGGGAAGTTAGTTTTAAGGGTGGCAACCAAAGGGTCTAGTAGTGACACATTTAGGGCCTCTGATTTGGATAGGTTGATTTTAAAGTTGGACCATGTGCCAAATCCAGACAGTTCTGACATCAAGGAGGGAAGTGAGATATGCGGGTTCGTGAGATAGACCAGGAGGTCTTCAGCGAATGCCGAGCATTTGTATTCTACTCCCCCTATTGAAATAGATTGTCTCGAATAGAGGCCATAAGATGTTCCATGTCCAGCACATATAATAGAGGGAAGAGGGGGCAGCCTTGCCTAGTCCCAATGTGTATGGTGAAGGGTTCTGACAGAGAACCGCTAATTTTGAGCTGCGCAGAGGTCCACTCTGATAAAGGGCAAAAATTCTGGCAATAAAGGAAGGGCCTAATCCTATATGTTGGAGGGTTGAATGAAGAGTGGGCCAGTAGATTCTGTCAAATGCCTTTTTGGCATCTAATGAAAGAATCATGAGGGGGGTATGATGAGATTGGGCATGATGGATGATGTGTAGGGTCTTAAGCGTGTTGTTGCGGGCCTCCCTGCCAGGCACGAAACCCACCTGATCTGGATGAACCAAGGTGGGCAGATGTTTGTTTAGTCTATTGGCCAGGAGCTTGACATACATTTTTTAAGTCCACATTGAGTAGAGAGATGGGCCTATAGCTGTCACACACAGCTGGGGGTCTTTACCCTGTTTAGGGAGGACTGCAACATGCGCCAGGGTAGAATTGGGGGGGAAATAGGACTTCAGGGGAAATTGCCTAAAAAATTTGTGCTGGAGAGGTGAGAGTTGGTCAGCCAAAATTTGTAGAATTTGGCGGTTTATCCATCTTGTCTTGGGCTCTTCCCCCCGGGAGGTCTTTTATGATGGCTAGAATTTCTGGAGTGGAGAAGTCTTCCTCCACGTCCGTTATATCCTCCGTGGACAAACGAGGAAAGCGGAGGGTGGGACGTCCTGGACCCCGGGGGGGGGGGGAGAGTGGAGTGGGGCATAATTTATAAAGGCTGGAGTAGTAAGTGTGGAAGTTTTTATCAATATCAGGTGTAGTGTGGGCTAAAAGGCCTGTTGTAGATTTAATGCAGGGTATATGAGATTGGGAAATTTTGCCTCTCATTCCTTTGGCCAACATGCGGCCACTTTGGTCGCCATGTTCGTAGAATCTAATACGGCAAATTTGCAATTTTCGTTTATGCCCCGAGTCTAAAAGACGTCTGGCCTCCTGTCGAGCACATTGTAGGTCTCGCAGAATTGAGAACGAGAGTGCCTGTTTATGTGCCAGCTCAAGAGAGGAGACTTTTTGTAGGGCAATTTTGAGGGCTTGAGCCCTTTCTCTTTTATGTCGGGTGCCATGTTTTATAAGGATTCCCCTAAGTATGCATTTGAAGGTTTCCCACTGTACCACAGGAGACGTGGCGTAGTGAGAATGGTCTGATACAAAGTGACCTACTGTCTGTTTCAGGTCAGAGAGACAGACTGCATCTAAGAGGAGAGTGTAATGTCCGTGGCTGTGGGCTGTCAGCTCCGTTCCCCCCCTGACAGCCGCAGCCACGAGTCGGAAAGCACTGGCCCCAGCCTCCTCCTCAGGAGACGCCAGCGCTCGCTTACACTCACCTCAGCTGGATCCTGTAGGGTGCGTGTGCACGCTCGTGCCCGCTCTTAAAGGGGCATCGCTCACCGGACATTCTGATGAACCTTGACATGTGAGTACCCTGGACTATAAGAGGGGTCCAGCCCCCTGCTTCTATGCCTGAGCGTTGTTGTTGTTCCCTATAGTTTGTCTATGTGATGGCCTCCTAGTGTGTTACTGTTCCTGTTCCTGTACCTGTTCCAGTTCCTGTTCCTTGCACTGTGCTGTTCCAAAGTCGTGTCGTGCTGTATCCACTTCTGACCTGCTTCACCTTGCCTGACGTCTACTTGCTGCCTAGTCCAAGCCGAGCCTGCCTTGCTACTGTCTGAGCTGCCACAGGTACCCTATACGAACTATAGACATTGTCATGCGCCCTGTTGGCCAGCTGCCTTACCGCCAAGGCGGTACGGCCCAGTGGGTCCATAGACCCTCCGTGACAGTACGCTCAGGCCATGGACATTGCTGGTCGATTCAAGACTATGACGACATCACAGGAGATGCGAGCGGATATGCTGGACCGCCGGTCGCCTCCAGGCGTTGAACATTCTTGCACGTCGGCAGGAGGCACAAGCTGCCGTTGCTCCTACTACACCTCCTGGCAATGTTGATCCTCAGACTACACCTCTTGGCAGTATTGACCCACGTGTTTCTTTGCCACTTCCTGACCACTATGATGGAGAAGCAAGTACCTGTCGTGGATTTCTTAATCAATGCCAGATCCACTTTTGCCTGTATGCTAGGACATTTTCATCTGATGGCACAAGGGTCGCTTTTATCATCTCTCTCCTCACTGGCAAGGCTCTTGCATGGGTGAACCCTATCTGGGAGAGACAAGGACCAGAGACCCGTGACTTCCCTGCCTTCCTCCGGACTTTTCGCATGGTATTTGAGGAGCCTGGACGGGTCACATCTGCAGCGGCCTCTTTGATTAACCTGCGCCAAGGAGACACCTCCTATCTTCCAGAATTAAGGACGAACTTGCCGCCCGGGAGCTGATGTCTACCCTGGATGACCTCATCCTTCTGTCTGCCCGGATTGATATATACGGATCCGTGAACGCCTCCAAGAGGTTCGACGGGAGGGAGCCCTTCCTACTCTGGCCCCTACTTTGCAGCAACACCTGATGTCTTGTGATATTGACCCTCCTAAGGAGTCGGTAATAATGAACCAGTATAAGTTATCTACCCGGGAGAGACAACGCAGATGCACATCTGGACTCTGTCTTTATTGCGGTCTCGATGGCCATCTTGTGCGCCTGTGCCCCCAAAGATCTCAAAACCTAGGGTTGCTAGGAGTGACAACCTTGGGTAAAGATGGACTTCTGTCTAAATTGTCCATACCTGTGACCACAGTGTCTGGCGAGAAAACGCATCAGGTCTCTGCTGGACCTTCTGGAATTGCTCACCACCCCTCTGGAGAGCCCGTTGACAGTTGCCTCAGTGAATGGACTAGCTCTGCCAGATCCTGTTATAGCTTTGACCAAGCCCCTGAGGCTCGAAGTGGGAGCCCTTCACTCCGAACTTCCGTCTTTCTATGTCCTATCCAAAGCTGTTAACCCTGTGGCCTGCCTTGGCTCCGACTGCATGCCCCAGTCCTGGACTGGAATTCTGGAGAGGTTCTCCAGTGGGGCCCTGAGTGTCAAGGTCATTGCCTAGTGCAGATTTGTTCGGCTCAGCCTTCGCTACCTCGGTCATTGGCAGGATTGCTGAGTCATTATGCTGAATTTTGGAAGTCTTCAGCAAGAGGGAGGCAGAGACATTGCCTCCACATCGGGCATATGACTGTCCTATCGAGCTGATTCCTGGTGCATCCCTTCCCCGTGGTAAGGTATATCCTCTCTCCTTGCCAGAGACTATGCCCATGTCCGCCTATGTGAAGGAGAACTTGGAGAGGGGTTTCATACGGAAGTCTTCCTCCGTGGCAGGAGGCGGGTTCTTCTTTGTCAAAAAGAAAGATGGCTCTCTTCGTCCTTGTATTGACTACAGAGGTCTCAACCAGATCATGATAAAGAATAAATATCCATTGCCACTGATCTCTGAACTGTTTGATCGTCTATGTGGTGCCAGGATTTTTTCTAAACTAGACCTGCGTGGGGCTTACAACCTAGTCTGGATTCGCCAGGGTGATGAATGGAAGACTGCATTTAACACCCGGTGGTCCTGAACCGCTACACCAAGACTCCTAGCCCTGTTGTTGCCTCCAGCGGCCCTTCAAACACCTTTGAGGTTCAAGAGATCCTGGACACCAAAAAAGTGAGAGGAAAGACCTTTTATTTGGTGGATTGGAGGGGGTTTGGTCCTTAAGAAAGTTCTTGGGAGCAAGAGGAGAACCTCAATGCTCCTGCTCTTCTAAAGTTTCTCTCTCGCTCTGGTCCCAAGAAGAGGGGGCATAAGAGGGAGGATACTGTAATGTTCGTGGCTGCGGGCTGTCAGCTCCGTTACCCTCCTGACAGTCGCAGCCACGAGTCGGCAAGTGCTGGCCCCAGCCTCCTCCTCAGGAGACGCCAGCGCTTGCGTTCACTCACCTCAGCCGGATCCCGCAGGGTGCGCGCGCACGCTCGTGTCCGCTCTTAAAGGGGCAGCGCGCGTACCGGACCTTGTTGATGAACTTTGACCCGTGAGTACCCTGGACTATAAGAGGGGTCCATCCCCCTAGTTCTATGTCTGAGCGTTGTTGTGTTCCCTAGTTTGTCTATGTGATGGCCTCTTGGTGTGTTTCCTGTTCCAGTTCCTTGCATTTCCATACCATCCTGGTCGAGCACTGTGCTGTGCCAAAGTCGTGTCGTACTGTATCCACGTCTGACCTGCTTCACCTCACCTGACGTCTACCTGCTGCCTAGTCCAAGCCGAGCCTGCCCTGCTGCTGTCTGAGCTGCCACAGGTACCTATACGAACTATAGACTTTCACCTGCTCCCTGTTGGCCAGATGCCTTACCACCAAGGAGGTATGGCCCAGTGGGTCCACAGACCCTTCATGACAGAGAGTCTCATTGAGTCTCCACGTCCAAGAGTTTCTGGTGAGAAAGGGGAGTTGTAAAGTGCAAAATACTTGGGCACGGTCTGACCACAAAATATTACCGATGGATGTGGAAGTCACCCAAGGGAGAGCAGGGTGTTGGGGGAGTATATGGTCCAGGCGACTGTAGGCACCATGCGGAGAATAGTAACTGCAATCCCTATCAGTAGGATGTTGGAGGCGCCATGTGTCGCACAATTGCAGGCGCAGGACATGCACGTTTGACCCTTTTAATGGCATTGTAATTGTAAGCCACACTCGAGCGACCGGTGGAATTGTCCAGGGTCAGACCTAGAGTAAGATTAAAACCTCCGCAAAGTATTACAGTGCCCCGGACTAAAGGAAGGGCTGTGTCAATGAGGTCTGTTAGAAAGAATATTTGGCCTTGGTTGGGGGACATAGGCGTTGATAATGGTAAAGTCTCTGCCTCCAATTGTGAGAACTAGAATGATGTAACGGGCTTCAGTGTCGGCGGTGTAACTAATTATTTGGTGGGTGAGGGATTTATGGATAGATATTGCAACTCCACGAGATCTCGCTAGTGGGTTGTTGTTCAGGTGCCAGTGTGTGTAGAATCTGTATTTGACGGTGGGTGTGTGACATTCCTTAAAGTGTGTTTCTTGAAAACAAGCAACCTTACGTCTGTGTAGATGATGGAGGATCTGTGCCCGTTTCTCCGGAGTGTTCAACCCCTTGGCATTGAATGATGCTACTGTGACATCCGCCATCTGTTCGGATGAGGGATCGGCATGTCAGATGTCAGCCATCAGCATTAGCAAGGGAAAACATGGATCCAGATTCGTCAAGGAGGAAAGAGAAGAAGGAAGATAGTTGAAGAGAAGAAACACAAAGCTATGGAGAGACGACAGCATGAAAATACAGGAAAAACAACAACAAAAAAGGCAGTATCAGGTAGACTGCCGCATAAATTAATTGTAAACATGCAGAAGACCATGAAGCACTAGGAGCGCCTAGGAATGGTCCAAAACCCACAGGGGGAAGTAACAACTATACATTAGAGCTGTCGTTGTCTCTGACATTATGATAAAGTGGCCTTGATCGATCAGCAAAATAATTAAGCAAAATGTTAGTTAGGGCATGTTCACATCAGCATTGGCTTTCCATTGAGGGGTTCCGTCAGAGGTTACCGTCGTGGAACCCCGCAACGGAAAGTCAAACGGAAACCACAGCTTCCGTTTGCATCACCATTGATATCAATGGTGACGGAAACATTGCTAATGGTTTCTGTTTGTCACCGTTCCGGCAGGTTTCCGGTTTTTCGACGGAATCAATAGCGCAGTCGACTGGTTTCCGTTTGACTTTCCGTTGCAGGGTTCCACTAAGGAAACCTCCAAAGGAACCCCTCAATGGAAAGCCAACGCTGATGTGAACCAACCCTTAGGGTGCGTTCACATATATCAGTTGTATCAGCATCAGTTTTGTTGTCTCTCAAGTGATTACAACTGATTAAAAAACGAATGCAAAAATGTATCAGTTGCCATAAGGCTTTTCCACACTTTTTACTACAAAACCATCAGTTGTCATCAGTTGTCTTTAGTTGTCATCAGTTTTTACCATCAAATGTGCCAATTTTATAAGAGTGGTGGATAGTTTGTGATAGATTGGATACATGATAGATTAGATACTTGTTGTGTTCCATGTCAGGGCTCTCCTTCTCTGCTCCGGCCTTGGCGCTACACTGAAGTCTGACACACGCATTGTAATGTCACGTGTGTCATATTCAGCGCAGCGCCAAGGCCAGCGCCAGGAGAGAGAGAGCCCAGAAGGCAGCTGCTGTCCACTGACCTCAGATCAAATCTTCGAAGCAACCATGGGAGCCTGAAAAGACGCCAAACACTAGCTATAACTTTAGTGAGTAGATCATTTTTGGCGCCTTTACAGCTACTGTAATGTCCGTGGCTGCGGGCTGTCAGCTCCAGCCTCCCGCTGACAGCCGCAGCCACGAGTCGGCAAGCGCTGACCCCAGCCTCCTCCTCAGGAGACGCCAGCGCTTGCATCCACTCACCTCCGCCGGAGCCCGCAGGGTGCGCGCGCACTCTCGTCCCCGCTCTTAAAGGGGCAGCGCGCGCGCGTACCTTGTTCCCCGTTCCTGTTTCCCGTGCTTTGCCCTACTATCTAGTTGTGCCACGTCCTGTGTCATCTGCCACGTCCGGAGGAATCCGCTACTTTCTGTGTCATCTGCCACGTCCGGAGGAATCCGTCACGTCCTGTGGCATCTGCCACGTCCGGAGGAATCCGCCACGTCCTGGGTAATCTGGCACGTCCGGAGGAATCCGCCACGTCCGGAGGAATCCACCACGTCCTTCTTTTATCTGCTACATCCGGAGGAATCCGCCACGTCTGGCGCAACTTGCGGCTCCTGTGTCATCCGCCACGTTTGGCGCCATCTGCTGCACCCATCTCATCTGTGCCAGAGCTGCGGCCACCATCTGGACTATTCAGCTACCCTTGTGCGGGACATTGTATTTCTGGGGTGTCCTGTTGTTTGGCCAGCTGCCTCCCCGCTGCGGCGGTACGGCCTAGTGGGTCCACTAACCCGCTTCGTGACAGTACGCTCAGGCCATGGACCCCGCTGGTCAACCTGAGACGTTGACTACACAAGCCATGCTGGCTGAGATGGAGGATCTCCAGTCACGACAAGACCAGCTCCTCCTGTCGGTGAACGCCATAGCCCATCGGCTGCTTGCTTCGTCCACAGTCATCACCGCACCCGTTCCTGTGGTTCCGCCTGCTACACCTCCTGTCTGTACCGGTACCAACCCCCTGTGTTTCTTGCCGCTACCTCCACGCTATGACGGAGATCCGAGGTGCTGCAGGGGATTTTTGAATCAGTGCCTGATCCATTTCAGACTACATGCCAGGTCCTTCTGCTCGGATGACGTCTGGATCGCCTTTATCATCTCTCTCCTTACCGGCAAAGCCCTGGCATGGGCCAATCCTCTGTGGGAACATCAGGGACCTGAGACCCGCAGAGACTTGCAGTGCTTCTTACGGACCTTCCGCTCGATCTTTGAGGAACCGGAAGAGTTTCTTCGGCTGCTGCATCCCTGCTAACCCTACACCAGGGAGACCTCTCCGTGGGCGAGTATGCCATTCAGTTCCGTATCCTGGCTGCTGAATTGACCTGGAACAACGAGGCTTTGGTGGCTACATTCTGGCAGGGACTGTCTTCAGGGATCAAGGACGAGCTGGCTGCTCGCGATCTGCCATCTACCCTGGACGATCTTATCCTACTCGCCTCCCGCGTCGACATGAGGATCCGGGAATGTTCCCAAGAAGTTCTCCGGGAGAGAGAACTTCCTAGGCTGGATTCTGCTGTCCCGCAATCCTCCTCAGTCGTCCCACCAGAGTACCCGATGCAGAGTAATTATGTTAAATTGTCTACCCAGGAGAAACAACACAGACGCACTTCTGGACTTTGTTTGTATTGCGGCCATGGAGGCCATATTGTGCATCTGTGCCCCCCAGAGGCCGGAGAGACCCTATTGCCTAGGATTGGTTGGAGAGACAACACTAGGTGGAACAGAATCTAACAGAGGATTCGCTTCCAAACTGACTATTCCTGTGACCCTGGTATCCGGCGACAGGACGCATCAAGTCTCTGCCTATCTTGACTCTGGCTCTGCTGCAAATTTCATCCAGAAAGAGCTTGTGGATCATCTTCAGCTGCCCACAGTTCCCCTGGAGACATCTTTGGCTGTGGCCTCAGTTAATGGACTGCCTCTGCCTGATCCCATTATCTCTAAAACCAATCCGTTGAAGCTCCAGGTTGGAGTACTTCACTCTGAATTTATTTCGTTCCTTGTTTTGCCCAAGGCCATCAATCCTGTTCTGCTGGGCCTGCCTTGGCTTCGACTTCATGCCCCAGTCCTGGACTGGAATTCTGGAGAGGTTCTCCAATGGGGCTCCAAGTGCCATGGTCGTTGTCTGTTGCAGATCCATCCTGTCAAGCCTTCTCTGCCTCAGTCGCTGTCGGGACTGCCTCCCCATTTTGCTCAGTATGCAGATGTTTTCAGCAAAAAGGAGGCTGAGACGCTGCCTCCACATCGCACCTATGACTGCCCCATTGAACTGGTTCCTAATGCCTCTCTTCCCCGTGGACGGGTATATCCTCTCTCCTTGCCTGAGTCTCTATCCATGTCGGCCTATATAAAGGAATATCTGGAGAGGGGTTTTATACGAAAATCTTCCTCCCCGGCCGGGGCTGGATTCTTCTTCGTTAAAAAGAAGGATGGATCCCTTCGTCCCTGCATTGACTACAGAGGCCTCAACCTGATCACAGTCAAGAACAAATACCCGTTGCCACTCATCTCTGAGCTATTTGATCGCATACGTGGGGCCAAAAATTTTTCTAAGCTACACCTGCGTGGGGCTTACAATCTAGTCCGGATTCGCCGGGGTGACGAATGGAAGACGGCATTTAACACCCGGGACGGGCACTACGAATACCTGGTGATGCCCTTCGGACTGTGTAACGCTCCAGCAGTGTTTCAGGAGTTCGTTAACGACATCTTCCGAGATCTACTCTATGTCTGTGTTGTTGTTTATCTCGATGATATTTTGATTTTCTCCCCAGATCAGACGACTCATCGGAGGCATGTTCGTCAGGTTCTACTACGATTGAGGGAGAATCATTTATACGCCAAGCTGAAGAAGTGCGTCTTTGAGAAGAGTTCTCTGCCCTTCCTGGGCTACATCATCTCGGATCAAGGCCTCAAGATGGATCCTGAGAAAGTGAAGGCTGTCCTGGAGTGGCCACGTCCCCAAGGCTTAAGGGCCATACAGCGGTTCCTGGGATTCGCCAATTTCTACCGGCAGTTTATTCCTAACTTCTCTTCTCTGACGTCTCCCATCTCGACCCTTACCAAGAAGGGTGTGAACGCCAAAGTGTGGACTCCAGAGGCAGAGTCTGCATTCAATAGCCTGAAGAGTGCCTTCACTTCAGCCTCGATCCTCCATCACCCTGACGTATCTCGGCAGTTCTCACTGGAAGTGGATGCTTCCTCTGTCAGTGCAGGTGCATTTCTGTTCCAGAGGAGCTCCAAAGGAAAGGCTGTAGTATGTGGCTACTACTCTAGACTGTTTTCCTCTGCTGAGCGCAATTACTCCATTGGAGATCGGGAGCTGCTGGCCATCAAATTGGCTCTGGAGGAGTGGAGACATCTTCTGGAGGGCGCTGCTCACCCCATCCTGATCTTCACCGACCACAAGAACCTTCAGTCCGCTCAAAGACTTAATCCTCGTCAAGCCAGGTGGTCGCTGTTCTTCACCCGTTTTCTGTTTGCGCTCCACTACCGTCCCGCGGACAAGAATGTGAGGGCAGATGCCCAGTCCAGATAGTTTGAGACGGAACACACGGTGGAGTCCCTCCAGACCATCATAGACCCGTCCTGCATCGTCACTGCTAATCCTCTGCAGGTTAGAGACATCCCTCCTGGGAGGACTTTTGTTCGGTTGGCGGACAGGAGAAGAATTCTCCGCTGGGGACATAGTTCTAAACTTGCTGGGCACGCCGGTGTCCGTAAAACCCGAGACCTGATCGCTCGTCACTTTTGGTGGTCCACGCTACATAAGGATGTTCTGGACTTTGTCTCTTCTTGCACGGTGTGTGCCTCTAACAAAGTGACTCACAGCAAGCCTGCCGGCCTGCTTCAACCTCTGCCTGTACCCAAAGCCCCCTGGCAGCACATTGCGATGGACTTCGTCACTGACCTTCCCCCCTCAGCAGGATGTAACACTGTCTGGGTGGTGGTGGACCAGTTCTCTAAGATGGCTCATTTTATCCCGCTGACCGGCCTACCTTCTGCTCCTCGTCTGGCAAGTCTCTTCATCCAGCACATCTTCCGCTTGCATGGCTTGCCTCTTCACATCGTGTCCGACCGCGGGGTTCAGTTTACCTCTAAGTTCTGGAGAGCCCTCTGTAAACTCCTGGATGTGAGATTGGACTTTTCCTCTGCCTATCACCCTCAGTCCAATGGGCAAGTTGAGAGGATCAACCAGATCATGGAAAATTATCTCCGCCATTTCATCTCTTCACAGCACGATAACTGGGTACAGCTTCTACCATGGGCCGAATTTTCTTACAACAACCATACAAGTGAGTCCACCACTTCCTCTCCGTTTCACATCGTCTACAGTCAACATCCCAGAGTCCCTCTTCCTGTGTCGACTTCATCCCAGGTTCCCGCTGCTGACTCTGCATATGGGGACTTCCTGCAAATCTGGCAACAAACCCGGTCCTCTATTTTTCTGGCAGTAGATCGCATGAAGCGAAAGGCAGATACTAAGAGAAGAGAGCCGCCTCAGTATCTTCCGGGGACTAAAGTCTGGCTGTCCTCTCGGAACATTCGCTTGAAGATGTCCTCATACAAGTTCGCTCCTAGGTTCCTTGGACCATTCGAGGTCCTGCAGCAGATCAACCCTGTCGCCTACAAGCTTCGGCTGCCTCCTACCCTCAGGATTCCCAACTCCTTCCACGTCTCCCTCCTGAAGCCTGTGATCCTAAACCGCTATTCCAAGACTCCCAGCCCTGCGGTTGCTCCCAGTGGCTCCTCGGACATCTTTGAGGTAAAGGAGATCTTGGACACCAAGAGAGTGAGAGGAAAGACCTTGTATTTGGTGGATTGGAGGGAGTTTGGTCCCGAAGAGAGGTCCTGGGAGCCAGAGGAGAACCTCAATGCCCCTACTCTTCTAAAGAAGTTTCTCTCTCGCTCCGGTCCCAAGAAGAGGGGGCATAAGAGGGGGGATACTGTAATGTCTGTGGCTGCGGGCTGTCAGCTCCAGCCTCCCGCTGACAGCCGCAGCCACGAGTCGGCAAGCGCTGGCCCCAGCCTCCTTCTCAGGAGACGCCAGCGCTTGCATCCACTCACCTCCGCCGGAGCCCGCAGGGTGCGCGTGCAAGCTCGTCCCCGCTCTTAAAGGGGCAGCGCGCGCACCGGACATCTTGAACGACCTTTGACCCGTAAGTACCCTGGGCTATAAGAGGGGTCCAGCCCCCTAGTTCGAGTTTTCACAGTCTGTCTTGCAAATGGTCCCTTAGTGTTTCCCGTTCCTGTTGTTACCCGTACCTTGTTCCCCTGTTCCTGTTTCCCGTGCTTTGCTTTAGTATCTAGTCATGCCACGTCCTGTGTCATCTGCCACGTCCGGAGGAATCCGCTACTTTCTGTGTCATCTACCACGTCCGGAGGAATCCGCCACGTCCTGTGGCATCTGCCACGTCCGGAGGAATCCGCCACGTCCTGGGTCATCTGCCATGTCCGGAGGAATCCGCCACGTCCGGAGGAATCCACCACGTCCTGTGTTATCTGCTACATCCGGAGGAATCCGCTACGTCTGGCGCAACTTGCGGCTCCTGTGTCATCCGCCACGTTTGGCGCCATCTGCTGCACCCATCTCATCTGTGCCAGAGGACTATTCAGGTACCCTTGTGCGGGACATTGTATTTCTGGGGTGTCCTGTTGTTTAGCCAGCTGCCTCCCCGCTGAGGCGGTACGGCCTAGTGGGTCCACTAACCCGCTTCGTGACAGCTACCCAATACCACCCTGCATCTCCTACCCACTCCACACCAAGCAGGGATTCACACAACAGTGTTCGGGTGTCAGCTGTTAAAAACAGCCATCTAGGTCTGTTTTTGACGTCCGTTTTGCATCTGTTTTGTACCCGTTCCGAGTTTTCAGTTTTTGACAAATTTTTAAAAACAGAACAATTTCATGTGTAGATAATGAAATAGTGCCCTCTGTAGATAATGCCGCAGTGCCCTCTGTATATAGTGCCACACCCCCTGTAGATAATGCAACAGTTCCCTCTGTAGATAGTGCCACACCCCCTGTAGATAATACCGCAGTGCCCTCTGTTTATAGTGCCACCCCCCTGTATATAGTGCCACACACCCCCTGTAGATAATACTGCAATGCCCTCTTTAGATAGTGCCACACCCCCTATATATAGTGCCACACCACCCAGGTATATAGTGCCACACATGCCCCTGTAGATAATGCCGCAGTGACCTCTGTATATAATGCCATAATACCCCCTGTAGATAATGTCACACAGCCCCCTGTAGATAGCGCCACCTAGCTCCCTTGTAGGTAGAGTCACACAGCTCCCTTGTAGGTAGCGCCACACAGCCCCCATGTAGGTAGCGCCACACAAGCCCTCTTGTAGGCAGCGCCACACAGCCCCCTTGTAGGTAGCGCCACACAAGCCCCCTTGTAGTCAGCGCCACACAGGACCATTTGTAAGCAGCACAACACAGCCCTCTTGTAGGGAGCACCACATACCCCACAGCCCCCTTGTAGGTAGCGCCACACAGCCCACTTGTAGGTACAGCCACACAGTCCCCTTGTAGGTAGCGCCACACAGCCCCCTTGTAGGTAGCGCCACACAGCCCACAGACCACTTGAAGGTAGTGCCCTCTGTTGATAGTGCTACCCCTCCTGTATATAGTGCCACACACCCCCTGTAGATAATACTGCAGTGTCCTCTTTAGATAGTGCCACACCCCCCTATATATAGTGCCAACCCCCCAGGTATATAGTGCCACACATGCCCCTGTAGATAATGCCGCAGTGACCTCTGTTTATAATGCCACAGTACCCCCTGTAGATAATGTCACACAGCCCCGCTGTAAATAGCGCCACACAGCTCCCTTGTAGGTAGCGCCATACAGCCCTCTTGTAGGTAGCGCCACACAAGCCCTCTTGTAGGCAGCGCCACACAGCCGCCTTGTAGGTAGCGCCACACAAGCCCCCTTGTAGTCAGCGCCACACAGGCCCCTTTGTAAGCAGCGCCACACAGCCCTCTTGTAGGTAGCGCCATGCAGGCCACTTGTAGGTAGAGCCACACAGCCCCCTTGTAAGTAGCGCCACACAGCCCACAGACCCATTGTAGTTAGCGCCACACAGCCCCCTTGAAGGTAGTGCCACACAGCCCATATGCTCCTTGTAGGTAGCACCCCATCTTAATGTAGATAGCGCCAATGTAGCTCCCTGAAGCAGCGAAATCCCCTTTTGTTTGGGGATTCTGCTCCTGGAGCGGTCCGCTTGATGTCTCTGTTCATATATTGGCGTTGCCGATGCTGTGACCAGGGATTCCACTCCAGGAGTAGTCCTGCTGGAAAATAGCCGGAACCCCCTCGGGGGTCTGGGGGAGATGTGTCCCAGGAGGCTGTGAAGTGGCAGTCACAGACCCATAATGATGAGAATGGCCTGTCTGTAATGCCGATTGTGAAGGAGGCGAACCCCTACAGGTTACAGGTAAGGCAGAGGGGGAGATGGGTGGGGGACTCCCCAAGACGAGCTATAGGACCACGCTGGGGATCCCTCAGCCACTTGCTGGTCCTGTTGGGTAATATGGGATACTGGATGTAGTGCCCCGGCGTTGCTAGGGGAGACAGGAATTAGGGGTATAGAGCCCCTGTACTCACAGTCCGGTGGCCACGAAGGCTGATGTGCAGGTTCCCCCATGGATGGAGGTAACGCCTCAGGACTTGCGGGACGATGTTCGTGAACCTCCGACTGATAGGAGGCAGACCGTGGCAGTGTAGGGAGCGCAGAGTCTCTATCTCAGGTTGCATCCCGTGATCAGGTAGCATGTGGCTGCCGTCTGGGGTAGGCAGTGTCCAGTTGCTGACAGTCTGTAGGCAGGTCCATGGCAGCAGAAGTCGGGTCCTCGGCTGGGGAAACTAGCTTTTGGCAAGGATCCAGAGCTTTGAGGATCCTGCAGGGCCAGTAACAGGGCCGCCACGTGGAGGGGTCTGGATTCACAGGTGAGCTGCAAGCCGTCGGGCCCAGAGTCCGGTCGGCCATCTTGTGCGGATGCCGCCGCAAACGTTGCTTGATGGGCAGCGATCTCCCCGAGTTTTGTGGGGAGAGAGCTGAATGGACTGCCGGTATATCCTCTGGAGTGGGAGGGTGTCCGGCAAGGATGGGCAATCCGGTCAGGCTTGATGGTAGAGATGAGGGAGGAAAAGGTGGTTGGCCATCTTGTGTCCTGGTCTGGGCCTCATGGAGGAGTGTGTTTTGCAGCTGTCGCGGCATAGTCCGTCCAAAATAAGCCCCGATATCGCCTTGTGGCGACGAGGAACGAGTAGAGGGTCTCGTCTTCTCTTAGAGGCTTTCCCCATGTCAGAAGCTGGATGTCAGTCAATTTAAGAGTCTAGGGAGCTCAGAAGGATACGTCCTCATTCTTCCATAGTTGGCTACGCCCCCCCCATAGGCCTATTTTCTTACTTAATGTGGATCTGAAAATCTATACCAAACTTTTAGCCAACAGGTTTAATAAGCACCTACCTACTTTAATACACCCTGACCAAGTGGGATTTGTGCCTGGTCGGGAGGCTGTGACAATACACTCAAAACCTTGGATATTATACATTATACTCAAACCCACTTAGTTCCCCTTATGATTCTCTCACTAGATGCCAAAAAGGCGTTTGATAGAATCTCCTGGCCTGCCCTTCATAACACCATCCAACATATATGACTAGGCTTCTCTTTCACTGCAAAAATATTAGCTCTTTACCAGTCCCCTTCAGCCCAGTTGAAAATAAATGACTCCCTTTCTGCGCTCTTTTCCATTCACAACGGTACCAGACAAGGCTGCCCTGTGTGCCCACTTTTGTATGTTCTTGTCATGGAACACCTCATGGACTCCATTCGGAAGAGTCCGGATATTCAGGGTATATCCATCAGTGGGGTGGAATATAAATGTTCAGCATTTGCTCATGACCTGTTGGACTATCTCACAAATTCACATATTTCTCTTCCCTGCCTGATGTCCGAGTTGTCGCGTTATGGAGTTGGGTCCAATTTTAAAATTAACCTCAATGTCTTCCTCCCGGCCTCCAAGGTCTCAATTCTCAAAAGTAATTTTCCTTTTTCCTGGCCTTCTAAGAGTATTAATTACCTAGGAGTTAGAATAGATGCTGACATTTCCAAATTATATGCTAATAATTTCATCCCCCTACTGTCCAGATTCAAAAAAGATCTTGAGACTTGGCATGGCCGGTAATTTTCCTGGTTTGGGCGGATAAACATCTTGAAAATGATACTCCTCCCTAGATTATTTCTCCTGCAGGCGATCCCCATCTCTATCCCTTCTTCATTTTGGGTCCGCATCCAGAGATGCTTCTGATCCTTCGTCTGGTCCTTAGGTCATCCTTGGATAAGCAGGGCTGTTCTCGCACGCCCTAAAGATGCGGGTGGGGTTGGACTGCCGTCTCTATTACCTGGTGGCAACCCATGCACACGCTCTTGACTTTTTCCACAATCACCAGTCAAAATCATGGGTTTGCCTAGCCCAGGCTATCTGTCGTAATGCTCTTTTCATTCTCCCATGAACATCGTCCAGGAGTGGCCGGTCTTAAGCCTCCTTCGCTGTTTCCCAAACCCTCCTGGCGCTACACTCCTCGGGGATCCCTTATAGACCCATTAGGCCTGTTGATACCAATTACTGAAAACCCAGATTTTCCATCAGGAAGGGCTCGTCATTTCTTCCTTGGCGGATCCCTCCCACGTCCCTTACACTTCTCTCATGTTCTTTCCAACTCTTCCTTACTCACGTTGCCTCAATTCTCCCAGATAACACTCCATCTGTTTGTCGCATATTATAGCTAAAATATAGCCAGCTGAAAGACTTTTACAGCGTGACTTGATGGCGGGCACACCTGCATCGCACATTGACCGACTTCGAACACATGTGCACCTTTTCCACCACCCCCGCACACACACTCTCTACACTTTACCAATTACTTCTCTCTCAACACTCGCAGCAACTTCCTTCCTACTGTAAGGCCTGGGAACAAGAGTTGAGCAAGTAGTTTATGGAAGTACAGTGGAAGTGGTGCTTCTATTTTTCATACAAATCCTCAATTGCTACAAATGCCCATTACTTCCCTTCATAAATAGTACCCTTCTGTCCCCGACAATTGTTGGCACTGTGGTGCCGCTGGTGTCTCCATGACCCATATATGGTGGAGTTGCCCTTCCTTGCGGACCCTTTGGATAGCGGTACTTAAGAGTTATATATGAAACCACCAAAGTGTCTGTTCCCTGTACCTCTGTCCACATACAAACGTTCCCTCATCCAACTGTTAGGAAACGTCCGCCCATTTAAGATTGCCATGACTACTAGTTTAGCTTCTGGGCGGCTGTGGTTTTAGTTGAAGAGCCTATCCCACTTCTCTATCTTTCTTCCTATGAGATTGAAGGGTGGAGTATTTAAATCTGGTTTGGTTCTGACTTCTTTGCTTGTGATTCTCCTTGTTTGAATCTGTTTGAGCAAGCCCCTGATTATACCCTGTACCTTTTGACTATTTTAACTTTCGGAACTGGACCTCGGCTTGTCTCTGGATTTACCCCTTACTTACTGATTTGGACATTCTGCTCCTGGCTGGTTTTGACCCCTGCACTTCCTGATATCCTCTAGCTTTGTGATTTGGACTTTCTGTTTACCCTCTGGCTGTCTTGTTATGTGTTCTGGTATTGCCTGCATTGCACCTTTTGTCCAACACCAAATTATGTTAAAGCAATCTGGATTCTATGCAGCCAAATCCAACCTGCCTAGCGGTGAGCTCTTGTGAAGACCATGGAATAGCCTTAGACTCTGCTGATCATAGTTGTGATGTATTTGTGATGTATTTGAGGTAGCGGATTTACTTGCATGCTTGTTCCAGACAGTCTCCAGCTGCCTTCAGGGAATCGCTCCAATAGCAATTCCATCACCTTCACTCTGGGAATTGCTCAACTTGTGATTCCATAACACCAACATCTTCTACAAGCGGACAAGTTGGTCATTCCACGCAAATGGATGTCGACGACTCCCTGACCCTAGATGACTGGTTCCAGGAGATCGCCATGATGCAGAGGATGGAGGTTCTCATTGCCCAATTCCCGGAAGCCTCCATACGTTATACAAACACGTGGTCCCATTGGACCACTTTCCTTTCCTCCTGCAGGTACAGCACACTGATGAGCTGAGGATGTCCCCTCTCCTTCTTGTGTTTCACATGCTGTGTACTGCTACTAGTAGTCCTGCCATTACCATACATATACACCCCATATGTGCAGTAGTCTACTCTTTACCTACAGCGAATCTTGCAGTTGGAGTCCAGGTTCACCACGATCCTCACCCCCTATCCCCCTATCTTTTGTGTTTTTTTCTTTCTTTTTTTTTAACTCTAAGTGATATCCCACAACTTATGGTTGCATCTGAATAACTGTTGGAATTTATCCTACCGTGTTGGGATTGAGGCGAGAAATTCCCTCTCCTTACTGATGACTTCTACCGTATTGTTTATTAATAATACTGTTGAATACTCTCTCTTATTGATTTGATGTGGCTCTTGCCTTTCTGATGGAGGTCTATCCCTCCACCCATTATTTTTGGTGTTTCTCTCTCTCTCTCTCTCTCTCTCTCTCTCTCTCTATATATATATATATATAAAGAAAGAAAATTTGCAGCACTCCAATGTGAAAAAAGTGGTGGTTTATTCAATCCAAGAACAACAGCAAGGCTTGATAAAGATCCTATTGTAGGATTGAAACGTTGCTGTTGTTCTTGGATTGAATAAACCACCACTTTTTTCACATTGGAGTGCTGCAAATTTTCTTTCTTTATATACTACTACACGTCCGAGGATCGGGACGTTTTGCTAGGCACCTGATCGATCGATTCTGTGTGAGTGCTGCTGCTTTCTTGTTTGCTATATATATATATATATATATATATATATATATATATATATATATATATATATGTGTATATATATATATATATATATATATATATATATATATATATATAATGTCTATTGTTTATATGATATTACATGTTTTGAAAATAAACGTTTGAATTTTAAAAAAAAACTAAGTTTTTTTTTCAATTCAGACCCACAAAGAAATTTTTTCAGTTTCCCAGTACATTATATGTTACCTTTAAAGGGGGTTTCCCATCAGGGATTTGTCATAAATGTTAGATAGGTGTGAGTCCAACCTCTGGGACCCGCACCTATCTCTAGAAAGGGGCCCCCTAAACCCTGTTCTATCTCTCTGTGCTCCGGCTGACTCGTGTGATTTCCGACCATGAAGAAGTAAACAGCGTAGCTCGCTGAGCTACGCTGTCTCCGTAAGTCCCATAGAACTGAATGGTAGTTATGGAAACAGCCTAGCTCGTATGCTTCACTGATTCCGTAACTGCCATTCACTACTATGGGAGTTACAAAAAACGCGTGTTTACTTCTTCACTTCTTCATGGACGGAAATCGCATGAGTCAGCCAGAGAACAGAGAGATTTAGTGGGCTACGCTGCTTTCAGGAAGTGGCCGGGAGGCAGCGGGAGCAGAAAGAGGTAGAACAGGTTATAGGGGGCCCCGTTCTAGAGATAGGTGCAGGTCCCAGAGTTGGGACCCGCAAATTTATGACATATACTATGGAAATGTCATAAATGTCCCTGATGGGAAAACCCTGATGGGAAAACCGCTTTAAATGGTGCCAATAAAAACTACAACTCCTCCGGCAAAAAATAAGCCTTCACACCGCTCCATTGGGGGAAAAATAAGAACATTATGGCTCTTTGATGGAGGGGAAAAAGAAAAATGACCTGGACGTTAAGCGGTTACATAGCAGTATATATCCTATACAATTTATATCGGCCCACAGGTCCGGCCGGAACATAGACTAAAACGTTATAATACTACACAATCTCATCATAAAATAATAGGTTCCAGTCCGATATAAAATTACAAGATACAGTGTTGCAAAGTCTTGTGATAAAATATCAAAAGTGTAAATTCTCATAGAGCTCACTGCTCCCTTTTGGGGACTCCCTTCATTCTTTCCCACGGTCTTTCAATATTCCTTCTCGCTGACAGCGGCTTGACTCGTGTGTAGAGCTATAGATGACTATATTGGTCAAACCTCCTCAGAAATCACAACTCCTCCAGGTAATTCAACCTTCGGCCTTTGTGAACGCTACCAGTTCCTTTCGTAAATTATAGTAAATGCGTCTGGGCGCGGGTGGCCACGCACACTTTCGCTAAGCTCGGCCATTTTTTTTAAAGTGGCGAGAGCAGGGAAAACGGCTCAAAAGGGCCATTTACGACATTAGAAACGTTGCTACATTTCCACAAAGGGATAGGCAACATTTTTTGTATTGGGTGCAGATTTAAAAAAAACAATCCATGATAAAGTACTCAGTGTGCCATGCAAACATAAAAGTCATATAAGACAAACTGTTACTACGTATGTGTCATGAATCAATTAAATTTACATTTCAGTGTGACCCTTGTCCCTGACTTTCTTTGCAAAGATGATCCATCTGTAGAGCATACGAGGCTACTGAATACCAGCTAGGGGGAACTGCACACAGGAGAGACCGCAGCTACTGAATACCAGCTTGGGGGAAGTGCAAACAGGAGAGAGAGCAATTACTAAACATCAGCTTGGGGGGGGGCATATAGGAGAGACAGCGACTACTGAACACCAGATTTGGGGGGTGCACATAGGAAAAACCAAAGCTACTGAACACCAGCTGGAGGGGGGTGCACATAGAAGAGAGATCTGCCCAGTTTTGGTAACTTTTTCTTTTATAGAGCGGTTACTGAACTCTGTCCTTGCGGCGCTGATGACTAGGAGAGAGCAATGCTTCGTTATGCACTTGGTGACGCTGAACAATAGGAAAGAGAGCAGTGCAGCATTGTGTGCTTGCCAAGTGTTCAGCGGCGACAAACACAATGAGCACAATGCTCTGTCTCCTGGTGATCAGCCCCGCCAGCACATAATGAAGCGCTGCTCTCTCTCCCTATGTTTAGCGCCGCTATGCACACAATGGCGCTGGACAACTGGAGAGGAAAGTGTGCCAGCAAACCATGCCCCACGAGCCACCTGTGACATCGGTGCCATAGGTTACTGACCCCTGGTCTGACATATAAACTTGTCTTGATGCTCGTAGCTCGTCTTTCATTTCTTAAACTGCTATGGAAAAATTAAAACTGCACTATGATTGATTGCTATAGGAAACAAGGCCAGTTTTTCTGTTAAACAGCTTTGATAATTAACCCCTTAAAGTGGCTCTGTCACCAGATTATAAATGCCCTATCTCCTACATAATCTGATCGGCGCTGTAATGTAGATAAGAACAGTGGTTTTTATTTTGAAAAACAATCATTTTTGAGACAGTTATGAACAATTTTAGATTTATACTAATTAGTTTCTTAATAGACAACTGGGCGTTTTTCACTCTCTTGACCAAGAGGGCACTTATAATCTGGTGACAGAGCCTCATAATCTGACGTGTCATTTTATGTGGCAATAACTGCTAATAAAATGCTTTTATGTATCCATGCAATTCTGAGATTGTTTTCTCGTGACACAATGTACTTTCTGTTAGTGGTAAAATTTGTATGATATTTTCAGTGTTTATTTGTAAAAAACACCAAAATTCAGAGAAAATGTGCAAAAATTACAATTTTTCTAACTTTAAATGTATTTGCTTGTAAGACAGATCGTAATACCACACAAAATAGTTACTAGTTAACATTTAGCATATAATTAGACGCGAAGTCTCACAGGACATAAGTATAAAGGTGGGAGATAAATCTCAACCACCCATGAACACAATTAGAGATAAAGACTCTAACAATATATAATAAACTAGAGAAACAGAGTCCATATATATCCACATATGAAAAAATTACACATCTTTATTAGTAACATCAAATACATAAAATTACAAGAACAGAGAATCTAAAATTGGATCCTTGGCTAAGTCACACGTACCTATATTGAACAGAGTATATTAAATTACATTAAAGTGTATAGATTTTATTAATATTCGAAATTACTCCTACACAGGGTACATCTACATGAATAAGATGCAAATACAGAAAATACAACAGACCAGACTGAGTAATATTGAAAAGTACATAGACCCGCGTTTGCCTAAAGAGACTGGTGTCCTTAGGAAAATAACATAGTGTCCATATGAGTCCAGCAAATGCACTTACCCATGTTTTGAGGAGAATCATGTGACCCAGAGTATAGACCCCTGGTCGATAATTGTAATATTTATTTGTAAAAAACACCATGATTTAGAGAAAATTAGCAAAAATTAGCATTTTTCTAAATTTAAATGTGTCTACTTGTAAAACATAGTAATACCACACAAAATACTTACTAGTTTATATTTCCCATAGGTCTACTTTATGTTTGCATAGTTTTTTGAACATTCTTTTATTTTTCCCATAGGTCTACTTTATGTTTGCATAGTTTTTTGAACATTCTTTTATTTTTCTAGGACGTTACAAGGCTTAGAACTTTAGCAGCAATTTTTCATATTTTCAAGAAAATTTCAAAAGCCTATTTTTTCAGGGACCAGTTCAGTTCTGAAGTGGCTTTGAGGGCCCTATATATTAGAAAGCCCCCATGAATCACCCCATTTTGAAAACTGCCCTCAAAGTATTCAAAACAGCATTTGGAAAGTTTCTCGACCTTTTAGGCGTTTCACAGGAATTAAAGCAGTGTAGAAGTGAAATTTAAAATTTTCATTTTTTTTGCCTAAATTCATTAGTAATACATTTTTTTCTTTAACACAGAAAGTTTTACCAGAGAAACGCAACTCAATATTTATTGCCCAGATTCTCCAGTTTTTAGAAATGTCCCACATGTGGAACTAGTGTGCTAATTTACTGAAGCACAGGCCTTAGAAGCAATGGAGCACCTAGTGGATTTTGGGGCCTCCTTTTTTAGAATAAATTTTAGGCCCCATGTCAGGTTTAAAGAGGTCTTATGGTGCCAAAACAGTGGAAACCCCCCAGAAGTGACCGCATTTTGGAAACTACACCCCTCAAGAAATGTATATAGTGGTATAGTTAGCATTTTAACCCCACAGTTTTTTTGCTAAACTAATTGGAATTAGTCTGTAAAAATGAAAATGTACTTTGTTCTGAAAAAACATAGAAATTTTTACAAGGAATAAATGATAAAAAGCACCCCAACATTTGTAAAGCATCTTCTCCCGATTACGGCAATGCTGCATATGTGGTAATAAACTGCTGTTTGGACCCACGGCAGGGCTCACAAGGGAAGGAGCACCATTTGGATTTTGGACAGCAGATTTTGAAGGAATAGTTTTCAGTGCCATGTCGTGTTTGCAACGCCCTGGAGGGACCAAAACAGTGGAAACCCCCCAAAAGTGACCCCATTTTGGAAATTACACCCCTCAAGGAATATTTCTAGGGGTATAGTTAGCAGTTTGACCCCACATGGTTTTTTTCAGAATTTACTGGAATTATGCCGTGAAATTGAAAATCAAATTTCTTTCTAATAAAATGTCGTGTTAGCTCAGATATTTTCATTTTCACAATAGATAAAGGAGAAAAAGCACCCCAAAATTTGTAAAGCAAACTCTTCTGAGCACACCAATACCCAATATGTAGTGGTAAACTGCTGTTTGGACACACGGCAGGGTTTAGAAAGGAAGGAGCACCAGTTGACTTTTGGAGCTCAAGTTTTGCTGGAATGGTTTACGGCACCATGTCCCATTTGCAAAGCCCCTGAGGAGCCAAAACAGTGCAAACCCCGCAAAAGTGACCCCATTTGGGAAAGTACACCCCTTATGGAATTGATCTAGTGGTATAGTGAGCCTTTTTTTTTACTGAATTTATAGGAATTAGGCAGTGAAAATTAAAATCTACATTCTTTCCACTAAAACTTTGAATTTTTTTCATTTTCACAAGGAATAAAGGAGAAAAAGCACCCCAACAATTGTAAAGCAATTTCTCCTGAGTATATCAATACCCCATATGTGGTAATAAACTGCTGTGTGGACACACAGCAGGGCTCAGAATGGCAGGAGTGCTACCTGGCATGCAGATTTTGCTTGATTGGTTTTTGGGCGCCATGTCGCATTTGCAGAGCCTCTGAGGTACCAGTACAGTAGGAACCCCTGAGTAGTGACTCCATTTGGAAACTACACCCCTCAGGGCATTCATCTAGGGGTGTAGTGAGCAGGTGTTTCATAGATTGTATTAGAATTAGGCAGTGAAAATGAAAAATATTTGTTTTGGTCCCAATTTTTTATTTTCACAAGGGGTAATGGGAGAAAAAACAACACACAATTTGTTACCCAATTTCTCCAGAGTATGGCAATACCCCATGTGTGGCCCTAAAGTGCTGTTTGGGCAAATGGCAGAGCTCAAAATGGAAGGAGCATTTTTTTATTTTATTAGAAATGAACGCTCAGTGGATGGTGCAAAGTGAAAATTGCTAATTTTCCACAGGTATATGCCATTTTAGAGCACAATATGTTTATAATGTGGGGACATATGTATTCTGTGCGGAGTACATCAGGGCATAATAAGAGGGTATAATAATGCGGTAAATAAATAATAATCCACAGATGTGGGGCCAGTGTCGCACTGATAAATAAAAAATCTTATTCGCTTTTGGAACGCTCTCCATATTCTGAGAGACAGAACTTTATTTTTTCTCCACCGGATTTGTGTGAGGGCTTATTTGTTGGGGGACAATCTGTAGGTTTCATTGGTACCATTTTGGGGTACATGCGATTTTTTTATCACTTTTTGAATTGCTGATGACCAAAAACCAGCAATTCTGGTTTTTATTCTTTTTTTTTTTACGGTGTTCACCGTGCGCTATAAATGACAATTTTACTTTATTTTGCGGGTCGATATGATTACGGCGATACCAAATATATATCGTTTTTTTTATGCTTTGCAGCTGTTTGCACAATAAAATCACTTTTGTTTCAAATAATGTATTTTTTGTGTTGCCATATTCTGAGAGCCATAACTTTATTTTTCTGTCAAAAAAGCTGTGAGAGGGCTTGTTTTTTTGCGGGACGGGCTGTAGTTTTTAATGGTATAATTTTGGGGTACATGCAACTTTTAGATCACTTTTTTTAGGGAGGGGTAGTGGCTAAAAAACAGTGATTTTGGAATTGTTTTTTATTTTATTTTTTACGGTGTTCACCGTGCGGGTAAAATAGCGTGATATTTTTATAGTTCGGGTCGTTGCGGACGCGGTGATACCACATATGTGTACTTTTTTTTTATGTTTTCCATTTTTTCCTATAATAAAAGACTTATTATGCTATTCTAATACACTTCACTACCTACATAGTTCAGTGTATTAGAGCTGTCAGCTATTCACTGACAGCAGCCTATTAGGCTTCGGCATCCCGGTGGGGCCTAATAGGCTTTCGTACTAGGAGGCCATTGTTAGGCCTCCGGTTGCCATAGCATCCATCAGCACCCATGCAGGTACCGATGGTCGCCATTAGCAACCGTCGTGTGCGATCTAACCACCTAGATGCAGCGATCGCTGCATCTAAGGGGTTAATCGGCCGGATCAGAGCCTAGCTCTGGTCCTGGCTGTTAGAGCAGGATGTCAGCTGTGACAAACAGTTGACACCCGCAGCCATAGCAACCATCAGGGGTGCCAACAGGCTAGATACCACTTAGATGCAGCGATCGCTGCATCTAAGGGGTTAATCTGCCGGATCGGAGGCTAGCTCCGGTCCTGGTGATTACAGCTGGGTGTCGGCTGTAATATATAGCCGGAACCTGGCGGTGATGGTGCTGGCTCAGCTTCTGAGCCAATGCCATCACATACACCTTCTAAAGGAGCTGTGATTGGTCAGTCTGCTGTGACTGACCAATCACAGCGATCGCTGGCAGGGGACCACTGTGATTGGTCCCCTGCCGTCTTACTGTGCCGATCAACTGTCATAAACAGTTCATGGCACATTTCTGTCACCCTGTCCTTTGGCAGGGTGACAGTGGTTAGCCAGGATGCACCGGTACGTTCCAGTGCCTTAAAGCACGGCAATACAGGACGTACCGGTGCGGTAAGGGGTTATGGACCTTAGCACAGTCGTCAACATTTGAAATGTTTTTCCAGGGACACATAGGGTGTGGCGTCTTTGGTGGGTGTGTGTTATGGGGTGTGTGGTTTATCTGGTGGGTGTGGCTAGTGGTGCGTGGCTTTCTTTCTAGAATTTCTGCATACAAATAAACGAACAAAAATGTGTGCCCTAGTTTGGTTGACTACAATGGTGGCCGGTATCTCTCTGGTTATCTGGTTGTTTACAGGCAAGTGATGCCTCACTTTATCACTAGGGCTACACGATATGTGCTGACCTCTACTGGTAGCGTAAAAACCAGCGTATATAGTGCCACACTCAGTGCGCCTTGTAGATGGTGCCACATACTGCTCCCTGTAAATAGTGCCACACACTGCTCCCTGTAGATATTGCCACACAGCCCCCTGTAGATGGTGCTCCACACTGCTCCCTGTAGATATTGCCACACACTGCTCCCTGTAGATATTGCCACACACTGCTCCCTGTAGATATTGCCACACACTGCTCTCTGTAGATATTGCCACACACTGCACCCTGTAAATATTGCCACACACTGCTCCCTGTAGATATTGCCACACACCTTTCCCCTATAGATATTGCAACACACTGCTTCCTGTAGATAATGCCACAGTGCCCTCTGTAGAAAGTGCCACACATCCCATTTTAGATAGTGCCACAATACCATCTGTAGATAATACCACAATGCCCTATGTAGATGATTCCACACAGCCCCCCTTTAGGGTATGTTCATACGATGAGAGGCATTTACGTGTGAAAAGACAGACTGTTAACAGCTGCCTCGTTTCACACGTAAATGCTCCTCCTCGCATTTTGCGAGCCGTCTGAGACGCTCGTAAATCTTGAGCTGTGCTTCATTAAGTTCAATGAAGAACAGCTCAAATTACGTGGCAAAGAAGTGTCCTGCACTTCTTTGCCGAGGCAGTCCATTTACGCGTCGTCGTTTGACAGCTGTCGCGTAAATTACAGGTCGTCTGCACAGTACGTCGGCAAACCCATTCAAATGAATGGGCAGATGTTTGCCGACGTATTGTAGCCCTATTTTCAGACGTAAAACGAGGCATAATACGCCTCGTTTACGTCTGAAAATAGGTCGTGTGAACCCAGCCTTAGATGATGCGCTACAGCACACCTGTAGATGATGCCACACAGCCCCCCTGTAGATGGCCACAGCCCCTCTGTAGATGCCGCACACGCCTTTGTAGATAGTGCCACACACTCCCCCCTGTAGATTGTGCCACACACCCCCTTGTAGATCGCACCGCCCCCTCCTCCCTGTAGATGGGGCCATTGTGGCCCCCTCTAGGAGGGGAATCCCCAGCCAGAGCGTTGCCGACTCTCTGGTTGGGGATTCCTCTTCTGGAGGAGCCCCTGACGTCACTGTCCATATAGGGACGGTGACGCCAAGGTCTCCTCCAGTAGCGGAATCCCCGGCCAGAGCGTCAGTGGCTCCCTCTATGAGCGGAATCCCCAGCCAGACCGTCAGAATTCCGCTGCAGTAGGTGCCCCTGACGTCCTGTATATATGTATATGTATATATATGTATATAAAAAATGGTCTAATAGTTGCATATAGATCTAGAATATGTGCATTTCAATGGACCGTAGCTATTGCCAGAAATGCGACGCTTAAAACAATACAAAATGTAGTTCATCTGACTACGATGAAGCCAGCCAGCGATACCGCACGTGACAAGGGCTTTTACTAGTCTTTTGGAAGTTCACATTACAACGAAGTGTAAAACAACACAGCACACAACGGAGAGTATGTAACACCTGCGCAGTGGACACATCCGGTAGGCCATCGCGCCTGCGCCGTAGCCTGCCTTGTCCGAGCATGCGCGTTACGGCCTGTCCCTGCCCCTGGCTCTCGTTTCCCGTCAGCTTGGTTGCGCAGGCTCACTGAGGAGTCGGTGTGATGGCGACCTCGGTGCTGGCTGAAGGCTCGGTGGTTCCCAGTTATTCTGGCATTATTCATAACGGTCACGGAGTTCCCACTACTTCTGGAACTGGTGTGGGGCCTGCAGCTTGGAACCGTTCTTTGGAAAGGGCTCTAGAGGAAGCTTCGGTGACCGGGTCCCTGAATCTGAGTGGCAGGAAATTGAGAGAGTTTCCGCGGAGCGCGGCGCGACAGGATCTAAGTGACACAACGCAAAGTGGTGAGTGAACGGAGGAGTGGGCAGGAAATGTAGGGTGTGGAGGGAGAGCACGGCAGCCGGCCGTATAGTGAGGTAACTGTGGCCTCAGTGACAGCGCTATGTGCAGGAAGCGGGTGACAGGACGGTGCGACAAGCCCCTGTTCACACTGCTAACAGCAGGTGTCTCTGAGGCGGCTATAGAGATAGCGGATGAAATGCGGTGGTATTTAGGAGACCTGCTATGAGGGTGTATGGGCTTATACATGTGTGTGTATATCGTCACCATACTGTATAGTAACTCTTCATTGTCAGTAGTGTATGATGACTGCCCTAAACACTATATATAGTGCATCACATGTGGAGGTCTGTGAACTGTGTGGTGCCAGTCTCCTCTCCTGCTCATATGACACTGATGCCATCAATGTTTTGGAGAAGTCCTTGTATTGCAGATGTAGTAAATGTTGTCCCTGATATTGGCTCCTTGTTATTGCTGTAGTAGGATAGTTTGGTATTTGTTGCAAATGATTTAGGACGGATTCCCACAGCCTTATCTGTATCTATTGTGGATGTTGAAGGGTTATAATAATGTATCCTGATGTATCGGAGAATGACAGTGCAGCTTCTTGAGTGCTCTGTTTACCTGGTTTACGTGTTGGTATTTTCACTCCTATCAGAAAATAATTCTCTAGCAGCCAAAAATAAATCCGGAATGTCAAATCTGACATTGTTCTTATTGGGATCACAGGCGGGTAACTCAGTCTAGATATTTTTATTCTATCCTTAGCATATGACATCTGCTGTTTAATTACTTGTTTGGTTTCATTTAGTAATTGGAAACAATTTTGTCTGAGTGTTTATGAGCAGAGATTATCTGGAAATAAACATTGTAATTGATGAAACAATGGCCTACGTGACTACAGACCGTGACCCAGATCGTGACCCAGATAGTACTGGACACAAAGTTTATATGACGAGGAAAGGCCCTTTTACACAGGCTTATCGGCCGGTGCAGCGAGCGCCGATCAACGAGATACCGTTGATCGGCGCTCGTTTGCTCCTGTCACATGGAGCTGTGGATGGGGATGAGCGCTCGTTACTCCGATCGCTCATCCCCTTACGTTCTCATGTCGGCAGCGTGTCTCCCTGTTTACACATGGAGATGCGCTGCTGACCGATAATATGTCACTTTTTTTAAAACGATACAATCAGCAGATGATCGAGCCCGCGTTTGTTCATCTGCTAATCGTTCCCCTGATTACACAGGTCAATTATCGCCAACGATCGTTCTATGAACGCTTGTCTGCCCGATAATCACCCAATGTAAAACCCCCTTCAGGGCCTATGTACATGACACTACTTTTCAATTGAACAAATGATCAGTGGTTTGATTGTTGCCAAAGATCTGATAACCTTGTCCATTAGGACAATCCTCACTGCCGGTAAGTGTAAAGGCCCGTTTACGCAGGCCAATAATCGGCCAAACGAGCGTCCTTGCGAGCACAAGTTCTCGATTAATGACTCGTGTTAACAGAGCAGCGATCAACTGACAAACGAGCAAACACTCATTGGTCGGCTGATCACATGGTTTGTGCAGGCTATACAGACATCGTTGTTGGCAGCACATCTGCCCGTGTAAACGGGGGATGCAAACTGATGTGGACTGAACGATTGGATTAACATAGCCTGGAAACAAGCAAATCGGAACCATAATTGGTCACTGTAAATGGGCCCATGGACATAGCGATTATTGTAACAAGAAACAAATAACAGTATAAGGCCTCAAGCACACATCCGTTACTATTTGTACGGCCGCAAGTCACGGATCCATGAAACACGGACCGTACACTGATGGCTTTCATGTGCGGTACGTTGTTTTAATGGACCAAATGAATAGGCCGAGACTGATCCGTGAAAAACGGACTGGAGTAGGACCGGTTCTATTTTTCGCGTAACGGACGCACGGAACCGTTAAAATAACGGAAGTGTGCATGGCCCCATAGAAATGGGTCAGTGTGCTATCCGTTAAAAATACAGATGGCACACTGAAGCATTTCACTGACGTGTGCTTGAGACCACTGATCCTTCATTGTTGATTTGAAAATTGTGATTTGTAAAGGCCCCTTTAATTACAAATGCGACCAATTTATTTCGAATTGCAACCAAAATTTGCAGTCCAGTTGAAATTTGTATTGATCTGTTTCACATTGCCTAAGTTGCTGTAGAAACTCGGGCAGTGGCTTTCTTGTGGGAAATCAGGTGATGGCAACAGAAAGATGGGAGGGAATGAGGCTGCGTATAAAGGGGACAGCGCCAGTGTCAAGGTGTGCTCTTTTTGTGTATGGTTGTTGACAGCTGAGAGTAGGTAGCTGGGCAGATGGTTGTGATGTTGAGAGTCAGCAGCATTATTACACTTGAAGTGCTAGAGTGTTGTAGGCATTGGCAACAGTAGGACAGACTGATGGATGTATAGGATATCAACCGTGGTATCATCGCAGCCAGTGACAGTCGTTCCTTGTCTATCGGGGGTGGACCGGGTCTTTTTCTGTTCCTGGTGGCACTACCCAGCAGAGCTCTGTGCGCCACGTCCCCTTTTTTGTTTACCCAGGCATGTATGGGTGAAGCTGTGCCTGGTACTGCAACTCAGTTTAATTAAATTAAATGGGACTGAGCTGCAGTACAAGGCACAGCTACGCCCATATATACGGCGACGTGCCTGTCTGAAAACTTAATTGGATGTGACGGTTTTGGAGCGCCATAGCTCCTTCGTTCAGCTGAGCTGGGAGTTAGACCCCCATCAATCAAATATTGGTGGACTATCCTAAGGATAGGCTGTCCGTTAAAGGGATTATCTGGGGGACCAAAAATTGCTTGGGATTTATATTTTTATGTGAAAAGAAGTCACTTATGTACTTTCATTTTTAACTCTGTACTGAATCGTGCAGTTCAAACCTGGTGAAGTGATGCCGGAAGTTCTGTCGTTTTCCTAATATTGATGATGTGCGTGTTATCAAGCGCATGACCGCAAAGGGCTGGCACATCGCCTATTGCTGGAGTCCCCGAGCAGAGCATCAGCTGGCGCTCTGATGGGAACTGTTGCACTGCTCCCGACGTCACTGTTCAGAGCAGTGCTGGAGTTCCTGGGCAGAGCATCAGCTAATGCTCCTCTCGGGGACTCCAGCGATAGAGAACTCCTGACGTTGCTGTCTATATATGGACAGTGATGTTGGGAGCAGTGCTGGAGTCCCCAGCAGAGCGCCAGCTGATGCTCTGCTCGGGGACTCTCCAGCGATAGGCAATGTGCCAGCCCCTTACTGTCATGCGCTTAATAATACGCTGATACGAATGGCACAGGAAGCAAGCCCTCAGTCACATGGGGCTGTGTCATCAATATTAGGAAAACTACAGGACTTCCGGCACCACTTCAAGTTTGAACTGCACAATTCAGTACAGAATTAAAAATGAAAGTACATTAGTAAGTGACTTATTTTCACACAAAAATATAAATCCCTAGCAAATTTTAGTTTGGGTAACCCCTCGAACAAAAATACCTACAGTCGATAACCCCTTCCCGCTCCTTGATGTACTATTAGGTCATGGTAAGTGCATCGTCCGTTCTCCATGATCTAATAGTACGTCACGGGAGGACCGGCACATACAGCAGCTGTGACAACTGCTGTCTCCATCAGTTGCCGCAACTCCTTCAGTGGGGACCGATCGCGGTGTCCCCGCTGATTAACCCCTTAGAAGCCGCGTTCAATAGCGATCGCGGCTTCTTAGGTGTTAAACCACCATCGTCGGCCCGCTACATGATAGCGGGCGGCGATGGTTGCTATGGCAACCGGAGGCCTAACAATGGCCTCCGACTATGCCATCTACAGAAGCCTAGCGGGTCCTGACAGTCAGGACCCACTATGCTTGCTGTCAGTGAGTAGCTGACACCTCTAATACACTGCACTACGCATGTAGTGCAGTGCATTAGAATTGCAATCAGGGCCTCCTGCCCTCAAGTCCCCTAGTGGGACAAAATAAAAAAGTTTAAAAAAAAGTTGTGTAAAAATAAGAACAGAAAAGTTTAAAAGGAAAAATCTCCCTTTTTCCCTTATTGGTCGTTTATTATAACAAAATAAAATAAATAAACTATACATAATTGGTATCACTGCGTCCGTAACGGCCTGAACTACAAAAGTATATAGTTATTTATCCTACGCGGTGAACGCCATAAAAGAAAATAATAATAAACGTACTAGAATCACAATTTTTTGGTCACTTCACCCTCCAAAAAATGGAATAAAATCAGGGAACAAAAAATCGCATGAAACTACAGTACGTTACGCAAAAAACGAGCCCCCACTCAGCTTTCTTGATGGAAAAATAAAAAAGTTATGGCTCCTAGAATAAGGCATCACAAAAAAAAATGTTTTTTTATAAAAGTATTTTATTGTGCAAACGTCATAAGACATAAAAAAAACTATAAACATCTGGTATCGCCGTAATCGTATCGCCCCGCAGAACAAAGTGAATGTCATTTATAGCGCACGGTGAACGCTGTAAAAAAAATGTAATAAAAAAACAATAGTAGAATTGCTGTTTTTTTAGTCGCCACGCCCCTGAATCTTTTTTTGTGAGATTCCGGCAAGTGAAACCAAATCTCATTTAGCTCCGTGATCTCGCGAGATTTCGTATCCGTTGCTGGAATCTCATAGAAAAGAGTCAGAAGTGTCAGGATTCTGAGTACACATGACGTCCAGGCTGGATGGTCATGTGTATTCATTATCAGGACACTGTAGTAATGTTAGGGTTTGTGTATGAGGCTGCACATAGCGATATATCTATATCGCTAGTGCAGTGTAAATGAATGGAGAGGAGTGCATGATGCTGATTGGTCAGCATCATACACTCCTCTGTACAACGCCCACTTGGTCGAAAGTAAAAGTACGCCCACTTGGGCATTAAGAAAGCTCATTAGCATAAACTTAAATCGCTCCTAACTTTGTGAAAAAAGATCGTTTTTTTAAATAAAAAGCATTACTGTCACCTACATTACAGCGCCCATCTCCTTATGTAGGAGATAGGGCACTTATAATGTGGTGACAGAGTCTCTTTAAGGCCAAAACTAGGCTGCGTCCTTAAGGGGTTATACATTAACCATATTTACAAGGGTTGTAGTACTTTTGTACTAATAGTTTTTGGCAGCTATGGGCATCTCATATGTTTTGTTTGAATGAATGTAAATATGTAAAACGTCCTCACAGCAGCATTGGTTCCTTAGTGCCATAAATAGTTATTGAATATACCTGTACAGGAAGCTGTTGCGGTGACTTCCTGTAGATCAAATGGAGAGAGTACTGTGCAGAGTAAAAGTTTAGATGTTACATGTTCTTTATTAGAAAAGATGAGCTCTCAGTATTTCCTTGTTGAGAGAATGTTCATTTTTATTTTTTAAAAGTTCAAATCAACCTTACATTAGGGAAACCAATAGAGCCTCGGTGTATGGTATATGCATTACATTTGTCAGATTGTGACTTTCAGGCCTATTCCGTGGCTATTGTAACAAATGCAAACGAAGAAATATATTGTTCCTTCCTTTCAAGCTAACTTGGCCAGTTACGAATCATGTGAATTAGCCAGACTGGTGTACAGATGTGCAGCTGTTGTCTGATATCTGCCCAGTGTGCCAGTACAGCCTGGCTGCGCTCCAGGATAGATTGCACTTTGCTTTGGCATGTGCGTGTATGTGGGAACCAAGAAGTAGTGTTGAGCATAATGACATCCTTCCACCTGCTTGCCGTTGCTCATTCATGAAGACATGCTTCCTTTTTGTCATCAAAATGTAGAACATTCGATGCTGTCACTTCCTTTTTCAGACAAACAGTATGTCCTGGCATGCGGTTACTATACACATCCTACAAGATTAGTTTTTTGGGGATTTTGTGCGGGTAAGCCTGTGTCATCCCACGGTTCTAAGCTGTTTACATGTAACAATCATTGTAAGGCTATATTCACAAGACAGTGAAAAAAATGGGCATTAAAAACTGATCAACTATCAGTTTTTTATGGCCATTTTGCATCCGTGTGTCTCCAAAATTTCATCCATTTCCAGTCCGTCTGTCCGTTTTTAATGGCTGTTAAAAAAAAAACTGATGGATTTAATTTGTTGGTTTTATTGTCAAAAGCCCCAAAAAAACACTACAGTGCCCAGTGTAGATAGTGCTGCAATGACCCTGTAGATAGTGCCCACAGTGCCCACTGCAGATAGTACCTCAGTGCCCACATATAAAGTGTCCGTGCCTTCATAGTGCCAGAGTGCCCATGTAGATAGCACTAACCCCCCTTTGTAGATAGCACCCTCACCCCTGTAGATAGCCGCACTGTGTCTCCCTGTAGGAGCGGAATCCCTCTAGCCGGGGCTTTCACTACTAGAGGGAGCCCCTGATGTCTCTGCCCATATATGTACCGTGACGCCTGGGGCTTCTCCAGTAGAGGAATCCCTTGACCAGAGCGGCGGCCGGGGATTCCGCTCTTTCTTCAAGGAGCTACAGCTGCGCTATCTGGGGGGAGTGCCATCTACAGGGAGAGTGGGGTGTCGCTATCTACAGGGGGGGGTCAGAGGGAGACACGATGCTCTGGCCGGAGACTCCACAGTTGAAAGCCCGACATCACTGTCCATATATGGATAGTAATGTTCAGGGCTTCCTCGGGCTCAGCGCTCAAAGTAGCGCTGTGTTCAGGGAATCCTCTGCCAGGATCCTGGCTTTTGCTGTAACACTGTCCATATGTGATTGGACAGTGTCATAGCCATAGTAACACGCCCCCTTGACAGTACACGCCCCGTTGACTGTTCAGGGGGTTATTTAAAGAGGCTCTGTCACCAGCTTTTGCAACTCCTATCTGCTATTGCAGCAGATAGGCGCTGCAATGTAGATTACAGTAACGTTTTTATTTTTAAAAAACGAGCATTTTTGGCCAAGTTATGACCATTTTTGTATTTATGCAAATGAGGCTTGCAAAAGTCCAAGTGGGTGTGTATTATGTGCGTACATCGGGGCGTTTTTACTACTTTTACTAGCTGGGCGTCCCCAAACGGTTCGATACCGTTATTTCATGTATTTCGATACTTTGCTGTGCAGCCGCACAGCTCAGTATAGTAATACATGGATGTATGAGAGCGGGGCTGCGGTTGTTTAATACAGCCATTGCCCCGCTCCTGAGTCCAGTGCGCGTGTGGTCAGGATGATGGGATGCAACCAGTGCTGCACTAATGAGCTGCGGCACTGAAGACCGAACATGGCGGGCGCACTGCAAAACATCCCCACCCATGTTTTGTGTTCAGTGCCTGCACCGCCGCTTGCAGTGCCGGCCTCATGCTGACCGCGCACTTACTTGCTGTCAGGAGCGGGGCAATGGCTGTATTACACAGCTGCAGCCCCGCTCTATAACGACGGAGATCAGGGAAACCTCATGTCTCTGCCGCTATTCCCCTGAATGCTCCGATCAAAGCTGACTGCAGCATTCAAGAGAAAGTGGGAAGGGGGGATGCCCTTTGGATCGCATTACAGGAATCCCTGTGACACAATTGAGGGACATACCATATATGGGCTGACAGCCCAGGGTCCATTGAAGGACCCCAGGGCTATCTTACCATATTTCTTGTTAGGGCATACTTAGGTATGTCCTAACAACTGCCTGTGTACTATCAGTACACAGGCTAATGTACTGGCATATAGATATATGCCAGTACATTAAAGTTTAAAAATAAAGTAAAAACCTAAAGTAATAATATAAAAAAAAAAAATACACATACACATTTTTTACAATAAACATTAAAATAAGTCTCTACATAAAATATACACATTCGGTATTGGCGCGGCCGTAATAACCTGCGCAACAATTTTTTTGTATCATTTATGATGTGTACGCTGTGAAAATATAAAATAAAACCTGCTTTCTATCACTTATTGTGAGGCACGAGGTGCGATGAATTTTACCTCCATGTGCCTCACATTAATAGTAATTAACCCCATCATGTACCTTACACATTAACCCATTATGACTGAGAAACATGATGGGGTTAATTACTATTAATTTGAGGCACATTCAAAATTCATCATCCCACCACGCGCCTCACATCAGAAAATGGAAGAACTTTTTTTATTACTGTTGGCAAAGTATCGTTTTGGTATCGAAATTGCAATACTACGTGAAGTGTCGGTATCAAAGTCCAAATTCTGGTATCGTGACATCCCTATGTAAAACATGTCATTGCTGAACTCTGGAGCAGTGGAAATTTATTTTCTGGAGTGATCAATCACATTTCACTATCTGGCAGTCTGATGAATGAGTCTGGGCTTGGCAGGTGTCGGGAGAATGCTACCTATCAGAATTCATAGTGCCTACTGTCAAATTTGGTGAAGAAGGGATAATGGTCTGGGGCTGTTTTCTAGGGTTAGGCCCCTTATATACAGTGAAAGGAAATGTTAATGCTTTTTTGGATTCCATACGAATCTAATGGAACTTGCCACCATTTTTTTTTCCCGTCGTGTTCTGTATGTACAGAGGTATTGTCCCCTATAACCAATGCCTCTAAGGCAAAATTCACACGAATGTGTGTGTTTTGCGCGCGCAAAAAACGCTGCGTATTTTGCGCGTGCAAAAAACGCGTCATACTTTGCGCTTTGCAGTTCCGTGTGTCAAGTGTTTGGTGCGTGGCTGCGTGATTTTCACGCGCGTATCACGGACGTGAAACACGTTCATGTACATAAGGCCTCAATGAGAATATATCCTTAACTCCTTAGCGCATTATCACGTACATGTATGGAATAAACGTTAAAGGGAAGTATAGAGCGGGCTCACCGTCTGAGCACACACCATAATCAGCGGGTTTCAGCTGATGTAAAATAGAAAAATATTAAATGTTAAAAAAAATAACTTTTTCCCATTTTCCCCCAAGTGCAATGTAAAAGATTAATAAATCTTAACATAACAGGTATTGCCGCTTCAGTAAATGTCTGAACTAGTACAATATATCTTTATTTAACCTGCGTGGTGAACGCTGTGTAAAAAAAACAAACCCCAAAAGAAACACCAGAATTGCTGTTTTTGTCTCATTCGCTCCCCCAAAAAAATTTAATAAAAAGTGATCAAAAAGTCACTTGCACCCCTAAATGGTACCAATAAAAACGACGGTTTGCCCTTCAAAACAAGCCTTCACACCGCTCTATCGACGGAAAAAAAAAAAAAGGTATGGCTTTCAGAATATGGTGAGACAAAGCACGTTTTTAACAAATAGTTTTTTCTTTGTAAAAGTGGTAAAACACAAAACTATAGAAATTTGGTATCGCCGTAATTGTATCAACCCGTAGAAAAAATTTAATGTGTCGTTTTTGCATCACGAACGCCATAAAAATGAAACCCGAGAACTACATCTCGTCCCGCAAAACACAAGCCCTCATACGGCTTCGTAGATGGAAATATAATATGGGCGTTGTACAGAGGAGTGTATGACGCTGACCAATCAGCGTCATGCACTTCTCTCCATTCATTTACACTGCACCTGCGATATAGTTATATCACTATGTGCAGCTACATACACAAACACGAACACTGCTGCAGTGTCCTGATAATGAATATACATTACCTCCTGCCAGGACGTGATGTTTATTCAGAATCCTGACATTTCTGAATCTTTTCTGTGAGATTCCAACAAGGCAAGCGTAGTCTCGTTTGAAATGATAGGTTACATCGTAATCTCGCGAGATTACGTTTGCCTTGCTGTAAATCTCACAGAGACGCTACAGACGTGTCAGGATTCTGAATAAACATCACGTCCAGGCTGGTAGTGATGTATATTCATTATCAGGACACTACAGTAATGTTAGTGTTTGTAGCTGCACATAACGATATAACTATATCGCTAGTGCAATGTAAATGAATGGAGAGAAGTGTATGACGCTGATTGGTCAGCGTCATACACTCCCCTGTACAATGCCTCGTTTTACGTCTGAAAATAGGGCTACAATACGTCGGCAAACATCTGCCCATTCATTTGAATGGGTTTGCCGACGTACTGTTCAGACGACCTGTTATTTACGCGTCGTCGTTTGACAGCTGTCAAACGACGACGCGTAAAAATACAGCCTCGTCAAAAGAAGTGCAGGACACTTCTTTGGACGTTTTTGGAGCTGTTTTCTCATAGACTCCAATGAAAACAGCTCCAAAAACGCCGCGAAAAATACGAGTTGGTCAAAAAACGTCTGAAAAGCAGGGTCTATTTTCCCTTGAAAACAGCTCTGGATTTTCAGACGTTTTTGGTCACTACGTGTGCACATACCCTTAGAGGCGTTGGTGACTAAAAAACAGCAATTCTATTATGTTTTTTTGTTTGTTTTTTTACAGCGTTCACCGTGCGCTATAAATGACATATTCACTTTGTTCTGCGGGGCGATACGATTACGGCGATACCATATGTTTCTAGTTTTTTTTATGTCTTATGGCGTTTGCACAATAAAATACTTTTTGTAAAAAATCATTTACTTTTTGTGTTGCCTTATTCTAAGGGTATGTTCACACGGCCTATTTACGGACGTAATTCGGGCGTTTTTGCCCCGAATTACGTCCGAAAATAGCGCCTCAATAGCGCTGACAAACATCTGCCCATTGAAAGCAATGGGCAGACGTTTGTCTGTTCACACGATGTGTAATTTACGCGCCGCTGTCAAATGACGGCCCGTAAATAGACGCCCGCATCAAAGAAGTGACCTGTCACTTCTTTGGCCGTAATTGGAGCCGTTGTTCATTGACTCCAATGAATAGCAGCGCCAATTATGTCCGTAATTGACGCGGCGTTCAAGCGCCTGCACATGCCGGTACGGCTGAAATTACGGGGATGTTTTCAGGCTGAAACATCCCCGTAATTTCAGCCGCAACGGACGCCCTCGTGTGAACATACCCTAAGAGCCATAACTTTTTTATTTTTCCATCGCCGTGCGAGGACTTGTATTTTGCGTAACAAACTGTATTTTCAATCAGGACCATTTTTAGGTACATGCGACTTTTTGATCTTTTTATTCCATTTTTTGGGAGGTGAAGTGACCAAACAATTGTGATTCTGGTATGGTTTATTATTTTCTTTTCTGGTGTTCAACGTGCGGGATAAATAACTAAATAATTTTGTAGCTCAGGCCGTTACGGACACGGCGATACCAATTATGTATAGTTTAATTGTTTATTTATTTTCTATTAATAATAAAGGACTGATGAGGGAAAAACTTTTATCACTTTTAAAACGTTTATTTTTTTATTTTTACACAACTTTTTTTTACTTTATTACTTTGTTCCACTAGGGAACTTGAGGGCAGGAGGCCCTGATCGCTATTCTAATACATCGCTATTGAACGCGGCTTCTAAGGGGTTAATCGGCGGGGACCTCCGCGATAGGTCCCTGCACACTGAGCTGTGATAGCCTGCTGTCGGAAACAGCAGGTATCACCGCTCAAACACGCGCCAGGGAAAGATGGCGCCGTGTTAACTCAGGTCAGTACTATTATGATGTGCTCAGCGCGACGTAATAGTACTGAGCTGAGCGGGAAGGGGTTAAAGGGAAGCTTCAATTCCGCCAGTACCTGCCGAGTAAGAGGGCAAGGTATAGCGTGAAGATGTATAAGCTGTGCGATAGTGCATCAGGCTATACGTACAAATTTAGGATATATGAAGGGAAGGACACCAGTATTCAGCCCCCAGAATTCCCCCCCCCCCCCCCTTACTGAGAGTTAATGCAAAAATTGTGTGGGATTTGGTGCACCCACTGCTGGACCAGGGTCACCACCTCTACCTGGATAATTTTTATACCAGCGTCCCACTCTTCAACTGCCTCGCTTCCAGAAGTACTGCGGCATGCGGCACTGCTAGAAGAAATCTGAGAGGCCTCCTTAAGACTCTGCTTAGGCAAACACTGAGAAGGGGTGAGAGCAGGGCACAATCCAGCATTAACATATTGTGTGTCAAGTACAAGACAAGAGAGATGTCCTTGCATTGACAACAATACATGGCCACACCAGTACCCATGTACCAGTACAGAGACCCCCAAACCAGACTGCATCCTGGACTACAATAGGTACATGGGAGGGGTGGACTTGTCAGATCAAGTCCTGAAGCCCTACAGCGCCATGCGGTGTGGTATAAGAAGCTGGCCGGGCACATCATACAGATGGCATTGTACAATGCGTACGTGCTACGTCGATGTGCAGGCCAGAGGGGAACTTTCCTGGAATTTCAAGAGGTGGTTATCAAGAACCTAATCTTTAGGGACCAAGAAGGGGGACACCCAGTACTTCTGGAAGCGAGGCCACATGCATCGTACCAGGGCAACACTTTCCAGGAGAAGTTCCCCAAACTGGCAAGAAGGGAAAGTCCAAAGAGGTGCAAAGTCTGCTATAAGAAGGGAATAAGGAAGGACACAATATATCAATGTGACACGTGTCCCGAAAAACCAGGGCTCTGTATGAAGGTGTTTTAAAATGTATCATACATCCCTTGATTTTCAATCTACCCCAGTTTTACTTACCCTGATGCACTCCGAACAGCTTATCCCCCTCGTCTTTCCCCTCTGGGCCCTGCTGTGTGGTCAGGCAGCTGATAACAGCCACATTGAGGGTATTGCCGTACCCTGGAGAACCCACATTACAGTTTATGGGGTGTATGTCTCCAGTCAAAATGCTCACAACACCTCTAGATGAATGCCTTAAAGGAACAGTGTCATCACAAATTATTTTTTTATATGTTAAAGATGTTAGTGCTTTATTAAAAACGTTTATATTCATTTGTGTGTTTGTGTTTTACTTTTTCTTATTTTTACACTTTTTCTTCCCTATGGGGGCTGCCATTTTTTGTTCCATTTCTGTCTGTGTCGATTAACGACACACAGACATGGAATACGGCAGCCACAGTCCCATAGGGACTGCGAACGGCTCCCGTCCCATTGACTTCCGTGTACGGCGTCTGTGTGGGAACTGCGCATGCGCCGCTCCCACACAGTCCAATTCGAAATTGGCGCCGTCCGGCGCCATTTTCCTGTGGACCGGAAGTCGCGGCCGGACAGTAATATTACTACTTCCGGTCGCGGCTTCCTGATTTGTGCACTTGGACCAGCGGCAGCAAACGGAGCGGACGGGCCGGAGGGAGCCGCGGCGGCAGGAGCAGGTAAGAGATTTCAATGTATGTTCGTGTTTGTGTGTGTTTACTACTGTATGTAAACCTACTACACTGTGTGTTAGCTCAAAAAATGGCGACACACAGTGTAGGAGGTTACACCGTTCAAACCCCTCGTTTATCCCGGCACTAGCCAGGATAAAGGAGGGGGGGATGCTGAGAGCTCACTAGAGCGAGGGCTTTTAACCCAATGTTGCAATGCTGCAATTTTGGGAATAGCTCCATCTAGTGACCAAAAATGGGTAGTATTATAAATTAGAATTAATTTATAATATTTCCTGACTCGTGAAAAAAATAAAAAAAATTTGAACAATGTTTAATCACCCACACACTAAATGTTTAATTTAAAAAAAAAAAAACATGTTTTTCTGGCAACACATTCCCTTTAAGGGTGTAGTTTTTAAAACTGGGTCACTTCTTGGGGGTTTCAACTCTACTGGTACCTCAGGGGCTTCTGCATACATGACTTCGCATGGTGGTCGTTTCCTTCTGAGCCCTCCCATGGGCCCAAACGGCAGTTTATCACCACAAATGGGGTATTGCCGCACTCAGGACAAATTGGGCAACAAAATGGGGTCTTTTTTTTTCTTGTGAAAATAAGAAATTTTGAGACAAAACTACATCTTATTGGAATAAAATAAAAAAATTTTAAACTCATGGCCCAATTCAAATAAATTTTGTGAAAAAACTGTGGCGTCTAAATGGTCACAACACCCATAAATGAATTCCTTGAGGGGTGTAGTTTCCAAAATGGGGTCAATTCTGGTAGGTTTCCACTGCTTTGATACCTCTGGGGCTCTGCAAATGCGACATGGCACCCGAAAACCAATCCAGCAAAATCTGGACTCCAAAGAACACATAGCACTCCTTTCCTTTTGAGACCTCCCATGGGGCCAAACGACAGTTTATCGCCACAAATGGGGTATTGCCGAACTCAGGACAAAATGGGGCATTGCCGCACTCGGGACAAATTGGGCAACAAAATGGGGCATTTTGTTCCCTGTGAAAATAATAATTTTTGAGCAAAAATGACATCTTATTGGCAAAAACGTCACTTTTTTAATTTCACAGCCCAATTCAAATACGTGCTGTGAAAAAACTGTGCTGTCAAAATGGTAACAATAACCAGAAATGAATTCCTTGAGGGGTGCAGTTTCCAAAATGGGGTCACTTTTGGGGGATTCATACTTTTTTGGCACCTCAACACCTCTTCAAACCTGGCATGCTGCCTAAAATATATTCTAATAAAAAAGAGGCCCCAAAATGCACTAGGTGCTTCTTTGCTTCTGGGGCTTGTGTTTTAGTCCATGAGCACACTAGAGCCACATGTGGGGCATTTCTAAAAACTGCAGAATCTGGACAATACATATTTAGTAGTGTTTCTCTGGTAAAACCTTTGGTGTTACAGAAAAAAAATTGAATAAAATTGAAATTCAGAAGAAAAATGAAATTTGCAAATTTCACCTCCACTTTGCTTTAATTCCTGTGAACTGCCTAAAGGGTTAAAAACTTTCTAAATGCTGTTTTGAATACTTTGAGGGGTCTAGTTTTTAAAATGGGGTGTTTTATGGGGTTTCTAATACATAGGCCCCTCAAAGCCACTTCAGAACTGAACAGGTATCTTAAAAAAAAGGCTTTTGAAATTTTAAAAAAACGATGCCAATCTAAAGTACACTTATGGGAAATGTGAACTAGTAACTATTTTGGGGGGTATAACCATCTGTTTTACAATCAGATGCATTTCAATTCAGAACAATTCTAAGTTTTGCCATTTTTCACAAATAAACACTAAATATATCGTCCAAATTTTACCACTAACATAAAGCCCAATGTGTCACGAGAAAAAAATCTCAGAATCGCTTGGATAGGTTTAAGCATTCCGACGTTATTACTACATAAAGTGAAATATGTCAGATTTGGAAAATGGGCTCTGAGCCTTAAGGCCCAAACTAGGCTGCGTCCTTAATGGGAATGTATCGCTAGAATTTTTTTTAATTTATTTTTTTAGTTAATTATTATTTAAGTGATTGCACATTGTTTTAATTTTTTTTAATTTTTTCACAAGTCAGGAAATAAATTAGATTCTAATTTATAATATTTTCATGTGCTGGTCACTAGAGGGAGCAGTTCCCAAAATTGCAGCATGGTCAGTGTGGTAAAGCAACCCCATTTTTTTATGCTGCAAATTTGGGGTAGACACACTCGCTCTAGTGTCCTCACACAATCCCCCCTCCCTTATTCTGGCTAGTGCCAGGAGAAGGAGGGGTTTGAATCTTCAAACCTCCTACACTGTGTTCGCTGCCATTTTCTGAGCGACTGCACAGTGTAGGAGGATTAGATACAGTGATCAGCAGACAGTATAACACGAACATAATACACACATCACATACAGGAACATAAATTACCTGCTCCTGACGCCGCTGCCACCTCCACTCCTATTCCTTTGCATCTTCGCTTCCTTGAACATATGGCCGGAAGCCGCGGCCGGAAGTCATCATCTTACTGTCCGGCAGCGGCTTCCTTTCGCATTCTCTATGGGGATGTATGTGCCGTATCCCATCTCTGTATGTGTCGTTAGTCGCCACATACAGAGATGAAAAAAATAAAATAAGAAAACCGTAAAATGTAGAATATAAGAACACAAATAAATCAAATTTATATTCATATCATACTAAAAGCAATATGATAAAAAAAAATACAAAATTCATGACACCTTCCCTTTTAAGGGGTTAAAGTATTTACAAGGTTACTCCACTTTCTATTTATCTTTAAACTGTGACTCTTGGTTTTAGCTTTGCTTGGTGAACATTTTAACAGCAGGCCTGAACGGGAGATCTTACATAAACTCAATAAACTCTGTCTAGTGAAATATGAATTCTTAATCTTTATGCAGAGGTGTATTGTGTGGTTTTTTGGGCCTGTTTCTCGTGCAGGGCTGCTTTACACTGCTCATACTTGCTGTGTTTGACGGAGACCTAGTGGTGTTTACTCCATACGATCTCTGGCTGGTTTTACACATGCTACAAATTACTCAGGAGTTTAAATATAACCTGTTGTGTAACTGCACACCGAGTGGCGGCATATTTCAGCCCTTTATTTCGTTGGGCTAGAATCTCCTTTATTTTATGTCTTGGTGAGGAAATACTCAAGGATTTAGGCCAGTCACAACTTTTTTTTTAATCTGTATTAAAATATAAAAATGTTATTATATATATTCGTATGCGTAAAAGCAGGGCATGTTCTCTCAAAAATCCAGTAGCACTCTAAAGTCTTTACCTAGCGTAGTCTCGTGAGATAAGGTTGTTCTATTGAGATTACGCTGTGCTTGGCCGGTCTGAAGCTGCATCGCACTGATTGGACAGCGTCGGAGCCCGTGAAGCTGGCTCTAACCGAGGAGAATCTGTGTAGTTCACGCCCTTTTGGCTAACCACAGGGAATTAGCATAGAGGGCGTCAACACAACCAGGGGGCATATCTCAGGAACGGGGGTACCCAGGAAGAAAACAAAAACTGAGCTGAAATCAGGGGGACCGCGGGATTCAGGTCAGATAAACAGTTTGCATTATATGACCTAGTGACAGGTCCTCTTTAAAGAGGCTCTGTCACCAGATTTTGCAACCCCTATCTGCTTTTGCAGCTGATAGGCGCTGCAATGTAGATAACAGTAACGTATTTATTTTTAAAAAACGAGCATTTTTGGCCAAGTTATGACCATTTTTGTAGTTATGCAAATGAGGCTTGCAAAAGTCCAAGTGGGTGTGTTGAAAAGTAAAAGTACAACTGGGCGTGTATTATGTGCGTACATCGGGGCGTTTTTAATACTTTTACTAGCTGGGCGCTCTGATGAGAAGTATCATCCACTTCTCTTCACAACGCCCAGCTTCTGGCAGTGCAGACACAGCCGTGTTCTCAAGAGATCACGCTGTGTCGTCACTCACAGGTCCTGCATCGTGTCGGACGAGCGAGGACACATCGGCACCAGAGGCTACAGATGATTCTGCAGCTGCATCGGCGTTTGCAGGTAAATCGATGTAGCTACTTACCTGCAAACGCTGATGCTGCTGCAGAATCAACTGTAGCCTCTGGTGCCGATGTGGCCGACACGATGCAGGACCTGTGAGTGACGTCACAGTTCTGCACTGCCAGAAGTTGGGCGTTCTGAAGAGAAGTGGATGATACTTCTCATCAGAACGCCCAGCTAGTAAAAGTAGTAAACACGCCCCGATGTACGCACATAATACACGCCCACTTGGACTTTTACTTTTCAACACACCCACTTGGACTTTTGCAAGCCTCATTTGCATAACTACAAAAATGGTCATAACTTGGCCAAAAATGCTCGTTTTTTAAAAATAAAAACGTTACTGTAATCTACATTGCAGCGCCTATCTGCTGCAATAGCAGATAGGAGTTGCAAAATCTGGTGACAGAGCCTCTTTAACAATACCCTAGTATATGGCCAACAGTGACATGCATTGATTTGTCATTTAGGAACATTTTCTGTTACGCCCTAACACTCACCGGGGTACAGTATGGCAAGCTATGGGCATCTTTATAATGTTTTATAAAATGAATTGTAAAAAAAAAAGACCTATTGTTTAAATCCAGTTTTTAATATTACAGTTTTTGTTTCCATGCTATCGATATTCTAAAATAATCCTGAAATCTTGCAGTTTTCACCCTGGCCACTGACCCTCGCAATAGACTGTCTGTCTGTCTGTCTGTCTGTCTGTCTGTCTGTCTGTCTGTCTGTCTGTCTGTCTGTCTGTCTGTCTGTCTGTCTGTCTGTCTGTCTGTCTGTCTGTCTGTCTGTCTCCATTGACAATAGGGGATGTCACATCTTACCTCCTCCCCCTTTCTGCCCAGGTCACAGGACATGCCTGGAACACTATTCATTAGAAGTCAATGGGTCATCTCCAGACTATTGTTTACCATGGTCCATGTGGCTGCTGTAAAGCAAATCTCTGCAAAGCAAATTCTCTTGTATGTTCTAAATCAAGTAGTAATAGTACACCATTACTACTTGATTTACTGTAAGGCAAATCTCTGAATGCTGTTTAACAGAGCAGATCAGCTGCTAAGGCAAGATGGTCACCACCATAGTCAATGATAAGAAATAAATGTAAAAAAAATCTACAATTAGAAAATCAAAACATTTAAAAATAGATGACTTTTCACTATCTGGTAAAAAATACTCTAGGTGATGCATTCCATTTAAAGGGCAATGTTGTCTCAAAAAAGCAACACCTGGTCCATATGTCATATTGGGAAAGAGCGACTCCTGCTTTTGCGTACCTGGCGTGTTTATCCATGACCTTGTTGGTTATTCATTTGAATGGCTGCCATGTAATGCTACATTTCCCCCGTATCATTTGGTAGGTAAGTAAAAATCGGGACCAATGGAACAATATATAAATGCTGCTTCAGACCACTCAGGGTTTCTTTGTGGTCTCTTACCATGGAAATATATAGACTTGTTTAGGAGCTCCCGAGTCCTGGAAACAGTGCTGCTCGCTGTGTTACGCAGTTTTCGTAACTCCTATTCACTTCTACAGGAGCTCTGTAAACAGCGTAGAAGAACGCACTCGGCTGTTTCTGGGAAACCCAGAGGCAGAAGGTATGATGGGGGTCGGGGCTCCCCATTCCGGTGAAAGCTGCCGGTCCCAAAGGTGGGACCCACGTCCATCATACATTCAAGGTATATCTGAGATGGGAATACCACTTTCAGAAGGGATTTTTCTTGCCAAGGAGCATTTTGCTCTGACATCGCTATCAACACAAGCACCAGGATTGATTTAGCAGATATTTATATTTTAAATGCTGTCATTTGTTTGCTGTTGTATTTTATACTGTAAAGTAGCCGTTGTGATGTAGAAAGCATCAGGAAAAAAGTATCTAGCTGTATTTTGTGTGGAAACAGACAGATTTCTTGCAGGGCACCTCCTAGCTTGTTTTCTGTTGATGTCATGCTTTGAACTGTGGCCACATTGTACTTCTACTTGGCTGTGCATACACTGCTCTTATTGTTGTTTACACTACTTGAGGGGATAAGGGTGGAATCTAAGATATATAGAAGAAAAATTTGCAGCACTCCGAGCACTCAATCAACATCAAGTGATACAATGTTTCGGTCCAGCGATAGGACCTTTGGACTGAAAGGTTGTATCACTTGATGTTGATTGAATAAACAACTGTTTTTTTCTACTGTTGCTCGGAGTGCTGCAAGTATTTCTTCTACTATATTATGCAGTCCATGGATCGGAACTATTTACTTGGCACCCATTCACCTTTGATACTGTGAGTGCTGCTGTTTTCTATTTTATGTATGTGTGTGTATATATGTGTGTGTGTGTATATATATATATATATATATATATATATATATATACACACACACACCCGAAACACAGGATTGTTTGCGACTTCTAGATGGCCCATTTTCAGTAAGGAAGTGTATTTTGGTTCTGTTTTGTATGTTTTAAAGAGGCTCTGTCACCAGATTATCAAATCCCTATCTCCTATTGAATGTGATGGGCGCTGCAATGTAGATAACAGCAAAGTTTGTGTGTTTTTTTTTTTTTTTTTTTAAAAACGATCATTTTTGCCCAAGCTATGAGCAATTTTCTATTTATGCAAATGAGCTTTTCAATGGACAACTGGGCGTGTATTGTGTTTTTACCAACTTGGGCGTTGTGAATAGAAGTGTATGACCGCTGACAAATCAGCATCATACACTTCTCATCGTTCCCACCGAGCTTCTGTCACTAAAGACACACAGCGTGACGTCACCCACAGGTCCTTCAACCTTGTCGTTGGACAAAGAACATACATCGGCTGAAAGGCGTCCAAAAGGTTAATATGCTCGTCTCTAGGGAGTTTACTATGCTTACCTGCAAATGGTGATGATGCTGCAAATTCAACTGTACGCCTGGAGCTGTGGTGTCTTCTCTTTTCCGACGCCAAGGTTGAAGGACCTGTGGGTGACATCATCATTCCCAGCCAGCCTCTTTCACTGCAGACACAGCGTGACGTCACCTTCAACCTTGGCGTCGGAAGAGAGAAGACGCCACAGCTCCAGGCGTACAGTTGAATTTGCAGCAGTATCACCATGTGCAGGTAAGCATAGTAAACTCCCTAGAGACGAGTATATTAACCTTTTGGACGCCTTTCAGCCGATGTATCTTCTTTGTCCGACGACAAGGTTGAAGGACCTGTGGGTGACGTCACGCTGTGTGTCTTTAGTGAAAGAAGCTGGCTGGGAACGATGAGAAGTGTATGATGCTGATTTGTCAGCGTCATACACTTCTATTCACAACGCCCAGTTGGAAATAAGAGAAAACACTCCCAGTTGTCCATTAGAAAGGCTCATTTGCATAAATACAAAATTGCTCATGACTTTGCCAAAAATTATTGTTGTTCCAAAAAAAAACACGTTACTGTTATCTACATTTCAGCGCTGATCACATGCAATAGGAGATAGGGATTTGATGATCTGGTGACAGAGCCTCTTTAAATCAAGTAGTAATGGTACACCCCTATTATGTAAACGGGGGGGAAAAAAAAGGATACAATTGAGAGGAATCCTGTGTTGAATCAATTAAGAGAATTGGGGTTATAAGAAATTTTAAAGAAAACAGGTGGGTTTTTTTGGAGTGTTTTTTAACATCATTTTTAGTCTTTAGGGCGTATGCACGCATGCTGGTATTAAAATGCTCAACAAAAAAAATGTTTTAAAAAATGATGCAGTATTCCAATGCATTTTTAATTCAATTATTGACTGCACTTGTTAAAAACAGATAAGGAGCACATAAGATACACTGCATTGTTTTATATGCGACTTTCACTACTAGTTATCTTCTGTGCACAAAGCATTTATGAATACACCCTAACGGCCCATTCACAGGAACGTGAATCTCGTCCGTGTGCTGTGCGTTGAAACAATGCACAGCACACGGCCGCATTGATTTCAATGGGGCTATTCACACATGCGTGGGATTTCACGCAGCAAGAGTCCGTTGCGCGAAACTGTGCATGTCCTATATTAGTGCGTTTTCACGCACCTAGCCGCCCATTGAAGACAATGGGTGCGTGAAAACCACGGACCGCACACTAATGCACGTCCATGTGCTGTTCGTGGTTTACACATCAATTACATTTAAAAAAAAAGGACTTGCAAGTGCATGAAAAACGCATGCCACTCGCAAAGTGCACTGATGCATAACGCAACACACACGGACAGACTTGCGCACGTTTTTTAGGCGCATAAATCTGTCGCGCTCGTGTGAATGTAGCTTTAGGGCTTGTCCACACGTAGCGGAATTGCTGCGTATTTTCCGTCTGGAATTGTGGACGGAAAATACGCAGCAGAATACAGTAGCAGCAAAGTGGGTGAGATTTAACAAATCTCATCCACATGCTATGTAAAATTTCCGACCAGAAATTGACTTGCGGTGCTTTCTTTTTCGTACCGCAGCATTTCAATTCCTGCTGCAGGAAGTGGACTGAATTTTTCCGAAGAGATGTCTCCGTCTCCCAACATTGAGAAAAACGCAGCAAAACCCACACCATTTTCTGCAGTAAAAAAACGCAGGAAATGGTGTGGTTTTTCCGCAGTGGAATTTCTGCTGCTTTCTGCGGCAATCCTGTTACATGTTGGCAAGCCCTAAAAGATCGTTTCATTTTGCAGTCCAAATGTATTGGTTAATAATTCATAGTATTTTTTCTGTCTAGTCGCTTAACATGCGATTTAGCCGATTCTTGGTTACGTTTGTTACTGAAAAGTTGACTCACAAACTTTACAGCTCCCACAAAGTCCCATTTTTTTTCATCTTTTACCTTGCTTTCCTTGACTTCCAAATATAAAATCTGCCTAGTTATGTAGCAATACAGAAGCATAAAGTGTGTATAAGTACATTATAAGGCTGCTACTGGATTTCATGTATGATGCGGTCAATGATGCTGCTCCGTGCGTTTGGCACTGGGTGGAAGCACCTGATTGGTGAATGCATGAGGGGCAAGGAGCAAAACCCGGTCAATGGTGCCGATTATCTATTCGCCATGGCCATATGGCGCCTGGATCTTGTCCAGCTCTGGTTTACCGCAATTTTGAGAAGTTCGCTTGGTGAGAAAATAAGACTGTAAAAAAATATATATATGTTGAAAACCTCTGCAAGATTTCTTGAATGGAAAATCCAATAAAATCCATTTTCTTTATTATAGAAACGACATCCATCAAGTAGCAACTTCAACAGGGTTTCTAGGGCAGAATACATTTGGTACAGCGAAATGTATTACATGAAGTCATATGAGTGTTTATTATGTAAGAATCTCCTCCGAAGTTCTGTCCATTCTTTAGCTCAGGATTCCTCCGTGACTCCATCATCAGCTTTTTATTTTTGTTAAGGAAACTGGAATTTCCCCTCGAGTTATTTGGTGAAATATTTTCACTAGCTGGAACATGTTGAAAGAGGTATACAAATATATATTTTTTTGTCTGGTATGCAGTGGTTGTGGAATTGGCATTTCTTCCCCAGAACACCTTTGTAACTGTATCTCTCGCTCAGGAATGCATGTGTATGGTCTTTATTTTACATTTCAATAGATAGGAGGCGTTGACGTGGAGGACTGAGAATGGGTTCTGTAGAGGAAAGGTTTATACTTCTCCTTTATTTGGGTGTCCGAACTATAATGTGTGGCACTGACAATAAAGAAAATGTGGCATTTATCAACCAGAGTGATGGTACAGATTTACCTACCTGCCGCATTGTTTCTAATTAAGAACAAACTCTGGCGGCAGACTTCGCTTTATAGTAGCGGGTGGTTTGTGAATGGGATGCCGGCTATAGGTCTCAGTAAATTTCTACATACGTATTTATGTATACTCCAGAAGAAGTCATTAACCCCTTAATGACCGGGCCTGAATAGGTCTTAATGACCGGGCCTGAATAGGTCTTAATGACCGGGCCTGAATAGGTCTTAATGACCAGCTACATTTTTCAGTTTTTACCTCTCTGCATTTCAGCAGCCATAACTTTTTTCATTTTTTTCATTGACGTGGCCGTATGAGGCCTTGTTTTTTATGGGAGAAATGTTATTTATTTTTTTCAGTTTGGAGGTACAAAAAAAATAATTTTTTTACGGCGTGAATATAGGAAAACTTTATTCTCGGCATAGTTTTTCTTCCAGTTCACGTTTCACGCTAAATAACCCATTAGATTAATTCTTCAGGTTATTACGGTCCTTTGGATATCTAATATGTGTAGGTTTTATTTTAGTGTAGGGGCAATAAAATATATTTTATTAAAATAAGGACTTTTTTTATAACTTTTTTTATTTATAACTTTATTTTTTACTTTGTAATGTATTGGCATACTCCTGTATGCTAATACACTATACTGTGTCACTATGACACAGGCTGCTGTTTTTCAGGCAGCACATAGAGTGCCCTAACCGCAGGCAAACTGAACAGACAGCCCTGAGGTCCTTTCTAGGCCCCCAGGGCTGACTGCAGAGGGATTCCCTGCTCTTTAATCACATCACCGGGTTTCCAGTGACGTGATCAGAGGTGAGTTCACTTTGATCTTGCCGCGGTCACGGACCAAAAGACGCCACTGTAGACTAAGCACATGCACCGCCTGCCGTCAAGAGACGGTGGGCGGTCGTTAAGGGATTAAAGAAGCTCTCCAGCATTTTTCTTTTTTTTGGACATATCATGCTTACTCACAGGCAATATTCTAGCAGTGTTATTTGTCTTTTCCCAGCTCAGTGGCATCTATACATTTTGAACCCTTTCATTATGGGCAGCTGTGTCATGTGATCTCAGTCTGACCATCAATATAGACCATGTGTCTGACTTCTTGTGAACTACAGGATTACATTATCACCTATTAAATCCTTCCTGGCAGCACTGAGACACCACCTCTCCTCATCTAACTTCACTATTCCTGGTTCACTGTATGTGCCCCATCCATATAGCGCTGCTGAAGAGATATTTACCCTATATAGGGCCATAAGTGCAGTGATATAATACGTGAGTGCAGCTAATCATTGTAGGTAGAGTTATAAAACTCCCCCCTGATTCACACTGCCTGACTATACTACACCGCGTTCCAAATTATTCACATTGGATTTGTGTCATAAACATTTAATTATTCGTTTTTCAATTAAACTCATGGATGGTATTGTGTCTTAGGGCTCTTTGGATTATTGTAATCAATCTCAGACACCTGTGATAATTAGTTTGCCAGGTGTGCCCAATCAAAGGAAAACTACTGAAGAAGGACGTTCCACATTATTAAGCAGGCCACAGGTTTCAAGCAATATGGGAAAGAATAAGGATCTCTCTGCTGCCGAAAAGCGTAAAATAGTGCAATACCTTGGACAAGGTATGAAAACATTGGATATTTCAAGAAAACTTAAGCGTGATCATCGTACTGTGAAAAGATTTGTGGCTGATTCAGAGCACAGACGGGTTCGTTCATATAAAGGCATAATGAGGAAGGTTTCTGCCAGACAAATTAATAGGATTAGGAAAGCAGCTGCTAAAATGCCATTGCAAAGCAGCAAACAGGTATTTGAAGCCGCTGGTGCCTCTGGAGTCCCGCGAACCTCAAGGTGTAGGATCCTCCAGAGGTAAACAAGTGTGCATAAAGCTATTCTTCTGCCACCCCTAAACAATGCTCACAAGCAGAAACGGTTGCAGTGGGCCCAGAAATACATGAAGACTAATTTTCAAACCGTGTTGTTTACTGATGAGTGCCGGTCAACCCTGGATGGTCCAGATGGATGGAGTAGTGGATGGTTGATGAATGGCCACCATGTCTCAACAAGGCTGCGACGTCAGCAAGGAGGTGGCGGAGTCATGTTTTGGGCTGGAATCATGGGGAGAGAGCTGGTAGGCCCCTTTAGGGTCCCTGACAGTGTGAAAATGACCTCTGCAAAGTACGTAGAGTTTGACTGCCCACTTTCTTCCGTGGTACAAAAAGAAGAACCGTGCCTTCCATAGCAAAATTATCTTCATGCATGACAATGCACCATCTCATGCTGCAAAGAATACCTCTGTGTCATTGGCTGCTATGGGCATAAAAGGAGAGAAACTCATGGTGTGGCCCCCATGTTCCCCTGACTTCAACCCTATTGAGAACCTTTGGCGCATGCTCAAGCAAAATATCTATGAGGGTGGGAGGCAGTTCACATCAAAACAGAAGCTCTGGGAGGTTATTCTGACATCCTGCAAAGATATTCAAGCAGAAACTGTCCAAATACTCACAAATTCAATGGATGCAAGAATTGTGAAGATGATATCCAAGAAGGGGTCCTATGTTAACATGTAACTTGGCCTGCTAAGTTGTTTTTTTTAATTGAAAGCGCTTTTGATTTCTGTAAATATGACCTCCTGATGCTGCAAATTCAACAAATTACCATTTTAGTTCTCTTTACAGCCTTTAAAATGTTTAGATCTCTGTTGTGCATAATAATTTGAAACCGTGCATTTTGAGTTTTTTACTTCTAAAAAAAAAATCTGTTGTCATTAGGAGATTTATTCAATAAAATTTGCATTATACGCCAACGGTTGGTGGCTTGAAGATTATACTGACATTTGCATCGACTATTTAGGAAAATAGGCGAAAAATAACATTTGCATAATAATTTGGAACGCGGTGTGTATGTCTGTGTTGTGTGTATTTCTATGAGATGCAGCTTCTCACTGCTCTCCCCCGCATCCTGCTTGCAAGGAGAAACATATCACTAGCAGTAGGCAGAGGAGACAAGCTGAATTGCATCTCAAAGAATGCACGGAGACTCCGCAGTGTGAGTTATGGGACAGAAGTTTTATGTCACTGATATTTTACTTGCTGCACTTACGACGCAGAACAAGTGCAGTGTGAGGAGATTTGCCCCATTGCAAAGCCATAGGCATCATGGAAAATGTAGACTGTATTAGAGGAACCATATCATAGGGAAAGAAGGAACTTAGATGGCAGGCAACCCATAAATGGTGCATCAACAAAAACAGGTATACACAAGCGCCTCTACGTTCTTTAACCCCTTCAGGACTGCCATACGGCTATATACGTTCAAACTACCGATGCCGAGTGCAGTTGCCACGTATATGGACGTTGAGAGCCTGGAACGAGTTTAATGAGTGCAGTGCTGCACCCTCATGTCAACCAGGGCTTTGAGAGCCCCGGAATACACCCCCCACTGTAGATAGCGCCACACACAACCCCCTGTAGGTAGTGCAAAAACCTCTGCAGATAGCGCAATCTAAGCTCTCCCTAGGATCGAATTCCTTGGCCAGCGCTCTGGCCAAAGATTCCCCTGCTAGAGGGAGCCACCGCCGTCTCTCCATCCCCGCTGTAGATCGTGCCACCCCCTGCAGATAGTAACCCCCCATCTGTAGATAGCAACCCCCCCCCCCCACTGTAGATAGCGGCACCTGAACTCCCTCTAGGAGCGGAGTCCCTGGTGTCAGATCGCACTGGCCGGGGATTCCGCATCTAGAGAGAGCCGCTGATGTCACTGTTCATTTGGACAGTGACGTTAGGGTCCCTCTAGGAGCGGAATCCCCGGCCGACACTCTGGCTGGGGATTCCGCTACTGGAGAAGCCCCTGCTGTCACTATCCATATATGGACAGTGACGTCAGGGGCTACACCTAGAGTGCAGTCCCTGCTCTGGCAGGGGTTTCCGTTTTTAGAGTTAACCCGTGACGTCACTGTCCATATTTGGACAGAGACATCAGGGGCTCCCCGGCCAGAGGGATTCTGCTCCTACAGGAAGCTACAGTGGTGCTATTTACAGGGGGAAAGGGTGCGGGGGGGGGGGGGATGCTGCTAACTACAGGGGTGATGTTGCTATCTACAGAGGGTGTGGCACATCTACAGGGGGGAGCTATATACAGGGGGTGTGGCACTATCTACATGGGCACTGTGGCATTATATTGGCACTACCTACAGCAGACTCTGGCGTTATCTACATGGGCACTGTGTGGCACTATGTGGACACTATCTACAGGGAGAACTGTGGCACTATGTGGGCTCTGGCACTATCTACAGTGGTATTGCGTCACTACATGGGCACTGTAGTGTTTTCAGGGGGTTGGGACAAAAAACCCCTAACGATTAAGATTCATCCATTTTTATTTTTTTTTAACGTCCATGAAAAACGGATGGCAAATGGCGGTTAAAAACGGTCAGACGGCCGGGAAATGTGTTCAAATTTTGAGACACATTGATGCAAAACAGCCATGAAAAACTGACCGGTGATCGTGTGTGTGTGTGTGTGTGTGTGTGTATATATATATATATATATATATATATATATATATATATATATATATATATCCCTCCTCACTCTCACCTCACAGCGATCCAGGGTGACCGAGAGAGAAGACTAATTGTTACAGAGCTATACAGTATGTATGTGTGTGTGTGTGTGTGTGTGTATATATATATATATATATATATATATATATATATTACAAAATAGTTCCAGTTTTTAGTGATTTGTCTGCTCATAATAAAAGACACGGAATTAATTAAACTTATCTAGAAAATGAAAGCATCAGAATTCTTGTAAAAAAAAAAAAAAGGAAAGTAAAAATAGCTGTGATATTCAAAGCGGTTGCAAGGATATTATCGATTTTAAATAAGTGCTTATCAAAAATGGAAAATTTGACCTGAACACGGGCATCAATGACCCGTGGTCGTGAAAGGGTTAATAGCTTATGCTGCACTATGTAGGCAAAATACTAAAACAAAAATACTGGAGTGCTTCTTTAAAATACTGTACTCATAACAGTGGTTATTGCTTTATATATGAATTTTTTTGTGTAGAACCACTTTTAATTCTGTCTTCTTGAAAAGATTTGCTTTTGTTGTTGGCTACACACATTTTTAGCTTTAACTAGACCTCATCCATTCACATTCTTAATAATATTACAAATCATCAAACTTTTTGTTTTAGTACCTAAGGCTGTGTTCACATCACCGTTCCTTTCCGCTGAGGGGTTCCGTCTGAGGTTTCAACGGAAAGGCAAACGGAAACCTAAGCTTCCGTTTGCATCTTTATCGATATCAATGGTGATGTAAATGTTGCAAAAGGTTTCCGTTTGTCACCGTTGTGACAGGGTTCCATTGTTTTGATGGAATCAATAGCGCAGTCGACTGCGCTATTGAGTCTGTCAAAAATGATGGAACCCTGTCACAACGGTGACAAGCGGAAACCATCAGCTAGGTTTCTGTCACCATTGAGTTCAATGGTGAGGGAAACGGAAGCTAAGGTTTCCGTTTGCCTTTCCGTTTAGGGGTTAACCCGATGGAACTCCTCAGCGGAAAGGAACGGTGATGTGAACAGGCCATAAGTGTAAATTGCATTGTGAATTTACATTCTAATATCTCCTTGAAGGAACATGACATGTTGCCTTCAGCTATTTTTCAGTATTCTAGCCACACAGATTGTCTTTGCAATGCCTCATAAGCTTCGATCCAACAGGACACCATTTACTGAGGGTTTGTGGGGGGATGTGCTGTCCATAAAAAGTCCTATGTTCTTGTAATAACTCCTCCAGGCCATCCTCCACACCATGACATCATCTGAAACAGATCATTGTGCTGCAGAGAGAAGACCGGAACAGCCACATTTTTGGCATGAAGAGGCCACTCTTGTTCATTAATGCTAAAATGATTTGGTACTTTGCCAGGTCGTCTGTGTGAGAATAGCAGAGTAATAACTGAGCAGTTGCCTAACCATATACCGGCAACATCCATCCTTAATGTATCTATCATATAAAAATGTCTGCCATTAAAGCCGCTAATGAATGGTCAATGGGTCTTGTATCATAATGCACGACTGTGTACTGTGGGGCATGAGAAAGTGAAGACCATTACAGGTCATGTTACTTGCAGCCTACAAGCCGCATAACAGAATAGTTATCTTCTAGAATGAAGGCATTTATATATATATATCGAGAGAGAGATCATTAATGTCTTAGAATTCACACCTATCACACATTTATGGACTAACCCGTTTAAGCTCTGTTCACACTGCCATCAAAGTTCAGTTTTATCAGGTTTCTGATTACCCTGACGGGAGAATAGCGGACTTTGCTATGCTACTTTGTCAGGTATATCAATGTGCCAGGGAAAGAAGAATATCTCCGGTTGTCTTTGTTAGAAGATGATGATCAGGTCTGTATTCCCTTTTGTATTTTTTTTTCCAAGAACAGGATTAAGGCCAGGATTTTTGCAGTTTTTGGCTCCGTTTATTAAACCAATGCCAGAAGTGGGTTCAATAGAAAGGAAATTTATAAAGAAAAGACTGATGCATCTCCTTGCTTTTATGTCTTTTGTTTTTGTTTGGCTCAAAAATCTGCACCAAAAACTGCATTAGGCTGTGTTCACACAGAGTTTTTTGCAGGAGGAAAATTCCTCCTGTAAAAACTGACCCTGGAGGTTTTCATGTTTGGGCTATGTTCACACGGAGTATTTTGGGGGAGGAATATCTGCCTCAAAATTCCGTTTGGAACTTTGAGGCAGATATTCCTCTCCCTGCACGCCGATTTTCGCGGCAATTATCGCGCCGTTTTTCGCCCGCGGCCATTGAGCGCCGCGGGCATAAAACAGCGAGATATACGCTTTCTCCTGCCTCCCATTGAAGTCAATGGGAGGTCGGAGGCGGAAGCGCCCGAAGATAGGGCATGTCGCTTCTTTTTCCCGCGAGGCAGTTTTACTGCTCGCTGGAAAAAGACGCCGACGCCTCCCATTGAAATCAATGGGAGGCGTTCTCGGGCCGTTACTGCCGAGTTTTGCGACGCGGTTTCCGCGTCAAAAAACTCGGCAAAATACCCCGTGTGAACATAGTTGATGTGGTTTTTGACGTGGTTTTTGACGTGGTTTTCCAGGCAGTTTTTCAGGCTGTTTTTGCTGAGGTTTTCACATGCACCATTGAAATGAATGGTGATGCAAACGGAACTTACTTCACACTTGCCTTTCCGTTGAGGGGTTCCCCTGACTGAAAGCACCGACGGAACTCCTCAGCAGAAACCACGCTGATGTGAACAGGCCCACATTAAAAAAAACATTTTTTTCTGTTTGCATCATCATTGACTTCATTGCTGATGGATCCGTTGCTAATGGGATTCCCTACCCTGCGGTATTGGTTCCGTCAAAACGACAGAACCCTTTGCACAACGGGGACAAACAGAAACCATTAGGGTATGTTCACACGAGGGCGTCCTTAACGGCTGAAATTACGGGGATGTTTCAGCCTGAAAACATCCCCGTAATTTCAGCCGTACAGGCGCTTGAACGCCGCGTCCATTACGGACGTAATTGGCGCTGCTATTCATTGGAGTAAATGAATAACGGCTCCAATTACGGCCAAAGAAGTGACTGGTCACTTCTTTGACGCGGGCGTCTATTTACGCGCCGTCATTTGACATGGGCGCGTAAATTACGCCTCGTGTGAACAGACAAACGTCTGCCCATTGCTTTCAATGGGCAGATGTTTGTCAGCGCTATTGAGGCGCTATTTTCGGACGTAATTCGGGGCAAAAACGCCCGAATTACGTCCGTAATTAGTGCGTGTGAACATACCCTTAGCAACAGATCTGTCACCACTTCACACTTGCCTTTCCGTTGAGGGGTTCCCCTGACTGAAAGCACCGAAGGAACCCCTCAGCGGAAACCACGCTGATGTGAACAGGCCCACATTTTTAAAAAAAAGTATACTTACTTCTTGAATCAATTTCCCAACATCAATGTCCATTCGGTGGTACACCTCTGCTGTCGTCATTTCTGTTCCTGAAATGTTAAAAAAAAAAAAAAAAGAGATGACATACATGAACAACTGCATAACAAAATTAACAAATTAAAAAAAAAAAAATTGAAAAAAAATAATTTGAAAAAAAAATAATGCACAGCTCCATACATGTATAGCATGTATGGAACATAGGAGCAATTGCACTTACTTGTATTTGGATGCAGGACTTCGGTTTTCTGTATCCCTCAAGGGAGTTCTGTCCACGATGTTTTTCAGCCTCCACGAGCAGACAGGAAATGACAGCCCCTTGCTGGGCTGGACTAGCAGCAGGAGACGACTCCTGCAAGAAACTCCTGCAAAACACTCGGCAATATACTCGTCAGAAAACACCTCACTAGTTCGAGGTGTTTTTTGACGTGTCCCCATTGATTTCAATGCGGTTTTGGACGCGGAAACCGCATCAAGATGGGTCATGTCCCTTCTTTTTGCCGCGAGGCGTTTTTTTTACTCGCGGTAAAAAAACGCCTCCGTCTCCCATTGAAATCAATGGGAGTCATTTTGGGTTGTTTTTGGCGCGTTTTCCGACGCGTTTTCCGCGTCAAAAAACGTGTCAAAAAACTCTGTGTGAACACAGCCTTAAAACTGTGTAATTGTGGCAGGTTCCCTTTATTCCAGGATCAAAGAACTGTCGAATATGCTGGCAGCATGTTAAGGAGCAGGAAGAGCTGATCAGATTGATTTAGAGTTTTGCGGGAATAGATTCAGTATAACATTTAAATCCCCCCTTTTCCCAGTGAGTGGTCCTACTAAATGATTGACAGCCTCCCCTGTATGAGTGTGTGCATATAGAGATAACGGTCTATCATTGAGTGAAACCGCCTACTGGACTCCTAAGCCCAGAGTGAGCATTGATTTAGAGGCATACATTACAAGTTACACTCAATTCCCCCCCCCCCCCCCCCCCCCACCACCAACTCAATCTGCTCCCCTCCTCCTACTCCTCTTTGGAGTGGAGTAGGTCTGAGAGAATTTTTGCTCATTCAGCCAAAAGAGCATTTGTGAGGTCAGTCACATGATGTTGAGCGAGAAAATCTGTCTCTCCATCAGGGTTCCAATTCATCCCAAAGGTGTTCGATTGAGTTGAGGTCAGGGCTCTGTGCAGGCCACACCAGTTCCTCCACTTCATACCATGTCTTTATGGGCCGTGCTTTGTCACTGTGGCAGAGTCATACTGGAACAGGAAAGGGTCTTCCCCAAAATGTTACCAGAAGTTGGAAGCATACTTTTGTCCCTGTCTGTTTCAAAGACAAAAAGTAGACCTCTACGAATATTCAAAACCATTAACCCCTTCCCTCTTTGGCCACTTTTGACCTTCCTGACAGAGCCTCATTTTTCAAATCTGACGTATTACACTTTATGTGGTAATAACTTCGCAATGCTTTCACCTATCCAAGCGATTCTAAGACTGTTTTCTCGTGACACATTGGACTTTATGTTACTGGCAAAATGTACTCGCTACATTCAGTATTTAATTGTGAAAAACACAAGTTTAGCGCAAAATTGCAAAAATTAGCATTTTTCTAAATTTAAATGTATCTGCTTGTAAGACAGGCAGTTATACTACACAAAATTGTTGCTAATTAACATCCCCATATGTCTACTTTAGATGGGCATTGGTTTTTTGAACATCCTTTTATTTTTCTAGGACATCACAAGGGGTAGAACTTTAGCAGCAATTTCTCACATTTTCAAGAAAATTTCAAAAGGCTATTTTTGCAGGGGCCAGTTCAGTTGTGAAGTGGCTTTGAGGGCCTTGTATATTAGTGGTATGAAGGCTGTTTTACGAGCGATGGTTTTTATTGGTACCATTTTGGGGTACATGCGACTCTTTGATCACTTTTTATCCTATTTTTTGGGAGGCAAGGTGACCAAAAAACAGCAATTCTGGCATAGTTTTTTTTTATACAGCGTTCACCATGCGTTATAAACTACATGTTAACTTTATTCTGCAGGTCAGTCTGATTCCGGCGATACCTACTTTATAGCACTTTTTTATGTTTTATAACTTTTTGCACAATAAAATTACATTTGTAAAAAGAATGTATTTTTTTCTGTCGCCAAGTTGTGAGAACCATAATATTTACATTTTTTTGTCGACGGAGCTGTATGAGAGCTTGTTTTTTGCGAGACGAGCTATAGTTTATATCGGTACCATTTTTGGATACATGCGACTTTGTGTTTCAATAAATTTTTATTGAAGGTTTACAATAAAAAGTAAACTGTACATCAAACAAGTCAAATACCGGTCGGGGGCATTCCCAGTAAATAGAATCATTACATACAGATATATTCCAGGGATTTCTATATGTCGTAAAAGAGAAGAGAGAGAAAAGAAAAATAAGGAAGGAATAAAGCGGGAGGGGGGGGGGATGGAAAATGAGGGTCAAGTGTCATTTAGGCAAAATGAACCTAAGAGATCGTCCCAAGGTATCTGAGCCATGACTGCCAAACTTGAAGGAAGAGCTCCTCCTAATCCAGTTCAGTTTAGTTTTAACCAGATGAGGAGGAATCACAGGGCTTTTCCAGGATGTAGCTATAGTAATTTTGGCTGCCAGGAAAAGAAAGGATACAAATTTATGAGAGGCTTTAGATAATCCAGGGTCGGTCTCATTAAAGAGAACCTCTTACCTCCCCAAACATGTGCAGCATGTTATAGGAAAGGCTTCACAAATCCTGTCTCACGTAAAATTATTTTTCTAACTCCCTCCGTTATTTACTTATCGGTGCCGTTATATTTGGCGCCTGATATGTAAATAAGCCCCTGAACAGTCAATGGGACGTTTCTAACTAAAATGCAAGGGGTCGTGATGTCTTCGCCCTGACACTGTCTAATCCGCTGCGGACAGTGTTAGGGCAGCTTGCGCTGTGTTCTCTCCCGCGAGAACACACGGACTTGGTTGTGCTGCAGATCGCATGGGCGCATATACGTGCGCACGTCCATTCGCGCGCACAACGACGGATGTAAGTAGATCTCCTCGTCGTCTCCTTCTTCTCCTCGTCTCCTTCTTCTCCTCGTCTCCTTCTTCTCCTCGTCTCCTTCTTCTCCTCGTCTCCTTCTTCTCCTCGTCTCCTTCTTCTCCTCGTCTCCTTCTCCTCCTCGTCTCTTCTGCTCCTCCTCGTCTCTTCTGCTCCTCCTCGTCTCTTCTTCTCCTCCTCGTCTCTTCTTCTCCTCCTCGTCTCTTCTTCTCCTCCTCGTCCTCGTCTCTTCTTCTCCTCCTCGTCCTCGTCTCTTCTTCTCCTCCTCGTCCTCTTCTCTTCTTCTCCTCCTCGTCCTCTTCTCTTCTTCTCCTCCTCGTCCTCTTCTCTTCTTCTCCTCCTCGTCCTCTTCTCTTCTTCTCCTCCTCGTCCTCTTCTCTTCTTCTCCTCCTCGTCCTCTTCTCTTCTTCTCCTCCTCGTCCTCTTCTCTTCTTCTCCTCCTCGTCGTCCTCTTCTCTTCTTCTCCTCCTCGTCGTCCTCTTCTCTTCTTCTCCTCCTCGTCGTCCTCTTCTCTTCTTCTCCTCCTCGTCGTCCTCTTCTCTTCTTCTCCTCCTCCTCGTCCTCTTCTCTTCTTCTCCTCCTCCTCGTCCTCTTCTCTTCTTCTCCTCCTCCTCGTCCTCTTCTCTTCTTCTCCTCCTCCTCGTCCTCTTCTCTTCTTCTCCTCCTCCTCGTCCTCTTCTCTTCTTCTCCTCCTCCTCGTCCTCTTCTCTTCTTCTTCTCCTCCTCGTCCTCTTCTCTTCTTCTTCTCCTCCTCGTCCTCTTCTCTTCTTCTCCTCCTCGTCCTCGTCTCTTCTTCTTCTCCTCCTCGTCCTCGTCTCTTCTTCTTCTCCTCCTCGTCCTCTTCTTCTCCTCCTCGTCCTCTTCTTCTCCTCGTCCTCTTCTTCTCCTCCTCGTCCTCTTCTTCTCCTCCTCGTCCTCTTCTCTTCTTCTCCTCCTCCTCGTCCTCTTCTCTGCTTCTCCTCCTCGTCCTCTTCTCTTCTTCTCCTCCTCGTCCTCTTCTCTTCTTCTCCTCCTCGTCTTCTTCTCTTCTTCTCCTCCTCGTCTTCTTCTCTTCTTCTCCTCCTCGTCTTCTTCTCTTCTTCTCCTCCTCGTCTTCTTCTCTTCTTCTCCTCCTCGTCCTCTTCTCTTCTTCTCCTCCTCGTCTTCTTCTCTTCTTCTCCTCCTCGTCTTCTTCTCTTCTTCTCCTCCTCGTCTTCTTCTCTTCTTCTCCTCCTCGTCCTCTTCTCTTCTCCTCCTCGTCCTCTTCTCTTCTCCTCCTCGTCCTCTTCTCTTCTTCTCCTCTTCTTCTCCTCCTCCTCGTCCTCTTCTCCTCCTCCTCGTCCTCCTCGTCCTGTTCTCTTCTTGTTCTCCTCCTCGTCCTGTTCTCTTCTTGTTCTCCTCCTCGTCCTGTTCTCTTCTTGTTCTCGTCCTGTTCTCTTCTTGTCCTCCTCCTCGTCCTCTTCTCTTCTCTTCTTCTCCTCCTCCTCGTCCTCTTCTCTTCTCTTCTTCTCCTCCTCCTCGTCCTCTTCTTCTTCTCCTCGTCCTCCTCGTCCTGTTCTCTTCTTGTTCTCCTCCTCGTCCTCGTCCTGTTCTCTTCTTGTTCTCCTCCTCGTCCTGTTCTCTTCTTGTTCTCGTCCTCGTCCTCTTCTCTTCTTCTCCTCCTCCTCGTCCTCTTCTCTTCTCTTCTTCTCCTCCTCCTCGTCCTCTTCTCTTCTCCTCCTCCTCCTCGTCCTCCTCTTCTTCTTCTTCTCCTCCTCCTCCTCCTCCTCCTCCTCCTCCTCCTCCTCCTCTTCTCTTCTTGTTCTCCTCCTCGTCCTCGTCCTCTTCTCTTCTTCTCCTCCTCCTCGTCCTCTTCTCCTCCTCCTCCTCTTCTCCTCCTCCTCCTCGTCCTCTTCTCTTCTCCTCCTCCTCGTCCTCTTCTCTTCTCCTCCTCCTCCTCCTCGTCCTCTTCTCTTCTCCTCCTCCTCCTCCTCCTCGTCCTCCTTCTTCTTCTTCTTCTCCTCCTCCTCCTCCTCCTCCTCGTCCTCGTCCTGTTCTCTTCTTGTTCTCCTCCTCGTCCTCGTCCTGTTCTCTTCTTGTTCTCGTCCTCGTCCTCGTCCTGTTCTCTTCTTGTTCTCCTCGTCCTCGTCCTCGTCCTCGTCCTCTTCTTGTTCTCCTCGTCCTCGTCCTCGTCCTCGTCCTCTTCTCTTCTTCTCCTCCTCCTCCTCCTCTTCTCTTCTTGTTCTCCTCCTCCTCGTCCTCGTCCTCGTTCTCTTCTTCTCCTCCTCCTCCTCCTCCTCCTCGTCCTCTTCTCTTCTTGTTCTCCTCCTCGTCCTCGTCCTGTTCTCTTCTTGTTCTCCTCCTCGTCCTCGTCCTGTTCTCTTCTTGTTCTCCTCCTCGTCCTCGTCCTCGTCCTCGTCCTCTTCTTGTTCTCCTCGTCCTCGTCCTCGTCCTCGTCTCTTCTTCTCCTCCTCCTCCTCCTCCTCTTCTCTTCTTGTTCTCCTCCTCCTCCTCCTCGTCCTCGTCCTCGTTCTCTTCTTCTCCTCCTCCTCCTCCTCCTCCTCGTCCTCTTCTCTTCTTCTCCTCCTCCTCCTCGTCCTCTTCTCTTCTCCTCCTCTTCTCTTCTCCTCCTCGTCTCTTCTTGTTCCGTGGCGGCGGGAGTGGTGATGTCGATGTACGAGCGAACGTGGGCGCGCGCACACACTATCTGCAGCACAAACACGAAGTCTGTGTGTGTTCTCGCGGGAGTGAACACAGCGCAAGCTGCCCTAACACTGTCCGCAGCTGATTTGACAGTCTCAGAGCGAAGATATCACATTGACTGTTCAGGGGCTTATTTACATATCGGGCGCCAAATATAACGGCACCGATCTGTAAATAACGGAGGGAGTTAGAATTTTTTTTTTTTTACGTGAGACAGGGTTTGTGAAGCTTTTCATATAATCTGCTGCACTCAACTGCATATGTTTGGGGAGTTGAAAGCTTCTCTATAAGTAACGCCTGTGACGGGGAAAGTAGTAATCTTACTGTCCGGCTGCAGCTTCCGGTCCAGAAGAAAATGGCGCCGGACGTCGCTCGGCCAAAGACCTTCAATTTGGACTGTGTGGGAGCGGCGCATGCGCCGTTCCCACACAGACGGCGTACAGCATAGTGGATGGAACGGGCCCCGTTCGCATTCACTATGGGGCTGTATGTGCCGTATTCCATGTCTGTATGTGTCGTTAATCGACACATACAGATATGGAAAAAAAAATGGCAGCCCCCATAGACAAGAAAAAGGTAAAAAGTAAAACACAAACAAATTTTTTTGTAATAAGACACTAAAAGCAAATTGATCTAAAAAAAATTTTTCCCGTGACACTCGTCCTTTAAATGCAGCGATCACTTTTGACTGCTGCATTTAAGGGGTTAATGGCGGGGATCTAAGCTAATTTCTGTCCCCGCCATTACAGTCGGATATCAGCTGTAGTACACTGCTGACATCCGGTGATGATGGCACCGACTCTGCTTCTGAGGCGGTGCCATGCATTTGTCGTATAGATATGGCAAAATGCTGAAGCACTAGCTTTCCATGACTTACCCAAACGACAAATGTCGGGAAGGGGTTAAAGCAAAGTATTTTAAAGTGGCTCAATTTTTTTTATGTACATTTAAATTGTGATATATTGTTAAGTGCAATGACTCTATAAGGCAAATTAGGCCATGACTTACTCAGCGGTATAACTTTAACGCTAAGAAGGCACCAGCAGCATTTTCAGGAACATTATCTGCCCGGCTCCTAGAATTTTTCCAGCCCTGAACTTGCAAAAGTTACTCCCCCCCCCTCTATTGCCTTCGTTTGGAGTTTATAAACATTCACATTTGGATCTATGTAGTCGAACGAACGTGTACAGCCATTGAAGCGCTGCTAACCCAGCAGTTCAAGGTGTCAAAAAGAATTGCTGCTTATTGAGTCAAAGCAAGAATTTACCAGACAATAGTTCTATTTAAGGCATGGATAAAATAGGTCATTAGTTTAGTCAGAGCTGTCTCAAATGTTTAGCAGAAGCTAGTCTAACAAGAAATGACACTGAGACTAGAACTCAGCTCACCCGTGTCAGTAGCGGAAATTCTCAATAAATGTTGTAGTATAGTACGAGAAATAAAAAATACTCCACACTTTATAATCATAAAAAAGCTGTACAAGAGCTTTACTTGTTTCTTTCTTGCGTGTAGTGTTCTCTATGGGCCCAAATGCTTAAATTTAGGCCATAACGACTCGTGATGATGAATCATTTGTAAAGGGCGTTATACGGAGCATAAAGCATTACCTTCAAGGGCTGCAATAATATGCAAAGCCATTAAATAAATGTTCCAGCAAGTGCGACAGGACATGCTATAGAAATGCGGCACATCAAACAAACTGAAAATTATAGGCTATTGAAGAGTAACTGTCAGATCCAATCTAAATATAGCACAGGTACCACCATGACAACACTACAGGAGTTGCCCATTGGGCCTGTTAGGGACAGGACAACGCAAGAGGTTAAAAGCCCACCTTGCCTTCACCAGTATTTTTCTGACCCTACTAGGGGGCAAATGTGAGAGGTTTTTATATGGGGGATAATAACTGGCGGACCCTCTTTGAAGATCTGTTGAATGTTTTGTTCCCTGGAAAGGGTCTTTCAAGCGGTCATCCTGCAGTCACTGGGAGTAGAAGCTGGGCATGCTCTGCGCGTGACCCCAGTCTCGTCCAGGAGCTCCCCAGTTTTCCTCCAGCATGTGCTCCACCTCCGGTCAGGTGGGGCGACGCTAAAGAGACACACTCCTCACGCTGTGAGGAACCGGAAGTCGTGTTCTCAGCGGCATCAGTGGGGTTGCCCTGTATATGAGGTCTGCTATTTAAGGTAATACTTTATCCTTATTCTTTCTGGCTGATTGTGGTTTATGTCCATTATGCCCTCCCACTCTGGAGGGAAGGGGGCTCACTTCAAATAGCCAAATATCGGGCTGTGGACCACCTAGAACAGTGGTTCTTGTGGCATATGAAAGATGAGATTATTATCTTTCATATGCCATCAGGATCGTTCTAGCTGTGACACAACCGGAGATATGGCTATTTGAAGTGAGCCCCCTTCCCTGGAGCTGAAGAGAGAATAGCCGTAGGAATAGACGGTGGAGGATGAATTTGAAGGGCCCTGAAATAGAACAAACAGGTCCATGCAGGATTCGGCTAATAACGATCACATCTAAGTTAGATCTGACACGCAGGACCAGCTTTCTGCTGAGCCATCAGCTTAGCTGACCTGACGATCAGCTTTGATAGAACGATACATAGAATACACAGTATATAGGATACATAGAAGCTCTATCTTAAAAAGTAAAAAGAAAAAATTTAAGACGCTTCGTCACTTAATACATTGATTTATTTTATATATATATATATATATATATATATATATATATATATATATATATATATATATATATATATATATAAAAAATAAAGTTATAGATAGCCCTTAAACAAAATACCTTAAAAGTACAGGTGTCAGCTTTAAGTGCCATCTTTGATGAAAATATAGCTGAACATCATTGGATAAGATGATACATGAGAGCAGCTTCTCGTCTAAAGCCAAAAACTCTTAGTGGGATTTATATGTAGTTTTACCAGGATTAACTAAAGCGCCTTTCGAACCTCTATCAGAATGTGATATCAAGAGGTTGTCCTGGCAGACTGTTATTTTAGTTGCAATAGCTTTGGCAAGATGTGTAAGTGAGCTCCAAGCTCTATCCATCCGTGAGCCAACCGTAAAACTTCTGGAAGTAATTTTCAAGCTGAATCCGTGTTTTTTTACGACCGGTCTTCAGGACGCAGATACATTTGAAACCAATGATAGAGCAGGGAACCGTAAGGTGGGGAGGGCAGTTATGAGGGGGCATTATACTGTGGGGAGGGCAGTTATGGTGGGGCATTATACTGTGGGGAGGGCAGTTATGGGTGGGGCATTATACTATATTGTGTGGGGAGCAGCACTATTGGGGCAATATACTGTGTGGGGACAGTGTCGGGGTATATTATATACAGTAGTATACAGAAGGCTCAGGGGATAAATATTAATTCAATGGCATAGCATGCAAATAGGGAGCATGGCATGCAAAAGGGGTGTGGTCTAATTAATCGTTTAATGATCGTAATCAAGGTTACATGTTCAATTAAACGTGATTTTGATTTAGGTCATAATTGCCCAGTCCTATATAGGAGTAGGGATGCATGATGCTTCGAAACTTCGATACTGTTTCGGTACCATGCACCCTCAAACTGTTCGATACCGTTATTTAATGTATTTCGATACTAAGCTGTGCAGTCGCACTGCTCAGTATTGTAACACATGAATGTAGTTATAGCGGGTCTGCGGCTGTGTGATAGTCATTGCCCCGCTCCTGAGTCCTGACAACAAGTGCGCGTGGTCAGCATGATGTGATGCAGCCGGCGCTGCACTAATGAGCATTGGCACTGAAGACAGAACATGGCGGGCGCACTGCAAACCATTCTCATGTTCTGTCTTCAGTTGTTGTCAGGAGCGGGGCAATGACTGTATTACACAGCCACAGCTCCACTCTAAGGCTGGATTCACACGAGCACATTACGTCCATAATGGACGGAACGTATTTCGGCCGCTAATCCCGAACCGAACACACTGCAGGGAGCAGGGCTCCTAGCATCATAGTTATGTACGATGCTAGGAGTCCCTGCCTCTCCGTGGAACTACTGTCCCGTACTGAAAACATGATTACAGTACGGGACAGTTGTCCCGCAGCGAGGCAGGGACTCCTAGCATCGTACAGAACTATGATGCTAGGAGCCCGGCTCCCTGCAGTGTGTCCGGTCCGGGATTAGCGGCCGAAATACGTTCCGTCCATTACGGACGTAATGTGCTCGTGTGAACCCAGCCTTACGGCGGAGATTAGAGAAACCTTTGATCTCCGCCGCTATTCCCTTGAATGCTGCGATCAAAGCTGACCGCAGGATTCAAGGGGAAAATCAGAAGGGGGGATGCCCTTTGGATCGCGTCACAGGGAATCCCTGTGACGCTTCCCTGTGACGCGATTGAGGGACATACCATATATGGGCATACAGCCCAGGGTCCATTGAAGGACCCCAGGGCTGTCTTCCCATATTTCCTGTTAGGGCATACTTAGGTATGTCCTAACAACTACCTGTGTACTACCCGTACACAGGCTAATGTACTGGCGTATAGATATATGCCAGTACATTAAAGTTTTAAAATAAAGTAAAAACATAAAGTAATATTACATTTAAAAAAAATACATATACACGTTTTTTACAATAAACATTAAAATAAGTCTCAAGGAAGGAAATACACATGTATTTGGTATTGACGCAGCCGTAATAGCCTGCACAACAAATTGTTGTAAATTATGACTGAGAAACATGATGGGGTTAATTACTATTAATGAGAGGCACATTCAAAAGTCATCACACCATGATGCCTCGCATCAGAAAATGGAAGAACTTATTTGTTTTTTTATTGTTGGCAAAGTATCGTTTTGGTATCAAATCGCAACACTACACAAAGTATCGGTATCGAAGTCCAAATTCTGGTATCGTGACATCCTTATATAGGAGTCTACAAAATTCACCAGTAATTTACATAATCGGTGGTATTTCCGTGGGTATGCTGTAACCGTGTGTTTTTTTTATATATTTTTTTTTTATTTAATGTGCCTGAGGTTGGAAAATTAGATTGAGCCCTTCTGGGAACTGCATTTTCTGTAGAGCTCTGGAAAATGAGTAAACGGCTTTATTTCTGGGTGTCTTTTGGGCTTCTTCTGATATCCGTCCTCTCGACACGACAGAGTTTTGTCTGCAGCGCTCTATCTGATGTTGAATTCTTGTGCAGCGTGTCCGTTTTTACTTCTGAAGCTTGGCTCATATTTGTGAAGGCGGATCAGACACTAGAGGCATGACACAAGCTCATAGAGAAATGGAAGGCTTTTTTTCTTTTTCTTGCCCTCCGTCAGCTTGGGTGGTAACCTTTATATGGCGGCCACTGCACCTCACGTTGTTCAGCAGAAATGTCCTTGTATTGTGCTTTTAGCAGCCTATTCTTGAGCAGTCCTGCTCCTAGTACTTCATTAGAAATAGACGCCACTGTGAAATACAATATTTCATGTGATTGTGCCATGATTTGTTTTGAGCTCTGGATGAATTTTATACAGTGAATGCTGGGAAACACTTGGCGCAGTCTGTTTCCGTGCTAAGAAAAGCTAAATATAAATCACAGATTTTGTTTCTTCTCTTATGACTTCACGGTTCTCAGCTCTTAGAACGGCTTCACCAGAGACAGATGTTTGGTGAAACACATTTCAATCATTTGGAAGAATAGTAGCAGAGCCTTTGATTTTGTGTACGTAATGAAAAGTCTCCAGCGTAGTTAAGAACAGGGTAGGCAACCTGGGTGATGTAAGGATCTACTATGAGGGTATGTTTACACAGGTCCATTACGCTGCGGTAAAGTATTGAATGTATCCGACCTAGAACCTGCAGTGAGTTCTGGCCAAAAGACCGCACCAAAGAGTGGTGCAGCTGCAAAAAGGACAGGAAAAACCCCCAAAACAAAACCGCAAATCAATACTTACTTACCTCACTGACATTGCCATAGCGGCACATTCCTGCTCCCCACCACTGGTCTACCTACGTTCAGCCTGTCCTCTTGTGATGAAGTTGCGGCCCGTGTGACCGCAACAGCCTGTGATTGGCTGCAGCAGTCACATGGGATGAAACTTAATGCCAGAATGCCAGCAGCACGGAGTACAGTCAGGAGAACAAGGAGCAGTCACTATGGCAACACCAGGGAAGTATGGACTTTTTTTATTTTTTATTTTGCTACCGGTTTGCAGCGTATTCGCTGCAAGACTAATAACATTTGCTATTTGTTGCAGCGTTTACCTCCCCAATCAACTCAATGGAGAAAAACCGCTAAAAAAGTGCAACGATTTTGCAGCATACGTTGACATGCTGCGTATTAAAAATCTGCACCGCAGTTTAGGGCTGGACGGTTATGACCTAAATCGCTATCACAATTAAGTGAACATGTAACCTAGATTACGATTAATGAACGATTTTTGAGGCCACACCCCTTTTTGCATGCCATGCCGTTGAGTTAGTATATACACCCTGAAACTGCCGTCTAGCTTAACGAGTTAACAGCAAGAGATGCAAAAATATTTAGAAAGTGCTCGTGTTTTAAGCGAAACAGGTCTGATTGGTTCATCTGTGATTCCTGTATACACTGGATATCAGCACAAGAACATAGAAAGGAATTTTTGGGAATATTGGGGTGTTGCGTGTAGAATCTGTGCGCATAAAGTAAAACAAGCATAGTCAGAGCAGAAAAAATACCTTGGGTTTCAAAGCAAGTATAGATATATAAGAAAATTATAGAACAGGTTTTGAATACTGAAAAGTATAAACATAACTCAATATAAACAAACACTGAAAGTTCAATTGCATCCACACCTTAACCCCTTCCCCCTGCTGGCATTCTGGGCCCTAATGTCCAAGCCATTTTTTAGATTTTTCCATTGTCACATTCGAAGAGCTGTAACTTTTTTATTTTTGCGTCGGCATAGCTGTATAAGGTCTTGTTTTTTGCGGGACGACTTGCAGTTTTTATTGGTACCATTTGAGAGTAGATGCGACTTTTTGATCACTTTCTATCACATTTTTTTTAAGTCAGGATTAACAGAAAACAGCAATTTTTCCATTGTTTTTTATTTTATTTTTTACGACGTTCACCGTGCGGGTTAAATAATGTAACAGCTTTATAGTCGGGGTCGTTACGGACGCGGCGATACCAAATATGTGTAACTTTTTTGCTTTATTGTAGTTTTTTTTAATAGTAAAGCATTTTGTAAGGGGAAAAGCTGGGTTTTTCATTTTTTTTTTTTCACTTTTTTTTTAAATTAACTTTATTAAACTTTTTTTACTTTTTTACTAGTCCCACTAGGGGACTTCCCTATCCTCCGATCGCTATTATAATACACTGCAATACTTTTGTATTGCAGTGTATTACTTCCTGTCCGTTTAAAACGGACAGGCATCTGCTAGGTCATGCCTGCGGCATGATCTAGCAGGCATTCGCTGCAGGCAGACCTGGGGGTCTTTATTAGACCCCCGGCTGCCATAGAAGACACAGACACTCGGCGATTTTATCGCCGGGTGTCAGTGAGATGAGAGGGAGCTCCCTCCCTCTCTCCAAAACCATTCAGATGCGGTGCTCGCTATTGTGCACCGCATCTGAAGGGTTAAACGGGTGAGATCGATACTAATATCGATCTCACCCGGCAGAGCAGGGACGCCCCCAGCCCTCAGCTGCTTCTGGCAGCCGAGAGCAGGGAGATTTCACGGCTCCCTGCTCTGTTTACTTTATTCTAATGCAGCAACGTAGTTTGGCGGCGCTCTAGAATAAAGCCCACTAATGACCGCCGTAAAAAGACGTATTGGCGGTCATTAAGGGGTTAATGTTGATGCACAGGGGTTTAGAGGAAAATGGCTACATTGACACGACAGTAAAAAACAGCCATGCGACGGCACTTTTTTTAACGGCCGTCGCACGGCCGTTTTAAGAATTAGGTCCCATGCACACATCCGTGCCTGTAATCACAGTCCATGATTATGGGCACGGACCTGGCGGCTGCGAACATAGAAGTTAATGGGTCCGTAATTACGGACGAAATCTATGGTCGTGTGCATGGGGCCTAATGAAGTTCTATGGGTGTATTCACACCGTGAATACTGGCCATCAAAAAAATAGAACGTCCATTTGCACAGCCACGCAGCTCCCATAGAACTCAATGGATCAGTTTTTACTGGTCGATTTTCAGGAATCAATACTTGTAACGGCCAGTGAAAACTAATCCTGGCCGAGGACTCCCGCACACAGCGCTACTTTGAGCACTGAGCCCGGGGGAAGCCCTTGACATTACTGTCCATGTAAGGGCCGTGATGTCGGGCTTTCAACATCGGAGTCCCCAGCCAGAGCATAGCAAGATCTCTTCCCGGGGACTCCTGTCTTGTAGATGGCAATCCCCCATCCCCCGTAGATTTGCCCACTGTAGCTCCCTGTAATAGCGGAATCCCTGGCGACCAGACCCTCTCTGGCCTGGCATTCTACTCTTGGAGAAGCCCCCGGCGTCACTATCCATATATGGATACAGAAGTTCACCGATTGGTAAAGAATATGTACACAGTAGAGTGACAATATTATGACCAGCACCTGCTTTTGACGTTGGCAGTGCGTAGCCCATGAAGGAAGTGATGTGTCGTGAGCTCGCTTGATGGGTATATAAGGTGTGCGATTGGCTGTCTGAACAGATATAACTCGTTGCCATGGGTAAAAGGGGCGATTTATCAGAGTTGCAAAACGGGATGTTATTGGCTTTCGGGCCAAGGGTGGCAGTATTTCTCAAACAGCACAGTTTGTGAACTGTTCGCGTGCTGCAGTGGTGAAAGTGTATCATGAGTGGACAAAAGGCAACATTGAGAATAACCGACTTGTAAACTACAGTGCACAACGTGCCAGTGATGAGGTGAAACGTCGGCTACGAAGATGCGCGAGGGCCGAATGACACGTTACAGCAGTTGCTGCGTTTTGTCTGCGGCAGAATCGCTACGATTCCGCCGCAAAAAACGCAACTCTGAAAAGAAATAAAATCTTATACTTACCCAGAAGTCTGTGTTTCTTCCTCTAGGCCGGCCTCCTGGGATGATGTTTCATCCCATGTGACCGCTGCAGCCAATCACAGCAGGCTAGCTAGCAGGCCGGCTAAATGCTGCAGTTTTCCAAAGCGGACATTCCGGGAGAAAAACTGCAACACTGTTTGATGCGTTTTTTTGTCTGGGATTCCCTGCGGCCACCAGGAAGGATATGCAGTGTAACTTTACGCAGCGTTTCCGGCCAGTGTGAACTCCGCCTTAGGAGCCTTACACACACGAGTGTTTTTGGTCCGTGATATACTGTCCGTACATCGGGAGTATTTCCCGGACCGAACACACTGCAGGGAGCCGGGCTCCTAGCATCATAGTAATCTATGACTCTAGGTGTCACTGCCTCCCCGTGGAACTACTGTCCCGTACTGGAAACATGATTAAAGTGCGGGACAGCTGTCCCGCAGCGAGGCAGTGACATCTAGCATCATAGATAACTATGATGCTAGGAGCCCGGCTCCCTGCAGTGTGTTCGGTCCGGGAAATGCGGCCGACATACGGATTGTATATCACGGACCGAACACGCTCGTGTGTGGGAGGCCTTAGGGTTATTTTGTGTGTCAGAGGCAGATAGGAGCTGCTGTCAGCTGAGCCGTCAGTCCAGCTCATTGATGGGTTTGTATACAGCGGCGTTCCATAGCCTTTGTATCTGTCCAAGAAGGTTTTGTGCACCTCTTGCTGCTTGCATCAATTTGTCTTTAAAATGAAAAAAATAAATCAATAAAAATGCAGACGAGCTATAACATCTCTTGGAGTAGTTGCATGCAATGATTTCGGTTTGGGAATGCGGTGCGCCCTATCAAGAGATTAGCTCGAGGCATCTGTGAGGAAGACTTCAACTTGTTCCATTTTTATCAACTCTGGAATGCCACAGAGATTCACATTGTTGCATCGAGATGGTCCTCTAAGGCCCCATGCACACGGCCGTGCCTGTAGTCACAGGCCACGATTGCGGGCATGGCCAACGGCCGCGGACAGCTGTCCGCATTTTCTGCCCGCTCTCCCATACAAATTATGGGAGCATGAACCGTAAAAAGGAAAAGATAGGACATGACCTATCTTTTGCGGTACACTTCTACGGCCCGGACACCTTCCTGTAAATAAACGGGAAGGTGTTCTTGAACAATAGAAATTAAGGTGTCCGTAATTGTGGACCACAATTATGGACTATTTTTACGATATTGTACAAAGCCCTCATTACCCCCTATAAAGCATTGTTCAGATCTACTAGCTCTTTGTGAGCCACAGAGCATTTTGCCATTTTATTTTCCACATGGGAAGTACGATCTAGTACCACAAACTTAGTCTAATTGTTAAAATAGGCAGATTGCATATCTAGGAGACATGAGGGGAAGAGGGAGGATGGAAGGTTGTAGGCTGAGAATTCACCTGACATTTAAATTTGGGTAATGCATTGTGTATAATAAAAGTAGTCAGTGGAGCTCTCCAGTTTTAAAGTGAACCACGAGGTGTCCCACTCTGCTGGAAGTGCTGTGCAGATGGGTTGACTGCTGAGGAGGGTGCTGGGGAAAGAGCCACGTAATGTTGGTCTATGGCCTCTCGGGTGCCGCTGGCGCCATGTTGGGATCGGGTAGAGGGAAAAAACTGAGTCTTGCAGGAGTTAATTATTTTTTTTGTCTTTATGTTGTAGACAGTCAAGAAAAGTTATGTAGCGGGTTTTGCACTGTAATATTCCACCAGGGACCGGCATGGTGAGCTGCAGGAGAGCCCAGGAGCTAGAGAGCTAACAGGGAAGATTATTTAACTCTTATTACAGAAGAAATTATTAATTGGAGCCGAGCAGGGAAGGATGTGTGAGACAGTATGTCAATAGAAATAAAAACAATGGCCGCCATAGTGGACTATGGTAGCAACTGCTGCTTTAGTCCAACACTTGTGGACTGTAGACTGAAACATCCTCATTCTTGAACCAAGGATCTACTTCGGCCTATTCAGAGATCCACCAGTAGATCTCGATCTACTGGTTGCCTATCTAGGGTTTAGAGCGTTTAGAATTCTACAGTCTTTTGGATCCATTAATCGGCAGGCAAGCTGTGTCTGCTGAAATAACTGGTTGTGTACGCTACATAAAGTGTTCTATTCATTCAAGTGACAATCAAACCAATAGGAATTAAAATAATCCACACAGATTTTAGAAAATCTATTTCTAAAATAAATTAAAATCTATCCTTTGCAAATGTCTGTGGTTTGCACCCTTTGTTTTGTAATGTTTGAAATCCACAGCTAAGGCTAAGTTCACATCTGCATCGGAACCTCCGTCACAGATCTGATCAAAAATGCCTGAAGAAATAGCGCAGCATCCTGCTCTTTTTCTCTTGGTAAAACGACAAACACCCTGCTGGAAACCACATGGAACCTGTTAGGCTGGGTTCACACGAGCACATTAACGTCCGTAATGGACGGACGTATTTCGGCCGGAAGTCCCGGACCGAACGCCATGCAGGGAGCCGGGCTCCTAGCATCATAGTTATGTACGACGCTAGGAGTCCCTGCCTCTCTGCAGGACAACTGTCCTGTACTGTAATCATGTTTTCAGTACGGGACAGTAGTTCCACGGAGAGGCAGGGACTCCTAGCGTCGTACATAACTACGATGCTAGGAGCCCGGCTCCCTGCACTGAGTTCGGTCTGGGATTAGCGGCTGAAATACGTCCGTCCATTACGGACGTTAATGTGCTCATGTGAACCCAGCCTTAAAGTCAACTGGTTCCGTGGGATGCAGTTCGTGCAGTTGCACATGACAGAGTGCCACTCTTGCTGTATTTCACGGTATTCACTTTATCGCGTGAATCAGGTCTGTGAAAAGTGACCCGATTCTCCGATCCTTGGAAAGATAGGACATGTTCTATCTTTCCACAGATCACTGACGGGACCAGGCCGGTGCACACTGTCAGGTTCATGAGGCTTATGTGTCCATTTTGCAATGCTCCAGAACTTTCGTTTTATCGTTTCGTTCCTATGACTGAACTGAACGGAAAAAACAAATGTAGAAATGAACCCAGCCTAAATCTGTTTCTTTTTCAGTTTTTTCTGCAATGTCTGAACTTAAGCATAGAATAAATGTCGACAACATGTTAAATCTGCAGATTGCCCTCAAATTCCATTAAATTATTTTTTTTTGCTGCGTGCGAATTGGGTTTTGTAAAAACCCCATATAAATGCATTGTACTGTACTTGTGGATGTTTGGTATAGAGTACGGCCCAATAATCTACAAAAAATACGGCATGTCTGAACCCAGTTTTAAGGATGGGTTTTCACCTGGCGGTCAAAATGTGTTTTTTTTGTTTGCTGCGATTCGTAAAACACATTTTGACCGCGTTGTGTGAACCCAGCCTAAAGGGAACCGATCAGTGACTTTATGCACTACCACTACTCACTACTTTCACTCTATGGCAGGTGGATCTGTGCTTCACTTTCTGGGTGGCTTCTCTTTGAAGAATAAATTAGTTCATGATATATGTAAATAAGATTTTAAAATGAAAGTTTATTTAAATAAAAAATGTGTTTGTGCTTCTCTTAAAGGAAATCTGTCAGCAGTTTTGAGGCCTCAAAACGGCTGACCGAGCAATATAAGGGAGGGGGAGGGCATTTTAAACGTACCTTTTGTCTTGGTTGTCCAAGTTGCATGACCGAGAAACCGACTTTTGATTCCCCCGGTGCGGTGCCACATTCTGCTCTGAGCGACAGCCATAGTGGCCAATCAGGAGACCACTAGAGCCATCACAAAGATATGTTTACCATGCCCTCCCCCTCCCATATATTGCTATTGTTGTTTTCCTCTCGTCAGCCTCTGAAAACGATACAGTAATATTTGTACTTTTATAATTGTGATCATTTATACTTTCAGATCTTTCGCGAAATAGATTGTCTGAGGTTCCTGCGGAAATCTGCAACTATGTTTCTTTGGAGAGCCTAAATCTTTACCAGAACTGTATCCGTTATGTTCCGGAGGCCACACTCAACCTGCAAGCCTTAACCTTCCTCAATCTCAGGTATCTCCCTGCTGCTGTGTAATCTAAAACTTCAAGTAACACTGGCACCAAACTCTGGCGCTACTCTGGAACAATCCTGCTTGGCTCATGGAGGAATTCCTTTTTTTGTCAGCAAGCAGAGATGACATTCGAGTCTGAAGAGGGTGATATATTCTTAGTGTTGTACATTCTGGCTTGAATCCAAGTCTTGAAAATGTTTGCTTGTCCTTCAGGTGGCCATTAACCGTAGATATTTTTCTGTAGATTCTTCTGAAATATGCAGACGATCTGACCGCGGCGATTGTAAAGCAAAACCTGCTTAAAGAGTTACGGAAGTAAAAAAAAGTTACTGTAACTCTCTTTTCATGATCTTGTACTGATTTTGGTATGCTTGACACTTTCTCCTCCTCTATAGAGGAAGATATATAGCTAGGTCTAATGCACATGAGCGTAGTGGTTTTGCAGGCCGCAAAACCACGGATCCGTTACGGTACTATTGTCCACAAAAAAGCTTTTGTTCTTCATCCATGTGTCATCAGGATCACGAATCTGCAAAGAAAAAAAAAAAGTTTAGTGAAGCCGTAAATCCGGACCGAAAAATGACTTGTCCTGAGTTTTGCTGTCCGGATTCGTGGCCCCATCACGGATCCGTGAAAACCACGGTCGTGTGCATGGGGCAATAGAAATGAATAGGTCCGCAATTAACTGGAGAAATAGCGGACACGAAAGCTTGGTTGTGTGCATGAGACCACAGTCACAATTCTGCTTTCCTTGTTACTAGAGATGAAGGCTTTCGTGTAAGATCAGAATATCGTTACAAATAAGCTGTTTGGTCTCATGTCAGACTGCGTTTTTTGTGAGGCAGAAAAAATCTGCCTCAAAATTCCTTAAGGATTTCGAGAGATGCAAGCGTTTTTTAAGCGTCTCTTGACGCCTTTTTCAGTCATTTTAATTTAATCAAATGCAAAAACCGTATATAAAAAAAAAAGTGGCATTCGTTTTTTTTTCTGCCTCCCATTGATTTCATTGGAGGATTAGAGGCGGAAACCGCTCCAAGATAGGGAATGACGCTTTTTTTCCCCCCACAAGCGGTCCAAAAACCAATGGAGGGAGATTTTTTTTCCTGCGCTTAATAAGACCGTATTTCCGCTTCAAAATCAACACCAAAACAAATTGTGAACTAGACCTAAGGCCCCTTCACACGCTGTGGATTTTGTTGCAGAAATCCATACACAGCAGAAACAAACACATTCAGATGACTGGTACATATTTTCAGTCGCATTTGAAATGCAGAAAATCAGCTGTAACTTATTGTTAAACGTACATTTACAGTCCGTATTCAGTGGCGTGCTTATTGTACGCAGTGGATTGACTAACTTTTTTTATTTCATGCCATCCCGGCACAGCGTCATGCAAAGTCTTATTATGTTAATTATTATGTTAATTTCATATTAAATTTGGATTCTGTGCATTATTTCATTTAATATTATAATTTTACTTTATTCCTGTCAAGTCGGAACCAGCTGACTTCACTTCCTGGGCATCTGTGCAGCCTCCCACTCAAAGTGCTTATTGCAGGTAACAACAAGCTTGACTCGTTGCCAGAGGAGATCTGTCATCTGAGGCATCTGACGGAGCTGGTAGGTGAACCGATGATCATCCACATTTAGCTTATGTGCTCAGTGATTTATGGGCCAGGCCTACCCTGCACTGTACAAGAGAACAAATATTTGCATGACTGGCTATTATGTCATCTCTGGTTCATATCAGACTTGTAAATCCAGCTAAGTGCCTTTTACGAAAACGCATTACCTTATGGAAAGTCCATCTTAGGGTCTGTTCATATCTGCTTCGTTATTTCCGTGCTATCATAGTAACAGAAAAACAAAAATAACACAAGTACATGATGTCACATGCGGACATCGACTGGACCCAATTGACCTAAATGGGTTCTGGCGGACTTTAGTCAATTTTACCAGACAAAATAGCGCTGCATGCTATGCTAATTTGTGCAGGTTTTTTAATGGAGCCTCTAATATAGAGGTAAACACAGCCTAAGCATCATTATTAACCCCTTAACGTCATCCGACGTACAAGTTACGTTGAATGTCGCTACCCCAAAATGGTACGGGCACAAGCAACTACCACCCGCCTGTTACAACAGGGATCGGAGTTCACTCCGATCCCGGCCGTTTAAGCCATCAGATGCCGCAGTCAATAGTGATTGCGGCGTCTGAGCGGTTAGACAGAGGGAGGGGGCTCCCGCTGTCCCCCAGAACCAAGGCTTAATAATAGAGCACAGATAAAGGCAGTACACTGTAATTAATAAGTATTGCAGTTTACTGCATGAGCGATCTAACGATCACATGGAAAGGTCTCCTAAGGGACAAAAAAAAGTAAATGATTTACATTTTTCAAAATCTAAAAAAAAAAAATGTAAATAAAAGTAAAAAAGAAAAAAAACCTTTTCCCATTTTTCACCAAAAAATGATGTAAACCAGGGGTCTCAAACTCGGCCGGGTAAGTGGGCCGCATATAGAAAAAATGGGAAGTTGACGGGCCGCATTACTTTCAAATTTGATACAATACAAAATTATTGTTAATCAATTAGTTATTTGAACTACTATAACACTATATTACTAGAATAATAATACTACATTACTATAAATAATACCGCTAGGTTTAAAATTTTAGATCTTTCTCCACGTGCTTATTTCAACAATCCAGCTTTCCAGTTTAAGTGTCGCTAAATGCAGTCCGGCGGCTCAGTTAGCACACATGTCAAGATTGGGCAGCCCCTTTTTAGATAGTGCCGCAGTGCCCTCTGTGGATGCTGCCGCAGTGCCCTCTGGATGCTGCCGCAGTGCCCTCTGTGGATAAGGCCACAGTGCCCTCTGTAGATAAGGCCACAGTGCCCTCTGTAGATAAGGCCACAGTGCCCTCTGTAGATAAGGCCACAGTGCCCTCTGTAGATAAGGCCACAGTGCCCTCTGTAGATAAGGCCACAGTGCCCTCTGTAGATAAGGCCACAGTGCCCTCTGTAGAGGCTGCCCCAGTGCCCTCTGTAGAGGCTGCCCCAGTGCCCTCTGTAGAGGCTGCCCCAGTGCCCTCTGTAGAGGCTGCCCCAGTGCCCTCTGTAGAGGCTGCCCCAGTGATGTCAGGGGCTTGCCCAGAGCTGGAGTCTCAGGCAGAGCGCTAGTAGGCCCTTCCTGGGACTCCAGCTGTGCTCCTGACATCACTGGGACTCCTGCTCTGGGGAAGCCCCTGACATCATTGTCGATGTATGGACAGCGATGTCAGAGGCTTCCCCAGAGTCCCAGAGCAGAGCCGATAATAGCGCTCTGCCCGGGACTCCGCTCTGGGGAAGACCCTGACACACTGTCCATATATGGGCAGCGATGTCAGGGAATTCCACAGAGTCCCGGAGCAGAGCCGACACCATTGCTCTGCTCGGGACTCCGGCTCTGGGGAAGCCCCAGACATCGCTGTTCATATGTGGACAGCGATGTCAGGGAATTCCACAGAGTCCAGGAGCAGAGCCGACACCAGCGCTCTGCTCCGCTCTGGGCAAGACCCTGACACACTGTAGATATATGGGCAGCGATGTCAGGGAATTCCACAGAGTCCCGGAGCAGAGCCGACACCAGCGCTCTGCCCGGGACTCCGGCTCTGGGGAAGCCCCAGACATCGCTGTTCATATGTGGACAGCGATGTCAGGGAATTCCACAGAGTCCCGGAGCAGAGCCGATACTAGCGGCTCTGTGTCCCGCGGGCCGCAGATGACAGCCCCAGGGGCCGCGTGCTTGAGACCCCTGATGTAAACAATAAACAAACCAGAATTGGTATTACTGCACCCATAAAAGTTTGAACTAGTAAAATATCACATTATTTAACAGTCTAGGTGAATGTCGTAGTAAAAAAAAAAATCACAATGCAATTGCGGTTTATGGGTCACCTCGCTTCCCAAAAAATTAGAATAAAAAGGGATCAAAAATTCGTATGTACCACAGAAAAGAAGTTATGGCTCTTGCGATGATGAAAAAATTAAAATAAAAAAAAGAGAACTGGCTGTGTATCCAAGGGGTTAAATCCACATGTTCTACCTAGATAAGTCGAGGTGTTGTCATTTGTAATCGATAATTTCAGCAAAGCCCTTTCTCCGTGGTAGAATCTCGTAAATTTCTCCATAAACGCTTGCTGTACATCCCCTCCATTCTGCGTATGTGCTAATTCAGAGCACTGGTGCTTTATATCCACTTGGATGTCCGGCCACATTGTGGCTCAGCGCAGTTTCTTTGAGTTACTTCTATCCCCAGCAAAGGTAGTTCCATATCACAAAGCGTTTATGGACTTGAAGCATTTATGGTGCTGCATACAATACTATTAATGATCTTATTTACGTATTCATTGTATAAAGTGAAATTGAACATTGAAGTCCTGTAACTTACTGTCCCTGTCCTCTACAGGATGTGAGCTGTAATGAGATCCAAACTCTTCCCCAGCAGATTGGTAAATTAGAATCATTGCGCGATCTCAATATTAGGAGAAATCACTTGGTGCGGCTACCAGAAGGTGAGTAGGAAAAATAACATTTAGGTTTTGTTTTTTTGTTTGTGCGGCCCCCGCACCACCTCATTTATGCCCTATGTCTAGCTTGTATGTTGGGAAAGCTTCCGGTGTACACACCGAACGTGTCCATTGGGCTTCGTTAACCCGATGAAGGCCAAAACTTTTGGCCTCCATCAGGCTGTTATATGCCAGTATAACACCTACTAAGATAGTCGGGTTAATACATGCATATAGCGACTCAAATGAACCGTGTGATATACGAATATTAACACCTACATAAGAAATTATACATGAACCATTATTAGCGGAAAATAGACAATGTTTTATTGAAAGACAAAGTCATTAAAAATTAAGTACATTGGCAGGAACATTACCCATAGAAAAAGGATCCCCACATAGGTCGGTCACACAGCCTCTATAGTAAAGTGCAAATAGTGCATGCAAAGACTGGTACATAAGTAATACGATGAATATGGATAGAAACCATCCAAAGCAAAGTAATATAGAAAAACCAGACAGCATAAAGGTACAATTAAGGAAGCATACAGACCAGAACCATGGGGGGGATCAACCCCAACACGTGTTTTGCACGTAGCGTCTTCCGGGGGCTATGATATGTTACTGCCAATGTACTTAATTTTTAATGATTTTGTCTTTCAATAGAATATTGTCTATTTTTTGCTAATAATGGTTCATGTGTGATTTCTTATATAGGTGTTTTATGCTAGTGTCAACCTCTGCCCCAGTGCAGCGTGCGCCAGAATCTGGCAGAGATCAAAAACACCAGGTTAGAAAACCTTCATAAATCTTCAACCCCTTAAAGGGAATGTGTTGCTAGAAAAAAATTTTTTTTTTTTTTTTATTTAAACAGTTAGTGCATAGGTGATTAAACATTGTTCTAATTTTTTTTCTTTTTTTCACGAGTCAGGAAATATTATAAATGAGATTCTAATTTATAACATTTCCCAGTGCTGGTCACTAGATGGAGCAATTCCAAAAATTGCAGCATTGCATGTGGTAAAGCAACCACATTGCTTTATGCTGCAAAATTTGGGAAAACTCACTCGCTCTAGTGAGCTCTCAGAATTCCCCCCCCCCTCCTTTATCCTGGCTAGTGCCGGGAGAAACGAGGGGATTGAACGGTCAAACCTCCTACACTGTGTGTCGCCATTTTTTGAGCTAACACACAGTGTAGTAGGTTAACATACAGTAGTAATCACACACAAAAACACTTACATACACAGAAATCACTTACCTGCTCCAGTCGCCTCCGGTCCGTCCGCTCCGTCTGCTACCGCCGCTCCAAGTGCACAAGTCCGGAAGCCGCGACCGGAAGTAGTAATCTTACTGTCCGGCCGCGACTTCCGGTCTACAGGAAAATAGCGCCGGTCGGCGCACAGTTCAACTTGGACTGTGTGGGAGCAGCGCATGCGCCGTTCCCACACAGACGGCGTACACCATAGTGGATGGAACGGGCCCCGTTCGCATTCACTATGGGACTGTAGCTGCCGTATTCCATGTCTGTATGTGTCGTTAATCGACACATACAGAAATGGAAAAAAAATGGCAGCCCCCATAGGGAAGAAAAAGTTAAAAAATAAAAAAAAGTAAAACACAAACACACAAATAAATATAAAAGTTTTTAATAAAGCACTAAAATCAAACTGATGTAAAAATTTTTTTCCCCGTGACACTGTTCCTTTAAAGATATTCATGTACGCAGCAGCCATTAAGTAGAAGTATGGAGCGGGCTGATCTCGCTCCATACATTGATTCTGCTAGTTTAACTCCTTAACTGCCGCGGTCAATCGGAGGGAGGGCCCCCTCTAACATGCCATTGCCCACCCGCGATCGCAGTGTGCCGATGGTCGTCATGGCAGCCTAAAAGAGATGAACACAGCCTAAGCATCATTATTAACCCCTATAAGTTAACCTAACTGGTTTCACCACGTCCATAAAAGTCAGAACTATTAAAATATAGCGTTATTTAACTCGCTTGGGGGAACGCAATAAAAAAATAAATATACATTTTTTTTTGTTTTACTTGGTACCAGCACTCCACATATCTGGCCCAGGTGATTTTAATTAGAGAATGACCTCATAAGTGTTTCTGCTCTGGCTTGTGCTCTCAGTTGGCCACTGGGGGCGCATGGTAAGGTGAGCTTATTCCATCTGTTCACATGTTGTGGTACTGGGTGGTGGTGTCTGTTGCTGTGGTGCTGCACTTGTGGGGGGACGTGGCTCAGAGCCAAGGAGGCCTGGCCGAGCAGCAGCCTCTGGGTTGCTCCCTCTGCAGGAGTGGGGTTGCAGTGGCAGTGACTGCCATGCGGTGCCGCAACCAATAGATTAGGGACTCACTTGAAAGAGGTCGCCGTGAAGTGGCAAGTGGGCTTATACAATTTGATTAAAATGTTAACAAAACCTCATGTTCATAAATTTTTGCCTAAAATCTATAGATCAAAGCAGAACAAGTGGGTGTGCGGTTCATGTCTAGTTCTATAATACTGAGATATATATATATATATATATATATATATATATATATATATATATATATATATACACACATACAGTGGAGGAAATAAGTATTTGATCCCTTGCTGGTTTTGTAAGTTTGCCCACTGTCAAAGTCATGAACAGTCTAGAGTTTTTAGGCTAGGTTAATTTTACCAGTGAGAGATAGATTTAATTTAAAAAAAAAACAGAAAATGACATAGTCAAAATTATATATATTTATTTGCATTGTGCACAGAGAAATAAGTATTTGATCCCCTACCAACCATTAAGAGTTCAGCCTCCTCCAGACCAGTTACACGCTCCAAATCAACTTGGTGCCTGCATTAAAGACAGCTCTTACATGGTCACCTGTATAAAAGACTCCTGTCCACAGACTCAATTAATCAGTCTGACTCTAACCTCTACAACATGGGCAAGACCAAAGAGCTTTCTAAGGATGTCAGGGACAAGATCATAGACCTGCACAAGGCTTGTGCAGGAATGGGCTACAAAACCATAAGTAAGACGCTGGGTGAGAAGGAGACAACTGTTGGTGCAATAGTAAGAAAATGGAAGACATACAAAATGACTGTCAATCGACATCGATCTGGGGCTCCATGCAAAATCTCACCTCGTGGGGTATCCTTGATCCTGAGGAAGGTGGGAGCTCAGCCGAAAACTACACGGGGGTAACTTGTTAATGATCTCAAGGCAGCTGGGACCACAGTCACCAAGAAAACCATTGGCAACACATTACGCCGTAATGGATTAAAATCCTGCAGTGCCCAAATGAACATCTGGATGATTCTGAGTGTGATTGGGAGAAGGTGCTGTGGTCATATGAGACTAAAATTGAGCTCTTTGGCATTAACTCAACTCGCCGTTTTTGGAGGAAGAGAAATGCTGCCTAGGACCCAAAGAACACTGTCCCCACTGTCAAGCATGGAGGTGGAAACATTATGTTTTGGGGATGTTTCTCTGCTAAGGGCACAGGACTACTTCACCGCATCAATGGGAGAATGGATGGAGCCATGTACCATCAAATCCTGAGTGACAACCTCCTTCCTCCACCAGGACATTAAAAATGGCTCGTGGCTGGGTCTTCCAGCATGACAATGACCCGAAACATACAGCCAAGGCAACAAAGGAGTGGCTCAAAAAGAAGCACATTAAGGTCATGGAGTGGCCTAGCCAGTCTCCAGACCTTAATCCCATCGAAAACTTATGGAGGGAGCTGAAGATCCGAGTTGCCAAGCGACAGCCTCGAAATCTTAATGATTTACAGATGATCTGCAAAGAGGAGTGGGCCAAAATTCCATCTAACTTGTGTGCAAACCTCATCATCAACTACTAAAAATGTCTGACTGCTGTGCGTGCCAACAAGGGTTTTGCCACCAAGTATTAAGTCTTGTTTGCCAAAGGGATCAAATACTTATTTCTCTGTGCACAATGCAAATAAATATATATAATTTTTACAATGTGATTATTTTTTTATATAATCTATCTCTCACTGGTAAAATTAACCTAGCCTAAAAATTCTAGACTGTTCATGTCTTTGACAGTGGGCAAACTTACAAAATCAGCAAGGGATCAAATACTTATTTCCTCCACTGTGTATATATATATATATATATATGTATATATATATATATATATATATGTGTGTGTGTGTGTATATATATATATATATATATATATATATATATATATATATATATATATATATATATATACACATATACATATACACATATACATATACATACACACACTACCGTTCAAAAGTTTGGGGTCACCCAGACAATTTTGTGTTTTCCATAAAAACTCACACTTATATTTATCAAATGAGTTGCAAAATGACTAGAAAATATAGTCAAGACATTGACAAGGTTAGAAATAATGATTTTTATTTGAAATAATAATTTTCTCCTTCAAACTTGGCTTTCGTCAAAGAGTGCTCCATTTGCAGCAATTACAGCATTGCAGACCTTTGCCATTCTAGCTGTTAATTTGCTGAGGTAATCGGGAGAAATTTCACCCCATGCTTCCAGAAGCCCCTCCCACAAGTTGGATTGGCTTGATGGGCACTTCTTGCGTACCATATGGTCAAGCTGCTCCCACAACAGCTCTATGGGGTTGAGATCTGGTGACTGCGCTGGCCACTCCATTACAGATAGAATACCAGCTGCCTGTTTCTTCCCTAAATAGTTCTTACATAATTTGGAGGTGTGCTTTGGGTCATTGTCCTGTTGTAGGATGAAATTGGCTCCAATCAAGCGCTGTCCACAGGGTATGGCGTTGCAAAATTGAGTAATAGCCTTCCTTATTAAAAATCCCTTTTACCTTGTATAAATCTCCCACTTTACCAGCACCAAAGCAACCCCAGACCATCACATTACCTCCACCATGCTTGACAGATGGCGTCAGGCACTCTTCCAGCATCTTTTCAGTTGTTCTGCATCTCACAAATGTTCTTCTGTGTGATCCAAACACCTCAAACTTCGATTCGTCTGTCCATAACACTTTTTTCCAATCTTCCTCTGTCCAATGTCTGTGTGCTTTTGCCCATATTAATCTTTTCCTTTTATTAGCCAGTCTCAGATATGGCTTTTTCTTTGCCACTCTGCCCTGAAGGCCAGCATCCCGGAGTCGCCTCTTCACTGTAGACGTTGACACTGGCGTTTTGAGGGTACTATTTAATGAAGCTGCCAGTTGAGGACCTGTGAGGCGTCTATTTCTCAAACTAGAGACTCTAATGTACTTGTCTTGTTGCTCAGTTGTGCAGCGGGGCCTCCCACTTCTCCTTCTACTCTGGTTAGAGCCTGTGTGTGCTGTCCTCTGAAGGGAGTAGTACACACCGTTGTAGGAAATCTTCAGTTTCTTGGCAATTTCTCGCATTGGAATAGCCTTCAGTTCTAAGAACAAGAATAGACTGTCGAGTTTCACATGAAAGCTCTCTTTTTCTAGCCATTTTGAGAGTTTAATCGGACCCACAAATGTAATGCTCCAGATTCTCAACTAGCTCAAAGGAAGGTCTGTTTTATAGCTCCTCTAAACAGCAAAACTGTTTACAGCGGTGCTAACATAATTGCACAAGGGTTTTCAAGTGTTTTCTAATCATCCATTAGCCTTCTAACACAGTTAGCAAACACAATGTACCATTAGAACACTGGAGTGATGGTTGCTGGAAATGGGCCTCTATACACCTAGGTAGATATTGTATTAAAAACCAGATGTTTGCAGCTAGAATAGTCATTTAGCACATTAACAATGTATAGAGTGTATTTCTGATTAATTTAATGTTCTCTTCATTGAAAAAAAACTGCTTTTCTTGCAAAAATAAGGACATTTCTAAGTGACCCTAAACTTTTGAACGGTAGTGTATGTGTGTGTATATATGTGTGTGTATATATATATATATATATGTATGTATATACACATACACACTCATATGTATACACCCAAATTGCTGTTTTTTTGGTCACCTTAGCTCTCTTAAAAAAAAAGAAAATAAAGTGATCAAAAAGCCACAAGAACCCCAATGGTATCAATAAAAACTACAGCTCGCCCTGCAAAAAATAAGGCCTCAAACCGCTCAATTGATGGAAAAATAAAAAAAGATATGGCTCTCAGAATATGGTGACACAAAACAAATTTTTTAGCAAATATTTTTTTTTGAAAAATGTTAACATAAATTTGGTATCGCCGTAATCTCATGAACCAGTAGAATAAGGGGATATGTAGTTTTTACCACATGATGGAAGGCGTAAAAACTAAACACTCCAAAAACTGGCATAATCACAGATTTTTTTTGCCCATTTCACCCCACAAATAATAACTTTTTGCACTTTCCCAATACATTATTCAGTACAATAAGTGGTGCTACAACTTTTCCCGCAAAAAACAAGCCGTCATATGACTGTCAATGAAAAAATTAAAAAGTTACGGCTTTAGGAAGGCGAGGAGGAAGAACCTAAATTGAAAAAACGATGATTGGCCGTGTCATTAAGTGGTTAAATGGGTTTTCCCTTAATCATCATTCATCAATTATACAGGAGAAGTGAATGCAACTGTGGCTCCAAAAAAGTGGCGAAGAGGCATCCAAAATATATTTTGCCGGGAGCTATATTTGAAAATCTATTTATACCAGAGAGCTGGTGTATTTACATTAATGAATGTGCCCAACAATAAACCTAAAACTACAGATCCCACATGTTACCTGAAGGCAGGAGGCGGGCTAGGAAAATAGGCGACCTTTGTTCTCAGTTGTTATATGATGTAGGTGGGGCAAAGTACACGTATTTGATATCGTTACAAGAGAGTGTGAGGATAATTTTATGACACCTTTGTCTGGTTAAACTAATTATATTAAATTAAAGGGGTTTTCCCACGAGGGATGTTTATGACATATCCACGGGATATGTCATAAATGTCAGATAGATGCGGGTCCCAACTCTGGGACCCGCATCTATCTCTAGATAGACCTAAACCCCGTTCTAGCTTTGTCTGCTATCACTGCCTCCTGGCCACTTCTTGACTTTATGGTCGGGAGTTACGAAAACAGCGTAGCTCGCTGAGCTGCACTGTTTCTGTAACTCCCATAGTAATAGCAGTTACGGAAGCAGCGTAGCATGAGAGCTACGCTGTTTCAGTAAGTACCATTCAGTTCTATGGGGCTTACGAAAACAGTGTAGCTCCGCGAGCTTTGTCGTTTTCACCTTCGTGGTACAACAGAGTTTAGGGGCCCCATTCTAGAGATAGGTGTGGGTCCTATGTGTGGGACCCGCATCTATCTGACATTTGACACATCCTGTGGATCTGTCATAAATGTCCCTCGTGGGAAAACCCCTTTAAAGAAAGGAAAGAAAAGGAAGTTTGAATCTCCCTTTTATTTTTCCAATTTTACCCTACCTAAAAGTTAAAAAAAAAATTAAGATCCCGCTTCTATCCTGGTGCCAGCTTAAAGCCCCATCTTTTCCCATAAAAAAAGAAGAAAATATTTTGCCTAAATCTAAAATAAAACTATTCACCCTTGGAATGTGGCATTCCAAAAGGTGAAATTTTGTTGTGGACATTTAGGTATCGAAAAGCCTTGGTCTTGAAAAGGTTAATTAGAAGTATTTTAGATGGACTGATGACTTGGTGCTTGATCCTGCAAAGGTAAGTAAGTTACCTGCTATAACAGAACTCCTGACCTTGATCGCATTCAAGAGATTATCGCCACATGTAATAAATAGCGTGCAACGATCGAACAACAAACAATAAATCTTTGGGTTTTCCGTGGATTGGCCACATCTACCTAAGCGAAAGATTTATCGAGCGTCGCCACCACTGCCCCTCGACCAATCAGAAGTCTTCCAGTTGTAAACAGGTCAGAGATGAAGTTTGGTTTTATTGGAGGTTGGTTTTGATGTGAGCAACGATCGAAAAATCTGTAGTGATTATTGTAACGTGTAATAGGCCGTCCTACAAACACAAGCAACTCGCTAAATCGTCGCTCCCTCATATCTGCCCTTTTAATGGGACCCCAAGTCCTACACAAGTTTTAGAACCAAGGGCTACATCTTACATTTCATCTTTGTTTCCTGTTACTTTTATTTGCTTATAATTTGGTGTAAGCTCCTATATTACATGCCTATCATGTCTAGTGGTTTACAATTCTATTTTGACTGAAAGCAAAGAATTTCCTCGTGTTCTGAAAATGCCTAGACCGTTTCAGCTTCAAGGCATATGTTCGCATGAAATGTTCAGCGTTTTATGGATTACCATTTTGTCATTCATAGATACATAGGGAAAAATGGAGAAATTTAGCACTGCACATTATTTTTTTTCACTGGAATATATTCTGAGCAATGCCTAAACTATGTTGGCATGGAATAAGCAGCAGAATAAAGTATTGCATATGTGGCTGTTTAACCCCTTCTCTAATAAATATTCCATTTATTGTTAAAATTGGGGGAATGAGAAACAGATTTATGGAACAATAGTCCTTGTGATCAATATGTAAGCAACAGTTTAATGGTCGAGTGATACCCCCTGGTTAGAATTCCACTAACTAGCATGTGCAATTTTTTTCCCCCTCTCCTTCCATGATTTTCGTTATGTTCTGTTCTAAATTGCCTGAACTGGATTATTCCCTTCTTTAGTTTAGATTTCCAACAGGCAATTACTAAGGCCCCATTCACATCACGTTTTTTTCCCCTTCGTTTAGTGCGTACGCCAGGAAAGCTCCCGACATACATGCTAAACCTTTCCATAGGGTAAGATTAGCCCTACAGTGTCCTTTTGGTCTTTGTTGGGCAGGTATATGTCAGTATAGCACAAGTAATAAAGTATGGAATACTGTCGTAGACTACACTATGCCATACAACTGGATCCCTAAAGAAACACGCGTATACCACGCAGTATATACTATTTTAACATTAGAGCCTATGGGTGACAGATGTCACTGTATGGCATCGGTTTAAAGTTTACCTCTTGAGCTTCAGCATTTCACAATGTATACATTATTTGGATTCCATAATCGTATACAGGGGACGGATGCCTTAACAGTGGCATCTGTCACCCATAGATTATTATAGTATCCATACATAATGGCCTATGCGTGACGGTTGCCACTGTTAGGTTTTTACAGAGTATACTTTAAACGTAGGCCAAAACCTAAATGTGGATGGAGCCTATATTGTATCTATCCTACATTGATGGAATAGTTTTCTGAGCTGTGAGCTTCAGTACCAGGATCCATTTTGGCTACACATGAAGGATGTCAAATTCGTCAATTTTCTACTGTAGTGAAAGTGAGTCTCACCACCTTGGAGCTCAAAAATATATTAGGTGATTGCTTATGTATATTCTCTATACCAGTATTTCTCAACCAGGGTTCCCCCTAGTGATGACTAACTCATTTCTGCCCAGGGATTGGCAAAATAGTCAATACATCTACACCAGAATATAGTGCTAGGCAATAGTTCTAGAATGCTTTACATGCCACAAGCATCTTTTGGTTTAAAATTTGAGTAGGAGATTGTTCAGGGATTTCACCATGGTAAGTCTCCCTTTTATCTGCGGAAACAACCTGATAATATGATCATGCAGAGCTGTGGGGAATTTCAGATACCATGTAGCCCCAGTCCTTTATCAGGGACATGCTGTATATGGGCCTCTTTGAACTGCATCTCATTTGCACACTGTAGACTGCTGATGTGGGGTGCTGAAATACTTGGGCAGCCTTATAGGGACTGTCCAGGATTAGTTTTTTGTTTTTTTCCGCAAACCGTGCCACCTGTGTCCATGGTTTGTGTCTGGCAATGCAGTTCAGTTTATGCTTTACATCAGCCACATGGATCAGAGGAAACAATAGTCTGGATATGACACACTGACTTCTATGAGAGAGTCTTTTAGGCCTGTTCTGTGACCTTTGCAGAGTTCACTGTGCAGGGAGGGGAAGGATGGGAGCTTGTCCATAATCTATTGTCAATGGTGGGTACGGTTCTCTGCCTCTAGCTGTATGATAGAGGTGTTACCGTTCATTGTAATCCTGCCTGTGATAATATTGAGATGACTGCTGAGAACTGATCTCTACAGAACAGGAAGTGTCAGTCTATTGCGAGGCTCAGTGGCCAGAGTGAAAACTGTAAGATTTCAGGATTTAAAAAAAATATAAATAGTAACATGGAAAATTTGAAAAAAACCATCACATATGTAAAATATATATATGTGTGTGTGTATATATATATATAACAACCCTTCATTTTAAGGGTTTGTCCAGTTATTAGAGATTGATGGCCTATCCTCCGTGAATGGGAGGCTGTAATACTGTGGAACGCCTCTATAAGTGTCAGCGATTCACAGCATGAGCGTTGGCGGTGATAAAAGGGAAGCAGCGCTCGTACAATCTGATATTGATGGCCTAACCTGAGGATAGACGGTCAATTTCTTATGACTGGACAACCCCTTTAAAGAGGCTCTGTCGCCACATTATAAGAGGTCTATCTTCTAGATTATATGATCTGCGCTGTAGTGTAGATTACAGCAGTGTTTTTTATTTAGAAAAACGATCATTTTTTACGGAGTTATGACCTATTTTAGCTTTATGCTAATGAGTTTCTTAATGGACAACTGGGTGTGTTTTACTTTTTGACCAAGTGGGCGTTGTGGAGAGAAGTGTAGGACGCTGACCAATCAGCGTCATACACTTCTCCCCATTCATTTACACAGCACATAGTGATCTTACTAGATCACTATGTGCAGCCACACACATGAACGTTACTGAAGTGTCCTGACAGTGAATAGAGATCACTACCAGCCAGGACGTGATGTCTATTCAGAATCCTGACACTTCGGTAACGTTTGTGTGAAATTTACAGCACAGCAAGCATAATCTCGTTTTAAATTACAGTTTACAGCGTAATCTCGCGAGATTACATTTGCTGTGCTGTAAACTTCACACAAACGTTACCGAAGTGTCAAGATCCTGAATAGACATCACGTCCTGGCTGGTAGTGATGTCTATTCACTGTCAGGACAATTCAGTAACGTTAATGTGTGTGTATGTGGCTGCACATAGTGTTCTAGCTAGATCACAATGTGCTGTGTAAATGAATGGGGAGAAGTGTATGACGCTGATTGGTCAGCGTCATACACTTCTCTCCACAACGCCCACTTGGTCAAAAAGTAAAACACGCCCAGTTGTTCATTGAGAAACTCATTAGCATAAAGTTAAAATAGGTCATAACTCTGTCAAAAATGATTGTTTTTCTAAATAAAAAACCGCTGTAATCTACATTACAGCGCCGATCACATTATGTAGGAGATAGGACACTTATAATGGGGTGACAGTCTCTTTAAATAGTTCATTTTCTGACCATACTTCCCCTTTAGGATGTGTTTGCATTTAACTGCATCTATTGCTATTATAAATGTGAACATCTCTGTGTCTCTTGTCCTGTGACAAGCCGTGAGTGAGACCCAATGTTTGTGCTTGACTGTAGTGTTTAAAAATAATAGTCTTAATAGGAACAATATCCATGAACAAATATGAAATGTATTAAATTATTATGTTTGACGTCTCTTTTTAGAACTTGCAGATTTGCCACTGGTGAGGTTGGATTTTTCTTGCAACAAAGTGATCAGTATCCCAGTGTGTTATCGAAATCTACGTCACCTCCAAACCATAATTTTGGATAATAACCCCCTACAATGCCCTCCAGCACAGGTGCGTGCTTAATATCCTGAAATGTTTTACCTGTGTTCAAAGAAATGTACTGCTTACAAAGTGTGTGCATACGATACAATGGTTATTGTCTTTTATTGTGCGTTTATTTAAATAGGTTTGTATCAAAGGTAAAATCCATATATTTAAATACCTGAACATCGAAGCTCTCAAGAATGCTCCAGATCTGCCAGAGTATGATCGAAGACCTCTAGGCTTTAGTACTTGGTACGTTCATTGCTACTCCATATATAACTATATCTAGGAAATCTATTCTGTACGTTGTTTTCGTGTAATTGGGGTCATCAGGTGTGACGTGTTCAGTTTATCCGTGCTGTATATCTTTGTTAGGCTTAGTTATTCTTAGGTTCTTGTTTTAGTGTGCTTGCCACCACCCTTTTCTAGTGAAAGGCCAATTGGTAAATCATATAGAGACTTCTGAGACTCGACTAGTGCTATTAGCTGGTATAGGTCCCTGATGACTATTGTGCACTTTAGTACAGAGCAGGGCAGAGGGAAAGGAGCAGCATGGATGTGGAACAAATAACTAAATCTGGCTGCTATCACTGTTTCCGGGTACTTGAGAATCTGGAAAAAAATGCTTTTAAAAATAAAATAAAAAATGTAAGTGCCAGTCCCTTGGAAGGACATTGGTTACACAAAAAGTAGTTCCCATATTAAAAATGTTTGGGTACTCCTTATGTAGTTACGAAGCAGTGTTGGACCTATAGAGATGCCTAAAAGAGGACTTGTCACCAGTTCAGTGAATCCCAATTTCCTACCTCGCGTCATGACGCTGTCACACTGATGATGTCCGTGTAATTTGTATCCCAATCCATTTTTTCCTTTCTGAGTTAGGAGTCATTTTCTTATTATGCTAATTAGGCTGTACTAGCCAAAGGGGCGGTAACGCTGAGGTTTCACTGGGGGTGGTGACTGTTGGCTGTATGACGCTGTCTTAGCATCATACAGCTTCTCCCTTCCCTGCACATCATGATCTTGCCATAGAAGCTGTGATCACGCTGTACAGGGAAGGGGAAAAGCTGTATGACGCTAATAGAACATACAAAATACACTGACATCCGTATGACCGCGCCTATGACGTGAGGTAAAAAATTGGGCTTAACTGAACTGGCGACAGGTTCTCTTTAAATTCTAGACAAAATAAATGTAATTCTGGTTGCATGCACAGCTTACATCATTAGGCTGTCCGCTATAATCTTTATATAATCTTTATTAAAGAGGTTGTCCAGACATACATATGCTTAGGATAGTCCATCAATTTGTATTCTTAGAAAACCCATTTAAGTAGCTTGTGGCGGCTTGAATATTTTAGATTTTTACAGATGGAGGTATAATAAAATATACAATGGTCCTCTCTTACAGTCATGATGATGGGTATCCTGGTCGTACGTATGGTGCTCTGGACTCGGGGTTCAACAGTGTTGACAGTGGTGACAAGAGATGGTCTGGGAATGAGGTACGGTTTACAGCTTTATATGTAATGTCTACAAAAATAACAAGTTGCTTCTTAGATATAAGCACTCATGTCATGTTTATACTGCTATTATTTTCAATCCCATAATGTTCCTAAATACATTGCCAGGTAAGGAGCTCAATATAGGTCGTGTAATTATTTGGAGGAGTACGAATATATTATATAATTATTATTATTTTTTTATATAAAGATGCCTTTTGCTTGAAATGTTTTTCTTGGTAGAACTTCAACATTTATTCATTGGTCTTTTTCCTCAATCCAGCCTACAGATGAATTTACAGACCTTTCTTTTCGGACAACTGATCCAAATAAAGAGCAGAGGCTACGAAGAGATCACCAAAACCAAGAACCCCGGGGAAGTTCACTCATTGCAAATGGAGGTGGTAAGTGCCCAGAAAGTGTCAAGTTTGATCTTCAATACTAGTTACTACTGGACGCTCTTCCAACTGGTCAGTGGTGGTCATAATGATTTCCTTTCTAATAGTGGAGCACGACTTGGAACAGATAGATTACATAGATAGTTATGCTACAGAAGAAGAGGAGGAAGATGTAAGGCACTCCAGAGGAGACAGTCTAAGCTCACAGTTCATGGCTTATATAGAAGAGAGACGAGTGTCACATGAGGTAAGAAGAACAAAAAAAAGTCTAGCTATATGTTACATTTTGCCTTGCATTTACCTAATTTATCGTGTGATCTAGCAGTCTTGCTGTATTGTTAAAGGGCTAATCCTGTCAAAATGATCTGCTGAAAACCTGACACCACATTCTCTGTAAAAGGTTACTAAAACCAATGGACCTTTGCTTAGAATGGTGTCAGATTTTTTTTCTGGAAATAAGATACCCATCGTTACCAATGTGATCTTTTTACATTCGTGACATCAGAAGATAACTTTTACTGCTTTTCTAAAAAAGGCGGAAAGAAGAGTACTAGAACAGCCATTGCTCCTAATGTAAAAGTTCGGTGAGAATGCATTGTGCTCCATCATTTACAATGTCTTTTGTTGTTTTTCTCCCTTCAGAGCTCACCTTTTAAACACAAGCAAGCACAAGCAAGAGAACACCAAAGGTCAGAGGAGGCTAGAATTGTTATATCCCCTGTGTCTTTTAATGTCTACTATTGTAACATTACAATGATCCAGCATCCTCAGGACTGCCAAAGTGCCTGTTTATCAAAATTGCAAATTATTATAATGTTTAAACGCATGCACTCAAACAAAATCACACACATACATGCACACACACACACAAACATGCATATATAAATACATGCACATGCATGTATATTCACTGTGGTGGTGGCGTCCCTCTATGGCTACCCATGGGCCCCAGGGCCTGAAACCCCATCTTGAAGACTATAAAATCCCTGTTAATGCTTTTTTTTTTTTATTGGGTTTTTAATATAGGTAATGCTTGATCACTGTATAAATTAAAGTTCTACAGCTTTCTAGTAGACTTTTTGCGTTTCAATTTCTCACCCTTTTCAAGATAGGCTTTTGCTGCCAGTGAATGTGAACACTTTTGTTTCAATTCAGAGGCTGCAAATGCAAACAGATATAGTCCTGATCTCAATCCAGAAGTGGCAATGCTCTGGGATCTAAATACATCAGCAGCTGAGCACAAATCTCAGTTTGCTACAATGTATCAGTCTGTAGTACAAACAGTTTAGCTCATACATCATTGCCTAGACAAGATACAATTCTATCCACTTTGCTGATACTAGATATGTAAAATGCTGCTGCTTCTGAATGTAAACAAGTGTTCTCAATCACTGACCACAAACAAATATCTTGAAAATGGTGAAGAATTGAAACACAAAATATATGCAATGATTAACCAGAAAACCCCTTTAAGTATTTAATGTACATATCTATGTAGAACCTGTGCCGTGGTCTATACTATTATTCTAGGCTTCCTTTGGGCACGTGGAAATGTCAACGACATCCCAACACACATGGTCACTTGCCCATAGTAGTATTGCAAGACCCGACCCAATGCCAAACCATCAGGTTGTGTCTATTTTTGCTACAAACTGCATTATCAGAATTTTCAGACCATTAAGTGTCAGATGAACCGTTTCACTGCCAGTTTATGGTGTGTTTTTTTTACCTTTTGCACCTCTGGTAGCCAGTATTTTCCCACTTTTTTGACAAGTACAAATCAAAGGGGTTATTCGGGGACCAAAAATTTGCTTTGCATTCAAATTTTTATGTAAAAAGAAGCCACTTACTAATGTACTTTTAATTATAAATTCGGTACAAAATGGTGCCGTTAAACCCGGTGAATTGTTCCCCGAAGTCCTGGAGATTTTCTAATATTGATGATGCGCCGACACGGCCACATGAGGGCTTGCTTCCTGTGTGGTTTGTATCGGCGTGTTATCAATGGCATGACCGCAAGGGGCTGTCACATTGCCTATTGCTGGAGTCCCCAAGCAGAGCATCAGCTAGCGCTTTGCTCGGGACTCCAGCATTGCTCCCGACATTTGGTCAGTGACTTCAGGGGTTTCCTATAGCCGGAGTTCATGAGGAGAGCATCGGCTGATGCTCTGTTCGGGGACTCCAGCATTGCTGCCAACGTCACTGTCACTGTCCATGTATGGACAGTGACGTCGGCAGCAGAGAGCAGAGCATCAGCTGATGCTCTGCCTGGAGACTCCCCGTACTGCTGCCGACGTCACTGTCGCTTCACCAAGTGCGCGTGCGCGCACATGCTCTCACTCTTCAGCTTTCAAGCTTAGTCTTCTGCCGAACTGGCAAGGGGGCGTGTCACTGCTTCGGACAGTGTTTAAATATCGGGCGCCAAATATAACGGCACCGATATCTAAATAACGGAGGGAGGTAGAAAAAGAATGTAAAGTGTCCCAGGGTTTGTTCAGCCCTCCCCATTACATGCTGCACTCAGCTGCACATGTATGGGGAGGTGAAAGATTCACTTTAAGGAAGGAGGGCTGATATGTTATGAGGATTCTAACTTTACTTGATATATATCCTTTGTATGTGCATATGTGGGAAGCGGGGTACATTATATTGAATAAGATCTGTGGAATATTCTTGACTCATTGCGTATTGTACTTTTTGTATACTTTTGGAACGGTTTGGTACTGTTTGAACTGTACTACAAAATCACAATAAAAATCTACTGAATTTAAGAAAAACAACAACTGCTGTGTGAATAGCCCCATAGACATAGGTTGATTTTAATGCAGCCCTGTGATCGCTGTAAAAAAAACTGCCTTCACCCGGCCGATTATCCCTGTCGTGTGAATAAGGCGTTACCGATTTGGACATTAAAATTAAAAAAATGTGAAAAATAAAAAAATATAATACTCACCTCAGCATTTTTTTTTTCTCCTCTCCGGCTCCTTCATCACTGCTTGTACTACATAATGACGCCAAGCAGCATCAGGATGTTGCATGTGACGCAGCAGTGATGGCGTTGTAGTTCTGCATCGCATGTAAGGCCCTGACCCTGCTTGGTGTCATTATGTTGTATGAGCAGTACTGGAGTGATGAGGGGAGAGGAGAAGAGGAGCACTGAGGGGAGTATGTCTTTTGTTTTTTACGTTATGGGCGCTGGAAGTGGGGGTAGTGTGTGGCGCCCGGCCTTAATAATTATGTCGCATCTTTAAGAGGCCTTTGCCTCTTAATAAATGTCGTACTTTACAAAAAAAATTCTATTAAGACTTAATAAGTTAGGCCCTATACATTTCCAGAAACCGGTCTATTGCAGTTGTCTTGACGTGCTGTTGGCAGCCATGTCCACCTTTATGTAGCTCTGTGGCAAGAAGGGCAAAAACTCCTCCACTCAGGCTGAAGCTTGATCTCCAAATATATGCAGCTCCTACTTCATCCAGCTTGATAAAGTGAGAGCTGCATATATGTGCACATGTATTAAGACCTCAGCAAGCAAGCGTCTTAGTTTTATAACAAGATTCTCAGCCTGAGTTAAAAGCCGTTAGCAGCAGATCAGATACGTCCTTGGCTATTAAAGTGCCTTCCTGCCAGGACGTATGAGCTATGTCATTGGCAGGAAAAGGGTTAATGCCATTTTACTGTATGTGTTGCCTAACATCTTGAGATTTTAGGGCTTTCAAATTCCCAGTGAAATCTTCTGTGGTTTTCACCCTTTGCATTACAAAACGTCTTATTTTTTTTTATCCCTATAAAAAAATTACTTTAATATTTATAATGGCAGAATTTTTGCAGTGTTTAGAAGAATTTAATTTATTTTATATTTCAGAACCCAAGAAGAACTGAAAAGACCTGAATCTCTGAGTTTAATACAAAATAAGCAGAGGCAGTCATCACCCCGTAGACAAACTGACAGGTAACAACATTAATAAGTGAGGACATTTCGGTTCATTCTTACCTCTTCTCTTCCACTGTTAAAATTGTTAAGAAAAGTAGTATTACACTAATCCTTTTCAAAGTTATAATAATGTGCACTATAAGAACCATTGTTATATATTGTAAAAATCTTAGAGAGAACTACGGACGTGACATTGGCAGAGTTTTTGCTACATCACCTGATAAAACTTGGCACGTCCATGTGAACAAGCCCTAAGATTAGATATGTCGTTTAATACATTGACTTATAATTGTGTTTTATAGTCAGAAGTTTTCCTTCACAATAGCAAATATGGGGCGTTTACTATTAACCTTGGTAACTTGGAGCTATATATTTAATATATTACTCAGAAAAATCAATGTGCAGGAAAAAAACAAAGGGAGTTTTGCTCCATTGTTTTTGAGAATGGCAGGTCTCCCAGAGGTTGGAACCTAACAAGCATAAGTTCTGATGTATCTTCATATCCTAGTGATATGCCATCTGTAGTGATAGGCCATAGCATTATATGGCGGTAATACCCCTTTTAAGCAGGGTCTTATAAGTGCCTGTCTGACAGGCAATCATTTATTGGAATACATAGGTATTCCATTGCATTATTGTACTGACCATGGGATGTGTCATTGAAAGTACCCTAGTGGGCCAAAAATATAAAATATAAAAAATATACATATTTGACATTGCCATAATAGTTATGCCCTAAGCATTGATTTAACCGCTTCCCGCACCGCAACTGTACGTCCTGGAGAGGGATTGCTTCCCGCACCAGGACGTACAGTTGCAGAGCGGTTTCCCGGCGCACAGTGTCCGGCAACCGGGAGGTCCGCTGTCCCCGACAGCTGACACTCCAGTCTTGCCTGCCGGTCAGCGGACCATCGCTGCTGATTTTGTCAATTAACCCCATAAATGCGGCGAGCGATTGCCGCATTTAAGGGGTTTGAAGCACATCGACAGCCCCCACAAAGTGATTGTGGGGGCTGCCGATGCTTGTCGTGGCAATCGGAGGCCAGACAATGGCCTCTGGGCTGCCGTGTGCGGAAGCCTCGGAGGAGCAGCCTCCGGCCGGTCCTCCTAGGCTTCCTGTCTGTGTGACTGTCACGTCACAATGATAGTTAGAATACATGACACTACGTAGGTAGTGTAATGTATTCTGGCAGCGATCAAAGCTGCAAGTCTAAATGTCCCTCAGTGGGACAAGTAAAAAAAAAAGGTAAGAAAAATGTTTTAAAAAAAGTGTAAAAATAAAAATTATAAGTTATATAAACAAAAAATGCTTTTTTGTCCTATAATAAAACTTTCATTATAGGAAAAAATGAACATGTTAAAAAAAAAGTACACATATCTGGTATCACCGCGTAACGACCCCAACTATAAAACAATAATATTATTTATCCCGCACGATGAATACCCCAAAAAAAAAAAATTTTTTTGGTCACCACCCCTCCCAAAATAGAGAATAAAATTAATTATTATTTATTTACCGCATATTATACCCTCTTATAGATTACATATACCCTGATGTTCTCCGCACAGATTACATATGCCCCCAAATTATAAACTGAAATACCAGTAAAACCCCAAATAGAGCTACTACCAAGCAAAATCTTCACTCCAAAAGCCAAATGGTGCTCCCTCCCTTCTGACCCCTACAGCGTACCCAAACAGCAGTTTGCGCCCAGATATATGGCATCGCCATACCCGGGAGAACCCGCTTAACGCTTTATGAGGTATTTGTCTTCAGTGGCACAAACTGGGCACAACGTATTATGCACTAAAATGGCATATCAGTGGAAAATTGCAATATTCACTTTGAACCATCCGCTGTGCATTAACCCCTTTGCGCACTATGACTTAATTGCTCGTCATGGTGCGGGGGTTGATGTATGGAGCGGGTTCACGTGCTGAGCCCGCTCCATACGCTGCGGGTGACAGCTGTGTATTACAGCTGACACCAGGGCGTAACGGACAGGAACAGCGATCGTGCTGTTACAGAAGCCTGTAAAAATAACAATATACTGCAATACATTAGTATTGCAGCATATTGTACCCGCGATCCAATGATCGCTGGTTCAAGCCCCCTAAGGGGACTAATAAAATGTGTAGAAGAATTAAAGCTTTTAGTAGTGAGAAAAAAAAATTGTTAAAAAAAATACCTTTTCCCATTTTTCTTCTAAAGTAATGTTAAAAAAGACTAAATTGGTATCGCTACGTCCGTAAAAGGCCGAACTATTACAATATACCATTATTTAACTTGCACGCTGAACACCGTAAAAAACGTAAATAATTTAAACCGCAGGTTTTTTTTTTTGTCACCTTAGCTCTCCAAAAAAAAATGTAATACAACTTTTTGATCGCTTTTTATCTACCAAAAAATAAAAACTACAGCTCGTCCCGCAAAAAATAACTGAAAGAATAAAAAAGTTACAGCTCTCAGAATGTGGTGAAACAAAACAATTTTTATTTTAACAATTAGATTTTTCTTTGTAAAAGTAGTATAATATAAGAAAAGCTATATAAATTTGGTATCACCGTAATTGTATTGAGCCGCAGCATAAAGTAAAGTTTTCGATTTTACCGCACGGCGAAAGCTGTGAAAACGAAACCCCCAAAAAATGGAATCAGATTTTTTTCCAATTTCAGCCCGCAAATAAAAATTTTTCAGTTTCCCAGTACATTTTATGGTACTTTAAATGGTGTCAATAGATACAACTCCTCCCGCAAGAAATAAGCCCTCACATCACTCTACTGACGGAAAAAGAAAAAAGTTATGGCTCTTGGAAGGCGGGTAGTGAAAAACGAAAATAAGAAAGCAAAAAATGGATCAGACCTGAAAGGGTTAATTCATTTCTAATGAAAGAAAAAAAAACGTATGACCCCATGTGGGGTATTTCCATACTCGGGAGAAATAGCTTTACAAAAATTGGTTGTTTTTTTGTTTTCCTTTATCCCTTGTGAAAAGGAGAAAATTAAACATTTTAGTCGAAAAAATTGTGATATTAATTTTCGCGGCCTAATTCTAATAATTTCTGCAAAAAACCTGTGGGGTCTAAATGCTCACTATACCCCTAGAAAAATTCCTTGAGGTGTGTTTCCAAAATGGGGTCACTTTTGGGGGGTTTCCACTGTTTTAGTCCCTCTAGGGCGTTGCAAACGCGACATGGCACCGAAAAACAATCCAACAAAACCCGTGCTCCAAAACCCAAATGGCGCTCCTTCCCTTCTGAGCGCTGCCATGGGTCCAATCAGCCGTTTATTACCACATATGGGGTATTGCCGTAATCAGGAGAAAATGCTTTACAAATGTTGTGGTTCTTTTTTTCCATTATTCCTTGTAAAAAAAATTCAGAAAAATATATTTTGTGAAAAACCTGTGTGGTCAAAAGGCTAACTATACCCCTAGATAAATTCCCTGAGGGGTGTAGTTTCCAAAATGGGGTCACTTTTGGGGTGTTTCCACTGTTTTGGAACCACGAGACCTCTTCAAACCTGACATGGTGCCTAAAATATATTCTAAAAAAAAGGAGGCCCAAAATCCACCAGGTGCTCCTTTGCTTCTGAGGCCGGTGCTTCAGTCCATTATCACACTAGGACCACATGTGAGATATTTCTAAAAACTGCAGAATCTTGGTAATAAATATTGAGTTGCATTTCTCAGGTAAAACCTTCTGTGTTACAAAAAATTTTTTTATTAAAAATTCATTTCGGCAAAAAAAGAAAATTTGTACATGTCACCTCTACTTTGCTTTAATTCCTGTGAAACGCCTAAAGGGTTAAAACACTTTGTGAATGCTGATTCGAATACCTTGAGGGGTGCCGTTTTCAAAATGGGGAGATTTATGGGGGTTTCTATTATATAAGGCCCTCAAAGCCACTTCAGAACTGAACTCGTCCCTGAAAAAATGGCCTTTTGAAATTTTCTTTAAAACATGAGAAATTGCTGCTAAAGTTCTACGCCTTGTGAGGTCATAGAAAAATAAAAGCACGTTCAAAAAACGATGCAAACATAAAGTAGACATATGGGAAATGTTAACTAGTAACTATTTTTTGTGGTATTACTATCTGTTTTACAAGCAGATACGTTTAAGTTTAGAAAAATTCAAATTTTCTCGAAATTTTGGTGTTTTTCAGAAATAAATACCAAATTTATCGACCAAATTTTCTTTTCACTAACAAAGTACAACATGTCACGAGAAAACAATCTCAGAATCGCTTGGATAGGTAAAAGCATTCTAAAGTTATTGCCACATAAAGTGACACGTCAGATTTGAAAAAATCGGCTGTGTCCTGAAGGCCAAAATAGGCTGGGTCCTGAAGGGGTTAAAGAGGCTCTGTCACCAGATTTTGCAACCCCTATCTCCTATTGCAGCAGATCGGCGCTGCAATGTAGATAAGAGTAACTTTTTTTTTTTTTTTAAACGAGCATTTTTGGCCAAGTTATGACCATTTTTATATTTATGCAAATGAGGCTTTCTAAAGTACAACTGGGCGTGTATTGTGTGTGTAACATCTGGGCGTTTTTACTTCTTTTACTAGCTGGGCGTTGTGAATGGGAGTGTATGATGCTGACGAATCAGCATCATCCACTTCTCTTCGTTAACACCCAGCTTCTGGCAGTGCACAGACACACAGCGTGTTCGAGACATCACGCTGTGACGTCACTTCCTGCCCCAGGTCCTGCATCGTGTCGGACGAGCGAGGACACATCGGCACCAGAGGCTACAGTTGATTCTGCAGCAGCATCAGCGTTTGCAGGTAAGTAGCTACATCGACTCACCTGCAAACGCTGATGCTGCTGCAGAATCAAATGTAGCCTCTGGTGCCGATGTGTCCTCGCTCGTCCGACACGATGCAGGACCTGGGGCAGGAAGTGAGTGACGTCACAGCGTGATCTCTCGAGAACACGCTGTGTGTCTGCACTGCCAGAAGCTGGGCGTTGTGAAGAGAAGTGGATGATACTTCTCGTCAGCATCATACACTCCCATTCACAACGCCCAGCTAGTAAAAGAAGTAAAAACGCCCAGATGTACACACATAATACACGCCCAGTTGTACATAACTGTAAACACGCCCAGTTGTACTTTAGAAAGCCTCATTTGCATAAATATAAAAATGGTCATAACTGGGCCAAAAATGCTCGTTTTAAAAAAAAACAAAAAAAACGTTACTCTTATCTACATTGCAGCGCCGATCTGCTGCAATAGGAGATAGGGGTTGCAAAATCTGGTGACAGAGCCTCTTTAAACACATTTTTTCTAATATGCGTTGTACGCCGTTAAAAAAAATGGTGGAGTTTCTTCCCGGAACAATAAATGAATACAAATGAATTCATAATGAATAGTTATGCAAATTAATCAGTTGAGGCAAAATTAAAAAATTAGCTTCATGCTTAATGCCAAAATTGGTTGTGTATTTGAAGGGTTAATTACAGTGTTCCTTAAACGATATAAAGTCAAGGTATGCCTCTGACCTTTTAATGTCCCTTTCACTTTCATTGTTTACATTTGTAGGGGCTATTTTTGGGGTCAAAGGAGGAAAAGCGCAGCAGAATGATAGCACTGTAATAATAAAGATTAATAATAGTAAAATACCAACTTGAAGTTTTCTTTTTATCTTCCCTTTTAGATCCCAAGTAGATGCTACATATCTTCTGTCCTTGACAAATAGTCCAAAACAGGTAATGTCTGGGGAAAGTATGTGGTCGTTTCTGCCTGTGAGTTAATCTAATGGCATCATCTTGTGATGTAACACGAGGCATTCTGTGTATTCGGGGCCACATCTTTATTTTCATATTTTTTTTTTTCAACCTCTAAGATATATAACGGCAATAGCCACTTTATATTTTGCTCTAATATTGTGGCTTTTTCCGGGTTTTGTAGACAAAGACAGAGAGACCTAGAAGAGAGATTTTAGAAAGCGCAAGGAGGGAGGCCCAACTGGCGGCTCAGCAGTATGAGGAGAGAATAAAGGATCGGCTCACACATACAGACGCCTTAAAAGTAAGTGCCACTATGTACTTCATGAGGCTGGCAGGTGGAATTATAAGTCATGAACTATTCACGTCGTCTTATGTATTTAACGTTTAGGTCTACTTCTATATAGATATGATTATATATCATTCAGAACAGCTTTCCAGCTTCTGTTGGTTTCAGCACCTACTGGTTCAATGTCTGCAGAACATGCTTTTTGTTTGCATCCAGTTCTTTGTAATCCTCAATGATGTATTTCAGACAAAAGCAGTTATTACCTATGCACTGGATAGGTGATAAATGTCAGATTGTTGAGGGTGAGACCGCTAGAACGGCAATGCTCTGTTTCTGTCACTCCCATAAAAAATGTATGGAGCAACAGCACACATGCTCAACCTCCACTCCTCCTTGCCGTGGTTGTATTGCTGGGAGGGACGGTGGTCCTTCTTCTAGAGATTGGTCCAGGTTCCAGTGGTCATACCCCCACCATTCCAGACATTTATCACCTATCTCTGTAGTGGAAATAAATCTAATCTCCTGTTATGCAGTACAGCAGAGTCTATCGCATTTTAGCCTAGCCGATAATTGGCAAGTATTTTTGTGTCGCTAGAGTTTAATCGTAACCTACAGAATTCTTTATGCGGTTCTGAATGGGAATAATGGAATACCAGAAAAGCAATGTATTTACAAATGTAGGCTGGCCGTACATGTTAGATAGAAGGTGGACAGCATAGTTAGGCAGCAACAACCCCGAAACATTTTTACAGTTGTCTGATTGGACAGTGTCCTTCAATAAAAAAAATCCATATTCAACCTAAATTTTCAGAGCGTATCGTTAACATTTGTTCATATAATATTTTCTACCAACGTTCCCTCCCCCCCCAAAAAAAAGTTGAAATAAAGTTGGAATCATGTAACTTCTCTTCTTAAAGTATATAGCCACATTTGTTCTCACTGTTTGTACTTTATATCTGGATATAGTGCTCAAAGATGATCACGATCAAATGTAACTGATTCTTATAAGCAAGGAAATATTTGTCATCATTTACACACTCATGATCTTTGAAATGACCTTGGTCTGCAAATATATATTTATTTACATTATGTTTGTGGTCAGCAGGATACTAGGACTTTGCCCATAGATTGCTTGTAGACATACCGTGTCTGGCTGTGCAGGGTGGAGTATGAAGTGTCACTTTACTGCTGTCAGGATTCTCTTCTAGTGTCCGTCTGACAAGTTCACCTTCATAAACAGAATAGGTTCCTCCATACTTCACCCTGTACTATCACGTATGGCCTCGTTGAATTTCGTGCATTTGCTACGCTCTGTATACTGTTGCAGTTAGAATTTGGTTAGTTTACTTTTTGCATTTCTATAATCGCATTATTTTCCATTCTACAGCAGAAAACATTGAGTCCAGAGAAGCCGAGTCCGCTGGACAGTGAGGTGAGGATGTGTACAGTGACTTTGAGATTACTGAATATGTTAACCACTTAGAACGTTCTGTAGGCTGCCATATCTTGAGAAAACCTGTACGTTTATTTCTGTGATCATATAACCATGTTTTATGAGTTTCATATTTGCATGTATAGGGAATATATTACAACCAATGTGAGAATATTTATTTTTGCTTTTCCAAAGTGGCAGTCCTGTCTTGTATCTGTTATATTTCCCTATACAGTCGTGGACAAAATTGTTGTTACCCTTCCGTTAAAGAAAGGAAAACCCAAAATAGTCACTGAAATAATTTGAAACTGACAAAAGTAATAATACATTTTAATTCACTGAAAATCAACTAATGGAAATCAGACTTGCATTGGACACATCAATATCTAGAGACAGGAGCGTTTTTCCCCCAATTATTAAAGTTTCACATTTTTTTTAGTATTTAATTGTGGGATTACCCCTTTAAATCTTCTTTGCTATAAATAATTATTCAAAAACGAATGACTCCATAATATGTAAAATTTTATCTTTGGTGCTCAGTCAAAGGCTGTCTAAGAGCATATGAACAATTAGAACAAAGAAAAAACCCAGCAACAATTAAAAATGAAATATATTTTCATATATATATATATGTGTGTGTGTGTGTATATATATATATATATATATATATATATATATGAAATCCCACAGCACACCAGAGCAATCCAAAAGAGTGGTTTATTCAGCCAACACAACCGCAGCGTATTTGTCCTGCTATGGGACCTTTTTCGAGCATGAAAAAGGTCAAAACACTGCAGGTGTTAGAGCAGCGTGTCAGATGTAAAACACAGCTAACGGCCAGGAACAGCGCTGTTCCTGGCCGTTTAGTTAAATGCCGCGGTCAGTAGCGACTTCGGCATTTATAGGGGCCCCTTCCCATGAAGGACATTTATGACATATCCACAGGATATGTCATAAATGTTAGATAGATGCGGGTCCCACCTCTGGGCCCTGCAACTATCTCTAGAACGGGGCCCCTTAAACACCGTTCTATCTTACTCGGCTCCTGCTGACGCCCGGCCACTACTTGGTTAGGTGGTCGGAAGTTACGGAAACAGCCGAGTGCTCGCTGAGCTACGGTGTTTCTGTAACTCCCATAGAAGTGAATGGGAGTTACGGAAACAGCGTAGCACCGCAAGCTACGCGGTTTCTGAAACGATGTAGCTAGGAAAACTGAGTATATGGTCGAGTTACGCAAACCCCATAACTCGCTGAGCTACGCTTATTTTGTAACTCCCATAGAACTGAATAGTAGTTAGTGAAACAGCGTAGCATGCTACGCAGCTTCTGTAACTGCCATTCACTGCAATGGGAGTCACGGAAACAGCGTAGCTGAGCGAGTTACGTTGTTTCCGTAGTCCATCCATGTATTGCAGTGTATTGTACCAGCGATCTAATGATTGCTGGTTCAAGTCCCCTAGGGGAACTAATAAAATATATTTTTTTAAAAAGTAAGATACATTTTAATCAGTGTAAAAAAATATTAAAACTTAAAGGAAAAACCTTTTCCTATTCTTCCCCAAGCACAATCTAAATTAAAAAAATTGGTATCGTTGCGTTCGTAAAAGTCTGATCTATTACAATATAGCATTATTTGACTCGCACGGTGAACGGCGTAAAAGAAATAAAATTTAAAACCCCTGAATCATTGTTTTTTGGCCACCTTAGCGTTAAAAAGAATTAGGCTGGGTTCACACGACCTATTTTCAGGCGTAAACGAGGCGTATTATGCCTCGATTTACGCCTGAAAATACGGCTCCAATACGTCGGCAAACATCTGCCCATTCATTTGAATGGGTTTGCCGACGTACTGTGCCGACGACCTGTAATTTACGCGTCGTCGTTTGACAGCTGTCAAACGACGACGTAAATTGACTGCCTCGGCAAAGAAGTGCAGGGCACTTCTTTGCCACGTAATTTGAGCCGTTCTTCATTGAACTCAATGAAGCACAGCTCAAGATTTACGAGCGTCTCGGACGCCTCGTAAAATACGAGGAGGAGCTTTTACGGCTGAAACGAGGCAGCTGTTTTCTTCTGAAAACAGGCTGTCATTTCAGCCGTAAAAGCAAGCTAGTGTGTGAACATACCCTTAAAGTGATAAAAAAGCTGTATGTACCAAACAATGGTGCCAATAAAAACAACAGCTTGTCCCGCAAAACATAAGCCCTCACACTGCTCAAACGATGAAAAAATATAAAAGTTATGGCTCTCAGAATATGGTGAAATAGAACAAATTATTTTTTTCAACAAATAGGTTTTTCTTAAGAAAAAATTTCATATTTTAATACTTTTATAATTTTCTGTTGTATATATGCCAAAGTGATTCCCATAATGCGGCATACAATATGTGACCGTTCCATGTAAAAGCAATACATTTTTACCAATTTCACTTATCCTGTCGCACCGTTTGTTAACATCATCAGGCTGCTATTGTGGAGAGTTTCATAACCGGCTGAAACGGCATTTCCCATGAGTCCTTGCACGCTGCCTCACCATGTTTTAGCTCCTCCCTCTGTCTTCTGCCTTGCTGTTCAGTCTGAAACCAGAGTTATTCACTTCTCAGATACTGTGTCAGCTGCCCAGCTAACCACCACTCCTGTTCTCCCAGCGGCCTGACACAGTGTGTCCCTTTTGTCTTCTGCCCAGCTTCCTACCACAGCCATTCACCAGCCCATTTCCTGCCACAGAATGTGTCCCTTTGACTGCTGCCCAGCTCCCCACTGCTGCGATTCTGCTCTCGTGTACCTCAAAACCGCTTGTGTGTCCCTTTTGATGACTTTTGGCTAGATAGCAGTGCACGGCCACAGTGTATGCTTTGAAGCAGGAGAGAACCACCTATACGTGGGACGTCGCTACTGACACTGGGCATATTCAAGGTATACGGGACGTCCGCAGAGCAGACAAATATCGTAACGTCACTGGTCACATGACCGGCGTCTTTGGGAAACGAGGGCTATTTGAAGACTGCATTATAAATGTGATCTAAGAAAGAAGTTACAAGCCGTGCCAGCTGAAAATGTTAACCGAAAACCCCTTTAACATTTCGCTTTAGGGTCTATTTAGAAAGAACCATGAACTTTTTTTTTACTCTGGTAATTGCAGTTTTCTTATTTTAAGCCCCACGCACATAGCTGTATTACAGATACATATTATGAGGCTAATCGCCTGCTATGGGCTTATACTGTAGATTTGTGATCCTCCAATTAAAAAAAATCTAGATCACATGCTGTATTATGGAGATATTTTACCCTAGAAGCACGTTGTACATCATGGAGGTACCAATCCCTGCCACACAGAGTGCTCACGGGTCAGTTCTAGATACTGATAGGAACTGTGTGTGATTCTGAACAGGGTCCATGCATATGGCAATGCTTTGTGCATGGCACCTTACTGTACCTGTGTAATGTAAGCTATAAATCTACAAGCTGTTTCTGTTGGATGACTGACTGGTCACATCCTGTCGTATCCTCTTATAACCTACTGTGTATGTTTCCTCTTTTTTGCATATACCTGTATATATCAATGACTAGTATCGTTGATCCCACCATAAAATATATCCAGAACAAACATATATCACTTCACTCCCTGGTTCCTGGGTAATGTTTGGACTGAAAGGGGAGTAAAGAGGGAAAATCTTTCTTTATGTCCTAGGACTATCAATGTACACATTTTAATAACATGACTAAATGGCTCTTCAACTTAACAATATTAATATGTAATATTTATTCAGCTTCAGAGTTTCCATCAACTTCCATTGTCCAGTGTGATAGCATCGACTAGAATAATGTGGTTTCTTCTGTGTTATTGCCACCGTAAACCCGAAATTCATTAATTTTAGTAACACTTCATGCAACATTATTATCACGATTAGATATAAAAGGCAGGTTTGATGATTCCATGTGCAAAAACGTAAAACTTATGTTGGCGCCGTACCATATAGTGCCAAAATAAGTGTACACATAACCATACCATAACTTGCCAGATAACATTACGAGAGGTGGCCAAATAAAGAGCCACACCGTTGTCTAAATTACTCTGCCAATCAACAAAATAAGGAAAGCTGCAGCTGCATTTCGATAGGTCCGGATGCCAAGCGTGGGATTAGAGATGCAAGTTCCGAGGGCACAAACTATCAAGGCCATTGGCCACCCCTTTCAGTAGGGAAGGGTGATGTGTACTGTGCAACCACGCAGGTGGCACAATCCTAAGGCTGGCCCGGGTTGTGCTCCATAACACAACATCTATACTTTGGGTTGGAAGTTCGATAGCGTAAATAACACCTAAATATTTTTCTTATAAGAAGGGCACATGTCAGTGATGTGACAAATATGACTCAGACGAGACTTGGCATTATCTCGTCTGATGCCGATTCTGTTTTTTTACAGTTTTCATAGGAGATGCCCCTTTTTTTCACTCCGTGTCCCAACCATTTTTCAGAAACCAATCTGCTTCTTTCCATTTGTGTCACCATCTAGTATCTGAACATTTTGCATTTTATCCTTTTTCTTTTGTTTTATGCGTTTGTGTGTTTTTGACATTGCTCCATCTCTCCCTGCCTCCATCTCAGTGTTCCCTCCCATCCAGACGCTCCCAGCATACAGATGATAGTGCCCTCTTAGTGGTAAGAACCCTGCATGGATTGATCTGGCACCTTCCGCATGACACAATTCCTTGTGAAATCATTTGTAGAAAGTGCATGTCAACCGCATAAACCAGGACTGTTCCTGCGCTGACTTGAAACGAAGATGATCCTGTGGCAGCATTTTTTCACATTTGCTTAATAAATGTGAAATGTAAAGCTTTGCATGGTGTACTGGTTTATACTAGTGTGATTTGCTGTGGAGTTTTGTTTTAATCTAATCACAAATTTATTGTTTTTTTTAAAAGGAGAAAAAAAAACTTGTCTGCTTCAGCTATTCTATGCCTATTTGGAAATGCTGCATGTAGAGTCAATGGACGTATGTCTTGTATTACCGCCGCTGTTAGGATAAGGAAATGATAATCTGTATAATGGCAGAGTCCTGGTTTATGCTGTTAGGGGACCGATGATTTGGCTCTATTATTGTATTATTGCTGTAACAAATAGTAAGCTGCTTGAAATACTTGGGAATAGTATTAATCTATAGTCTACTTTATCTCCCTAAGTATCCAGGCAAAGATGTCGTCTAAATGAAAAGCTTTTACGTCAAACAATAAGGACATTTTGATACTTGGGTTCAATTGGCACACTCTTAACTATGGTGTTTCACTTTTCACACTCTCATGTGGAACTGTTTATTGGGGTCGTGACACTGTCGTGGATGACTTTTTGCTAAATTGGGTTTAAAAAAAATGATGACCTCATTTTTTTAGTCTGGAAATGAAAATCACTGCTGGCTACATTTATTTCTCTCCCTGTCACAGGCAGGGATAGCTAGAACCGCTTTACAGTGTGAGGATCCAACCGAGCAACTCCTATCTGATTGCTTCCAGGACCCCTAAGAGCAATCCTACCTGAATTTTATGGTTTTAAAGTGGAGTTGGACATTAAAGCAGGTCTGTCGTCATGTTATGTTATGTTGTCCTGTTGATGGACCGCATAGTATAGAGACGGCCCACTGTACTCTTAGCCCAAACGGCACAAAATAAAAAACGGTGCAGCTTGGCTGATAGTCTAATAAAAGGATATAACAGACGCCTCGTTACGACTCCACTGTATTCATAAGGGGAGCGCTCCCCTCTCACCAGGGATTGACAGGCTGTCATGAATCTGCATGTACACACAGCAGCCATAAGTCACTGGTGAGAGGGTCCCCATACTATGCTGCCATTATAAAGGGCTATTTCCAGAATACATTTGTCACCTATCCACAGTTCTCCTTTAATGCATGTGCATTGTTGTGGAGCTCGGGCCCCCTGCTTGATCGATGGGTGGGGGTCCCAGAAACGTATTACATATTCTGTCAACAGATGATAAATATCATTTCTGGGAATACCACTTTAAGCAGGACTTTATAGTATGATGACAGATCCACTTGAAATGGGTTGTTCGCCTTTGCTATTTCTTGTCCACACAGCCTAAGATAATACATCCAAATACTGCATATGGAAGGAAAGAACTTTTTTAGGCTGCGTGCACACACGTAATTTGATGCGGAAAATCCGCAGATAAAAGCCATTCTCAATGGTGCGTTTTTTTTCAATTCGGTTGTAGGTGCGATATTTACATTTTGATGCGAAAATCCACCAATTCTTTAATTTCTTTTTGAAATCTGTAGCAATTCTGCAACAGAATGCTCTGAATTCCGCGCTAATTTTTTTTCCTCTACGTGTGAATGGGGTGTTTAGAAATCCCATCCACACGTACTGTACATTGTTGCAGATTGTTAGTGCTTCTGAACTCACCCTAAGCCTCTCTAAGTCTATAAATCCTTCTGTTATGTACGAACTTCATGAGTTAAAGGTATTGTCACAACAGACATTTATGGCATCTCTATATATCCAGTCAGAGCATAGGTGTACAACGGGACGGCAAGGGAGCTTTTACTGCTTGTGTAAATCGCCGTTCTACGCTGTTTCTGTAACTCCCACTCCCTTCTATGGGATTTACGCAAACTGCATAGCTCAAGTGCCGTCCTGTTGTATACCTACACTGTCTTTTCGAGCAGGATTCCCCAACATAGCCCTAGTCTATCTGCAATGATCGCATCCTATTACAGAATCCCGCTCTAATTCAGTGAGCTCTCTAGAACGACCCATTCTTTCACAAATGTTTGTAAGTGCAGATGCATGGCGAGGTGCTGGATTTTATGTGGCAATGGGACCAAATGAAACACCTGAAATCAATCATTAAACAGTGTGTCCCAATACTTCTGTCCATAAAGTGTATATACCACATACTGTCCACCCCTGGCCTAGTTGCACATGATGAAAACATTGTTTTACCTTGATGGATATAATTCTTCAGACCACACGTAGAATATTGTGTATTATTTTGAGTGCCAGTGTATAAAACAGAAGAGGGTTTAGTCTGACAACGGAAACAAGTACAGGAATGGTTTATTCAAGTGCCAAGAGAGACGATCATTCGGGTTCTGTAAAATGACCCACATGTAATTGCAAAAATATTCAACCCCCAAAAAAAGTCAACGGATTTCTCTGGCTTACTATTGACCCAAGGATTTTTTCCAGTCAGTATTTTTATCGTAAACCAATATGCTCTCATTGTGCATTTTCATACTTAATTCATTATTTGTCAGCAGTTTTTTGTTTTTTTCCAAATAAAAGGTAAAACTGAAACCTTAATTTTTATCCCATTCAATCAGACAATCGCTTTAACATTTACAGAAATGTTGGAGAAGAAACGAAAAGACCAGAAATCTACCAGTTATTGACCACATTCCAGGCTGCACTTACACCTACAGGGATTTAGTTTCTTTTTAGAATGATCGGTACTCTTTAAAGTGATACTCTGAGTGGAGTGTCTCCTACATACAATATGGTCAGGCCTGAATATACAGAATATCCTGTCGGTGATCATGGACTGTGGCATGACTTCAGGCTCCCAGAGCCCCTCCCCTTTACTGTATCGGGGCCCAATTTGGCAGCAGCGCCGTCATTGCTACGAAGCAGGTGGACAGAGGCTGTTTATTTTACTCACTGGCATCTGCCCAACCTCTCCAGTCTGCAGCCCAAAGCAGTGGCCAGGAGAAGTAGGTACAGGGACTAGCTAAGTTTATTTTTATTTTGAATACTTGCTGGAGAGTCTTTAAGCATTTTCCTGGCTTAAAATAACTGCAGCCATTTAGGAGGAACATTTAAAGCAGTTGCCAATGTTAAGTTCTATTTCAAGGTTATATCACAATTCATTATTTGGCTAATATTTATTAGAATTAGCAGTAAAGGCGATGTTCACTCATTCTGAGATATTTTTTTTTCCTTTTTACTAGCAAATTTCAAATTTTTATTTTTGTCTGGGACCAGAAATGGATGAATGGTTTGGGCCACTGGATCACTACCAGAGATGCAGCAAGTTGTGTTGTGCTTGGTTAGAGGGAGAATGATATTGATTTTGAGATGAAATTCATTTCCCAGTGAAAGGAACCTTTTCAGAATTGTCACATGTGAATAGAGCCTGACCCAAATAAACGAAATGGCATAAAAGACTAAATATTTAGTTCAAAATGGCTGTTGTGTGGTAGTTGCACTCTATTCTCAAGTGCCTTTTTGCTGCCTTGTTTACATATACATTTACCCACGATTACTGCAACTTACCTCTCTCTCTCTCTCTCTCTCTCTCTCTCTCTCTCTCTCTCTCTCTCTCTCTCTCTCTCTCTCTCTCTCTCTCTCTCTCTCTCTCTCTCTCTCTCTCTCTCTCTCTCTCTCTCTCTCTCTCTCTCTCTCTCTCTCTCTCTCTCTCTCTCTCTCTCTCTCTCTCGATATATATATCTAGATATATATACATTATATTTATACATTCATATTTATAGACCTACAGAAAGGTGCAGGCTATATTTGTGCATTGTGTATTTTGTTACTGCTTTGCGTTCTGCTTTTTTATGATCCTTGCATGCACTTGGCTGACTTTTTTTGGTGGGTGCAGTGCAATGTGATTATTTTTTTTTTCCCTCTATTGTTTTATGGATCTCCAAAATACTTTCATTTGAGCCATACTATCTCTCCTCTTCTGTCTTCTTCCTGCTGCTGGCAGAATGGCTTTGAGCCTCAGTTTGTCTTTGAGGTTGACAATAACACCAATACCATTAAAAGGAGACCAGGAAGCCACATGCAGGTGAATAAAGCATGCCACTATGGGTGTCTTGGTTGTCTTCCTTCTCCCCCTCCTGCCTTATGTGCCAGTTGTAATTGTCTCTGTTATGATACATTGTTCGGCAACACATCTGATCTGTTACTATTCTGCTCTCAAGGGAATCTGTCACTAGTAAAGACATATATATATATATATATATATATATATTTTTTTATTAGGCACAGATTGGCTAGCATAGCTAGATCTTGGAAAGTGTATTGCAGCATAGGTAATAAGGACATGTGGTGGCTCCTGTCCTCTCGGAGGCCTCCGAAGCTTTCTTCAGAGTTGAGGAGTCGTGAAACACGCTCATCTGCAGCACCAATTCCTTAGAAACTAGGAGAGTCCAGATTCTAAAGTCAGGTGCCAGGGCACGTTGCTTATAATTCCCTGGTATTTTAGTAGAGGGCGTTCAAACGGAATTGTACGGAGCTTTACATGTAGTGTTATATAACTGCACGTGCTTTGCGTTTATTGTTACACCATGTCCTCTTTAATCAACTCCACTGCCAAATTCTACTGCTTTCTTGACTGTATGGGGACGAACGATCGTTCGTCCTTGTACATTTGCATCTTGCTGGCAGCACATCTGGTTTACACAGGGAGATGTGCTACCAACAAATACCCATTTCTTGGGTCACTTAAAAGATACGATTTGCTGACAAACGATCGTTTGCTCATTTGTCGACTGATTGCTACCCAGGGATCGCCCGATCATTGGTCCATGTAAAACGGCCTTCAGGCTTCATGACCTCATATCTCCCAACAGTCCTCTATGGAACATGTTCTACTTAAAGGGCTTGTACTATTTTAGCAAATTTATTGTAACTTTTTTTTATATAATTAAAAGTTATGTCGTTTTCCAATATGCTTTCTGTATTCCTCACGGTTTTCAAGATCCCTGCTTATTGGTAATCAGTAGGAAAATGTAGTTTACTTCCAGTGGATACAATTCTGTCCATGGTCATGTAGTGTACACACAGGTGCACAGCTCGTTAGTTACAGTAGGTGTATCAGAGCTGTGTCTTGTAACGATCCCAGCACCTGGGTGTCCATCACATGACCATGGACAGAATTGTATCCACTGGAAGTAAACAATACATTTTCCTACTGATTACCAACAAGCAGGGATCTTGAAAACCGTGAGGAATGAATACAGAAAATATATTGGAAAATTGTATAACTGTTAATTATGCAAAAAAGAACATTAATTTGCTAAAACTGTACAACCCCTTTTAAGCACTGTATGAATGCATCTTTGAATGTAATTGGAGAAGGGGATGTGATGTAACTTATAATTCTTGATCGGTAAAGCAAATAATATTCAAAGTTACTTAATATACACGGATCAAAGCGGTAAAATAATGCTGAAAACCTTAGCCACACTTTTAGATGCTACAATCTTTTAAAGAGTGACCGTAGTTTAAAAAAAAACTTATGTCATATAGACATTTGAGAAGTTTTGATTGGTTTGGGTCCAAATGCTGAGACTCCAACCGTCACTGAAAGTCGAGAAGCGCTTAACTGAGCATTCTGCACCTTTGGCTGTGATCGACACTCCTTATTAAGGATGAAGACAGCTCACATAGAACACCTTATGTGAGCCATCTTCAGCCTATCAGGGAGCGTTAAACACAGCCGAGGATGCAGGGCGCTCAGTGCATTTGTTTCAGCGAAGTGAGGTTTTCAGCACCCAGACCCCACCATATGTCTCCAAGACATATCAAAAGTGTGAAACTACAGTTACTCTTTAAGCAGGGGCTGATGATAATTGTATAAGTTTCAGGCTATTTATATATGTAACAGAAAACTTGTCTTGATGGCCTTTCAGTTGGAATATCCAAATGTCTGTTATAGCAGTAAATTGTAACAATATTTTGTCTGTTACAGCAGTTCAGTAGTTGGTGTAACCCGTGCATGTTGTTTTTATTTTGTTCCCCTTACTTTTTGTGTAAATGGCTTTTATCCTATTTTTTTTTTCCGCTGTCTTGATAGAGTGATGAGAGGTCATCGCTGACTCCCATATCGCCCACTTCTCAGACTGGTAAGTTCATACGTGTGGGTTGGGGCCCTTTTACACAGGCAGTTATTCTACAATACAGTATACAGTCAATAGTCGCTCATTTGTTCAATTTAAGCGGAGCAATAATCGAAATGCATGAGGGCAAATGATCGTTAATATGATCATTCATTCCCATGCATTTACATTTTGTGGGCAGCACATTCCCTGTTTACATAGGGAGCTGTTCTTACAACAAGCAGCCATTTTTAGGCCACAAAAAAGATCCAAACAGCCGACAATCGAGCATTTGCTTGTTTGTCGGCTGATCTTTGCCCTGTTTCCATAGGGCAATGAACGGGAACGATCATTGGCCCATGTAAAAGGGCCTTTAACTTCCTGAGACAATGTTAAAGAGGCTCTGTCACCACATTATAAGTGCCCTATCTTGTACATAATGTGATGGGCGCTGTAATATAGATTACAGCAGTGTTTTTTATTTAGAAAAACGATCATTTTTGACGGAGTTATGACCTATATTAGCTTTATGCTAATGAGTTTCTTAATGGACAACTGGACGTGTTTTACCTTTTGACCAAGTGGGCGTTGTGGAGAGAAGTGTATGACGCTGACCAATCAGCGTCATACACTTCTCCCCATTCAATTACACAGCACATAGCGATATAGCTATATCGCTATGTGCAGCCACATAAACACACTATAACGTTACTCAAGTGTCCTGACAATGAATATACATTACCTCCAGCCAGGACGTGATGTGTATTTGGAATCCTGACACTTCTGTAGCGTCTGTGTGAGACTACAGCACAGCGAGATCTCGCTCTAAATGACAGCTAATGAGTTTCTTAATGACCAACTGGGCGTGTTTTTTACTTTTTGACCAAGTGGGCGTCATACACTTCTCCCCATTCATTTACAGAGCACATAGCGATATAGCTACAGTGAAGGAAATAAGTATTTGATCCCTTGCTGATTTTGTAAGTTTGCCCACTGTCAAAGACATGAACAGTCTAGAATTTTTAGGCTAGGTTAATTTTACCAGTGAGAGATAGATTATGTAAAAAAAAAAAAAAAAAACTGAAAATCACATAGTCAAAATGATATATATTTATTTGCATTGTGCACAGAGAAATAAGTTGATCCTGTGCACAATGCAAATAAATATATATCATTTTGACTATGTGATTTTCAGTTTTTTGTTTTTTTTTGCCCTACCAACCATGAAGAGTTCAGCCTCCTCCAGACCAGTTACACGCTCCAAATCAAGAAAACCATTGGTAACACATTACGCCGTAATGGATTAAAATCCTTCAGTGCCTGCAAGGTCCCCCTGCTCAAGAAGGCACATGTACAGGCCCGTCTAAAGTTTGAAAATGAACATCTGGATGATTCTGAGAGTGATTGGGAGAAGGTGCTGTGGTCAGATGAGACTAAAATTGAGCTCTTTGGCATTAACTCAACTCGCCGTGTTTGGAGGAAGAGAAATGCTGCCTATGACCCAAAGAACACCGTCCCCACTGTCAAGCATGGAGGTGGAAACATTATGTTTTGGGGGTGTTTCTCTGCTAAGGGCACAGGACTACTTCACCGCATCAATGGGAGAATGCATGGAGCCATGTACCGTCAAATCCTGAGTGACAACCTCCTTCCCTCCACCAGGACATTAAAAATGGCTCGTGGCTGGGTCTTCCAGCACGACAATGACCCGAAACATACAGACAAGGCAACAAAGGAGTGGCCCAAAAAGAAGCACATTAAGGTCATGGAGTGGCCTAGCCAGTCTCCAGACCTTAATCCCATCGAAAACTTATGGAGGGAGCTGAAGATCCGAGTTGCCAAGCGACCGCCTCGAAATCTTATTAATTTACAGATGATCTGCAAAGAGGAGTGGGCCAAAATTCCATCTAACATATGTGCAAACCTCATTATCAACTACAAAAAACGTCTGACTTCTGTGCTTGCCAACAAGGGTTTTGCCACCAAGTATTAAGTCTTGCTTGCCAAAGGGATCAAATACTTATTTCTCTGTGCACAATGCAAATAAATATATATAATTTTGACAATGTGATTTTCTGTTTTTTTTTTTAAATATAATCTATCTCTCACTGGTAAAATTAACCTAGCCTAAAAATTCTAGACTGTTCATGTCTTTGACAGTGGGCAAACTTACAAAATCAGCAAGGGATCAAATACTTATTTCCTTCACTGTATATCGCTATGTGCAGCCACATAAACACACATTAACGTTAATCAAATGTCCTGAGAATGAATAGACATTACCTACAGCCAGGACGGGATGTGTATTCAGAATCCTGACCACTTCTGTAGCGTCTGTGTGAGACTACAGCACAGCGAGATCTCGCTGTAAATGACAGTTTACAGCATAATCTCGAGAGACTACGCCTGCTATGCTGTAAATCACAGAGAAGTGGTCAGGATTCTGAATACACATCCCGTCCTGGCTGGAGGTGATGTATATTCATTGTCGGGACACTTGATTAACGTTATAGTGTGTTTATGTGGCTGCACATAGCGATATAGCTATATCGCTATGTGCTGTGTAAATGAATGGAGAGAAGTGTATGACCCTGATTGGTCGGCGTCATACACTTCTCTCCACAACGCCCACTTGGTCATATAGTAAAACACGCCCAGTTGGTCATTAAGAAACTCATTAGCATAAAGCTAATATAGGTCATAACTCCGTCAAAAATGATCGTTTTTCTAAATGAAAAACACTGCTGTAATCTACATTACAGCGCCGATCACATTATGTAGAAGATAGGCCACTTATAATGTGGTGACAGAGACTCTTTAAGCCCTCTATTATGAATTTTAACTCAAAATGTGACTAACACAAAACAAAATACATGCTAAACAGCAGGTCAGCGTATTATTGGCCATAGTTTTAGTAGTAAATGTTTAGCAAACACAAATCAATGTAATGTTAAGGAGAATTCCATGCAAAACTCAGACTGAGCTTTGTCTAGACTGTTGGCAACCATCATTCCCGGTCAATCTGTTGGTGATCTCGATTTAGCTCGATCTGGTTCCACTTCCAGCAGAGCTTCAGACAGTCATGTGGGACCTTTCATTATCCTAATTTTTCAAACCCTGTTCGGTGTGCACATGCGTTTGCCACTTTAGTGCATAATATTACAGTTTATATGCGCTTTAGCTCTCATGGTAAGGGGTCATACACCTAAACATTGTTTTCTTCAGTGTCCTATCCATTTTATTTTTTTTGCGGATTGCATTTTGAACCATTAATTTCTGAGAGGCCATGCACACGTCCGTTTTTTTTTTACTTTTTTTTTTTGCGGATCTCTGTGTCCGATCCTGAAAATTAAAAAACAGGCCTTATTTGTGTCCCGTGTTTGCGGTTTTCTCTCACCCATTCTAGTGTAAGGGTCCACATCAAAAACGGACAGCACACGAAAGCCACTAGGATCAGTGTTTTGCGGTCTGCAAACCAGAAACGGTCGTGGGCATGATGCCTTAGTACAAGAAATTATACTGTTGTATTATAGAAGTGCTAAAAATATGCAGTAAGCAGTCTAGCGCACAGTTGCTAACAGACTTATCAAAACCTTTAAGGTACTATGAACTCCTTCAAATCACTGTATAACTGTTTTTTTTATCTTTTTTTTTATTTTTTATAATAGTACATTTGTCCTCCCCAACGCCTGTTACATCATATCGATGCTCCCCTCACCGTCCAGAAAGCTTCTTATTCCGGGCCGCTGTTCGAGAAGAAGTCAAGAAAAGTGAGACCTTTCAGACCTTTGCATATGCACATTGTAAAATTGACGATACTTTTATTTCACTATAAGTGTTAGTTATATATTTGTGCACACTTTTGGTGGATTTCTAATATATTTACTCTATTATATTATTGTGTTATAAACACTAAAAAAAACACATTTTTAAAACACAATGTAAATAATTTTTACACATCTTATTCACATTCGTGTAGCGTGGTTGCTGCCGTTATACTGCTGTGACAAAAAGACACATTGAAGAACTCCCAAGTGTCTTTGACTTTAGTAATACAGCAGTACATCCGAGTGTAATATGGTTTCCACAATATCTTCTGTTGTTAACAGGTAACACCCCTCCTCCTGCTGTTGCTTCTAGTGATTGTACAAACTCCAGATCGGAGCACAGCTTCACAATTCGGCAAGAGGAGTTAGACATAACAGAGCAACTCAGAAAGGTTTGTAAAAGCAAATCTCTAAATACCAGCTTTACTACAAGGTACTGATTCTACATGATTGACTTTAAATGCTATTGGCACCTTTGACATGGGAAAAAGTATTTTTCCAAAAGTTAGTGGCTACCTTGAGTTAAAAAAGTTGCACTGTTTCAGGCTACAGTCTTCGTTCGTTCATTCCTTCGTTCGTTCGTTCCTTCGTTCGTTCCTTCGTTCATTTTAGACCCCCTGATATGTGTGCAACGTAATTCTAGTTTCACATTTTTCTCATGTTGGTGTGTCCCTTCCCAGTAATACATGCTGCATGTGAGTTCTATGTGCCCAGGATGCTGCTGCTTTTACCAGCTCTCATTTATAAGCACTGCTTCCTCCCTGTACTGCTTCCTCCTCCTAGAGCCTATGAGAGATCTCTTCTCCTTTGTGCTGACACCCTGATGCTGAGGAGTGTGTGATTTTTGCCCTTCCCCTCCCCTGCAGTCTGTAATGAGTGCACTCCTTTCTTTACACTCATACCCAGCCTGTGTGATCTCTCCCTCTCCCCCTCTGCAAACTGCTTGTGTCTGTTGTTTTTATTATCTACACTCTGCTACTGACCACCTGTGTAATCTGCCCTCTCTGAAGACCTGGATGCTTTCCCCCCTCTTCACACTCTGATCTACCATGTACTGCCTCCTCCCCCTCACTGCTTCTATCTCTAAATCTGAGAGAAGGGAGGGGGAGAGCAGAGAGAGAGACTACACAGCCAGGAGTAGTTTGCTGTCAGCTTTATGTCAGAAATAGTAGGACAACCAGCCAGGTTAAGGAGTTGCACAGACTCTACAGCATCAAAATGGTTGGACATTTTTAATGATGACTATTTAAAAAGTTGCTTTTAGGAAGCAAATTAACAATTAAGAAAAAAAATTCAGTTAAATAATGTCCATAACCGTCCAGGCAGAGGACCAAACTTTTTGCACCTTGCAAAAAACTTTCAAATACAATAGGTCTTATTGAGCCACTCTAAATATTAAAAGTGAAAAACTTTTAAATATGACTGAGGTATGGCTTTTACAGTAGTGTCAACTGCCAGTTATATGGTATTTACCCTGATACCTCTTTGTTATCTTTGGTGCCCAACAATAGCTGCAGAGTTCAGTGGGCCAAAGAGTCACAAGTGGCTCGGAAAGCCACCAGTTGGGGAATATTGCTTAAACCTTTCCCGCTGCAGCCATTTTTCATGAGGGCTTGATTTTTTTCATGGCACCATTTATTGTACCATATAATGTACCAGGAAACAGGGAAAAAATTATTTGTGGGGTGGAAAATTAATAAAACCGCAATTTTAACCGTTTTTTGAGCTTTGTTTTTACGATGTTCATCATGCAATTAAAACGTCATGTTAACTATATTCTGCGGGTGAATACAATTACGGCGATATTAAATTTATATTTATTTTTTTATGTTTTACTACTTTTGCAAGGAAAAAACTGATTGTAGAAAATAAAATTTATTTTGTGTCGCCAATTCTCAGAGCCATAATTTTTTTTTATTTTTCCGTCGATTTGAGTGGTATAAAGGCTTATTTTTTGCGGGACGAGCTGTAGTTTTTAATGGTACCATTTTGGGATACATGCAAATTATTTTGATCACTTTTTTTTGTTCAATTTTTCGTGGGAGATGGAGTGACTAAAAAACAGCGATTCCGGCGGTTAACTTTTTTTATACGGCACTCACCGTGTGAGTTAAATGTTGTATTGTAATAGTTCAGACTTTTACGGATGTGGCGATAACAATTTTTTTTTTTTTTTTTTTTTTTTTTTTTTTTTTTTTTTACAATGCTTTAGGGGGAAAATGAGAGTTTTTTTTAAACTTTTTAATATTTTTTTTTTGTACATAAAAAAAAAAACGAACAGATTTTGACTTTTGTTTTTTTTACTAGTTCCCCTTGGGGACTTGAACCAGCGATCATTGGAATGCTTGCACTAGATACTACAATGCTAATGTATTGCAGTAGATCGTGTTTCTGACGGCTTAATAAGAGTACAAAATGGCAGCCTTCATTAGGCCCCCAGGCTGCCATGCCAACCATCGGCACCAGGCGATCGCATTGCGGGGGGCCAATGGACTGTCGGGGGTCGCTATTGACCGCAGCATCTAAGTGGTTAAACAAGCGGGATCGCGCTCGAGCATGATCCTGCTTGTTACAATGAAGTGGCAGCTATAACATAGAGCCGACACCCATGTTGTATGGAGTGGGCGGAGTCTGTGAGCCCGCTCCATACTTCCCCCTACCCGGCTATGACATAAGTATACGTCATACGTTGGGCAGGGGTTAAAGACAATACATCCTCCCGTTTTATTTTATATTTTCTCTATTGCACTAACGCCTCCAAATTAAAACCCATTATTTCTTGCATTTGCTTTATATTTAAAGGCATTTACATTATCATTTATCCCATAATAAATGCAGAGCCGATGTTTTTGGTTTCAAATTTTTTTTTATTTTAAAGATTCTCTCTTTCTCTTAGAATATAGAATCACGGTTAAAGGTGACACTTCCCAGTGACCTGGGAGCGGCTCTCACAGATGGTGTGGTTTTGTGTCATTTAGCCAACCATGTTCGCCCAAGATCAGTGCCGAGTATACATGTTCCCTCACCTGCTGTTGTAAGTACGGTTATTGGTTTGTAGTGCACACTTTAAACTACAATAAAAAATATTGCTAGGTCACTAGTAACAGTCCTTGTCTATCTTCCATAGCCTAAGCTCAAAATGGCAAAATGCAGGAGAAATGTTGAAAACTTCCTGGAAGCCTGCAGAAAAATTGGAGTTCCCCAGGTAAAAAACAAACCAAAAAAACAACAGTATTTTATGTCCATTCTGTTACACTGGTATGACATTCACTTTTTGTATTGAGAGTACATTTTGTGTCCGCATTTTCTTGCTGTCGCTTTGACCTTTCAATACAGTGGAATTGAAAAAAACGTAGAATAGTTTCACCTTTACATCATCTGACTTCAAAACTTTTTGTTACAACTATTACTCTTTCTCCCTCCTGACTTCAACATTGTGTGATATGTTTCCTATCTAACAATGCAAGTTCACTTTGGGCCTACAACTGAAGCGGTCTATACAAGAATTCGGCGGTATTGGCCGACGATCTAATGTATACAGGGGACCGCATGTGTCAGGGGTAAGAGGGGTCGGGCATGTTGGGTTTCAGTATGCCCGATCCTTTGTTCCCGCAAGAAAAAAATCATTTTCTGGAGGTGACTGGCAGTGGCTTCTTCCTATTGCCCCATTGAAATAAATTTAATTTGTAGGCAACTACAGTGAGTTTGATATCAAAGTGGAGCAGGGCCGCTGGGTGAATGTCAGTCTGGCTGCTAACAGGAGCAATTTTTTTTTTTTTAACAAAATAATAGGGGGTTGCTCATTAAAAAGAAAATACTCTAATATGTAATTGTGTTGAGCTTGTCATGGACATAACTAAACTTCTCTAGAATAGACATTCGGACATTGGTTATTGTGCTCGGTGAAGGTCGGAGATAAATTTCCCAGGCTCGTATATCATATTACATGAAACCACTTACCCTCTAATACTCGCGTTTTCCATAAGTTATTGAGAGCTATGAACATTAACTGCTTTATTATGTCTATTTTTTACCCTCCCCTTGTTTTCTTATTTCTCTTGTCGGCAGTCAAGTGTCTAACTGCATGATGGTGTTTGCATGACTGACTCTGCTTTCTGTTTTTCCCCTCCTGCTCACCCCCTCTGGACAGGACAAAGTTTGTCTCCCTTCAGACATTCTCCAGCTAAACCTCTGCAGCATTAAGGGGACTCTGGAAAGTCTCCTCTCCTTTGGAGAAGGCTCACAAGCACCTGCTCTTTCCTCCCACCTCCTGGGCTTTGGGGTTTTCTACTGCACCCTTATGCTTCTCCTCTTCATGCTCTATCGCTGGTTTCTTACCTCCTGGACCCAGGCGTGAAGAGGCAGGGTTATCCGCTTACTAACTGTTGATGGGTTGGGTCTGTTCTTGATCCTGCAACTATGAATTCTTCTACAAACCTCTATCTGAAGCACAATGCCAGTGTTACCCCATCCAGAACTGTAATCCATGGCCAATGAACATGATAATACCCCAGGATGCAAATATTGCGACCTCTACGTCTATGAGCTATGCTGCACAGCCAGCTTTAACCATTACATAGTTATTTCTTCATGCCAATAAGAAATAATGACTCACCCAGGTTACTTTTGACTAATAGCCACACTATGTGCGTTACATGCCATTTGTGGCAATTGCTAAGTTTTATATTTGGGATAAAGGAACATTCGTCACTCCGTAAGCAAAAAAGGTCTTTGGTTCAGTAGCTGATTTCTCAGAGCTGGCTGCATCCTTCATGTGCCTTCATGCCAATGTTGGCAGTAGTTATTTTCCAAGTTTGATAAAGCAAAAAACATTGGTTGCATTCTGAGAATACATGGAAATACCCTATACCAAAGGCTCATCAGTCTGACTGAAATGAAACGGAACAAATAAAGGGCTGCGTTTTATTGGTTCTTCTGCTTCAACCTATTTTAGTAAAAGCCAACACCACAGGACCGAGTCCACATTAAAGGAGCACAAAATCTAATTTCAAGGCTTATAAATTCACCCTGCTGTGAGCCCAAACGGAGAGCCTCTCGGTAAAATCTATGCATTACATGGTCCGCCATTCATGAATGGCTATTATGTTATGCTACGTTTTCCCTGCAGCAGTCACAGCAGGGAAATGTATAGTCAGACGTGGCTTCCCCTGTCAACAGCTGATCTATCTTAAAACAGTTTGTCTTCGTAAGGCATCTTCTTTAAAAGCTTAGTTGCCCTTAAACTTTTGACCGGTCAGTGACATTTTAGAACTTTTGATCGGTGGGGGTCCGAGCACTGAGACCTCCACCAATCGCTAAAACAAAGTGGCAGAAGCGCTCGGGTGAGTGCTGTTTCGCTCAGTTTCTTATTGGCTATTCTTGGAAAGATGTGCGAGCGGTATACAGGCTCATTGGAAAGTCTGAGTCCGTACACCGCTCGCTTGGCTTTCCGAAGAAAGCCGATCAGAAATGAAACCGCACAGAGCTTACCCGAGCGCTTCTGCCACTTCGTTTTACCAAACGGTGGGGGTCTCAGAGGCTTTAATTGGTGGGGGTTCAAGCACTGACCTGTTAAAAGTTTTTTTTAAAAGTTTAGTTACCCCTTAAGGACTTTTGAGACAATGCAGCTTTAAATAAAGGGTTAAAAGCAGGTGTATAGCCCCATTTACCAGAGCTTGGGGATGCTGTTTGATGCTTTCTTAGTAGTCCTGAAAAGGATGTATAAGTGGTGTTTCATGAGGAGAGCTGCTTACGGACGTGACTGCCCACGAATCACTGCTCCTGTATCCTTTCCAGGAATTTTAATTGGCTGTGCTTATAGATATCCTGCACATTAGATATTTGTTGGTGGATCCTGCGATTTTAAACAGTTCACCTCTGACGTCTCTTGTATCAGACAGTTGAATTTTCGCATGTCTGATCCTTTGTTTCTCTCAGGGATAAGCCAGAGGTGATGGCAGCCATTTATTCCCCACCACCTATAGAAATAACATGTATGCTCTTCCGAGCAGAATGTCCATGTTTATTGGCAGAATTAGGAAACATGTTGGCTGGCAGGTGTCCTATGTTTATGAACAAAGAAATATAAACCTAAATGCGACTATAGTTGTGAGGTTTATGTATTCAGCCAACTATTTTGGTGGTGGTTAGCCAATAACTTTTTCTTTTTCCCCCCTCTGGCGCCTAGGAACCAGTTTGTAAGTGAAGTGCTTGAATGTCCCTTTTACTCTAGCTTCACAATGGTTTTGGTGAAATTGTATTGCTAAGAATATTTGTGCCTTGTTCTTGGCGTCAACTTGTTAAAGCTCCAAAATGACAAATTTCTGAAGTAACAGTGACAAATCTTCACGTTTTCTTTTATTTACATTGATTATCCATTAATAGGGCAAGTGTCTATATTTTAGCAAGCAGCAGCCTACTCTAGCCGAGCGCCTCTAAAGGTGGCCGGACACATTAGATGGAAGTTGGTTAATGGTTTACGCTGAGGCAGACGTACACATTTTAGATTGAATTGGCCATTACAGTTGCTCAAATTAGCTATACATGTTCTATTACACCAGGCGAGTAATGGCCGATGTATTGCCAGAAGTGATGTCATGATAATGAGGTGAAATTCCACGGCCACCCGTGGGTTAGCAAACGAACATTACATATTACACACGTCTACTCTGCTACCACGTGGGTTGGTTTTTGATGACTGACTGTGCGTTTATAGACAGAGTACCCTATATACACAACTACTAGTGACAATTGGACAAAAATGTCAAACATTGCAAATTACTTTTCAGAAGAGGAGTCTATCATTGATAGGATTATACCCGTTCAATATGATTAAAATTGTTCTTTTTCATCAATTTTGTTCTAATGTGTATGGCCACTTTAATAATCTAGCCTAATCTGAACGCAGATTATCTAGTTTAGTGTTTGAGGACTGCGTATGGTGAGCTCCACCTAGTATCATGTATTGGCAGTGAGGGTTTATAAAAGAAGAGTATTTTACTCGGTGGTGCTATTTCAAGCCAATGATCGGGTGAACAAGCGTTCATGCCACCGCTCGTTCCCGATTTATTGTCCTGTGTGAACAAGGCAGTAATCCGCCGATAAAGGAGCAAATACTTGTCTGTCGGCTGATCGGATTTATTTTGTGGCCAGAAAAGTGGTCACTAGTCGGCAGCACGTCTTCCCATGCAAACGGGATGTGCTGCCGACAAGATGCAAAATGTATGGGGTCGAGCGATCGTCCCCATACTTGCAATCTTTGCTCCGTTTAAAAGGAGCAAATAAGCGTCTATTGACATACAACAGTTTTTTTTTTTCGGTGTTTGTTCCCCTTAAACACTGGCTATTTATACATTAAAGCAATAGAAATGACTCCTGAAGTGAATTATGCTGAAAGTGTTTGGAAGACCGCATCCTACAGTGTAGACCAAATATATTGCCAGGCTTTACGTATCACACTCTACCTCAACTGAGGATTGATGTCAAGCACAGTGTTGCTGCATTGATTTATGCAGCTATCCGTACCTACAGCCTTTCAGTTACAGAACTATATAGCAACAGAACAGTATTCCCAGAGTAAAGGCAAGATTAACCGGGGTTTACGTGCTAGAAATCCATCCTATCTAAAGATAAATGACCCGTAGTGATCGATACCTTTGTTATTCAAAGTGGGACAAGTTAGACATTTGTGGTGTCAGAGAGGCATTATCAATGTTTCATGTTTTGAAGAAAATGATCATATTGTATAACAAACAAAAAAAACCACACAATTTACAATGACAGATTATAATTGGATTGCAGGTCAGATTTCAGCAAGTAGACCCGGGCTAACTGTCGGTTTCCGGTTTATGAAGTGATCACGCGTTTCAGAAACAGTTGCTTATTCCATATAGTAACACTAGCAGATGGCACGTGGACGAAAGTGGGGGCTTGTGTGCCTTACTCATTCTAGCCACATATATGCTGCTAAGATTTCTCTCAGACCTTGTTAGCATGGGAAGTGAGGCTCGGGCTCCACTAGAACTAGAATTATAGAAACGTCGCTTGCAGCTTTTTTTTTTTTTACCCATAGGGAACAATTGAAGTTGATTTTCCCACAATTTCTTTTAGCCGCTGTGCAGCCCCAGCCTTCTTCTCAAGCATAATGTATGGTATTATAGACTGTTAGAAACAAGTGGGAATGCAGAGCACTGATGTATAATGGTTTCTTCTACAGCTCCTTACCAATTGCACTTTGTTTTTTGCTGAAGTTTTGTAAATAAATTTTGCTACTGACCTAAGTGTCGTCTTTCCTGTATTCCTTGCTTTCTCTTTTTGGGTTGCAAAAATGTTACTTTTTCGATCACCGCTAAGCTTTGTTCACATCTGTGTTCCGGTTTTCATTGTTCTGCTCCGTCATAGAAGCAGAACTAAAAAAACGGACGTGCCAGATCTGTCGCATGACGGACGCTAAAGACTTCCATCATGGTGGCTGTAGTTTTCCGGTATTTTGGACCAGATCCGCGACAGAGGCACCTAACCGCACAGATCCTTACATACTTAGGTTGAAAAAGACACATGTCCACATTTCATCTTTCCATACACTACACATTTAATCGCATTAGACGGTAGAGATTTCCCACCAGCATAGACTTGATAGCCCTGATTTTGGCCCTGATGGCCATCATTGTTTTGAGCATAGTGTTATTTTTATAATTTTTGTTTTGTTTTATTTCTCCTATGTTTGTTTTTTTTTTTTTTCCCCTCCATCCTGTTCCCCCTTCTCATTACTTTCATGTCCAGGATCGCCTGTGTCTGCCTCCGCACATCCTTGAAGAGACCGGATTAGTGGAAGTAGCAGGAACGGTGCAGGCCTTGTTGGCTCTTGCACCACCAAAGCCGCTTTCCCCCACCAGTGTGTGAATGCCATGCTATCTACAGGCTCCTCATTCTGTGTACCACTTCTGCATCCTGCTTTTCACTAAAGAGGCCTGCAGATATCAAGCACGTAAGGGAATTTTCACGCACATTCTCAAATTTTGTTCACAAAAGGTTTTAATTGAATTTTACAATTCTTTTTAGTAGCCACTCAATGTTCTGCATTCATTATCAATGTTATAAGCACTTTCTAAAAAAAAAATGAAATACTGTTTTGGATTGTTCAACTAAAATCATGCCCAACCAATGAAGGGGCTATAAAGACATCAAAGAAGTGCAATATTCAACTTCTTATGACTGACGCCAGTGATGGGAAAGCCATTCTAAAGCCCTGCAAAGGAACAAGTTATTTATTTTATTTTATTTGTTCCCACCTATGGTGAAGTCCTTTTATTGTTCATCCCAATGGAAGGAAGTCTGCAGTGTGCCTGAGCAATTGTAAGCATTCCCTGAACAATCTGCAAGGACAATCTAACGCATACATTCTGCACCAAGAGTTTGTGTTTAAGATGTTGGGAATATCAAGGTAATAAAGAAAAAGTAGCATTATGCACTTCTCCGGAGGCCGGCGACATGAAGATTACTGACTGATGTATCTAAGTTAAGGCGGCCATGCACAAAATAATTTCCCTGGTTTCATTTGCAGAAGTTGAATTTGGAATAAGACCTAAAAACTGACTCCTAAAGGGACTGAACCTTTCCTTGTATGGACATATTAACCTGATGTTCTTGGAAGTTGAATTCCTGGACTGTCGAGTTAGTAGAGTAATTGTTTTTTGTTTTTTTATTTATGCTTTTATTTATTTTTTATTCTTTCAAGCTTTGATAATTCCAGTCTTTGATCATAGTGAACAAATTATAGGAAAGGGACTCATTTGTCACAAGGAGTTCTTGTAAATAAATATTACATGTTGCACGGATGATCATTTGCAGAAAAAAGCTTCACAGGACATCAGTGCAATCCGTATAGATTACATAGCCGTGTCTCATATAATTAGACCATCTGCCGTTGAGCTAAAAAAAAATCATCATCCCTAAAGCCTGTTCTGTTTAAAGAGGCTCTGTCACCAGATTAAAAATGCCCCATCTCCTACATCATTTTATCAGCGCTGGAATGTAGTTAAAAGCAGTGTGTTTTATTTTGAGAAACTATCTTTTTTCAGCAAGTTATGACCTTTATTACATTTATGCAAATTAGTTTCTTGATGCCCAAGTGGGCGTTTTTTAACTTTTAACCAAGTGGGTGTATTACAAAGAAGTGTATGACGCTGACCAATCAGCATCATACACTTCTCTCCATTACACCGAAGCTTGTTTCACTGAATAGCGTGATCTCGTGTGACGTCACTTCCGCCCACATGTCCTTCGTCTCTAGGGAGTTCTATATGGTTACCTGCACTGTGTGATGCTGCCTCCTCCGCTGCTGCTGCAGATCCGACGATTGTAACTTCTCATACGCCTGGAGACAATCTATGTTCAGTCTTCAGACGCAGGGATGAAGGACCTGTGGGCGGAAGTGACGTCACAGCGTGGTCTCGCGAGATCACGTTCAGTGAAACAAGCTTGGGTGTAATGAAGAGAAGTGTATGATGCTGATTAGTCAGCGTCATACACTTCTTTGTAATACGCCCACTTGGTTAAACGTTAAACGCCCACTTGGGCATTAAGAAACTAATTTGCATAAATGTAATAAAGGTCATAACTTGCTGAAAAAAGATCGTTTCTCAAAATAAAAAAACACTGCTGTTAACTACATTCCAGCGCCGATAAAATGATGTAGGAGATAGGGCATTTTTAATCTGGTGACAGAGCCTCTTTAAGGACTTGAACTATAGCTGGTAATCTGACTTAGATTTTCTTATGATGAATATGACCATGCTCTATGTAAATTGTATCTCCAATAATTTCCCCTTGTGGACTTTTACATCAATGGTTTACAAAAGTAATATACATTTCAAATTGAATTTTCAGTTTAAATTTTCTACATAACCTTCTCTCCTACAATTCCCTGTAAAATTATTTTAGTATAGACTTTTCTCCATGCTGCACCTGGCTTTCATGCACCACCCCCGCCTTAACTCTGAAGTCACTAAAGCAGCGCAAAAGGTGATTTGGGTATATACAATTGGAAAGCTTTATTAAAAGGTCCCCACAAGAAGATAAAATACTTTGTGGGAACTATTCCGAGCCCTCTACAAAACAAACATTTCTACACCTGTTTTCTGGCATACAAAAGGGCCAAAAAGTCACAATTTGAGATTATGGCCTTTTACGCCACACTCGCGAAGGCGGGCGTGGCCACCAAAGCCCAACAAATTTATTATTTATGGCAGAAATCTGGTGTAAATTTAAGGTGGAAATCTAAAGAAAAATTAAAAATAAATTCTATTCACTTCACCACTTATCTTCTCCCCTCTCTTATCACTCCAGCACCGCTCATACAAGGACTTGACGCCGGGCAGCGTGGGGACGTTGTATGCGACACAGCACTATATAAGGACTCGCATATAAGGACTGGACGCTGCTCGGCATCAAGACCTTGTACAAGTGGCGCTAGAAGGAATGAGGGAGCTGGAGAACAGCATCAGCATCACTGAGGTAAGTATGTGTGTATTTTTTTTTTACTGTAATGTGCAAAGTGGGTAGGAATGGATGACGCATGGTCACGGTCGTTGCACCACAATTGTAGTGCACAACCCGGCCGAAAAATGTGACACATTTATAAAGAGGCTTTTTCTTTATAAATTTGTCGTGGTGTACTCCAATTTTTCCTGCTAATAAGACTGGCCAGTATTAATACATTTCCCCCATTGGCTTTTCTTTTTATCTTACCAGTAAGGCCTTATTCACATGAACGTGTTTAACGTCCGTGATACGCACGTGAAAATCAAGCGCGTCGCACGGACCTATGTTAGTCAATGGGGCCGTTCAGACATTCCGTGATTTTCACGCAGCGTGTGTCCGCTGCTTGAAACTCACGACATGTCCTATACTTGGGCGTTTTTCGCGCATCACGCACCCATTGAAGTCAATGGGTGTGTGACAATCACGCACACCACACGGAAGCACTTCCGTGTGTCGCGCAACAGTAGATCAAGAAATGAAGGGAAAAATAAAAGCACTTCATTTCTTTTTCTGAACATCAAAACTGCGTGTCATAAGGATGGCATTTGCGTAAAAATCACGCAGCCAACACTGATGACACACGGAACTGCAACGCGCAAAAAACGCACATGTTCGTGTGAATAAGGGTATGTTCACACGGCAACGCCAAATACTTCTGAAATTACGGAGCTGTTTTCAGGCGAAAACAGCTCCTGAATTTCAGATGTTTTTGCAAGTGCACGCGTTTTTCGCGGCGTCCATTACGGACGTAATTGGAGCTGTTTTTTAATAGTCAATGAAAAACTACTCCAATTACGTCCCAAGAAGTGACATGCACTTCTTTGAGGCGGACGTCTTTTTACGCGCCGTCTTTTGACAGCGACGCGTAAAAATACACCTCGTCTGAACAGAACATCGTAAAACCCATTGAAATCAATGGGCAGATGTTTGCAGACGTAATGGAGCCGTCTCTTCAGGCGTAATTCGAGGCGTAAAACCCCTGAATTACGTCCGTAAATAGGCCGTGTGAACATACCCTAATAGTGAATGAAGCAGCTCCCCCTCCCCTCTCTTTAGCAAGTCCCAGAAAGACCTAAACCACCAATCCGCATTGGAATTACCTACAACCAAATCAACCATTGTCACCCCCACGGCCTTCTCTATAAAAATATAATACAGGGTTGTTGTCTGTTCTATATTCAACTCAAGAGGAAAGGATCATGGTAGAGAATATAAGGAAAACATTCCCTAAAGAAAGGTTTGAGAATTTTTTGAAAACGTAATGGAAAACCGTCCTGTATTAAGGTCACGTGAGGCCTATGTCTGAAGCTTAGGGAAACTAGTTCTGTTTTCCCACACTAAACTTCATTGAATGTTATAATGCTTAGTAGTTGAACCACTTTAAACAGTTGGATTTACTGCCATAGAATAATTTTCTGTAGTGTCAGTGAATATGGCCTTCTGGGTATTCTATCTAGAAGATCCCTCTTGCAGAGTTATTTATCTTCGATATTTGGAGCACTGACATATGATTCTATCTGTATTTCGATTTTGTATGTCATCCATGATATACCCTCGCTAGTTACTATAGAAGTGAATGCATATCTCGATATCCATACTGCAGGAAGACTGGCGTATAACAGGCGGTTTCCTTCTAGGACAGTTAACTGGTCTTTTACTGTCAATTTCTTTTGTTATTTACCATCATATTTACATAGATGAAATACAAATGTGTACACGACCTTCACATATTTGATGTCTTGTATAATTGTAATTTTTTTGTGCCTATCATATCTATGATATCATCTGTGCTCGTGTTCCTCATCGAACTGCATATATTGCCCTACACATTTTTCAGACCTTGTACATGATTTAAAATACAGACACCCTATGTGCAGATTTTACTATTTTAATATACTAAATATGTTGGTCTATTCGATATAACTGTAAAAGAGATTACTTCTATTAGAAATTAGTTGATGTAATATATTTTTGTGCATTTTTTGTCATTGATTTCCATTGTAAAATGTCTGAAGAAAAAGATTAAGTACAAAATACTCCACAATTTTGAGTGTTAATGGCTGTTTATTGGGGATTTTGTAACGGATAACAATCCTTCGTTTCCCTACTTGCTGCAAGTGATTTTTGGGTACCCGCCTCTGTGTGTATATATTATTTTTTTCTTAAATTGCCAGATGAATACAGCCATCCCTCAAAGGTAGTTTGAGCCCCACAGGTTTTAATTGTTCATTTGTAAATGTTGGTACTTAAGTTATGGCATAACCAATCAGAATATCTCAATACATGGCACAATTTGTAAGCTAGAATTAAAAGGGTTGTCTGAAATTAGATTTTGTCTCCCAGAAACAGTGCCACTCTTGTCCATGGGCTCTGTCTGGTATTGCAGCACAGCCCCATTCCCACTGAAGGAAATCAATGGGCTGTCCATGTAATGCCCAGACATGATGCTCGTTGTGGCCACGCTGGCTGATGAGGGGCTAAATGGAAGACCCCCCCTGTTATCTAGAAGTGCCCTAACAGCGTTTTTAAGAGTGAGTTTTGTAAACTATACAACTCATTAAAGTAATTGGTCGAAATAATCACCCTTTTTGTTCCTTTAGTCAACAGTAAAAATGTAGTAATGTATCTTATGTCCAAAAAAATACTTAGGCTTTACTCAAACGTGTGTGATATGAGCCGTAAGAAACGCCACCTGTTCACAGCCAATTTGCACCCGTGAGGGACCCGTCTTCATGGATCCCTAATAGAATTGTCTATTGAGGGATTCATGAAAATGGACAAAAATTGGACCGTCACACGGTTCTTTAAAAGAACGGCCGTGTGAATAGCCCCATAGAAATACATGCAGCCATGTGACGGCCGTGTGAATAGCCCCATAGAAATATATGCAGTCATGTGACGGCCGTGTGAATAGCCCCATAGAAATATATGCAGTCATGTGACGGCCGTGTGAATAGCCCCATAGAAATATATGCAGTCATGTGACGGCCGTGTGAATAGCCCCATAGAAATACATGCAGCCATGTGACGGCCGTGTGAATAGCCCCATAGAAATATATGCAGTCATGTGACGGCCGTGTGAATAGCCCCATAGAAATACATGCAGCCATGTGACGGCCGTGTGAATAGCCCCATAGAAATATATGCAGTCATGTGACGGCCGTGTGAATAGCCCCATAGAAATACATGCAGCCATGTGACGGCCGTGTGAATAGCCCCATAGAAATACATGCAGCCATGTGACGGCCGTGTGAATAGCCCCATAGAAATATATGCAGTCATGTGACGGCCGTGTGAATAGCCCCATAGAAATACATGCAGCCATGTGACGGCCGTGTGAATAGCCCCATAGAAATACATGCAGCCATGTGACGGCCGTGTGAATAGCCCCATAGAAATATATGCAGTCATGTGACGGCCGTGTGAATAGCCCCATAGAAATACATGCAGCCATGTGACGGCCGTGTGAATAGCCCCATAGAAATACATGCAGCCATGTGACGGCCGTGTGAATAGCCCCATAGAAATACATGCAGCCATGTGACGGCCGTGTGAATAGCCCCATAGAAATACATGCAGCCATGTGACGGCCGTGTGAATAGCCCCATAGAAATACATGCAGCCATGTGACGGCCGTGTGAATAGCCCCATAGAAATACATGCAGCCATGTGACGGCCGTGTGAATAGCCCCATAGAAATACATGCAGCCATGTGACGGCCGTGTGAATAGCCCCATAGAAATACATGCAGCCATGTGACGGCCGTGTGAATAGCCCCATAGAAATACATGCAGCCATGTGACGGCCGTGTGAATAGCCCCATAGAAATACATGCAGCCATGTGACGGCCGTTAAAAAAAACAAAACGTCCGTGACACGGACGATTTACACATTCGTCTGAATAAGCCCTTAAAGGGACCAGAGAAAATTGCTCTTCTAAATCCGTATTCAGCAATAAAATGAGTATTGTTTTTGCTAATGCACTCTGTAATAACAGAATAGTTCCACTTTATGTTTTTTATAAATGTTACTTACGCCAATAGGCGCTTACTACATCACCATTTGTGTAGTCACTACCATAATCCTGGTAATAATTGATCTATAATAGTGTAGAATAGTACACTTGACAATCTCACATCTATCAAACGAGACGCGCAGCAGAAAAGTGGAGTAACGTGCGTTATAAATAATGTGCTTCATGTTTAATATCCACCTTTTTTTAATCTTGTATTGTGAAAAAATGCATCAAAGGAGTGTGATTAAACATGACCGGCAATTCTGGAAATCATTGTATAATTTAGGCATTTTCTGCTTACATTTGACATGTGCCCCCCCCCCCCCCCCGCATCCACAGGTTCCCAGTGACCAGACGTTTGGCAAAATATTGTGCTTTTGGCGTAGGTTTGGGTGGTATTTTTTGGAGTGGAGACTTTTCAAATAAGAGACATCCCGCAAAGAAATGTATATCGCTTGGTATACCTCTGGAGCGATGTAAGCAACTGTACGGTATACAGTTGCATATGCTTGGGCTTTACGTTCACATGCATTGTTAGTGTTTCTAGGCATACGTACCGCATAAAGCCAAAATGTCATGTGAACAAAGCCTTATAAAAAGTTATTTTTTTAATCTAATTAGTCCCAGTTCACACTTTACATGTTGATGACTTTTTTTTTAAGCCAAATCTAGGAATGAATCAAACAATTGTGAATAATAAAATGTTTAATGTTAAAATGTAAAATTATACTCCTCCCTTTAGGATTCAGTCCTTCTTTTGGCTTAAAAAAAATAATATAAAAATTGTGAAAATGAGAACTGGCCATAAAACAATTCCCGGTGGTCCATTGTTGAGACTAATTAACATTTGTAAAGTTATCCATAATAGTGTGGCATGTGACAACTATGCTCTTAAAGCAATGTACAATTTTATTCAGAGACTTCTGCCTAGACAAGCACTTTTTATTGTCCTCGCTACTTAGAAGGGTTTCCTAAATAACTTGCCACTGTATTTCAATGGAACTGTCTAAGAGTAAAAAAAGGTTCTATTTAAAAAAAAATATTTGGAGGGGGGGGGGGGGGTGTTCCAGAAACGGTGCCACACATGTCAATGGGTGGTGTTTAGTATTGCAGTTCTGCCCTATTTACTTTATATAGGGATGAACTGCAATTACCGCTCACTGCCCATGGACAATTGTGACTGTCTCTGGGGAAAGAAGCAGACCCTTTCTAATCCTGGACAATCCCTTTAAGTTAATTTGCTGCAAATGTTGCTGTAACTGACAACTGACTTCTGACTTTTATGCTGGCCAGGTAAAACTGCATGCAGACACATACTGATCTTTAGGTGGTACCAGCAGTCTTCTGTGTGGTGCAGAACTGATCAGGAAAGCTATGACCCCCCCCCCCCCGCCCCATTACCAGTGTGGCATATAAGATGTACAGATGGACAAGGTAGGATGGGGAATTTAAACTTCGTAAACTTTATATACGGTTCGCAAGGTTTTATGCTTGTTCATTTTTGTAAATACATTCCATGATTTTAAGATTGTTAAAAGTTTATATTTGTGTCTGTACATCTAGTAGTTTCTCCTCAATCGTTTACTGTTTGTGTTCTTCCTCTGAGTGATACATGTGTTAAACGGAATAAAATGTACCTTTTCCAATATGTTTTCTGATATTTATTTGCTGCTATGAGGTGTAGTAATAAAACAATGTGTCTCCCTGCCGGACATAAGAATTTCCTTTAGGTAGGCAGGTATGTCCTATACACACTAGTTCTCAATGAATTAGAATATCATCAAAAAGTTAATTTATTTCAGTAATTCAATTCAAAAAGTGAAACTCATATATTATATAGATTCATTACACAGAGTGATCTATTTCCAGCATTTTTTCCTTTTAATGTTGACTATGGATAACAGTTAATGAAAACCCAAAATTGTGTCTCAGAAAATTAGAATGTTAAATAAGCCCAGTTTCAGAAATGATTTTTAATACCGAAATGTTGGCCTACTGGAAAGTATGTACAGTATATGCACTAAATACTTGGTCGGGCTCCTTTTGCATGAATTACTGTATCAATGCGGCGTGGCATGGAGGCGATCAGCCTGTGGCACTGCTGAGGTGTTATGGAAGCCCAGGTTGCTTTTATAGCGGCCTTCAGCTCGTCTGCATTGTTGGGTCTGGGGTCTCATCTTCCTCTTGACAATACTTCTGTGTGTGGTTTCTCTTTAAGCACTGACTCCAGCCGCAGTCCACTCCCCAGATTCTTGAATGGCCTTCTCTTGACAATCCTTTCAAGGCTGCGGTTATCCCTGTTGCTTGTGCACCTTTTTCTACCACACTTTTTCCTTCCTCTCAACTTTCCATTAATATGCTTGGATACAGCACACTGAACAGCCAGCTTCTTCAGCTCCTTTTGTGGCTTACCCTCCTTGTGGAGGGTGTCAATGACTGTCTTCTGGAAAACTGTCAAGTCCGCAGTCTTCCCCATTATTGTGTAGCCTACTGAACCAGACTGTTGGACCATTTAAAGGCTTAGGAAACCTTTGCAGGTGTTTTGTGTTGATGAGCTGATTAGAGTGTGACACCATGAGTCTACGATCTTCAACTTTTACCCAATATTCTCATTTTCTGAGAGACTACATTTTGGGTTTTCATTAACTGTTAGTCATAATCTTCCACATTAAAAGAAAATAATGCTGGAAATAGGACACTCTGTATGTAATGAATCTATATAATGAGTTTCACTTTTTGATATTGTAATTCATTGAGAAGGACTAGTATATTCTATATGGTTAGCCTTCTCTAGAACCTCATTAACACTATAAAAGATAAACAAGACATCCAGATTTCCTGATTTTTATTCAGAATTTTAGCAAATTGGTGTGAATGAATGAAAAGGAGTCTATATGATTTACTCAATAGCAGGTTGACTTTAAAAACAATGTTGCACACATCGTGAGATTAAATCTATCCAATTTTTTCCCCTCAAGCATCGTTAACTATCATTTCTTGTTTTTACCTGCTTTTTTTGCTTTACCCTTTTTGCCAGTGTCTTTCCCTTTTTTGCCTTTTGTTTTAACATAAGGTCCCAAACTTTTCCGCACCATTGTGCCTCTCCACCAGGCTTGTATCTGAAAAGAGACGATTGTGCAGAATGTTAATGTGTTAAATATAGGTTTGTGTGTGCATGTGTAAAGAGGTGTGTACTCTGCCTAAGGTGCTTCACACACATATTGTTGTATAAATATCTGTGTCTGCTGACAGGATGCAGGGAAGCCACATTTTGATGAAAAATCACCCATTGCTTTAAACTTTTAACCTACCGGAAGGATTATAGAACCCTATAGTTGTAATTGTAAAAGAGGACAACCAGCAGCAAGGTCGTTGGATATAATCACAAGAATTATGAACATGTCCCTGAAAAGACTGAAGACTAAAGGAACTTATCTAGGTTCTAAATTTTTTTCTTTTTTTTTGTAATGGCTGCAAATAAGATAAATTAACAAAATAAGCTTACGTATCTCTTCCCCATGCGATCCAGTGCTGATGCTACGTCGGTACCTCGGGTGCTCATTTACATGCACTTAGCCCCGCTGAGTCCTCTGGCTGCGGCGGGGCTCAGCAGTTGTGTGGTATTTCTGGCATGATGCCACAATTACGATTTGTCAGCGCTGAACCCTCTGACTGCCGTGGTCATATGTTACGTGTGTAAACAGTCACTGGGAGTGCTGCTGAAGCGTTAGCGCTGGATCACCATGCGGAAGGATAGCGAAGTATTGCTTCTTTTGTTATTTGGTAATCCAGAACCCGGATTATCCCTTTAAGAAGGACATTCTGGAGAAACTCTATCCATACAAACACTTATCAATAATAATACAGTCCTGTTCACACAGTTTTTTGCAGGCAGATTTTGATCTGCCTGCACGCCGTTTGCCGCGCTTTTCATCCGCGGGCAAAAACGCTGCAAAATACGCTTTCTTTGCCTCCCATTGATGTCAATTGGAGGTCAGAGAGGTAAACGCCCGAAGATCGGGCATGTCTCTTTTTCCCACAAGATGGTTTTTCCGCTCGCGAAGAAAAAACGCCTCCACCTCCCATTGAAATCAATGGGAGGCATTTTCCACTGTTTTTTGGCACGTTTTCCGACGCGGTTTCCGTGTCAAAATCTCAGTGTGAACAGGGCCTAATAATTTCTACTATGCTTAATTAACAGCACAAAGTTATAGGCCAAATGTCTGAGGCTGCATTCCCTTGGATCTTATGGCAGCTTTTTTTTTTTTGTGATTTATGTGAAGTTCACTGTTCTCATTGAGACATAGGGCTCATGAATAAAAAACCGTTCTAGCAAGCAACCAGATTTCAGTTGTGCATTTTGATGTCCAGGACGCTGAAACAAATTTTTACTATTAGACAGTAGTCCATTAGTACATCATAAAAGCATTGGCCCACATTTCTTAACACTGAACATGACAGGAGGTGTCATGACGAGGCAGCAGCCCTAGGCTTTGGGCCTGTAACACCAAGCACTGGTAACAGAAGTAAGCTATTATAACAATATTTGTAAACGTACACAAAAGGGAGATTTACCAGAAGTAAAATATAAAAAACCCTTTTGAGTTTCCGGCTAGTTTACCTGAATTGCACTTGCTAGTTCCATCTTCTCCTGTTTCTTCTTCTGCTGGGCTTTCTCTTTCTCTAAGCGATCTTCAGTAATCACCGTCTCATACTCTTCAAACTGCAGGACACAAAACCAATGTTGTACAGACTATACAAGCTCACTAAGAATATACCTAGTGTGATCCAGCATACAGATTACAGCAAAACAGAAGAATAACCACCTACAGAATCGAGGGAGTAGAATTCATGGTCTTTCATCCATTCTATGAAATGTCTTGTTTTGCATCTTCTATTTGACATGCATGGAGAACAGTACAATGGTAGAGAATATATAAGTGAACCACCTATGTGTATTCAAAGTATGTGCTCCATTAACTAATTCTTCCAAAAGGGGTTGTGTGACACTATTGCATGAATGAAGTAAAACTAGGGCCTGGAAATAAAGGCCCTTACGCACACTACCGTATTACAGTGCTGTACAACTATCCAAGTTGTATGTAGCCATGATATGGTACCCATAAAAGTCTATGGGGGTCCTACTGTATCCCTTATTTCATATTGAATTGTTTTTTTTTTTTCCCCGTAGTATTCCATATGAATGTATGTGAGAAGGAAATCAAAAGAACACCAGGGGGGACATAAGAATGGAACAGTGATCTAATAGAAGTGTAATATTTAATCGGGAGACAACCCCTTTAAGTAGTTGGAAGCCATTGTATTGGGCCACAAATGCCTCATTCACATGGCAGTATTTTTTTTTTATTTTTTTTTATAAACGTCAATTTTTTTAAAGAATGGAAATGCAGGAAATAATGCAAAAGAAGGAAGAACGAGAAGGCTGGGTAACGCAGTACGCAAAGTGCATTGTGGGTGGGAAATAGGGGAGACAGAGTAAAACATGGTGGAGGGACAGAAGGGGGTTAGTAAAGAATATCCATAATTGCATTGGATGGAATATCACATAAGACAAAATCAACAAGTAAATAGAATCCAATATTAACCTGGAAATACAGAACAACTTGGTGAAATTCTGAAACTAGTTCATTGGTGCATGATACCGGAAAGGAGAAGTCCTAGGTGAGCCCACCTCATGTCTGCAATCAAGATCTACTGAGTAGGTTAGAGTTTAAGTATTAGAAAAGGTGCCCGCCCATTGGGACCATATCGCCTCGTATCGTGGGACTTTGTCTTCCAAAATAGCTACAATATGTTTAAAGTCTCGAATATCTCTGAATTTTTAAACTGTTTTCTGAATTAAAGGACACTTCCAACGGACAGTAATGGTCCACTTTGCAGCGGCAAGAAAATGTGTTAACTTTTATGTTGTTTTTTGGAGACATTTGGGATCGAAGTGTTAAGAAATGCTGAGCAGGGAGATAGGCTGACATAGTCATTTTTGCCTGCATCAACCTCTCCATACGTTTCCAATGTGCTTTAGCAATTGGCACGTTCACCAAATATGATACAATGTGCCAACCTCTCCACATTACGGAATCATAAGTTCGAATCACGTGGCAGTATTTGGAAGCCAAAACCAGGCTTGGAAGCTATACACAGAGAAAAAGATATAATGGATAGATTTGTACTACTTCCACGTTTTGCATCCACTGCTGGTCTTACGTTACAAATACTGACCAAAATACAGGCGTGTGAATGAGGCCTAACATCTAAAATGTCTTTCTGTATTATTGCTTAAACGAGATGATGTGGATGATTTCAACAGTTATCCTTACTTGCTTTGTTAGATCGCTGAGCAGTGAAAGATCATTTGTTCTAGATGTCTTCAGAGAGTTCAGCTCCGCCTGCTTCTCTTCTGTGTCTTTGTCATACTTCTCCATCCAGTACTCTAACTTCTCTTCTAGTTCCTGATGAATACAAACAACAATCAACGGGATAAACGTATGCAATAGACCTAATAATGCCCTGTTCACACCACTTTTTTTGGCCTATGTCAGATGTATACGTCCATTTTACAAACAAACAAGAAAAAACAGATGTATAATGTATATTACCTATAGATTTGAATTGTGTAGATGTGCCAAAAGTGTGTCCTTCATTTTTTAATTTTTTTTACAGGTTTATGTCTGGATACAGACAGATCCACATCTATGGATATACATTTGGATCCATCTGAATAACAAAAAATATAAAGTATTGTGCAGAAGTTTTAGGCAGTTGTAAAAAAAATGCTGCAAAGTAAGAATTCTTTCAAAAATAGAAGTGTTCATAGTTTGGTTTTTTATCAATTAAGAAAATGCAAAGGGAATAAACAGAAGATAAATCTAAATCAAATCAATATTTGGTGTGACCACCCTTTGCCTTAAAAACAGCATCAGTTCTTCTAGGCACACAGTTTTTGAAGGAACTCGATAGGGAGGTCCGAACATCTTGGAGAACTAAGCACAGATCTTCTGTGGATGTAAGCTTCCTCAAAACCTTCTGTCTCTTCATGTAATCCCAGACAGACTCCATGATGTTGAGATCAGGGCTCTGTGGGGGCCATATCATCACTTCCAGGGCTTCCTTGTTCTTCTTTACGCTGAAGATAGTTCTTAATGACATTGGCTGTATGTTTGGGGACGTTTTCCTGCTGCAGAATAAATTTGGAGCCAAAACAGATGCCTCCCTGATGGTATAGCATGTTGGATAACTATCTGCCTGTACTTCTCGGCATTGAGGACACTATTAATCCTGACCAAATCCATAACTCCATTTTCTGAAATGCAGCCCCAAACTTGCAAGGAACCTCCACCATGCTTCACTGTTGTCTGCAGAAACACATTATTGTACCGCTCTCCAGCCGTTTGGTGAACAAACTGTCTTCAAATTTTGTCTCATCAGTCCAGAGCACCTGCTGCCATTTTTCTGCACCCCAGTTCTTATGTTTTCGTGCATAGTTGATTCGCTTGGCCTTGTTTCCACGTCAGAGGTATTCTGGCCAGACTTCTCCAAACAGTTGACGGGTGTACCTGAGGCCCACTGATTTCTGCCAGTTCTAAGCTGATAGCACTACTGGACATCTTTATGATTTAGAAGGAAAGTAATCATGATGTGTCTTTTGATCTTCTGCACTAAGTTTCCTTGGCCGACCACTGCGTCTATGGTCCTCAACGTTGCCCATTTCTTTGTGCTTCTTCAATAGAGCTTGAACAGCACATCTTGAAACCCCAGTCTGCTTTTAAATCTTTGCCTGGGAGAGACCTTGCTGATGCAGTATAACTACCTTGTGTCTTGTTGCTGTGCTCAGTCTTGCCATGGTGGAGCTGTGACATAAAACGGTCATCCACAACCGCACCTTTTGTAGCAGTGTTTGGCTGTTCCTTACCCAGTTTTAAGCCTCCTGCACAGCTGTTTCTGTTATAGTTAATGACTGTGTTTCAACCTACATATGAAACTTATGATCATTATCACCTGTTTGGTATAAGTGGTTAATCATACACCTGACTATAATCCTACAAAATCCTTGACAGTGCTAGGGTACCTAGAAGAATTGATGTTTTGAAGGCAAAGGGTGGTCACACAAAATATTGATTTGGTTTAGATTTCTGTTCATTCACTTTTGTATTTTGTTAATTTAAAAAAAACAAAAATGAACACTTTTTTTTTTTTTAAAGCATTCTTACTTTGCAACATTCTAGCGAGCATCACATCCTGTTTATTTTTTACCCAGGAACAGCACCGTGCATATATGGTTGTGGCTGTGCCTTGTACTCAGCGCTGCACCTTCAGCTCATTGGTGGGGGTTCTGGGAGTCAAATATTGATGGCCTATCCTAAGGATAAGCCATAAATATTTAAGACCCATGATCATGCCTTATGTGCCCTATATTAGACATATATTTTTCTTTTCTTCAGATGGATCCAAGAGAAGATCTATAGATGTGGAGCCTTTTAACTACATAGGATAATACATTTAGGACTCCTGTACGCAAGACAAAAAAGTTGTGGGGTTTGCATGTGGAAATTCGCCAGCATGTACACAAAATTAATTGAGATGCTGCAGATTAAGAATCCGCACCGCATGTCCATTTCCGCACTTTTTTTCTGCAGATTTTTTCCGCTGCTACTGTAATAAGCTGCGAATTTGTCGCATCATTTTTGTCTACAGTGCAGGAGACCTAAAGGTAATTTGAAGGCCCAATTATCTATAGTTTCTTTTACTGACAAAATGTTTGGGAAAATTCTTTATAAATTTATATTGTAAATATTAAGCATCAAAGGAATAAGATACGGCATTCATAAGAAATGAATCAACGCCCAAAATATTTTGAAGGACGGAAACCAGTATATAAAAGTTTTAAAGGTGTATTCCCATAGTGGACATTTATGGCATATTTACAGGATATAGTAAACTTACAAGAAACCTCAAAAAAGAAGAGAAGGGGGGTCCCCAACAAACTACAAAAACAACCTAGAAAGCACAAAAGCACGGGATATAGCACCCCAATAGAGGGTACAAATATATCACTACCACGTATCGTAAAAAATAGAGATCTTTATTAATGAACAAGAATACATGGTATCACGGAAATATGAATAAATATATTTAAATAAAGCAGGTCATATACGGAGAGCAGCATCTGTGAGGTATAGATGTAAACATACCATGAGATAAACCGAGACAACCCATCTCAAAACAAACGTCCCATACCTGTCACGCCATATATACAAAAGATGAATAGCAATGTGGCAATAGCCAAAGGGCAAATAACCGTCTGATGGATAGGGGTCCCGCCGCTGGCGATCTGGTCAGTTAGTGGCCGAGCCGATCGGCAGAAGGTAGGATGGGGGTCAGGCCCTGTTCTAGAGATAGGTGCAGGTCCCAGAGGTGGGAACTGCATCGATCAGACCTTTATGGCATATCGTGTGGATATGACACAACTGTCTAAGATGGGCATACCCCTTTAAGTCATGATGTGTGGTAGATAGAACAATTGCTGAAAATCGAGGTCTGAAAACAATATATGGACCTTTCCAGAATCCTTATATTTGAGTAACTTCACCTATGTGAGAATTGGTTTGCTCACCTGTTGATGTTGCCTTAGGAAGTTTTCAATCTCAACATGGACTCTTATCTCCTCATCCATCTTTTCTTTAATTTTCTGTTAAAAAGAGGACAGGAACCTGTCATAATGTTGGATGTGTCAAAGCACAGAAACTCGTTTATCATATGATATACCATTTGTAGCACTAGAAACTTCTGAAACTGAAAAGCATAAATTCCTATTCAACCAGCAACTATATTTTAAAAAAAACGGCACTGCTTTTTGGGCACCTTTTTACGTACAGGAGTGCAAATGCAGGATAACTGTACCTTCCTGCTATACAGTACATGTGCGTGAAACGTGTTATATGAGGAGCATGTCCATCACAAGCGTAACTCCGCCTGTGCAGCAAGATTGACAGACACCTGCACTAAAGTTTCTTGCCACTAGAAGCTGAGATAGAGGATAGGAAAATGATGACTGCTGTACCCAAAAGGTATTCTAAACATGTAATTTCCCCTTCCCCACATGAGAGCAAGGGAAATATGGGATCTTCTTACTAGTCAATGTAGAAAGTTTGAAGGTGATATTCAACGCAAACCCTCATGTCTAAAATATTGGAGCTAGAACCTCTACTGCAGTTTATTAATGGGTCTCGGCTTCATTTGGGTAAAAATGCCTTTAGTTTTTCATGTTCTGCTCATATTTACTGATCTTGCAGAGTCAATATACAATGTATAAATCCTCTATAATAGGTACCTAAAATGCATTTCAGGGTATTAACTACTCCACAAGCTTCTTCCTACAGGGCGTACCTGGAGCTCCAACTGCAGGTCAGACTCGGCTATGTTGCACTTTTTCTGGGTCTGGGACACTTGAAGTTCCGTGTCCTTCTTGACATATTTGCCTTCAATGCTGGTTTTAGCTTTCATCTCCTGCAATTGATCCTTTAGGTGTGCGATAAGTTCAGTGCGGTTCTGAGAGGACATAAGGGCACAATATTTGCAAAAAACAATTTGTTTGTGTCCAAACTATTGTAAATATAATTGGCAAGTGTAAATGATCAGGGAAAAAAAATCACAAATGATTGTGCCTACGTAAAAATGTTCTAAGTGGTGGCATCTGAAAACATGGCTTGTAGTGACATTTACAAAATTAAGCCACAAAACCGGCCTGTGTCAATACACCCATAATGCTGTGAAACATTGAAAAATATGCTCTACTGGCTCTTCGTATATATTCACGTGCGACACATTTGGCGCCAAAGTTTCTGTGAATGTCCCATTCAGCTCGATGGGGCTTACAAAAATCCATGCACATGCTGCAGAAACAACCCCACTCGGATGTATGGATTGGAATTTTCAGTTGCAGAAATTTCTGCAACCAATCTGCTGTGTGGGAACATACCCTACCCAATCGGATGTATGGAGGGATTTTTTTGTGGCAGAAGATTTCTGCTATTGAAACCTGCCATTTTTCAGAACTTACCCTAATGCCTTATTCACACGACAGGGTCCCGCCCGAGCCCGAGTGTCAGCCGATAAAATCGGCCGTTTTGCATCCGTTCCGGGCCGGGCATATCTGGACAGTGACATCAGGGGCAACTCCTGAAGGGGAATCCCCATGTGGCCAGTGATTCCACTTCAGGAAAAGCCCCTGTCGTCTGTGTCCATTTATGGGCACTGAACGTTACTGGCTTCGCCTGGTGTGGAATCCCCGGTCACAGTGTGTTCGGGGATTCCGCTTCAGGAGTTGCCCCTGATGTCACTGCCCAGATATGGACAGAGACATCAAGCGCTCTGTCCAGGAGCGGAATCCCCGAACACACGGGGATTCCGCTCCTTCAGGGAGCTAAAGTGGGACTAGCACATAGCAGAGAATGGAGATACCTCCCTGCTCTGCTATAGTGGCATCGCTACAGCAGTAGCAGCTTATAGAAGGTGTCGCCGGGCCAGGGCGCTTTTAAAAAAAAAAAAAAAGCAGGGGAAGGGAGTCCGAATGGCATAAACTCCTCCTCCTCACATGCACTCTGCGCTGTGAGGAGGGAGCGAGCGAGCGACGGAATACATGGCCATCACTCGGGACACATTCCGGTGATGGACGTGTATTACCCAGCCCCATAGACTTCTATGGGAGCCGGGTAAACGGACATGTCCCATTTTTTGACGGCCAGGTTTCCCGGGCCGTCAAAAAATCGGTAGTGTGAATAGCCCCATTAGGGGTCTATTGTTCCTACTACAGCCGGGTGAAGGCCTTATTCACACGATCATGTCCGATTTGAGTCTGCAATAAACAAAGTTTTTCATCCATATGAATGTCCGTGTGGTTTTCGTGTTTTATTTACATACCCATAGACTTTAATGGGTGAGTCTGGTCCACAAACAGACCAGAATAGGACATGCTGTGAGTTTCTCACAACTACACGCTTCGTGAAAAAAAAAAAAAGGATGTGTAAATAGCCCTATTGAATTGAATGGGTCATGAGCTGTGGCTAGCCCCCTTCACCCGCCAGTGATTGGCAGCTTTCACCCCTGCACAGTATGGGGAGAAAGCGATCAATTAGCGGCCGGTGGGCAGGGCTAGCCACAGCTCATGAATAAGAGATGCTGGAGAAAAAGGGAATTTTACAAAAACTACTACACAGTCATGTGAATAAAGCCCTAGGGTATGTTCACACAGTGTTTTCAGGCGTATTTCGGGGCGTTTACGAAGGCCTCCAAACATCTGCCCATTGATTTCAATGGGAAATACGGCGTTCTGTTCCACAGGGCGTTTTTTGAAGCCTCGTTTTCAAAAAAACGGCACGTAAAAAGTCGCCTGTGAAAAAGATGTGCATGTCACTTCATGGAACGTTTATGGAGCCATTTTTCATTGACCCTATAGAAAAACTGCTCCAAAAATGCAACGAAAAACGTGAGTTTGCTTAAAAAATGACTGAAAATCACGACCTGTTTTCCCTTGAAAACGGCTCCGTATTTTCAGACGTTTTTAATTTTGTGTGTGCACATACCCTAAGGGTATGTTCACACGTGCACGTCCGTTATGGCTGAAATTACGCAGCTGTTTTCAGGAGAAAACGGCTCCTGAATTTCAGACGTAATGGCATGTGCAGGCGTTTTTCGCAGCGTTCATTACGGAGCTGTTTTTCTATGGAGTCAATGGAAAACGGCTCCAATTACGTCCCAAGAAGTGACAGGCACTTCTTTGACACGGGCATCTTTTTTACGCGCCGTCTTTTGACAGCGGCGCGTAAAAAAAAATGACCGTCTGCACAGAACATCGTAAAACTCATTCAAATGAATGGGCAGATGTTTGACGACGCTTTCAAGCAGTATTTTCGGCCGGTAATTCCAGACGTAAAACGCCTGAATTACGTCCGTAAATAGTGCGTGTGCACATACCCTAACAGTTACATTTATCATTATAGGGCCCTGTGCTGTGAAAGAAGGGCATGCCAGCATAGAATGGGACATGGGTAGTACATTATTCAAACATTCTCGCAAAAACATCTGTATAAGTCTATGTTCACACCTGCGTTCGAAAACTTAGTTGCAGATTCCATCATATTTGATGGGGAAAAGAATGGTGCACAAAGCGCTATTTTTCCCGTTAAGACAACAGACATTTCAACGGAATCCGACGGATTCTAATTCTATCATTACGCAATTAACTGTCAGCATTGTGGATGTAACACCCGGACCCTACGTGGTTCTACTGAACCATATCCTACAGCACTATAGGGATCTAACTGAGCTTAGTATAACCACGGGGGTCAGGATATTGCATCTAGAATGCAGATACTTAAACACAGGTACAATATTCATCTCTGAATTAGGCCTTATAGCGTATACGTCCAATTCATATTTTATTACACACATGCTCCTTGGACTGCACTCCTATTACTATTAAAATCTGTATTAGTGTATTTACCGTGGACGTGTAAGTTTGACTATTTGGATGGCTTGCTACTCATATTGGTTAAATATTAGAATTACAATAAATCATAAAATAAGAAATGCTTCATATAAAATGTACCTGTAACTCCACTTTCTTTTCTTGTTTTACATCTTGTAACTGCCTCTGCAGCAATTTGATCTTTTTTCTCCCCTCCTGTTCTCTGGGGAAGAATTGTGACGTTATACATATTGGCAATAATGTTCTCATATCGGGATATGGAAATTCCTAGGTTTGAAATCTATTATATTGGTCAATGACATAAGGTTATCTGTGTTCACGTGCCCACCCATTATATATAGTCCATTCAGATCCCCACTGCCATCGCTGTTCAGCCGCCCATCCTTCTTACAGGTGTACCCATGTGCTATGACCACTGCTCTACCTCCGGTGTTCCGCCAGACAACCCTTTAAAACTACTATCACCTTGCTATTGTATCGTAAAGGTTTGCTTTTTTCTCCTTCTCGATTGCCACAGCATGCTGAAGGCTCTGAAATGATCCGGATGTTTCCAACTCCATTAACATATCTGCAATGACGTCTGCTGCAAATTGTCTATAGGGCAAAGAACAAAGAGTTACAGCACAACATATGTGCATGAATAGTATACGTAATCCTGTTTATCCTCTTCCTGACCAGGCGCTCATTTTCATGTTTTAGCCAAATTATGGAAGGAAAATGGAAAATAAAGTTGAAAAAAATGTGAATGTGTGATTTTAGGTGATTTTTTTTTATACATCTGGTGCGTGCCACTGGGTAAACACACCTGAATACATATTTGGCAACTACTACCGACTTCAACGATACCAAATATGTGTGCATTTCTTACACGCTGGGCGCAAGGTGGTGCTTACAAACAATGGGGCGCAAACTGGCTTTTAGAGAAAAAGTTTCCAAAGCTTGTTCGCTGACACCATACGACCATTACAGATGTTGTGGCGTTTCCAGTCCACAAAAACTGATCAGTCAGGGACCGACACCCGGCACACCCTTCGATCGGCTGTTTTGAAGCGGCCACAGTGCTTATACGAGCGCTGCTTTCATTTAATTTCCTTTACTACTCACACTGTGAATCCCGGACACACTTGTAGCGGCGGTTCACAGTATTACAGCCTTCTACCATTCAAGTGTATACTGTAATACTGTGAACCGCCGCTACAAGTGTGTGTCAGTGTGAGCAGTAAAGAAAATGAAGGGGAAGCAACGATGGTACAAGCATCGCGGCCCCTTCAAAACAGCTGATCTGCGGCGAGACGGGTCACCACCAATCAGATATTGATGGCTAAGGCTCTATTCACACGACGGGGTCTGAGTGTCTGCCGATAAAAACGGCCATTTTGCATCCATTCCGGGCCGTGTTTCGGTTTTCAACGGCCGATTTTGACCCGTTTTGCATCGGTTTTTTCCCTGTCCGTTTTAAAATCGGATTAATTTTTTATTTTTTGACACACACTTCCCTCTGTAGATAATGCCACACACTGCCCTCTGTAGATACTGCCACAGCCCTGCTGTAGGTAGTGCCACACAGCCCCCCCTGTAGGTAGTGATACACAGCCCCCTTGTACATAGTCACCCCCCATAGTCACCTTTCTCTAGGGGACGGCTCCAGGAGAAGTCCCTCACTTAACTGTCCATATATGGACAGTGAAGTGAGGGACTTCTCCTGGAGCGGAATCCCCAATCCCCGGCCACAGTGTTGCCGAAGCTGTGGCCGGGGATTGGGGATTCCGCTCCTACAGGGAGCAACAAAATACCCTCCTCACATGCACTTCGCACTGTGAGGAGGAGAGAGAGCGAGCGATGGAAGATACGGCCGTCACTCTGAACTTCAAATGATGGTCGTTTATTACCCGACCTCATAGACTTCTATGGGGGCCAGGAGAACGGCCGAAAATAGGGCATGTCCCAAAATCGGTCGTGTGAATAGCCCCATTTGGGGTCTATTGTTCCTGCTGCGGCCGTGTGACGGACGTTTTTTGAACCTCCATCACACGGCTGGGAAACCTGAGGATAGGCCATACATTTTTGTGGACTGGAAAACCTCTTCGACCCCCCAAGAATGATTATTTTATGGAAATCAGACCCCAAGGTATTAATTTAACGAAAGTCTGCCATGTAAAATGTCTGCAGATTGCAGATGAGTTTTGTAAAATCTCATCTACTTGTCTTGTACTGGAATCCACTGCAGACTTTGCCTGCGCAAATCCGCAGGTAAAATTTGCAGTGAATCCGCCACATCTAACATCACCCTAAGGGTATGTGCACACGGTAGCAGGCTTTTACGTCTGAAAAGACAGACTGTTTTCAGGAGAAAACAGCTGCCTCGTTTCAGCCATAATTGCTCCTCCTCGTATTATGCGAGGCTTCTCTGACAGCCGTAAATTTTGAGCTGTGCTTCATTGAGTTCAATGAAGAACGGCTCAAATTACGTCTGAAAGAAGTGTCCTGCACTTCTTTCGACGAGGCTGTATTTTTACGCGGCGTCGTTTGACAGCTGTCAAACGACGACGCGTAAATGACAGATTGTCTGTACAGTACGTCGGCAAACCCATTCAAATGAATGGGCAGATGTTTGCCGACGTATTGTAGCCCTATTTTCAGACGTAAAACGAGGCATAATACGCCTCGTTTACATCTGAAAATAGGTCGTGTGAACCCAGCCTAAGGCGGGATTCACACGACCGGGTCGTTCCCGAGCCCGAGTGCCGGCCGGTAAAATCGGCCATTCTGCCCGGCCGGTTTGCATAAAGTTATGCATCCGTGCCGGGCCGGGCAGATCCGGACAGTGACATCAGCGGCAGCTCCTGAAGGGGAATCCCCATGTGTTCGGGGATTCCGCTTCAGGAGTTTCCCCTGATGTCACTGCCCAGATATGGACAGAGACATCAAGCGCTCTGTCCAGGAGCGGAATCCCCGAAAACACGGGGATTCCGCTCCTTTAAGGAGCTAAAGTGCGGCTAGCACATAGCAGAGCGGGGAGATACTGCTCTGCTATAGTGGCGTCGCTGCAGCAGCAGCTGCTGCTACTAGCGGCGCCATCGAAGGTGTCGCCGAGCCAGGGTGCTTTTAACAAGCAGGGGAAGGGAGCCAGCGCAGCGCTCCCTCCACCTGCTGTACACCCCGGCCCTGCAACACAGTGTACAGCGATGCCATTCGTCAGAATGGCATCAACTCCTCCTCCTCACATGCATTCTGCGCTGTGAGGAGGAGGAGATAGAGCGCAAGCTCCGGAAAACCCGGCCATCACTCGGAACACATTCCGGTGATGGCCGTTTAATACCCGGCCCCATAGACTTCTATGGGAGCCGGGTGCCCGGGCAAAGATAGAGCATGTCCTATTTTTTGACGGCCGGATTTCCCGGCCGTCAAAAAATCGGTCGTGTGAATAGCCCCATTAGGGGTCTATCATTCCTAATGCAGCCGGGTGCCGGCCGATTTATGAACGGCCGGCACCCGGCCGGGAAACCCTGCCGTGTGAATGAGGCCTAAGGCTTAATTTACACAGTTTTTTGGTGCTGATTTTGATGTGGAAACCGCGTCAGAATCCGCACCAATATACAGCCTAAATTGTTGTTTTTCATATTCAAAATTTGTATTGGTTTTAAGACAAACAGGTACAAACACAGTTAAGGAAAACGATTCCTACAATAGAAAGAACCTGACAAATGAGGGCACAGCCCAAACATGAGGGTGAACATCACATCCTATAGAAAGTGCAAAATACTACAGCAGTCTAAGGAAGCATATGAAAAAGGAGCATTGCTTAAGAAAGAAAATAAAAATACAACAGTTCAGCTTCTCATATGTCCTAAAATGCAATGGCAAAAGTGGGTGAGCGCAATCACAGGAAACCAATGACTTGAGACAGACACAAGAAGGGAAGGAGATGATAGAATGGGAAACAGACAAGGGCAAAGAAGAGGCAAGGGGGAGGGGTTCATGGTGAACCTGGACTCCGCTTCCGGATTATCATGAGAAATAAGAAGCAGCTGTGCACCTTGCAGAGACATGAGTAGAGCAAGCAAATCCCCACACATCTGTATGTAGTCCCCGCCCCGAGGAAGACCACGGGAGAGGATATGCAGCGTATCTCAAGTCACCGCATTACGGTAGGTGGAAGAAGAAAGGAACATAAGCCACGGGGACCAAGTGTATCTGGTAGAAGCAGCCGCAGAATGAGCCAGAAGGTTCTCCATTCGTGGTAGCAAAGAAACCTCCTGGAGAAATTGTTTTTCCCGGGCGGCTGGGAGGCAGAAAAAGCGTTTTACGCCTGCGTTCCTCAATGGCCTCAGGCGAAAAAACACGGCAAAAAAGTGCAGGCAGGTCAAAATCTGCCTCCAAATTCCTTCAGATTTTTTTCTGCCTGCAAAATACTCCACGTACAGGTTGTCCGACCAAAAGATCGCCATGTCCCATAGCCTACACCACAAGTAATGAAAGTCAATGTGGTCGCGTTGCGACCTGCAAGTAACTGTGACACGACAGTTTGGATTTCTTGCAACTGTCATGTCGTGGCAACTTGCGCGTTGCAACTCAACCACATTGACTTTTATTACATGCAATGTAGGCTACGGGATATAGCGATCTTTGGCTGGTCAACCTGTGTCTTACGTGGCCAAAGTCGCTGTGTAGCAGATAGTGTTCACATGGCTGAGCGCCTTACCGTCGGCGCACAAGCGCTGCTGGAGGGAGCAATGTGATCGTTGTGACAGGTTGTAACAACGATCACGTGACCGGAGACCACGCTGAGTGGTCTCTGGTTAAAGTTCCATGATCCAGCTGTCTAGAGTCAGCTGTATCACGGAGCTAAAGGCCTCCGGGGAGCGGCAAACTCTGCAGGACGTTCTGGAACGGCCCTGCAGAGTTAATTGCGGAGCGCCTGGACGTTTATAGTCTATGGGCGGCCGGAAGTGGTATAACAGTAGAACATGGAGTGGCATGAATCTGGTCTTTACCTGTCTGCCTGGACTTTCTTTAGGTTGTCAGAGGTTAAGGGGCTTTGTCTCACAGCCTTTGTGAATTGCACATTGCTCATTTTCAGCTTTTCACTTGTTTCATGGACCTGCTCTTTCAGATCCCGCAGTTTGTTTAACAGAGGAGGAGGTGTTAACTGGATGTCTGCACGTTTCCCAATCAGTTCTTCAAAGTTTCCTTCCATTTGTCTCTGAGTCTTCAAGATTTGACTAATTTCACTTCCAACAATCTGAGATGAGAAATAAAACTGGTATTAATACTGCTATGACTGATACGTACCACTGTAGACGATCAACGGACCTTTGTAAACATCTCCGGCACAGTCAAATATTTTATAAGCCTGATCTCTAGGATGGCTGCTACTTGTTCATGATACATTGATAGGAATTCTGCATACTCCTCAACTGAGATCAGTAATTGTCTTATCACATACCATTTATGTGGTCCTTAAACTCGTAGTTATCTCATAGAATAGAACACAGCGGACTCGTAGTTATCTCATAGAATAGAACACAGCGGACTCGTAGTTATCTCATAGAATAGAACACAGCGGACTCGTAGTTCTCATAGAATAGAACACAGCGGACTCGTAGTTATCTCATAGAATAGAACACGGCGGACCCGTAGTTATCTCATAGAATAGAACACGGCGGACCCGTAGTTATCTCATAGAATAGAATACAGCGGACTCGTAGTTCTCATAGAATAGAACACAGCGGACTCGTAGTTATCTCATAGAATAGAACACAGCGGACTCGTAGTTCTCATAGAATAGAACACAGCGGACTCGTAGTTATCTCATAGAATAGAACACAGCGGACTCGTAGTTATCTCATAGAATAGAACACGGCGGACTCGTAGTTATCTCATAGAATAGAACACAGGGGACTCGTAGTTATCTCATGGAATAGAACACAGCGGACTCGTAGTTATCTCATAGAATAGAACACGGCGGACTCGTAGTTCTCATAGAATAGAACACAGCGGACTCGTAGTTATCTCATAGAATAGAACACAGCGGACTCGTAGTTATCTCATAGAATAGAACACGGCGGACTCGTAGTTATCTCATAGAATAGAACACAGCGGACTCGTAGTTCTCATAGAATAGAACACAGCGGACTCGTAGTTATCTCATAGAATAGAACACAGCGGACTCGTAGTTATCTCATAGAATAGAACACGGCGGACTCGTAGTTATCTCATAGAATAGAACACAGCGGACTCGTAGTTATCTCATAGAATAGAACACGGCGGACTCGTAGTTATCTCATAGAATAGAACACGGCGGACTCGTAGTTATCTCATAGAATAGAACACGGCGGACTCGTAGTTATCTCATAGAATAGAACACAGCGGACTCGTAGTTATCTCATGGAATAGAACACAGCGGACTCGTAGTTATCATGGAATAGAACACAGCGGACTCGTAGTTATCTCATAGAATAGAACACAGCGGACTCGTAGTTATCTCATAGAATAGAACACAGAGGACTCGTAGTTATCTCATGGAATAGAACACAGCGGACTCGTAGTTATCATGGAATAGAACACAGCGGACTCGTAGTTATCTCATAGAATAGAACACGGCGGACTCGTAGTTATCTCATAGAATAGAATACGGCGGACTCGTAGTTATCTCATAGAATAGAACACGGCGGACCCGTAGTTATCTCATAGAATAGAACACAGGGGACTCGTAGTTATCTCATAGAATAGAACACGGCGGACCCGTAGTTATCTCATAGAATAGAATACAGCGGACTCGTAGTTATCTCATAGAATAGAACACAGCGGACCTGTAGTTATCTCATAGAATAGAACACAGGGGACTCGTAGTTATCTCATAGAATAGAACACAGCGGACCCGTAGTTATCTCATAGAATAGAACACAGGGGACTCGTAGTTATCTCATAGAATAGAACACAGCGGACTCGTAGTTATCTCATAGAATAGAACACAGCGGACTCGTAGTTATCCCATAGAATAGAACACAGCGGACTCGTAGTTGTCACATAGAATAGAACACGGCGGACTCGTAGTTGTCACATAGAATAGAACACGGCGGACTCGTAGTTATCTCATAGAATAGAACACGGCGGACTCGTGGTTATCTCATAGAATAGAACACGGCGGACCCGTAGTTATCTCATAGAATAGAACACAGGGGACTCGTAGTTATCTCATAGAATAGAACACAGCGGACTCGTAGTTATCTCATAGAATAGAACACAGCGGACTCGTAGTTATCTCATAGAATAGAACACAGCGGACTCGTAGTTATCTCATAGAATAGAACACAGCGGACTCATAGTTATCTCATAGAATAGAACACAGCGGACTCATAGTTATCTCATGGAATAGAACACAGCAGACTCATGGTATACACAGCAGCCATTACTCACTGATGGGAAAGCATTTCATAACTGTGATTCCGCTGTAATCTTTATTACGCTCCATTGAGCAAATGGCAATTTTTGGTGTGTCGAAAAGGACTAATAGTAGAGGACTTGTCCCCATAGTATGCCTTTAACAGGGCAGAATAGTATGATGACAGATCAGATTTAAGGATAAAGACAACCTAAGGTTAGTTAAAACCAGCTTAAAAAATGGTTCCTACCGCATGGTTGTCGGCACAGGGGCCCTAAAAACTGATGTAACCCCTTTCTTATTTGAGATGATGGGCACCTGGGAGTGCCTTTTGGTCATAAGGGTATGTTCACACGTACAAAAAGAAGTTGCTGAAAATGACTATGTTGTTTTCAAGAGAAAACAATTTCAAGGCGTTTTTGGAGTTACTTTTTTGTTAGAGTGCTGGATAAGGCCTCATGCACACTTACATCACCGTTTTCACGGCCGCTTTTGAAGGGTCCGTGAACCCATTTTAGTGGGCGTTTGATTTCCGTGTGCAGTCCGTGTTTCCGTTTCCATGTGCCGAGCATAGTACTGTCCAGGGTGCTGAAAGAGTTAATGGGCTGCACTGATTGGCGGTAACTCTTTCAGCACCCTGGACAGTACATGCTCGGCGCGCGGAAAATACAATTTTAATGTAATAAAAAAAAATAAAAAAATCAGTTCATACTTACATTCCTCCTGTCCGGCCTCCAGCGATGACGTTCAATCCATGTCGCCGCTGCAGCCAATCACAGGCTGTAGTGGCGGTCACGCAGGTCAGGATGACGTCAGAAGGCCGGCCTCCAGAGATGACGCTTCATCCCACGTGACCGCCTCTACAACCAATCACAGGCTGCAGCGGCCTCTGCAGCCAATCACAGGCAGCAGCGGCCTCTGCAGCCAATCACAGGCTGCCGCGTCACAAAAGAAGGTCGGACTGGAGGAAGAAGAGGGACTCGTCTCCAAGACAACGACCGGGTAAGTATGAAATGCTTTTTATTTTATTTTTAATCAGCAGCCTCTTTTCTCTATCAGTTATTGATAGAGACAAGTGGCTGTCGATTAGTGTAATATTTTTCTAATGTTTTTCTGCCCGCCCGGCGGTTGCTAGGCAACGGCTCCGTCACACACGGACGGCACACGAATGCCTTCCGTGTGCTTTCAGTTTTTTTGATGGCCCCATTGACTTGGATGGGCCTCACGGTCACGGAATCCCGGACCAAAGTAGGACATGCTCTACTTTGGATCGGAACGGAGCAACGGGACCGTCAAAAAAACTGTAGTGTGCATGGCCCCATTGAAATTAATGGGTTCAGGGTGCTATCAGTGACAAAAACGGATAGCACCCTGAAGGAAAAAACTGAAGTGTGCATGAGGTCTAACTGGCGTGGGTAGGGACATTTCAGCTGCTTCTTGTATAAGGTTTCTTTATCTATCTCAGTTAATCTGAACCTTATTACCATGTGGGAACCCTAAACAATGTTTCCACTCCTGAGGAACCCCTACTCATATTCCTACCTCAAAGAAGCTTGCTGTAGGGTTGGGTAAAGCAGATTGTGATTCACTACAAACAGCTATGAACGGTACCAGCAAAGACAGTGCTTAGTGGACTATGAAATGATTCTAGCCTAGCACTATATTCTGGCTAAGATGTGTTGGCTCTTTTGTCAAGCATCTTAAAGGAACAGTGTCATCACAAATTATTTTTTTATATGTTAAAGATGTTAGTGCTTTATTAAAAACGTTTATATTTATTTGTGTGTTTGTGTTTTACTTTTTCTTATTTTTACACTTTTTCTTCCCTATGGGGGCTGCCATTTTTTGTTCCATTTCTGTATGTGTCGATTAACGACACATACAGACATGGAATACGGCAGCCACAGTCCCATAGGGACTGCGAACGGCTCCCGTCCCATTCACTTGTGTGTACGGCGTCTGTGTGGGAACTGCGCATGCGCCGCTCCCACACAGTCCAATTTGAAATTGGCGCCGTCCGGCGCCATTTTCCTGTGGACCGGAAGTCGCGGCCGGACAGTAATATTACTACTTCCGGTCGCGGCTTCCGGACTTGTGCACTTGGACCAGCGGCAGCAGACGGAGCGGACGGGCCGGAGGGAGCCGCGGCGGCAGGAGCAGGTAAGAGATTTAAATGTATGTTCCGTGTTTGTGTGTGTTTACTACTGTATGTAAACCTACTACACTGTGTGTTAGCTCAAAAAATGGCGACACACAGTGTAGGAGGTTACACCGTTCAAACCCCTCGTTTATCCCGGCACTAGCCAGGATAAAGGAGGGGGGGATGCTGAGAGCTCACTAGAGCGAGGGCTTTTCACCCAATGTTGCAATGCTGCAATTTTGGGAATAGCTCCATCTAGTGACCAGAAATGGGTAATATTATAAATTAGAATTAATTTATAATATTTCCTGACTCGTGAAAAAAATTAAAAAAATTTGAACAATGTTTAATCACCCACACACTACATGTTTAATTTTTTTTTAAAAAACATGTTTTTCTGGCAACACATTGCCTTTAAACAGATTAAATCAGTTTGGCATCTCCACTGTAAAAAATGGTATTGCTGCTCCTGTAATGTTCTAGGGAGCCCTGGTTGGAAAACACTGTATACTTTTTACCCATATCACTGTCTTTATGAGCAGAAGGTTTATATATAAACCATAAAATAACAATGGAATAAATATATATATATATATATATATATATATATACATACTATCTTCTACTCACATTATTTCGTCCTTGGTAGGAGACTGGCATGATATATCCTAGAACAGAAAGTTGGTCCAAGCTGTCCTCTAGCACCGTGCACACCCGCAGGACTTCCATCACTGGCAATGATACCATCTTTTGCGTGTTTTAGGGATTATCCTGTATTTTTATAGAACCTGTATAAGATATCAGCCATAACATTAAAACCACTGACAGGTGAAGTGAATAACATTGATTTTCTCATTACAATGGCGCCTGTCAAGGGATGTGATATATTAGGTAGCAAGTAACCAATCAGTTCTTGAAGTTGATGTGTTGGAAGAAGGAAAAATGGACAAGTGTAAGGATCTGAGTGACTTCGACCAGGCCCAAATTGTGATGGTTCGACAACTGGGTCAGAGCATCTCCAAAATGGCAGATCTTGTGGGGTGTTCACAGTGGTTAGAACCTACCAAAAGTGGTCCAAGGAGGAACAATCGGTGAACTGGTGACAGGGCCATGGGCACCTAAGGCTCATTCATGCATGTGTGGAGTCCGGGCTAGCCCATCTGGTCCGATCCCACAGAAGACAAATTGCTAAAAAAAGTTAATGCTGACTTTAATAGAAAGGTGGCAGAGCACACAATGCATCACAGCTTGCTACATATGAGGCAGATTAGCCACGGGGCAGAAAGCCCATGCTGACCCCTCTTCATCGCCAAAAGTGCCTACAATGGAAACGCGAGCATCAGAACTGGAACATGGAGCAATGGGAAAAGACGGCCTGGTCTGTTGAATTATGTCTTCTTTTACATCAAGTGGACGGCTGGGTGCGTGTGCATCGCTTAACTAGGGAAGAGATGAAATCAGGATGCAATATGGGAAGAAGGAAAGCCGGCGGAGGCAGTGTGATGTTCTGGGCAATGTTCTGAGAAACCTGGGGTCCTGGCATTCATCTGAATGTTATTTTGACATGTTCCACCTACCTAAACATTGTTGTAGATCGAGCACACCCCTTCATGAGGATAATGCAGCCTGCCACACTCCAAAAATTGTTGAGGAATGGTTTGAGGAACATAACAAAGAGTTCAAGGTATTGACTTGGCCTCCAAATTCCCCAGTTCTCAATCCGATCGAGCTTCTGTGGGATGTGCTGGAAAAACAAATCTGATCCGTGGAGGCCTCTCCTCGCAACTAACAGGACTTAAAGGATCTGCTGCTAACGTCTTGGTGCCAGATAGCATAGGACACCTTCAGAGTTTTTGTGGCGTCCATGCCGCCACAGCTGTACCTACACCATATTAGGCAAGTGGTTTCAGAGTGAGAACACACAAAGCGGTAGCCACACACGGACAAAATCGCTACCACGTGGTGGTGAATGACCGCATGATTTTGCCATTATTTGTGCAGCCATTCACCACTGACTACGGGACCTGGTTCGGCAGCATGCAGCTGCCACTTCGTATTTTCTCACTCTTAGGGCTCATGCACACGAACATTGTTTTCTTCAGTGTCCTATCCGTTTTTTTGCGGATAGCATACTGAACCATTGATTTCTATGGGGCCATGCACACTTCCAGTTTTTTTTGCGGGATTTGTGTCAGTTCCGCAAATTATAGAACAGGTCCTACTCTTGTCTGGATTTGCAGTCTGTCTCACTCTTTCTAGTTTATGGGTCTGCAAAAAAACAAAAAACGGACAGCACATGGAAGTCACCTGATCCCGCAAAACAGAAATGGTTGTGTGCATGATGCCTTATAGTTATGATTAATCGGTATGTATATATGTACACGCACACTTAGTATCCGCTTGGGAGTAAAAAATAAAGCATAATCAATATATGCTGGTGCAAGAAAAGAAATGTATTAATGGGGCAGATCTATAGTTCAAAAAGTGTCAGAAATCTCTAGTAGAGGACTCTGAAGGACAAAAATGGCGCAGGAGCTGCATGAATATGGCGGTCGTCCCGATTGCCACATTTTTCAATGTATTTACTACAGAAAATGCGTAAATACATTGAAAAATATGGTATTCATGATGCATTAGGGTGCAAGGAGTGTGGGGGATACTGCTGAATGAGGGGTCAAGTCCTCATGACTAATGTAATAGGGGGCAAAGGAAAGGGGTCAGTTCAGGGAATGTTAGAGGGCTGTCTAAATAGATGTGTTTTCAGGGCACGTTTAAAACTGTGGATGTTGGGAATTAATCTGATTGTCCGGGGTAGCGCATTCCAGAGGACTGGCAGACGTAGAGCTGTGGAGAGCTTTGTGGGTGAGAGTAATACGTTTAAATTGTATTCTGAAGTGAATGGGTAACCAGTGCACTATGATAAGTGCTACGCACACCAATAGGAGTCGATTCAAAGAAAATATTTTTATTCTTATGCCAGCGTGCGACGTTTCGGTCTAGTCCTGGACTTAGCACTGTAATATACTGGGCGTACGGCGTAATGGAATGCGGATGACCGCTATGGAGGCATAAGAATAAAAATACTTTCTTTGAATCGACTCCTTTTGGTGTGCGTAGTACTTTTCACAGTCTACAGTGGGTTGGGCCCCTATTTATGAACCCAACGATAAAAAAAACTAGTACTATCTGAACCTATGACACGTTGGGTGACCAGTGCAGGATAGATCAAGAAAAATGTGCAGACATCAGCATTTCTGCAAAAGTCACTTCATTTATTGTTCCGTATCAAACATGCGACGTTCGGCTTCCAATAAGCCTTTCTCTGAGTGTCATGTTCAGCAGCTCCGATAAAGCCAGGCTTAAAAATACAAAAAAATTCTACCCCCAAACTGCGAAAAAAAATAAAATACTATTTCTCCCACATAAAACAAGGCCTCATACAGCCACGTCAATGACAAAATCAAAAAGTTATGGCTGCTGAAAGGCAGAGGCAAAAACAGAAAAATGTAGCTGGTCATTAAGAGGTTAAAAAGAAAATAACAGCAATTAAATATCAATAATATTATGATGTCACTTGCACAAGCTTCTATAGCCCGGTAAATTACCTGCACACAGGTGTAGTCCTAAAGTCGCGTTCGGTTTCCATGGACACCTAAGCTCCGCCCCCGGGGCCTTTTATAACTTCCTGTCTCTAATCGCCGGTTTTATTTTCTTCTTCGGTTTATTGTTCGCTTATCAGTGCACGGACGCGCGCGCTGTACGTCATTCGTAAACGTAATCACGTAACATCCCACTGTTCTTGCACATTTCGCTCAGGCAATATTGAAGACACCTCACGCTGAGGACGCTTCTAATTTCCCAGCGTGCAGCGCCCCTTCCCTTCCTTTTCCTCCATCTTGGATTCCGGTGCGGGTGAGGGGCCTTGTATGTCTGTTACAGGTTGGGTGTTTTGGGGTTGCTAGTCCTGTTCTGTGTGGGATATTCGCATGGCCGGATTGAGCGGTCTCTGGTTAATGAGATGAGGGGGATAGCGGGGCTGTGAGCGGAGGGATGGGCGGGATATCGGCTGGATTGTGCGGCCCGGGTCCGGCAGAGTTGCGCTGCCTTGTCGGCTTGTGTAGCGGTGTCTGTGGCTGCAGAGCATGCGGGTTCCAGGCCGTGTTGTCGCCACTTGTATTGCTTATGGCCGGTCATGCGAATGTAGTGTTAGGTTGCACACCCTGCAAAAGGCGCTGTCAGTACGGCTTCTGTGCGGTTCTGCCTGTGCCTCTCTGATCACTTGCCACATGTAACCTGCGTCTTCCAGCTGTAGTTATAAAGCACTAACCTAGAGATCTGGTATATGAGCTTGTGTTCCATGCAGGGCTGATTTGGCATAGGGCGCATGGGTGATACCTAGCAGTGCCATCATACTGCAAAATTCCCCATTGATAGTGTTTAGGTTATATTAACACGGTTAGCCCTGTGCGTGCAGCACTATTCTTCCCGTCAAAACGATGGAACCAAACTGACCCATTGTGAGTCAGTGGGGTCAATCGTATAATTGATGTGTCAGAGCGTTGTGACTTCAGTTCTGTACAGAAGCTGCAACGCCAATGTGAACACAACCCGACACTGATGATTTCTAGCACGTCGGCTAATAAAGACATCAAGGAAAAATTGGGCTGTTTACCCTGCGTCAGGTTAGGCTCTGTTCACATTTGTGTTGTGGTTTCCATTATATAAGCCACAGTCTGTTGTACAATAGATATCACCAATGCCCGACTGAAACATTCGTTCTAAAAAACGATGGCACTTTGAAATATACTTCTGTGATCCAGTTACTCCCCAAGATCTGCTGTCAGTGAATGGAAACACTCTTGTTTATATGCTGGGACCAGCTTCGCACAGCTGAGAGGCTGCTAATGTCGCCATTCTAGTTGATCCTCTAAAGCCATATACATCAGCAGCTGCGCACACTTCTGGTAGTTTGCTACAATGTATCAGGTTGTTTATTTCAGAGGACTGGATGCAATTCTGTCCACTTCTCAGTATATCAGTTACTTTATTCACATAAAACCTCCGAGATTGTGATTGGTGGGGCTCTGACTCCGGGCACCCCCACCAATCGGCTGGATTGGTGATGGGCTTTAAGCCCCCACTGATCATATATTGATCTATTCAAATGATAGGCCAATAATGCTGCCCTGTTTAACCCCTTTAGCCTTTATATATATATATATATATCTGACTGATAAGTATGTTTTTTCCCTAGGCTGATGGTTTGTCTATGATTTATCTTGTAGCAGTTGTCTGCTTCTTTTGTAAGGCTGTAACTCGTTTAAACACTTGGAAACTGAATAGGAAGATGTGAACTAGAAATATTCCTCTAACGTCTGACCGACTGAATGTTTTTCCCTTGCAGTCCAGCCGGCATCTGGAAACTGACAACTCAAAATGTCTGGCAGGTAAGTGTTGTAATGTGTCCAGGATTATTGTCATGGATTCCGGCCTCTGCACGGTCTAATAACGTGTTTTATTTCTTCACATCAGATTGTGGTGCAAAGCAACCTTTGCTGGCTACAAGAGAGGCCTCCGAAACCAGAGGGAACACACCGCCCTCCTGAAGATTGAAGGGGTCTATGCTAGAGATGAGACGGAATACTACTTGGGCAAGAGATGCGCCTATGTGTACAAAGCAAAAAAGTGAGTGTTTTATCTCTCCAGGTGTAAAGTCTGTCAATCTCAAGACACCGTTTTTGATGGATCCCAATGATGTCTGGCTTTTAAGGGGATCTGTTACCAGTTTATTAATCCCCTATCTCCTAAATGATCTAATAGGCGCTATGATGCTCATAACTACAGTGGGATTTGTTTTAAAAATGTTTATTTACAAAGTTCTGAGCAATATTCTATTGTGGCTCCAATAGCCAAATAGGAGGGGACGCTTTCTTGTCTCTGGGCGGTGTAATGTTTTCTGCATGACGATATCCAATCAGCTTACAGCTTCTCCCCCTTCCCTGCCCAGCAATACAGTGTGATCTTATAGTATACACCTTCCATTCCCGACTGTGCTCAACTGGTGATATCTCTGGTTGTTTTAGGTGGTCCACAGCCGGAGATATGTCTGTTTGAAGGGACCCCCCTTCCCTCTAGAACGTCTCTCACTGTGTGAAGCAACTTCATTCTGATAGGACAGCATCAGAGGCTGTGAGGTAGCGCCACCTCAGGAGAATCGCTGCTGTTACCTCCCACTTGTCTAATAAAGGCTCATTTACATCTTTAGAAAAAAAGCTAATCTTTTAAAATAATAAAAGTTTTGGCACGCAATTTTCACTAGCATTATCAGTGTGACAGCGCCTATTCGCTTAGCTGGGAGGTAGGACATTACTAAACTAGTGACAGAACCTCTTTATTGATAAGTTTTCATTTTGCTCGAGTAGAAACGGTCATCTGTTGCTTACACCCAATGTAGAGAGATTTAAATATTTTTGCAGATTTGGCATGTGTGTTAAGGGGGGAGGATTAATAAGGCCTCATGCACACGACTGTAGCCATGTGCACGGCTGTAAATTTAGGGTCGGCCGGCTGCGGACTGTCAGCTGCGAGCCACCCGCAAATCGTGGGTCATGAACATGGCCGCGGCCATTATTTTCAATGAGCCCGACCCGCAGAACACGGCCGTAATAAGACAGGTCCGTTCTTTCTGCGGTGCGGGCTCCCGGGCTATGCACGGACCGTAAAAACTACGGACGTGTGCATGGCCCCATAAAAGTGAATGGGGCTGCAATTCTCCCATGGATTTTCGGGTGTGAATTGCGGCCGCAAAAGCACGTTCGTGTGCATGAGGCCTTAGTGTCCTTAAAACGGTTTAATTAGAATTTTCATGTAAGGTTCCACCAGGTTTTATTATTCCCCCACCACTAAAGTCAGACAGACCTTGGGGCAATTTTGCTGTTTATTTTATTCATTTCTATTGAAATGGTGAAATCTGCATGTGTTAAGGGGGTTTTACACTGGGCGATTATCGAGCAGAAAATCGTTCATAGAACGGTCGTTGCCGATAATTGTCCTGTGTAAACAGGGCAGCGATCAGCAGACGAACGAGCAAGCGCTCTCATCTGCTGGTCGTATCGTTTTAAAAAAGTGAAATATCGTTGTCGGCAGCACATCATCCTGTGTAAACATGGAGACGCGCGATCGGAGTAACGACCGCTCGTCCCGATCCATAGCTCCGTGTGACAGGAGCAAACGATCGCTGATCAACAATGTCTCGTTGATCGGCGCTCGCTGCATCGGCCTATTGTCAGCCAGTGTAAAAGGACCTTTACAGGCAGCGCAAGTGCTTCACCAAGTACCTGTCTATAAAAATGATTACGGACCCAGTTCTATTGGGCGCGGACCCCTTTCCATATTGCTACGGATAGGTGTCAGTGCTGCGAATTATGGAGCATGTCCTACTTTTCGTGTGTTACTTTGTATGGGAGAACGGCCTGAAAGTGGGCTGTGATTACGGGCACGCCCGTGTGCTTGAGGCCTTATACCTTTTTTAAATCGATAAATGATCTGTGTTCTGTAAACGAAATGAGTGTACAAGCAGTTCAGTCTTCATGCAGTTTGTGATGTGTTTTTTGCCATATAAGATAGTAGTTACATCTGTTCGGTTTCGTTTTCCTAAATGTTAGATCATTTGTTTGAGGACTTTACTTAGTTTTACTTTTGGAGACCTATGAATCTGAGAAATAAAAACGTGGCATATGTAGCATTGCTTTGCTGTGTGCATAAGGCCATAAAGGTTTATTTTGATGCGTTAAACAATATGCCGATTTACATTGGTTTTCGAGGTTCTAAGAGCGCGCGAGTAGTTTACTTCATAAGTAATATCATTCAGCAATTGAGTCCCATGAACAGGGATCGTAGTGTCATGGATACAAGATTATCCACAGCCAGGGTATCTGAGGACAAACATCAAAGTATAGTTTTATATCTCTGCATTCTATTCTGGGCACACTGGGGGAGATGCATCAAAACTGGTACAAAGGAAAAGTGGAGAGGTTGCCCATGGAAGCCAATCAGGTTGTTGCTTTCCTTTTCCAAAAGACCTCTGAAAAATGAGTTGTGAAATCTGGTTGCCACGGGCAACTACTCCAGTGTTTGGTAGCAATCATGATATATGTAAATAAGGCAACTACTTCCAAAGGCTGTGTACACACGTGGACAATTTACGTTTTTCTGAAATTCGTGGCAGAGGGTCCACTTTCTCACGGCAGTCTTTTGGTCAGTATTGTACATCTATATTTAGAAGCCTAAACCAGTAGTGGACCATAAACATGTCATGGAAATATTTGTAGCTCTTCTGTGTTTTGTGCACATGTCTAGTTTTGTCTCCCAAATACTGCTGTGTGAAAGTGGCCTTAATGTGCTGCTACTAGTATAACAGGCAGCAACTAGTTACTCAGGTTGACAGATTATTTTTTTGGGTAGCACATCTCTTGGAAAAAAAGTGAACCAAAATCCAGCGCTGGGTGAAAGTAAAAAGGAACTCCTGTTCCAATTTTATTGGTATAACCATTAAAAAGAACTAAATAGGATAGTTCTGCGATGTGGAGAGTACAGTGATGAGTAGAGGATCAAAGTTTTCCTTGTTGGGCACATTCCAACAAGGAAAACGTTGATCCTCTACCCATCACTGTACTCTGTCACACTGCAGAACTATCCTATTTAGTTCTTTTTAATTGTTATACCGATAAAATTGGAACAGGAGTTCCTTTTAACTTCCACCCAGCGCTGGATTTTGTTTCACTTTTTTTCCTGTTTGCCGCTGCCCGTGCGGGAATCCGAGCGCTGTCTGTCCCCAGACACAAGGAATGGTGAGCTGGAGGTCCTCCCCCCTCTTCCCCACTTATAATTTTTTAGCACATCTCTTGTTACCTTGATGACTGCCCTCTGTAGAGCACAAACGATGGGGATTCATTGGTGTAAAATGGAACTGTGTAAAGGCTTTGGAGTGTTCCATAATGCGTCCTTTCCATTTTAAGTTTGTGGTACTGCTTTCCTAGTCTGGGAGACACTTTGTCTCATGATTGCACAAATATCAATAAACGGGCAAGTCTGTGTAGTGACAGATACTCGCTGGTGTGGAAAAAAACAAAACATTGTGGAGGTAAGGTAGTGTTCACATCATGTCTCCGCCTTCTGTCAGATACCTCTGACCGAAAAAAACACACACACACACACACACACACACACACACACACACACACACACACACACACACACACACACACACACACACACACACACACACACACACACACACCACCCCCTACTCTCCATGAACTTGTATGAGCAGTGTGTCTGTTTGTCTCTTTTCCTCCTGCTTCCCCTCTCCATAGACTAGTATGGGCAGGCTGTGAAGAGAAACCTCCCCCACTTCCTATAGTCTGTCTCCTTTTCTCTGCACCTAGTCGCAGTTTGAGAAAACGACTAAATTTTACCAGTAATTAATTGCCACAGTTGCTCTATATCAGGTATACTATTAGATTAGCAGAAGTTGTTTTGAAAAGTTAGTGTCAGTTTAAATTCATGATTTTACATTAATTCTTAAGTCTTGTACAGCTTCCTAATTGCCTGTGCCTGGCCGTATTTGATATTGTGTTCTTTGATTTTTCTTTTAGCAACACGGTGACTCCAGGTGGCAAGCCAAATAAGACTCGTGTAATTTGGGGGAAGGTGACCAGAGCTCATGGCAACAGTGGCATGGTGCGTGCGAAGTTCCGCTCTAACCTGCCCGCCAAAGCCATTGGACACAGAATCCGTGTGGTGAGTACAAGTCATCACTTTGAAAGGTTGCGAGGCATGTTCTTATTTTGCTTTGTTACAAAACTTTTAGTACATCAGGTATCTGGATAGTGATGTATCTTATTTATATAGCTATAAACATGTCATTATTAAATGCCTAGGTGTCATATGATAAGGTCTCAAAACTGGTTTTATATAGCATTGCTTTTAGATATTCCCATGTTGCTTAAAGGAACAGTGTCATCACAAATATTTTTTTTATATGTTAAAGATGTTAGTGCCTTCATATAAACGTTTATTTTCATTTGTGTGTTTGTGTTTTACTGTTTCTTATTTTCACACTTTTTCTTCCCTATGGGGGCTGCCATTTTTTGTTCCATTTCTGTGTGTGTCGATTAACGACACACACAGACATGGAATACGGCAGCCACAGTCCCATAGGGACTGCGAACGGCTCCCGTCCCATTGACTGCCGTGTACGGCGTCTGTGTGGGAACTGCGCATGCGCCGCTCCCACACAGTCCTATTCGAAATTGGCGCCGTCCGGCGCCATTTTCCCGTGGACCGGAAGTCGCGGCTGGACAGTAATATTACTACTTCCGGTCGCGGCTTCCGGACAAGTGCACATGGAACAGCGGCAGCAAAGGGAGCGGACGGGCCGCGGCGGCAGGAGCAGGTAAGCGATTTCAATGTATGTTAGTGTTTGTGTGTGTTTACTACTGCATGTAAACCTACTACACTGTGGGTTACCTCAAAAAATGGCGACACACAGTGTAGGAGGTTAAACCTTTCAAACCCCTCGTTTATCCCGGCACTAGCCAGGATAAAGGAGGGGGGATTGCTGAGAGCTCACTAGAGCGATAGCTTTTAACCCAATGTTGCAATGCTGCAATTTTGGGAACTAGCTCCAAACAGCTCCATCTAGTGACCAAAAATGGGTAGTATTATAAATTTGAAAAAATTTATAATATTTCCTGACTCGCGAAAAAAATAAAAAAAATTTGAACAATGTTTAATCACCCACACACTAAATGTTTAAATTTAAAAAAAAAAAACATGTTTTTGGGGCGACACCATGCCTTTAACCCTTGGTATCACCGACCTTAACCCCTTCCCGTCCTAAACAATTTTCAGATTTTCATTCAATTTTTTTCCTCCGCCACTTTTCCGTCGATATAGTCCTATGAGGACTTGACTTTTGCGAGACGAGCTGTAGTTTTTCGTAGCGCCATTTATTTTGCCATATAATGTACTAGGAAAAAGGGCAAAATATTTGTGGGGTAGAAAATGAAAAAAAAACAGCGGTGACTCCGTTGTTTTTTGCGCTTTGTTTTTACGGAATTCACCATGCAATTAAAACAACATGTTAACTTCAATCTGTGGGTCAATAAGATTACGACGATACCTAATATATATATTTGTTTTTTCTATGTTTTACTGCTTTCACAAGGAAAAAAAGTGTAAAAAATAAAATTTATTTTTGGTCGCCAAATTCTGAGTGTCATAACTTTTTTTTTTTTTCCCCCGTGGTATAAGGGCTTCTATTTTTTGCGGGTTAAGCTATTGTTTTTAATGCTAACATTTTGGGGTACACAAGGTTTTGATCACTTTTTATTAAACTTTTTATGGGAGATGAGGTGACCGTTTTGGTTAAATAATGATATATTGTTTTAGTTCAGACTCTTATGGATGCGTCGATATATATTTTTTTTTATTTTTTATATATATATATATATATATATATATATATATATATATATATATATAATATGCTTTAGTGGGAAAAGGGGCGTTTTTGGGCTTTTTATTTTTTTTACATAAAATAAAAACTTTATTCTACAAATTTGAACATTTTATTAGTCCCCCTAGAGGACTTGCACTATATACTGCAATACATGGTCTTTCTGACAGGCTTCTATTAAGACTTGCCAGGGTCAGGGCTTAATAGGAGCACGAAGATGGCATCCCTGGGGGCCTTCATTGGCCCCCCAGGCTGCCATATTGACCATCGCCACCCCACGATTGCATTGCGGGGAGCCCGATGAGCTGCTGGAGGGTGTCGTCGCCCCCCCCCCTCATTCTAACGATTTAAGTGCCGTGGTCGCTTTTGACCGCGGCACTTAACGGGTTAAACGGATGGAATCGCTCATTACTGTGAAGTGACGGCTGTAAGCCAACACCCGCATTGTATGGAGCAGGCTCACTCTGTGCCATACGTCAAATGTCAGGGAGGGGTTAAAATACAATATTAACGTAATGTACTTGCCATCACTCCTAAATGTTAAATTAACCAGTAAGTGTAATCTTCATCTTAACGATTTGTCTATGGGCAACTCTTTCACTCCCAGGTTGTTTTATAACCCATAGTTCAAGTGAAAAACTTACCAGTTTCTGGTTTAATTTCCTTTTGTAAAATTAAAGCAGCAACCTGATTGTTAGGTTAACTACTCCACTTTACGCTTGTTTTTTTAAAGTCTCATGTGTTCCTATTAACTTTACATGATATGATTAAAGGGGTGGTCCATGAACGGACGACTGATGACCTATCTACAGGATAGCTCATCAGTATATGATCGGTGGGGGTCCAACACTCTGGGCATCGGATGTCCATACCAGAAGCAGATGGCTCCGGTCACGGAATAGCAGCTGAGCCATCTGCTTCCGGCCCCAACGACTGCATACTGTTCAAAACATCCGGAGCAGGGTCCAGGTGTCGGACCCGCACCGATCATATGCTGATGACCAGTCCTGTGGATAGGTCATCCGTTGTCTGTTCGTGGACAACCTCTTTGTATTTTTGTTTTGGGTGGGTATTTTCTGGAAGGGTTTCCTGATAAGCTGATCACAGGTTTAGTAGACTGTACCATGGAATCCGTATAAGTGCAAAAACTACAGATTTGCATGAAACTCAACTAATGCAAGAAAAAAAGTTGCTGTTTTTTTTTTTTTTCCCTTTGCTTTAGTTAGAACTCGGGAGTATGTGTGTATATCCGCAACAGGCAGTTAGTGGCTGGTCCGTCATCTCATTATCCTGAATACAAACATTCCTGAATTTTTGATTTTCTGAATATTCCAGACCACTGTGATCTTTTCACATCTGTAGATGAAGAACTAACTGAATTAAATTGTATAAAAATAAGTTACGTTTAAGTTCTAATTTCTTTTTTTTTTCCTCTGTCCTTTGCAGATGATGTACCCTTCAAGGATCTAAACATTCTGTATAAATAAAAAAAAAGTTCTGGATCTTTTTTATGTTGGTGGCTTTTGTCATTCTCTCAGCTCGTTGATGGGTGACTGTAATGAATGCGATGTGTGCGCTTGAGTACCTGCTGTAGTAATAAATACCCAGGTGGGATTTGCACATAATCACTTTTGCCAGTGTTACCTTTTTTTAAAAACAAGCAAAACTTTACTACGAGTCACCGGAACAATTCAAATTCTCTTAACGCCTCATCTTTATCCTACATTCTGCAATATTTGTCTACTGGAAAGATACTTAAAGGGGTTTTCTGGGATATATAGAAGGTTAAAGGGGTTCGCCAGGGCAAAAATATTTTCTGAAGTGTCCCCCAGCCTTGGTTTGCCTTTCCTAAAAGCCCCTACTGACCTAACTAGTTTTTAGTTTGATCTCCACAGTCGCTGTTGCTCTTTCTGTTTGTTTACATCCCTTGCTTCTGGTCCTGGCTGTTTCTTGTCTCGTAACCCATGATACCCATGATGTTCCCCCTCACCACATCGGCCCCCTGCAATTGCAATCTCAGAATGCCGGGGGTCTAACAGGCCTTGGTGGATGCCTGCTAAGCAATGCCTGAGGCATGACCCACTGACATGCAATAACACGCTGCAATACAGTAGTATTGCAGGTATTATAAAAGCAATCAGAAGATCGCAAAATGAAGTCCCCCAGTGGGACAAAAAAAAATATATAATAAAGTTAATAAAAATCCCCCCCAAAAAAATGAAGCCCCCTTTTTCCCTTATAAAATACTTTAATATGAAAAAAAAATTAAAACATTACACATATTTGGTATCGCCGGGACCGTAACGACCCCACCTATTTAGTGATTACGTTATTTAACCCGCACGGTGAACTCCGTAAAAAATACAATTAAAAAACAATGTCAGAATTGCTGTTTTCTGTTCATCCTGCATTCAAAAAAATGTGACAGTCACATCTACTCCAAAATCGTACCAATAAAAACTAGGAGTCCTGCAAAAAACAAGCTCTCATACAGCTGCATCGGCATAAAAATAAAACCATCATGGCTCGTAAGACATGGTGAAACAAACTAATTATTTTGAAAAAAAAAGTGTTTTTACTGTGTAAAAGTAGTAAAACATACAAAACCTTTAAATTTGGTATCGCTGCAATCGTAATGACCCACTGAATAAAGATATGTTTATACCACACGGTAAATGGCGTAAATCTAAGACGCAAAAAAGTGGCAAAGTTTATGGGGTTTTTTCCATTACCCCCCCCAAAAGTTAATAAAAGTTCATCAATAAATTATATGTACCCCAAAATGGTGCTATTAAATAATACAACTTGTCCCGCAAAAAAAACCTTATGCAGCTACGTCAACGCAAAAATAAAAAAGTTATATCTCTTGGAATGCGACGATGGAAAAAACTCAAAAAATAGCTTGGCCATTAAGGGGTTAAAGGAAGCCTCTCCTTTAAATGCCACATTGTCTGATACACTGTTTAGCCATAACATTAAAACCACCTGTCTAATATGGTGTAGGGCCGCCTTGTGTTATCCAGTTTAGGACCGGGCTATTTTGAGCCTTCAGGGCCAGACACCATTTAGCCGTTTTTAGCATGTGTTTGTTAAATGGCTATAACTTTTATTAGTTGGACTAGCCACGTGATTTTTGCGGTTTGTTTTTTCCATAGACATTGCAGGTTTTTTTTTTTTTTTTTTAAATCACATAGTTTTACCCTAAAATAGAAATTGTAATATGTTACATGTCTATATTAGGGTAATTGGCTCAGGGCTAGCGTTACGACAATGATTGGTGGGAGGAGATGTTTTTTTGGGGGTGGGTATTTTGTGTATTAATTTTTTTTTGCACTTTACTTTTATTACTATGGTCTGTCTCTCAAAGGTCAGAAAAAGACCTTTGCGGGACTTTATATATATTTTTTTCTTTTTTACACCATCTTTTCCCACTGTAACTGGGGCTATCAGCCCTCTCATAGTGACTATTGTCACTAATAGGGCTGTGCTCGGTCTAGTAAGTCACATGATCACTGAGACCAATAGATATAGCGGCGCGGCCGCTGCCTCTATTCCTATACACAGCGTTCATTGAGTGCTGTGTAAAAGAGATCGAAGAAGAAAGAAGCAGCGAAAGCTGCTCCTATCCTCTTAGGGTCCCCGGCAGTCACTGGCGGCCGGAGACCCGACATTCAGCTGCCCAATCGCTCAGGCAGCAAGTTAAAACCCGCGCCGTAAATAGTCTATGGCGCGAGTTTTAAGGACCCTGACCGCTGGCCGTAAATACACAGCCAGCGGTCGGGAACCAGTTAAAACAGCTCTGACCTGTTGAGGCAGCAGATCCTGTAAGTTGCGATGGATCGGACTTCTTTTTCTTAGCACATCCCACAGATGCTTGAACAGATTGAGATCTGGGCAATTTTTATAGGTCAAGTCAACACCTTGAATTTTGCAGTGTGGCAGGGCGCGTTAACTTACTGAAAAAGGGCACTGCTGTTTGTGAATACTGTTGCAATGAAGGGGCGTACGTAGCCTTCAACGATGTTAGGTCCTGGCATTTATGTGGATGGTTCTATGACACACACCACCTAAGGTTTCCCAGCAGAACATTGGCCCAAATGTCACACTTTCCCTGCTGGCTTTGTTCCTATAGTGCATCCTGATTTATTAGACCAGATCACAGTCCTCCATTACTCCATGGTCCAGTTCTGATGCTCACATGCCCTTTTGCAGGCGTGTTTGGCAGTGAACAAAGGTCAGCATGGGCACTGACCTGCGGCTACGCGGCCCCGAACATAGCAGTCTATGATGCACTGTGTTGTGACGCCTATCTATCATAGCCAGCTTTTTCATCCATCACTCCCTACACGAATCAATTAGCCTTAGGTGTCCTTCATCCTGTCACTGGTTGTCCGTCGCTGGAACACTTGGATACGAACAACTGCATATTGAGAACACCCCACAAGACCTGCCAGTCATGGCTCAAAAGGTTTCCCTTTAATGATACATTAACAGGCAATAATACTATGTATTCTATAGCATACAAGTGACCAAACTATCGTAAATTTAAGTCCCCTAGTGGGACACAATCTGTTTATCTCTGCCGATTCTGTCAGTTCAGCTGAACTGACTGCTCAGCTAAGAGCCGGAAACACCGGATACAGCTAACGCCGATCACATCTAAAAGCCCTTTTACACGGCCAATGATCAGGAACGAGCGTTCATGTGAACGCACTTCCCGATCATCGCCCTGCGTAAACCGGGTAACAGCCGATGAACGAGCAAACGCTTTTTCATCGGCTGATTGTATAGTTTATGCAGCATTAAATATAGTTGTCGGCAGCACATCTGCCAGTGTAAACATGATGGAAATGCATGGGAACGATACATAACCATTTATAGCTCCCTGTGAAAGGAGAAAACTAGCTGTCTTGTTGATCAACGCTCATTTTTGCATCCTGTATTGGCTGGTGTAAAAGGACCCGAAGTTCATAACTTAGGCCCAATGCACACGACCGTGTTCGGTCCGTGATATGCGGGCTGCGTTTCCCGGACGAACACAGTGCATGGAGCCGGGCTCCTAGCATCATAGTTATGTACGATGCCAGGAGTCACTCCCTGCACTGTGTTCGGTCCGGGAAATGTGGCCGACATGCGGACCATGCATCACGGACCGAGCACGGTCCTGCGCATGGGGCCTAAGATGTGATTGTTAGCTGGACCCGCTCTCAGCCGAGACATCACTTAAAGAGGCTCTGTCACCACATTATAAGTGCCCTATGTCCTACATAAGGAGATGGGCGCTATAATGTAGGTGACAGTAATGCTTTTTATTTAAAAAAAAAAACAATCTATTTTCACAACGTTAGGAGCGATTTTGGTTTATGCTAATGAGTTGCTTAATGCCCAAGTGGGCATATTTTTACTTTCGACCAAGTGGGCGTTGTACAGAGGAGTGTATGACGCTGACCAATCGGCATCATGCACTCCTCTCCATTCATTTAGACAGCAGAATCGCGTTCTTACTAGAACATGATCTGCAGCCACATACACAGCGATTCTGCTTGATTAACATTAATCAAGTGTCCTGATAATGAATACACATGACCATCCAGCCTGGACGTCATGTGTACTCAGAATCCTGACACTTCTGAATCTTTTCTGTGAGATTCCAGCAACGGATACGAAATCTCGTTTACCTCCGTAATCTCGCGAGATTTCGTATCCGTTGCTGGAATCTCATGAAAAGTGATCAAAAAGTCACATGTACCCCAAAATATAGAGAATGAAAACTACAGCTTGCCCTGCAAAAAATAAGCCCTCGCATTGCTAAATTGACGGAACTATAAAAACGTTGGTAAACATGAAAAAAACATAAATTTGTATTGCCGTAAACATATCAACTCGTAAAATAAAGTCAATGTGTAGTTTTCACCGCACTATTGGCGCCGTAAAAACAAAACCCTCCAAAAAATAGCATTGCACAAATATTTTTTTCTCAGTTTCTTAATACATTAAATGGTGCCATGAAAAACTACAAGTTGTCCCACCAAAAAAAGCCCTTATACAGCTATGTCGACGAAAAAACAAAAAAAACTTGGCTTTTGGAAGGCGGGGAGGAAAAAACTAAAATTGGTCGTATTATTAAGGGGTTAAAGAGAACCTGTTATCTTACACATTCACTTGTACTCATTTAAAGTTCATAACACTGTTACGGTGGTTAGACTCCCCAAATATAGTAAACCAAACAACAAATAAATTAGGAGCTTGAAACCGAAAGGACAAACGTATCTAAAAAAAATTATGAATACTTTATTTAGTTCACATATTTAAAAACATGAATGTTTACATACAGTGTAAAAAAAATTAAGGCCTCATGCACACGACCGTGTTCGGTCCGTGATATACGGTCCGCATGTCGGCCGCTTGTCCCGGACCGTACAAAGTACAGGGAGCCGGGCTCCTAGCATCATACTTATCTATGACGCTAGGTGTCACTGCCTATCCACGTAACTACTGTCACACACTAAAACATGATTACAGTACGGGACAGTAGTTCCGCGGACAGGCAGTGACCCCTATCGTCATAGATAAGTGTGATGCTAGGAGCCCGACTCCCTGCACTGTGTTCGGTCCGGGACATGCAGCCGACATGCGGACCGTATATCACGGACCGAACACGGTCGTGTGCATGGGGCCTTAGACAGAATATATCAAAGGACAATGGTATCAACAATTTACATTGCTTATTTTTTAAATGGACTAGAGTAAGTGTATGTAATATCGTCTATAGCGTAGAAGAGATCATGGTGGATGTGCAGGTGTATATCTAGTGTAGAAGATTTAGGTATTTATCTATGCTGCGCAGCCAGCCATTTAAGGTGTATGAAAAAAAGGGTGGAATCCCTGCCAGCACTGAATACTCGTTACATTTCAGGGATAAATGTTGTAACGCTATTTAGTTGGTATATCATCATGCACTAGAAATATACTGAGTCAAGATTTTTTTTAAATAGTATAACAACATCAGAATTAGTAGGACTTTCTTATCCTTGGAAGATATTTGTTTAAGCGTATGTATTGCGCACATATCTTCCAAGGATAAGTAAGTCCTACTAATACTGATGTTGATATACTATGTAAAAAAAATTGTGACTCAGTATAGTATGTCTAGTGCATGATGATATACCATCTATATAGACATCAGATTCCTCTATGACATGAGGCTACTGCCAAACTTCACTCCCAAAGTTCCCTCATTTGTAACTATAATCATGTCAGCTCCCTTCCAGTGTCACGAGCCTTCCACTTATCAGGCATGTACTTATCTTGAGCTCTAGTTAGCTTGGAGTCGAGATCAAGAAGGTTGGGGTTTTATTAATTCTGTTTCCTGAAGGAAACGTGCACTGTGCCACACACAGCCCCCCCTTGTAGATAGTGCCCCCCTGTAGACTCTGCCACACAGCGCCCCCTTGTAGATACTGCCCCCTGTGGATAGTGCCATACAGACCCCTGTAGATTGTGCTATACAGCCCCCCTGTAGATAGCGCCCCCACCTCCCCCTTGTAGATAGTGCTATACAGCCCCCCTCCTGTAGCTAGCCCCAACCCATCCCAAAAAAAATGGACTGTAGCCTAGTTAAAGGGGTTGTCCCAAAAAACAGATGTATCCACAGGAAAGATACATGTGTGATCGCTAGAGGCCCAACCGCTGGGACCCCCAGTGATAAGGAGAACGGGGTACCAAAAGTCCCCTGAAGTGCTCCATGAGAAGCATGGGACTTCCATGGTCTGTGTCCGGAAGCTCCATAGAAATGAATGGAGCGTTGGCCATGCGCACAAGCCCCCTGTAGGTGATGCCACACGGACCCCCTGTAGGTGATGCCACACGGACCCCCTGTAGGTGATGCCACACGGACCCCCTGTAGGTGATGCCACACGGACCCCCTGTAGGTGATGCCACACGGACCCCCTGTAGGTGATGCCACACAGACCCCCTGTAGGTGATGCCACACAGACCCCCTGTAGGTGATGCCACACAGACCCCTTGTAGGTGATGCCACACAGACCCCCTGTAGGTGATGCCACACAGACCCCCTGTAGGTGATGCCACACAGACCTCTTGTAGGTGATGCCACACAGACCCCCTGTAGGTGATGCCACACAGACCCCCTGTAGGTGATGCCACACAGACCCCCTGTAGGTGATGCCACACAGACCCCCTGTAGGTGATGCCACACAGACTCCCTGTAGGTGATGCCACACAGACCCCTTGTAGGTGATGCCACACAGACCCCCTGTAGGTGATGCCACACAGACCCCCTGTAGGTGATGCCACACAGACCCCCTGTAGGTGATGCCACACAGACTCCCTGTAGGTGATGCCACACAGACCCCCTGTAGGTGATGCCACACAGACCCCCTGTAGGTGATGCCACACAGACCCCCTGTAGGTGATGCCACACAGACCCCCTGTAGGTGATGCCACACAGACCCCCTGTAGGTGATGCCACACAGACCCCCTGTAGGTGATGCCACACAGACCCCCTGTAGGTGATGCCACACAGACCCCCTGTAGGTGATGCCACACAGACCCCCTGTAGGTGATGCCACACAGACCCCCTGTAGGTGATGCCACACAGACCCCCTGTAGGTGATGCCACACAGACCCCCTGTAGATGATCCCACACAGACCCCCCTGATGATGCCACACAGACCCCTCTGTAGAGAATGCGCCACACAGCCCCTGTACAATATTCCACACACACCACCCTGTAGATAGTGCCACATACTCCCCCTGTAGATAGTGCCACATACTCCCCCTGTAGATAGTGCCACATACTCCCCCTGTATATTATGCCATTGTGGCTCCCTCTATGAGCGGAATCCCCGGCCATGCGTCGGCAATACTCTGGCCAGGGATTCCAGCGCTCCAGGAGGAGCCCCTGACTTCATTGTCCGTAAATGGACAGTGACGTAGTCAGTGGCTCCCTCTGAATGGAATCCCCGGCCAGGCGTCAGCAATGCTCTGGCCGGTGATACCGCTGCAGCAGGTGCCCCTGACGTCACTGCCCTTATATGAACAGTGAAATCGTGGGCTGCTCCTGGAGCGCCGCAATTCCCGGCCAAAGCATTGCTGACGCCCTGGCCAGGAATTCCGCTCATAGAGAGAGCCCTGACTTCACTGTCCATATAAGCGTGGCAACGCTTTGGCCGGGGATTTTGCTCCAGGAGGAGTGAATGGCAGAGCAGGAAGCGGATAGTTTCCTGCTCTGCCATAGTATTCAACTGTATCTTCGTCCTGAGGACGCAGATACAATTGAATGTAGCAGTTGCCGGGACAAGTCCAGGGACCGTCTCTATAAATTCGGGACAGTCCAGGCAAATTGCCGGGACAGTTAGCAAGTATGTAGATGTATCCCTCATCCTGTGGATAAGGGATGCATGTGTTTTGTGGGACAACCCCTTTAATGGCAGAGCGGGGAGATACCTCCCTGCTCTGCCGTAGTGTTCAATAGTATCTACATTTTAAGGACGCAGATACTATTGAATGTGGCGTCGCTATCACTGTAGCAGCCATAGTGACTGCTAGCGGTGCCACCGGGCATGGCGGGCGGCAAGGGTCCCCTCATGTCGCGGGCCCCATAGCAGCCGCTATGGCTGCTACAGCGGTAGTTACGCCACTGGTTAGAACTCTGATCCACCTAATTTTTCTAGAGCCCACTCTACTAGAGCACTGGAGCTCGTACTTAATATTTATCAACCATTATAGGCTGAATTTTTGGTTCTCGGAGAAGACGGCTCACGAGCGGTCAATTTTGAGTTCCACCAGATATGAGGGCCCTCCCTATGGGGTTACTTCTTGCTAAATCCCCATTATTGTGAAAGACATAAGGGAAGTGTTGAATTCTAAAAGTTTTTGTTTTCCCTCAGCCCTAAAGGTCCTCTTCCTGTTACGAGACAGCTTGTTGATCGGCGCTCGTTTGCTCCTGTCACAAGGAGCTGTGTATCGGGACGAGCGGTTGTTACTCCGATCGCTCGTCCCCATATATTATTATCATGTCGCAGCGGGTCTCTTTGTTGACACAGGGAGATGTGCTGCCGACAACGATAATATTTTACTTTTTTAAAACGATGCGATCAGCAGATGATCGAGCGTTTGCTCGTTCATCTGCTGATCGCTGCCCTGTTTACACAGGACAATTATCGCACTATAATTGGCCTGTGTAAAAGGGCCTTTACCGCAGCACAAGCTTCCCGCTATAGCTAGTTTTACTTCTCTATAATAAACACAAGGTGGGTGGTAGAGGCTAAATGTCTGTCCTTTTTATATTTTTATTTTTTTTAGTCAGGGGGCTTTAGTTAATTAGTGTTTAATTTGCTTAATTAAAAATTCCATCTATCCTACTAGTACGCAGGGGCAGAAATACCCCATTAGAAAGCAACACATATATTACAGTTTTGTCTGGATAATAAGGAATTTACAATCAAAATGTTTTGTTGTATATGCTGCTGTTTGTCCACCAGATGGCACATGTGTGCTGTTTAAAGACTTGGGGAATAATATATTTATCACCATTTAAACTGCATTCACTTGACCTTCGTACACAATTCTCACACAAACCCTATTTCTTGCCTTAAACAGGAGTGAACTCCAACAGAGCAAAGTTTTCCACCATTGAGCATGTTTCACATTAATTGGTATCCGTTGGGCCTATGTCGCTTTGCCACAAATTCTGTGGATTTCTGCGAAAATGTCTTGGATTTCACGTATTTTTTTGAAATGGGTGAAATTTGTGGCAAAACAGCATAATTATTTTACTGTGGATTCTTCTGTAGCAAAACTGTTGCGTCTGGACCTGCAAATTCAGCCGTGTGAAGGGTCCGTTGAAGAAAAGAACATGTACTATTATCTTCCGTTTTCACGGATCTCTCCATAGGTTCAAGTCTATGGGGATCCAAGAAAATGGGACCCGCACGGAGGCACCTCGGACGTGAAAAAGTCACGTTTTTCACGTCTGAGTTTCCCCACGCTCGTGTGAATCTAGCCTTAATTACAGATAAATTGTAATCTGTGTGATATCAATTTATACTGTACCATATAAATCTAGATTTAACGGCCCAGGAGAATTTCTGATTGGAGTGGAACTGTGAGGGGTTATGCAGTGGGCACGGGACAATATTGCCGCATATTCCACACATTAGATTGGTTGTGGAGGTCTTGAGTCGTTATCATTGCAATCCATGTTGACAGAGGTATGCTAGGCAGATATGTAAGGCTGAGTTCACACTTGCGTTGTATAATCCGTTACTCTAATCCGATTTTAGATCAGAATGGATAAAAATAGATCCCTTAAAAATCCCATTGAAATTTCAATGGGTTATTTAATTGCATCTGATTGCATCCCTTATGTTAGTCACCTGTTGCTTTTTTTTTCAGATTTTTATTTTTTATTTTTTTTGAAAGCCCGAGTAGTGCTTTCTATCTCCCAGGTCCATAAAAAGTATGGGAGTGGCACACAAAAAGTGCACAAGGATGCGGTCTATCGCAGCTCTACTCGTAAAGGAGCGAGGCCCCGCATAACCATTCCCCGACCCCTTGAACCGTAGGCCCAGAGGATCGATGAAGTGCTGCAGACTACATTTTGCTTTCGTCAAAAAAAAAAAAAATGGAAACCTAGCGAAAGGAGACAAATGGAAAACAACTGAAACCAAAAAATTACCATTGAAATCAATAGTAATTCTAATGGAACCTTTGCTTTCCGTTTAATCTTTCGATCCTCTCTTCCTATGACGGAAGAGAGGTAAACGTATATTAACGGTAGTGTGAACTTAGCCTAACGAATGAGTTATTTTTATCACTTTTGTCAATGTAAAACAGATACAAACCGTTTGTATCCATTATTTTGATTTCAATGGGATTTTTAACTGATCTGTCTTTATCCTTATTCTGATTTAAAAACGAATCAGCGTAATGGATTATATAACGCAAGTGTGAATTTAGCCTAACATGATCAAGAGATTTTGGCAGTTTATTACTTTCTAGACAGGAGTGATTCATCTTTATGTGGATTAGGATAAGTCTACACAAGAAGTATTAGGGTATGTGCACACACACTAATTACGTCCGTAATTGACGGACGTATTTCGGCCGCAAGTCCCGGACCGAACACAGTGCAAGGAGCCGGGCTCCTAGCATCATACTTATGTACGATGCTATGAGTCACTGCCTCGCTGCAGGACAACTGTCCCGTACTGTAAACATGATTACACTACGGGACAGTTGTCCTGCAGCGAGGCAGGGACTCCTAGCATCGTACATAAGTATGATGCTAGGAGCCCGGCTCCTTGCAATGTGTTCGGTCCGGGACTTGCGGCCGAAATACGTCCGTCCATTACGGACGTAATTAGTGTGTGTGCACATAGCCTTACAACGACTCTCAGGTTGTCAGCAGCATTTGTAGTCACTATAGCTGAATCTGCTGCATGAGACTGCAGAATTCTACATCTTTATCTGACTATCTGTAATTGCCCCCGCTCCCCGTGTTAGGGTATGTTCACACGAGGGCGTCCGTTACGGCTGAAATTACGGGGATGTTTCAGCCTGAAAACATCCCCGTAATTTCAGCCGTACCGGCATGTGCAGGCGCTTGAACGCCGCGTCAATTACGGCCGTAATTAGCGCTGCTATTCATTGGAGTCAATGAATAACGGCTCCAATTACGGCCAAAGAAGTGACAGGTCACTTCTTTGACGCGGGCGTCTATTTACGCGCCGTCATTTGACAGCGGCGCGTAAATATACGCCTCGTGTGAACAGACAAACGTCTGCCCATTGCTTTCAATGGGCAGATGTTTGTCAGCGCTATTGAGGCGCTATTTTCAGACGTAATTCGGGGCAAAAACGCCCGAATTACGTCCGTAAATAGGCCGTGTGAACATACCCTCATACTTATCCTTTCTCTGCGTTCTGGTTCACGCCGCTCGTTTGGCGGCCGCTGATGCTCTGCGCTGGGTCCTAGTGCACGCACTGACGCTTTCTTACTTAAAGGGCCAGCACACACCAAAATTATTTTAGCCAGCTTCCCTGGGTATTTAAGTTCCTCCCATTTTATTGCTCTTTGTCAGGGTAATTTGGTTCTTCTAGTGTTCCCAGTGTTCCTAATTTGCTGTGTTTTTGACCTCCGCCTGTATTTTGACCATCCGTGACTGCCGCCTGCCCTGACCTTTTGCCTTGTTACCTATGACTTTACTACTACTACTGCCTGCCCTGACCATTAGGTACGTGACCTGTTTTGTACCTTGCAACATGACCTGACTTTCTTTCCACCTGACCACACTAATCCACCTGTTACGTTGGCCGTCACCAAGTAGGAAGTAGGGAGACTACTATGGGTGTAGCAACCTGGGGTTCCCCTGCAGCAAAGTCCAGATCCCTGTACTGGGGTTAAAGGGTGAATACCGGAGGTCCCTTTAGACTCTGCTCCCCAGTTTAGCCCCATGTTAAATCCCTTGGTGACAAGGTGGGTTCACACTGCCCTCTGCTGGCCCTGTGACAGAAAATCCCCCATGCTTCGTGACATTATTTAATGCAAGACAACCAGTAACATGACTAAACCCTGATGCTGTTGTAATTTTTTGTTGCTTCGTTATCCTTAAATCAATGGTCTTTGGAAAAATACATACCCATGTTCAGGTACAATTAGGTGCTAACTCTGGGCGGTGCAGGTGGTAAATCTACAGTGACGTCCTTTGGCGTTGCTGATAAAAAGGCTAATAAGGGCTCATGCTCTTAAGGAGGAGCTGTTCTGAGAGCAAATCCTGAATACAGCTGGGATTGTGGTCATCTGACCGGAGACTGGGGGGGGGGGGGGGGCCTCTGCAGTAAGCCCTGGGGACCTAGAAAGGACCTCAGGACTGTCTGTCCAGTAAGCTTGCTGTTAGGGTACATGGAGTGTTAACTATGACATCAGCCTGTGTCATAGTGACACAGTATAATGTACTAAAATTCAGGAATAAAGTTATAAAATAGTCATGTCTTTATGGCTTTAAAAAATGAGTTGTTTTTTCTTATATAGAGTCAGCAAAAAAATTAAATAAACAAGTGATTTAGTATAATATAATATACATTTTATTGCACGTGACCAACAAAAAACAAAAACTTTTTTTTTCTAAGCACCACTGCTGGAGTTAATTGGTGCAAAACATGCAATATTCACCATACATCCCAGCAACAGCAATTGTTTCCCAATTTCACACAGGATCGTTATCCAAATTAAGAGATGCTACTGGAGGAGAAGAGGCATACACAGTGCAAAGGAATAGTAGTCCGCGGCCGGGCATATTTTCAGATTCCGTTTAACTTCTGCGGAATCTGAAAATATGCAGACCGAGTGCTGCCAAGTGAGGTCAGGTGACTGGACTGGTCTACTCTCGGGTCGTCACCGAACCCAGTCAGAAGTGACCCTTCTCCGCTTTGCTGCATGTCCACTGCCTCCTAACGGTTAATTATGTCAGGCAGGCACAATGTGGCACAGCAGGGACTGTGTGGCGCTATCTACAAGGGGGAGCTGTGTGGCGCTATCTACAAGGGGGAGCTGTGTGGCGCTATCTACAACGGGGAGCCATGTGGCGCTATCTACACAGGGGTCCTGTGTGTGACGCTATCTACAGGGAGCACGGTTACTTATGGGGCACTTTTATTGTGTTGAGCAGTAAGGGTTCATTATTACCATCTGGGGCACTGTGGATTACGAGTTTGTTTAGAGGATGGGGTATAGGTGTGGAGGATGCTGGAAAAGCAAGAAGCCAACATGTCTGTGTGTCAAATTCTGCAGAGACAAGTCATGTCTCTAATCAGTAACGTATTACAATATGGGCGGTTCGGGCGGCCGCCCGGGGCCCGAGGCTCCCAGGGGGCCCATGGCAGCCCGAACCGCACATCGTCTTATAAAACTATTCAGCGCGCTAGCGCTGCTAACTGCCGCTACGGAGATGGGGAGGAGCAGAGAATTGGCCGGGACAGGGGTAGGTAGCAGGCGTTAAGCACGTCTGCTAGTGCTTAGGGCACGCCTCCCTGACAGTGCGTAACAGAACAGCGACGGACGGCTGTTCTGTTACTCCAAAGCTGGAAGAGAAGAGCCGGGCAGGCGGTCACCGTCGCTGAGGTTAGTACTGGCTGTCCAACTGGTTCCCGACCGCTGGCTGTATTTTTACGGCCAGCGGTCAGGGTCCTTAAAACCCGAGCCATAGACTTTTTACGGCTCGGGTTTAACTTGCTGCCCGCGCGATCGGCAGCTGAATGTCGTGTCTCCGGCTGTCAGTGACTGCCGGGGACCCTGAGGAGAGGATGGAAGCAGCTTTCGCTGCTTCTGTCTTCTCCGATGTCTTTTTACACAGCGCTCAATGAGCGCTGTGTATAGGAATAGAGACAGCAGCAGCGGCGCTGTCTCTATTCCTCCCGGTGATCATGTGACTGGTCACATGATCACCGGGTGCCTTTACTGAGAGACTGCTGCTGGGTCTAACTAGACCCAGCACAGCCCACTTAGTGACAATCGTCACTATGAGAGGGCTGATTTCCCCTGTAACTGGGGCTGCTGTGCGCAGTTACAGTGTAAAAACATGGCGTAAAAGAAAGAAAAAATATATATAAAGTTCCCCAAAGGTCTTTTTTGACCTTTGAGGGACAGACCATAGTAATAAAAAAATAATAAAGTAAAGTGCAAAAAAAATTTAAATAATAACTACACATAAAATACCCAACCCAGAAAAAAGCGAAAAAAACGCTGACCCAATTACCCTAATATAGACATGTAATATATTAAAATTTACGGTAAACAATGTCGATTAAAAATAAAAGGTCTGTTTTAGGGTAAAACTTTGTTATTACCCAAAAAAATTATTTTTTTACTATTATTTTCAAACTTTATAAATAAAAATTCTAAAATAGCAAAAAAGGTGTGTATAAAAACGATAAAAAAAGAAACCTGCATTGTCTACGGAAAAAAACGTCGCAAAACTCACGTCGTTAGCCCAACAAATAAAAAAGTTATAGCCATTTAACTAGCACATGCTAAAAATGTATATACGGTACCTGATCTTGAAGGCTCAAAATAGCGCGGTCCTGAACTGGTTAAAGTCACTGGCCGACGCTAGGTGGAGGATTATGCAGTAAGGGGGGGAGGGCTAACCATCTAACTGACGGTAGCTAGCTCTATGGGGGGGGATAATAGTTTCCCCCCATAGAGCTCTCTTCAGTCAGTTAGACGCTCAACCCCCCCCCCCCCCCCTTGCAGTATAGTAACTACTGAGGACCCTATGGGGGAAGGCGGGATTATTCCTAGAGCCCTCTGCCTGCAGTCAGATAGTTAGACCCCCTTGCAGTATAACTTTCTCCCCCCCCCCCCCCCCCATGTAGCTCTCAGCAGTTATTATATATATATTTTTTTTTAATAAAAATGTGTGTTTGGTGCAACTTTGTAATTACGTTTTATTAAAAAATATTTTCACTTTTTGAGATACAGCTGCTTTGTATCCTGTACCCGTCAGGTCAGCAGGACTGACGGGCCCTGCGCTAAATTATAATCTTAGATGTGATAGATTTGAGGTGGATCCTGCGTGTCACTGATCCTGTCAGATACAAAGCAGCTGTATCTCAAAAAGTAAAAATATTTTTTAATAAAATCAATCAATCACACTGATACACACACATACATTATATATATATATATATATATATATATATATATATAAAGTAGAGGAAAACACAGCACTCAATGCAAACTGAACATCAGGCCATGTGCACGTTACCAGTAGAAGGATGAATCAATTCCTTAGGTTAGAATACCAAAAGACAAAAGAGCAAGTAACAGCACCAGGACTTCAGCGTTGGGGAGACTCCCAAACGCTGAAGTCCTGGTGCTGTTACTTGCTCTTTTGTCTTTTGGTATATATATATATATATATGTGTGTGTATATATATATATAAATAAAGTTTTTAAATGTGTACATGTGGCACTATATACAAGGGGGAGCGCTGTGTGGCACTATATACAAGGGGGAGCGCTCTGTGGCACTATATACAAGGGGGAGCACTGTGTGGCACTATATACAAAGGGGGAGGGCTCTGTAGTGCTATCCACAGTGGTATGTGTGTGGTGCTCTTTATAGGGGGGGCTTTTTGGTGCTATTTACAAAGGGGGAGGGCTATGTAGTGCTATCCACAGTGGTATGTGTGTGGCGCTCTTTATAGGGGGGGCTTTTTGGTGCTATTTACAAGAGGGGGAGGGCTGTGTGGTGCTCTCTACAGGGGGGGCTGTATAGCACTATAGGGGGCTGTGTGTAACGCTCTCTACAGGGGGGATGTGTGATATATAGAGGGGGCTGTGTATGGCGATATCTATGGGGGTGGGTAATATCTACAGGGGCTGTGTGTATGTGGTGTTTTACAGTGTGTGGTATTATATTCAGGCGCGCAGTGTTTGGTGCTATTATATTTAGGGGCACAGTATGTGGCACCATGATAACTTTATTTTCGTTTATAGGTGTGGAAATGTTGGAAAAGTGAGGAGACGTCTGAGTGGCAAATTCTGCAGAAATGAGTCATGGCCGGGAGAAGTCGTCATGAGCGCTGGACCGGATGGAGAAGAAAAGGGGAAAAAAATACTAGAATCTGAGACGTCGTCACCTGTGAGTCACTAGATTTATAGAGAATCTGTCACCTCTCCTGACATGTTTATTATAGGAAATCCTTGTATTTCACAAAAAGTCTTTCTGCAGTCCAGGACTGATAGACAATTCCCCTTGTCAGGAGGATGTGTCCCAGCACAGTGTGATACTGTCAGTATGTAGGGACACAGCCCTGTGACAAGGGAAATCGTAATACTGTTAATGCTTGCCCAAAAAAGTAGTGTTAAAAATAGTTACGGCACGGCAGGGCGGCGGTGAGGAAGGGGGGCCCAAGTTTGGGTAACAACCCAGGGCCCATGATCTACTTAATCCGCCACTGTCTGTAATAAATCGTCACAGTGGTCTGGGGCGGATGGAGAAAAAAAGGGAAAGTGAACGACTAATCACAGAAAACTACCTAAGTTACCGTGGGAAAGCTACAAGCGGAGCTGTGAGTCACTCCTAGCACACTGCACAGTGCACAGGCAATGATTTTGTAATGTGTCCATAACAGATTTTGTCTGTCCGTGATTTTTAGCTCAGTTGTCCAGAAATTTCTCTAGTGGAGGTTGGCATCCCTGTCTGTGTGTCAAATTCTGCAGAGACAAGTCGTGGCTGGAATAAGTCATAGTGGTCTGGGCGGGATGGAGGAAAAAAGGGAAAGTGAACGACTCTAATCAGAGAAAACATCACCTGTGAGTCACTAGATATAAATGTGCTATAATCACTTAAATGGTCTGCAGAGCTCCTGTGTATAACTGGCATTTATCACTTTATGGTGGTAATATTAGTATATTTTGTATAGTGGTTTTTATTCAGTAACAGTATGGGGGTATGATTCAGTCACTGTTGTCATGGTGTGGCAGTATTATTTAGTAACGGTACGGGGGAATTAATTAGTCACTATGTGGTTATGGTATGGCGGTATTATTCAGTAACCGTATGGGGGTATTATTTAGTCACTATGTGGTTATGATGTGGCTGTATTATTCAGTAAAGTCATAGAAAAAAACGACTGATCAAAAAAACAATAAAATGTAACTCTTACTTATTATTGATAAAAACGGAGGTAGCGCTTTAAAAAAAGAGGGTGGGTCAAAAAATGCTATAGAGAAAACAAACTGACCCTGTTAAACCCTACCAGGTCACCCTGCCTAAACAGGACAACGCCCCTACTTAAGGGACGGTCCCAACCTATACCCTAGATGCCCTGTTATTGGCCTATCCAATTTAATAGTCTAGAGAACTGGTTGGGGTGTAAACACAGTGAGATTTGTTGTGATACCAATAGGTCCAAAAAAAGAAGAAAAAAACAGAAGTGCAGTAGTCAGATAAATAACATACTGGCCTATATCCCTCAAGGATGGAAAGGTGTATTGTAAAAAGTAATAATATACACATGTTACATTCCAGTTTCCCCTGCTAAAATGACCGGTTCATCAGGGAACCACACAATCAAAAATTAACAGTTTGTTTTCCCTATAGCATTTTTTGACCCATCCTCTTTTTTTAACCCCTTAAGGACACAGCCGGTTTTCGCCTAATGGACCAGGCCATTTTTTACAAATCTGACACATTATGTGATAATAACTTAGAAATTATTTAATTTTTTCAAGCAATTCTGAGATTGTTTTCTCATGACACATTGCGCTTTAAGTTAGTGGTAAAATTTGGTTGATACATTCAGTGTTTATTTGTGAAAAATAAAAACATTTTGAGAAAATTAGCAAAAATTAGCTTTTTTCTAAATTTACATGTATCTACTTGTAAAACAGATAGTATTACCACACATAATAGTTAATAGTTAACATTTCCCATATGTCTACTTTATGTTTGCATCATTTTTTGAACATTCTTTTATTTTTCCACGACGTTACAAGGCTTAGAACTTTAGCAGTAATTTCTCCCATTTTCAAGAAAATGTCAAAAGGTTATTTTTTCAGAGACCAGTTCAGATCTGAAGTGGCTTTGAGGGCCTTATATATTAGAAACCTCCTATAAAACACCCCATTTTAAAAACTGCACCCCTCAAAGTATTCTGAACAGCATTTAGAAAGTTTCTTAACCCTTGTGGGGTTTCACAGGAATTAAAGCAAAGTGGAGGTGAAATTTATCAATTAAATTTTTGGCAGAAAATCTGTTTTAATTCATTTTTTGTTTTGTAACACAGAAGATTTTAACAGAAAAACGCAACTTCATATTTATTGCCCACATTCTGCAGTATTTAGAAATATCCCACATGTGGCCCTAGTGTGCTACTGGACTGAAACACAGGCCTCAGAAGCAAAGGTGCACCTAGTGGATTTTGGGGCCTCTATTTTATTAGAATATATTTTAGGCACCATGTCAGGTTTGAAGAGGTTTTGTGGTGCCAAACAAATGGAAACCCCCCAAAAAGACACTAGGAATTTATCAAGGGGTACAGTGAGCATTTTAACCCCATACGTTTTTTGCTGAATTTAGTGGCATTAGGATGTAAAAATGAAAATCTAAATTTTATCCAATAAAATGAAGAAATCTTCAATATTTACAACGCATAAAGGAGATAAACCATCCCAACATTTGAAAAGCAATTTCTCCTGATTATGGCAATACCCCATACGTGGTAATAAACTGCTGTTTGGACACACGGTAGGGCTCAGATGAAAAGAGCACCATTTGGCTTTTGGAGCTCAAGTTTTGCTGGAATGGTTTGCGGTCCCATGTCACATTTGCAAAGCCCCTGCGGGACCAAATCAATGGAAACCACCCAAAAGTGACCCTTTTTGGAAATCTACACCCCGGAAGGAATTTATCGAGGTATATACTGAGCATTTTGACCCCACAGGGTTTTTGCTGAATTTAGTGGAATTATGCTCTGAAATTGAAAATTAAATTTTTTCGGACAAAACGTGGAAATTGTAAGTGTTTACAAGGAATAAAGGAGAAAAAGCACCACAACATTTGATAAGCAATTTCTCCCGATTACAGCAATACCCCATATGGGGTGAAACTGCTGATTGGACACACGGCAGGGCTCAGAAAGGCAGGAGCGCTATTTGGCATGCAGATTTTGCTGGCTTGGTTTTTAGGCGCCATGTTTCATTTGCAAATCCCTGAGGTACCAGAGTAAAGTGGAAGCCCCCAAGAAGTGACCACATTTTAGAAACTACACCCTTCAAGGCATTTATTATTTCCCTGGACATATGACAGGGCTCAGAAGTGAAGAGCACCATGCACATTTGAGGCCTATTTTGGTGATTTTCACAATTGCGGGGCTCTGAGGTCAAATAGTAAAACAAACCCCCAAGTAGTGACCCCTATTTTGGAAACTACACCCTTTAAAGGGAATGTGTCGCTAGAATTTTTTTTATTTTATTTTTTTCAGTTAAACAGTTAGTATTTAGTGATTAAACATTGTTTTAATTTTTTTAATTTTTTTCACAAGTCAGGAAATATTATAAATTAGATTCTAATTTATAACATTTCCATGTGCTGGTCACTAGAGGGAGCAATTCCCAAAATTGCAGCATTGCAATGTGGTAAAGCAACCTCATTGCTTTATGCGGCAAATTTGGTGTAGAGACACACGTTCTAGTGTGCTTACACAATCCCCCCCTCCCTTATCCTGGCTAGTGCCAGGGGAAGGAGGTGGTTGAATCTTCTAATCCTCCTACACTGTGCGTTCGCTCAGAAAATGGCGGCACACAGTAGGAGGATTAGATACAGTGGTAATCAGACAGTATAACACGAACATAATACATACATCACATACACAAACATAACTTATCTGCTCCTGCCGCCGCTGCTGCCTCCGATCCTACTCCTCGCGTCTTCGCTGCCTGGAACATATGCTTGGAAGCCGCGACCGGAAGTATTCCTCTTACTGTCCGGCCGCGGCTTCTGGTCCACATGAAAATGGTGCCGGATGTCGCTCTGCCGAAGACCTTCCTTTTGGACTGTGTGGGAGCGTCGCATGCGCCATTCCCACACAGACGTTCTACACTATAGTGAATGGAACGGCTCCCGTTCCCATTCTCTATGGGGATGTACGTGCAGTATTCCATCTCTGTATGTGTTGTTAATCGACACATACAGAGATGAAAAAAAAAATGGTAGCCCCCATAGTGAAGTAAAAGTAAGAAAAAAGTACAACACAAAAACACAAATAAATACAGTTTATTTTAATAACATACTAAAAGCAAATTTATATAACATTTTTTTTTTTTTCGCGACACCTTCCCTCTATGGCATTTTAGGGGTGTAGTGAGCATTTTTACCCCACAGGAGTTTTTTCAAAAGAAATTAATGTGCAAAGTGAAAATTGCAGTTTTCCACTGATATGCCATTTTAGTGCACAATATGTTGTGCCCAGTTTGTGCCACCAAAGACAATTACCTCATAAAATGTTAAGCGGGTTCTCCCGAGTATGGCGATGCCATATATGTGGACGTAAAATGATGTTTGGGCACACTGTGGGGTTCAGGAGGGAGGGAGAATCATTTGGCATTTGGAGCGCAGGTTTAGCTTGGTAGTTGTTCTATGTGGGGTATTGCTGGTATTTCAGTTTATAATGGGGGGGGGGGGGTATATGTAAGCTGAGTACATCAGGGGCATAGTCAGGTGGTATTTGGCTTTTGGAACACAGATTTTGCTTGGTAGTAGTTCTGTTTGGGATTTTACTGGTATTTCAGTTTATAATGTGGGGGCATAAGTAAGCTGTGCGGGGTACATCAGGGCATAAAAAGAGGGTATAATAATGCTGATAAGTGGTGCCCAATCTTATCCGCTTTTGGAACGCTCTGCACATTTTGTGTTGTCATATTCTGAGAGCCAGAACTTTTTATTTGTTCTCCTCCGGAGCTGTGTTACGGCTTATTTGTTGCGGGACAATCAGTGGTTTTCATTGGTGCCATTTTGCAGTACATGCGATTTATTTTTTTTATCACATTTTATTCCATTTTTTGGCAAGCAAGGTGAAAAAAAACAAGCAATTCTGACAATGTTTTTTAGTCTTTTTTTTTTTTTACAGAGTTCACCGTGCGCTATTAATGCCAATTTTACTTATGATACGATTACGGCGATACCATATGTATATAGTTTTTTTTACGTTTTGAGCGTTTGCACAATAAAATCACACTTTTTTTTCTGTCACCATATTATGAGAGCCAGAACTTTTTTATTGTTCAGTCAAAAAAGCTGTGTAAGGGCTTGTTTATTTTGCAGGACCGATTGTAGTTTTTATTGGTAATTTTTTGGGGCACATGCGACTTTTTGATCACTTTTTATTGCATGTTTCGTGAGGTGAGGTAATAAATAAAAATCAATGTCAGAATCGCAATTTTTTTTTTTTTGCTGTGTTCATCGTGCGGGAAAAATAACATTATAGTTTTATACTTTGGGTCGTTATGGATGCGGCCAAATATGTGTACTTTTTTTAACGTTTTAATTTTTTCCCTAGAATAAAAGACTTATTATAGGAAAAAAGGCAGTGTTTGTTTTTATTAACTTGAAACTTTTCTTTTTACACATTTATTAAACTTTTGGCAACTTTTTTTTTGTCCCACTTCGGGGCATAAGGCCCTGCACCTCTGATCTTTACTCTAATGCATTGCACTACCCACGTAGTGCAATGCATTAGAGCTGTTAGGAAAACTTTGATCCTTTACCCATCACTCATCCCTGTACTCTCCACATCGCAGAACTATCCTATTTAGTTCTTTTTATTGTTATACCAATAAAATTGGAACAGGAGTTCCTTTTTACTTTCACCCAGCGCTGGATTGTGGTTCACTTTTTTCTCCTGTTGCTTGCCGCTGGCCGTGCGGGAATCCGGGCGCTCTCTGTTCCCAGACACAGCGAATGGTGCGCTGGAGGTCCTCCCCCCCCCCCTCTTCCCCACTTACAATATCCAGTCACTATGTGGTTATGGTGTGGCGGTATTATTCAGTAACACTACGGGTATTATTCAGTCACTATGTGGTTATAGTGTAGAGGTATTATTCAGTAACAGTATGGGGGTATTATTCAGTCACTATGTGGTTATCATGAGGGATACTATACAGTAACAATAAGGGGGTATTATTCAGTCACTACGTGGTTATGGTGTGGTGGTACTATTCAGTAACAGTACGGGGGTATTATCCAGTCACTATGTGGTTATGATGTGGAAGTATTATTCAGTAACAGTATACGGGTATTATTCAGTCACTATGTGGTTATGTTGTGGCGGTATTATTCAGTAACAGTATGGGGGTATTATTCAGTCACTATGTGGTTATGATGAGGGATACTATACAGTAACAGTAAGGGGGTATTATTTAGTCACTATGTGGTTATGGTGTGGCGGTATTATTCAGTAACAGTATGGGGGTATTATTCAGTCACTGTGGTTATGATGTGGAAGTATTATTCAGTAACAGTATACGGGTATTATTCAGTCACTATGTGGTTATGTTGTGGCGGTATTATTCAGTAACAGTATGGGGGTATTATTCAGTCACTATGTGGTTATGATGAGGGATACTATACAGTAACAGTAAGGGGGTATTATTTAGTCACTATGTGGTTATGGTGTGGCGGTATTATTCAGTAACAGTATGGGGGTATTATTCAGTCACTGTGGTTATGATGTGGAAGTATTATTCAGTATCAGTATGGGGGTATTATTCAGTCACTATGTGGTTATGGTGTGGAGGTATTATTCAGTAACAGTATGGGGGTACTATTCAGTCACTATGTAGTTATGATGAGGGATACTATACAGTAACAGTATGGGGGTATTATTCAGTCACTATGTAGTTATGATGAGGGATACTATACAGTAACAGTATGGGGGTATTATTCAGTCACTATGTGGTTATGGTGTAGAGGTATTATTCAGTAACAGTATGGGGGTATTATTCAGTCACAATGTGGTTATGATGAGGGATACTATACAGTAACAGTATGGGGGTATTATTCAGTCACTATGTGTTTGTTTTTGCGGTATTATTCAGTAACAGTATGGGGGTATTATTCAGTCACTATGTGGTTATTTTTTTTTCGGTATTATTCAGCAACAGTATGGGGGTATTACTCCGTCACTGTGGTTATTGCGTGGCGGTTTTATTCAGTAACAGCATGGGAGTATTTTGCTTAGTCATAAGTTTTGCTTAGTCATAATTCCTTCCAGTTTGATGACATTTGGTATCGACAAAAGTCGGGAACGGCTATGGGTACTCCTGTAGCTCCGACTTTTGCGAACGTATTTTTAGCGGATTTTGAAGAACAAATGATATATAATCTATCAAATCCCTATGCCAAATACCTACAGCTATACCTGCGTTATATAGACAACATTTTTGTAGTGTGGTCAGGTACACAGCAAGAGTTTCTAGATTTTGTAAAATACCTAAATACGAACACATCGAACATGAGTTTTACATATAAATTTGGCAATCAAGAAATTTAATTTTTGGATGTATACGTAACAATAGAAGGGGGTGCAATTCAGACTAAAGGTTATCGAAAACCTACAGCCACCAACACACTGTTGCGATATGATAGCTATCACCCTAGACATATAACTAAATCCTTACCTTATGCTCAATTTTTACGCTTAAGACGAATTAATTTCAGTGATTTGACATTTTATGAGCAGGCAGATGAGATGAGTCAAAAATTGGAAGCAAGAGGGTATCCAATACAATTGGTAAAAGAAGCTTTAAACAGAGCTAGCAAGATTAAACAGACATCGTTATTACACCATAAAAAACAGAGTCGAAAATCTCTTATTAAAAAAGATAAGAGATTTATTCTATCCTTCGGTTATAGCCCAATGAGTGATGTTATTCGAACCAGTATCCGAAAAAATTGGCATCTAATTGAAAACGACCCATTACTTATGGAGGTCGCAATTAGGAAACCAATAGTATCCTTTCGTAGATGTAAAAATTTAAAAGACATATTGGTCAGGGGCCGTTTTTCCCAAAAAGAAAAGGGTAATGAAAATTGTCTGACAGCTAATAGTCCAAAAGGCAATCACAAATGTGGACAATGCAATTATTGCAATTCCATAATACGTACAAGGAACCTGACTTTAGGGGGCATTACGTTTGAAATTAATGGATTAATAACCTGTAGGACCCAATATGTTGTATATGCAGTGATCTGTAATTGTGGTAGATTTTATATAGGAAGAACGATACGACCTATGTATATAAGATTTCGTGAACATATAAGATCACTAATTACATTCGAGGGATGCCCTAGGTTGATACAACATATGCAGGAGAAACATGATAATAACGCTCGATGTATGCGATTTGTGGGCATAGTTCACATTAAGCCATCGGCGTTAGGAGGAGACAGACACAAATCTCTATTGCAAAGAGAGGCAGAAATAATTTCTCAGACAGGTGCGCTAGGACCGCTCGGTCTCAATGACCGGAACGATCTCAGTTCGTTCTTAACATGAACCTTGCTGTTTTTAGATAAAATAACAAAATGTAATATTAAAGTATTGTCATTCTAAGATGAATATGTATCAGATACATGAATCACAAAAGTATACTGTGCATTTTCCTGTCTTTTTTAACTTTTATTTGTTATGTAACAATGTGCACAAATTTGTAAATAAAAGGGCAGGTGAAGGAAGTGACGCCAGGGCCTTGAGAAAGCGTGTACGCACGTGAAACGGCCGTAGGCAATTCCACATCCTGACCGAGATCTTTTTGTAATAAAGAAACTGTTTTGCCAGCTTCGGTGAGTGCCTCGATTATTCTTCTACAATATACTATATGGTTATGGTGTAGAGGTATTATTCAGTAACAGTATGGGGGTACTAATCAATCACTATGTGGTTATGATGAGGGATACTATACAGTAACAGTATGGGGTATTATTCAGTCACTATATGGTTATGATGTGGCGGTATTATTCAGTCACAGTATGGGGGTACTAATCAGTCACTATGTGGTTATGATGAGGGATACTATACAGCAGGGGTCAGGAACCTTTTTGGCTAAGAGAGCCGTAAACGCCACATATTTTGAAATATAATTCCGCGAGAGCCGTACAATATGTTTAAAGGGCCATTGACAGATAAATCGCTCCAATGTTCACTTAGTACAGCAAGGAATGCTCCTCCCTGCTGTATAAAGCCACAACTGGACTGAAACAATGGTAATTAGCAGTAAAAAAATTAAATAAATAACTTACATTGTGAGCTTGCGATGCATTACATCAGTCCAGCAGTCTGGCTTCTTCTTTTTCCTGCGCATGACTGGAAGCTGGCATTCTTCCCACCTGATGTTGAGAGAATGCCAGCTTTGAGGCATTCGCAGAAGAAAGAAGCTGGAATGTTGGACATGTCACACAACGCATTGTGGCTTAGTGCAGCAGAGAGGAACACTCCTTTGTGTACTAAGTGACCGCTGGAGCAATTGTATCTGTCAGTGGCCCTTTTAAAAGTGTTGGTCTTACAGAAAATGAACAAAAAAGAGAGGCTCAGACCCATAGGGAACTAAAGCATTTACTACTTAAAGTGGTACATACAAGCAGGCACACCCAGCGTAATAAATAATTGAACTTTATTAAATAGTCTCACTGTACATAAAGTGCACACATTGACTTGTATTTAATTTTAAAGAACAACAAATCTCCGAACTCTTTTTTTTATAACATAATAACGTTTTAATGCTGTTGCTAACCAACGACGAATAGAATACTTCCTACCGTTAACGTCCAAGGGAGACACAAGGGAGGAGGCAGATGCCGCTTCACTAGGAGACGCAGGTGCGTGCTTGCAGATGGCGCGGCTATGCAGGGAGTTATGGGAAATGTAGTCCATGCTCCCTGCCGCTCACCACTGCCGCCAATGCTTATCAGGCCATCAAAGAACTACCAATATCAGCGTGCACCGCGGCCTGATGGAGCGCGGTGCACGGGCTGATGGAGCGCGGTGCATGCATCCTTCCCATAGACAGGTAGGAGCCCTGTCTGCGAGCCAGATACGGCCATCAAAAGAGCCATATCTGGCTCGCGAGCCATAGGTTCCCGACCCCTGCTATACAGTAACAGTATGGAGTATTATTCAGTCACTATATGGTTATGGTGTGGCGGTATTATTCAGTCACAGTATGGGGGTACTAATCAGTCACTATGTGGTTATGATGAGGGATACTATACAGTAACAGTATGGGGGTATTATTCAGTCACTATGTGGTTATGGTGTGGCGGTATTATTCAGTCACAGTATGGGGGTACTAATCAGTCACTATGTGGTTATGGTGTGGCGGTATTATTTGGACCTTTATATTGTGTTATTAGTAATATACGTCTTATAATAGTGAGTTATGTCCAGTAACAGTACGCAGATAATATAATCTGGTATAGTGGTATGATTTAATAACTGTATATCTATATAGATAATTTTTTTGTGTGAGGGGGGGGGGGAACATATGCCTTGGGGCTTGCAACACTCCTGGACACGCTATAAATCAGCGATACAGTTTTCTGAACACCGCTTTTTGAATTTACTGCATTATTGATACAGTAATTCAGCATTAACCATGCCCAGGGCCACACTTTGTCTAAAACCGGCCCTGCCCTCAATATTCTCCCAATTAAACGAAGAGATTATAGAGCCAAGGAGGTTGTATAGACATTACTGTGTGATCTATACGGAGAAAAAAGAGAAATGCACGGCGCCACATAGTGCAGATAAACCAGAGAGAAGGCTGCAATGGTAGCAACAGTAATGTGCTCACCTGTATTAGTTGTGTTAGTTCAGGCACAACCCTGATGCAAGCATAAGTTTAGAAATTCAGAAAGTATGCTGCTGCTTCCACGGTCCGTTCCAGTAACACGATATGTTGCAGCAATTGGTAGGAGAAATGTTTGGGGACAAAAATAGGACCAAAAAGTAGCGCTGCTATTCATAAAGTTCAAGGACAATGCAAATAATAAGAGTATTTATTTGTATGAGGCTACGCGTTACGATGTTGTACCAACGTCTTCATTAGACATTACTGTGTGACAGGAATCTGTCTAAGGCCCCTTTAACACTGTGTTTTGAGACTTCCGTCAAACGTTTAAATTAGGAGCACTCAAAAAGCGTACCTCCAATGGAAGGCTGCACATATCCTACTGTATAGGCATACAGTGGAATACCTCTCTAGGCATCTCCCTCACCCTTTCGCACAAGTCTCCACACCCGCACAGCCGAGCGCATGGTCACCACACATAAACACCAGCACAGCGGCGCGACTACCTCCCCCCTCTGACGTGGCAAGACCTTGGAGTCCCTTGCTGCTTTTAAGCTCCGCTATATATGGCCAGTTACATCACTGGAGCTTCCCTGGGTGGAGGTTGAAAACAGCTGGGGAGACCAGCTGGTTTAAAGGTCTTGCAAAGAATGGGGGGGGGGGAATAGTCAGCCCACTGTGCGGTTGAGCATGTGTGGTGACTAATGGGGAGAGCTTCCTGACATATACGTTTAACAAAGGTCAGTGGCTTCCGTCACCCGTAGGCTATAATGGCATCCGTTAAACGAAGGTTTTTTTTACTGGATGTCTCTGGATAGAATAGCTTAGTCGACTGCGCTATTTTATCCAGTCAAGAAAAGCTATATCGCTATAGCGCTAGGGATCCCGTTAGGGATCCATCTCCGTTTTAGGTTTAGCGTCAGGGAAGTTCACATAAAATCTAGTTAGGCTTAGTGTCAGGCACCCGTCACCGTAGTTAAGTTTAGTGTCAGGGAAGTTCTGAATAATCTAGTTAGATTTAGTGTCAGGGAAGCTCGGAATAATCTAGATAGGTTTAGTGTCAGGGAATTGTCGCCGTAGTTAGGTTTAGCGTTAAAGAAGCTCTCATAAAATTTAGTTAGGTTTAGTGTTAGGAACCCTCGCCCTAGTTAGTTTTAGTGTCAGGGAAGTCCACTTGTTCTCTAAAAACAAAAACAAAAAAACACGCTTTTGTGCTAGTTTTGCTAGCCTATTGCTCCCAGTTAGGCTTTATTCACACGAACGTGGCGTTTTTGCGTGCGCAAAAGCAACTTAACAGCTCCTTGGGGCAGCAGCATATGATGCGCGGCTGCGTGCTTTTCGCGCAGCCGCCATCATTATGACACTCCATTTGGATGTTTGTAAACAGAAAAGCACGTGGTGCTTTTCTGTTTTCATTCATCCTTTTGACAGCTGTTGCGCGAATCACGCTGTTCGCACGGAAGTGCTTCCGTGCGACATGCGTGGTTTTCACGCACCCATTGACTTCAATGGGTGCGTGATGTGCGAAAAACGCCCAAAGAACGGACATGTTGTGACTTTTTTTCAGCTGACTCACGCTGAGTAAAAATCACGGACATGTCAGCACGGCCCCATAGACTAATATAGGTCCGTGCAACGCGCGTGCAAATCACGCGCGTTGCACGGACGTAATTCACGTTCGTCTGAATAAAGCCTTAGGGAAATTTTAGTTTTTTTTGCTCTATATACATTTTGTCTAAGCACAACAAACATGTTCCAATGGACATTTACTGTCGAAGAGGCGTATTAATTTCTGGCCTGGTGAGACTTTGTTTTATTTGTCGACCTCCTCATCCAGTGATGAAGAGGAGGAACCCCGTAGGAGACGCCCCAGGACCACCACCATAGTTGAAATCCCTGAGAGAAGTGACCCCGCAACAAGTGATACCCCCGAGCGAAGTGACCCCATTTGGACGCCCACACCAGACAATTATGAACCCCAAATCCCTGAGTACACGGGCAGCTCAGGGATCAAATTTAACACGGCAGGGCTCTGTGAGATGGACTTTTTCAAGTTATTTTTTACTATTGAGTTTATAGAGCTTATGGTATCCCAGACAAATTTATATGCCCGACAGTATATAACAAAGAACCCCACATGATTTTATGCCCAATCCCACAGGTGGACTCCTATAGACGCAGCGGAATTGGGCAAGTTCTGGGGACTGCTCTTGAACATGGAGCTTCTGAAAAAGCCATCCATTAGGACCTACTGGAGCACAGACATCTTATATCACACCCCGATGTACCGCATGGCCATGTCCAGGATGCGTTATGAGGCAATACTTCGCTTCCTACATTATGCTAATAATGAGCAGTGCCCACCCCGAGATGACCCCAGTTTTGACCGTTTATATAAACTGAGACCCCTATTAGACCATTTCAGTGCCCGGTTTGCCCAAGCATACACCCCCGAGAAGTGTATTTCTGTTGATTAGTCCCTGGTACATTTTAAAGGGAGGCTTCAATTCCGCCAGTACCTGCCGAGTAAGATGGCAAGGTATGGCGTGAAGATGTATAAGCTGTGCATCAGGGTGTACTTACAAATTTAGGATATATGAAGGGAAGGACACCTGTATTCAGCCCCCAGAATGCCCCCCCTTACTGGGAGTTAACCACTAAGTTGTGTGGGATTTGGTGCACCCACTGCTGGACCAGCGTTACCACCTCTACCTGGATAATTTTTATACCAGCGTCCCACTCTTCAAGTGGCTCACTTCCAGAAGTACTGCGGCATGCGGCACTGCTAGAAGAAATCTGAGAGGCCTCCCTAAAACACTGCTTGGGCAAACACTCAGAAGGGGTGAGAGCAGGGCACATTCTAGCAGCAACGTATTGTGTGTCAAGTACAAGGACAAGAGAGATGTCCTTGTATTGTCAACAATACATGGCCACACCAGTACCCATGTACCTGTACGAGGTACCAGTACAGAGACTCCCAAACCAGACTGCATCCTGGACTACAATAGGTACATGGGAGGGGTGGACTTGTCAGATCAAATCCTGAAGCCCTACAGCGCCATGCGGAAATCGAGGGTGTGGTATAAGAAGCTGGCCGTGCACATCATACAGATGGCATTGTACAATGCGTACGTGCTATGTTGATGTACAGGCCAGAGGGGAACTTTCCTGGAATTTCATGAGGTGGTTACCAAGAACCTAACTTTTAGTGACCAGGAAGGTGGGGCACCCAGTACTTCTGGAAGCGAGGCCACACGCATCGTACCAGGGCAACACTTGACCAGGAGAAGTTCCCCAAACTAGTGGGAAGGGAAAGAGTAAAAAGAGGTGCAGAGTCTGCTATAAGATGGGGATAAGAAAGGACACAACACATCAATGTGACACGTGTCCCGAAAAACCAGGGCTCTGTATAAAAGATTGTTTTAAAATTTATCATACATCCCTTGATTTTCAATCTACCCCAGTTTTACTTACCCTGATGCACTCCGCACAGCTTATCCCCCTCATCTTTCCCTTCTGAGCCCTGCTGTGTGTCCAGGCAGCAGATAACAGCCACATGTAGGTTATTGCCATACCCGGGAGAACCCACATTACAATTTATGGGGTGTATGTCTCCGGAGGCACATGCTGGGCACAATATATCGGACACTGAAATGGCATATATGTATAGAAAATTGCAAATCTCACTCTGCACCATCTGCTGCGCATTAACTTTTACACAAGAACTGTGGGGTCAAAATGCTCACTACACCTCTAGGTGAATGGCTTAAGGGGTGTAGTTCTTAAAATGGGGTCACTTCTCGGGGGTTTCAACTGTACTGGTACCCCCGGGGTTCTGCATACATGACTTCGCACCAGAAAAGCTCCAGTAGGCCAAATGGTGGACCTTCCCTTCTGCGCCCTCCTATGGGCCCAAACGGCAGTTTATCACCACAAGTGGGGTATTGCCGCACTCAGGAGAAATTGGGCAACAAAATAGGGCATTTTTTTCCATGTGACAATAAGACATTTTGGTCAAAAATGACATCTTATTGAAACACGTCATTTTTAAATTTCACAGCCCAATTCAAATACGTGCTGTGAAAATACTGTGGGGTTAAAATGGTAACAACAACCATAAATGAATTCCTTGAGGGGTGTAGTTTCCAAAATGGGGTCACTTCTGGTGTGTTTCCATTGCTTTTATACCTCTGGGACTCTGCTGCTGCGACATGGCACCCGAAAACCAATCCAGCAAAATCTACACTCCAAAGAACACAAAGCGCTCCTTCCCTTCTGAGGTCTCCCATGAGCCCAAACGGCAGTTTATCACCACAAATGGGGTATTTCCGCACTCAGGACAAATTGGGCAACAAATTGGGACATTTTGTTCCCTGTGAAAATAAGAACTTTTGGTAAAAAAATGACATCTTATTGAAACAAATTTCATTTTTTTAATTTTCCCAGCCCAATTAAAATACGTGCTGTGAAAAATCTGTGGGCTCAAAATGTTAACAACAACCATAAATAAATTCCTTGAGGGGTGAAGTTTCCAAAATGGGGTCATTACTGTTTTGGCACCACAACACCTCTTCAAACTTGGCATGCTGCCTAAAATATCTTCTAATAAAAAAAAAAAGAGGCCCCAAAATGCACTAGGCGCTTCTTTAATTCTGGGGCTTGTGTTTTAGTCCACGAGCACACTGGAGCCACATGTGGGATATTTCTAAAAACTGCAGAATCTGGACAATACATATTTAGCAGTGTTTCTCTGGTAAAACCTTCTGTGTTACAGAAATAAATGGAATAAAATTTAATTTCCGCAAGAAAAATGAAATTTGAAAATTTCACCTCCACTTTTCTTTAAAAAAAGGCTTTTGAAATTTTCTTAAAAATATGAGAAATTGCTGTTTATGTTTTAAGCCTTGTAACTTCCTAGAAAAATAAAAGAATGTTCAAAAAATGCTGCCAATCTAAAGTAGACATATGGGCAATGTTGATTAGTAACTATTTTGTGTGGTATAACCATCTGTTTTACAAGCAGATGCATTTAAATTCAGAAAAGTGCTATTTTTTTTCAAATTTTCTCTAAATGTTGCTATTTTTCACAAACAAACACTGAATATATCGACCAAATTTTTCCACTAACATTAAGCCCAAAGTCTCATGAGAAAATAATCTCAGAATCGCTTGGATAGGTTTAAGCATTCTGAAGTTATTGTAACGTCTATGGCCACGACCCGTCGTTCTGACTTAATCCTCGACGGCCGTGGCCATGGACATCCTACCTGTGTGCAGCGTCTTCCTCCTGTGAGGCGCCGGCATTCACTTCCGGACATCGAGACTGTCTTCGGAGGGCGAGCGCGCCCGCGTATGCATGGTCTTAAAGGGCCAGTGCGCGCATTTTGCAGGAAGTCTGCAATCTAGCCCAGGGTGCCCTGGGCTATAAAAAGGGCTCTGCCCTCTTGCTCTTTGCCATAGCATTGTTTGTTACCCATAGTTTGTCATGCTAATGGTCTCCCAGTGTCTTCGAGTTTCCCAGAGTACCTTGTTCCTGTGTCCCGTATCCTGTTTCCGTGTTACCCAGTTCTAGTGCCGTGCTGTTGCCATGCTGTGCTGCGGTCTACGCTTGTTTTGCTACGCCTCACCTGACGTCTTCCCGCCGCCTGGTCCTGGACGTTCCTGCCTCGCTACTGTCTGCGTTGCCTCAGGTATCCTCATTGAACTATTGAACTCTGTACTTTACCTGTTTGGCCTGCTGCCATCCCGCTACGCGGTACGGCCTAGTGGGTCCACACCCTGCTTCGTGACAATTATTACCAAAAAAAGTGAAATATGTCAGATTTGAAAAATAGGCTCTGAGCCTTAAAGAGGCTCTGTCACCAGATTTTGCAACCCCTATCTCCTATTGCAGCAGATCGGCGCTGCAATGGAGATAAGAGTAACGTTTTTTGTTTTTTTTTAAAAACAAGCATTTTTGGTCAAGTTATGACCATTTTTATATTTATGTAAATGAGGCTTTCTTAAGTACAACTGGGCGTGTATTGTGTTCGTTACATCGGGGCGTTTTTACTTCTTTTACTAGCTGGGCGTTGTGTATAGAAGTATCAGCCACTTCTCTTCACAACGCCCAGTTTCTGGCAGTTCAAAGACACAGCGTGTTCTCGAGAGATCACGCTGTGACGTCACTCACTTTCTGCCCCAGGTCCTGCATCGTGTCGGACGAGCGAGGACACATCGGCACCAGAGGCTACATTTGATTCTGCAGCAGCATCGGCGTTTGCAGGTAAGTCGATGTAGCTACTTACCTGCAAACGCCGATGCTGCTGCAGAATCAACTGTAGTCTCTGGTGCCGATGTGGCCGACACGATGCAGGACCTGGGGCAGGAAGTGAGTGACGTCACAGCGTGATCTCGAGAACACGCTGTGTCTGTGCACTGCCAGAAGCTGGGCGTTGTGTATAGAAGTGGATGATACTTCTATACACAACGCCCAGCTAGTAAAAGAAGTAAAAACGCCCCGATGTAACGAACACAATACACGCCCAGTTGTACTTTTGCTTTAAACACGCCCAGTTGTACTTTAGAAAGCCTCATTTACATAAATATAAATATGGTCATAACTTGGCCAAAAATGCTCGTTTTTAAAAAAAACAAAACGTTACTCTTATCTCCATTGCAGCGCCGATCTGCTGCAATAGGAGATAGGGGTTGCAAAATCTTGTGACAGAGCCTCTTTAAGGCCCAAAATAGGCTGCGTCCTTAAGGAGTTAATCATCAATAACTGGGATAATTGTTTGTGCCCCCTCTGTGGAGATCCTGTGTGGAAAAGTCCATTCAATTTCATCATACAAGAAGGTCTGGTGCCTGTAACGAATGACACAGGCTAATCTTATTGATTCAAGTAATAAAAGTATGTAACCAAAACCAGACTGATGCTATACATCAGCCTTGTATGATGACAAGAAAAAGAACAGGTAAGAGACTGAGACATGCAATTCCTTAATGGAACGCATGGCAAACTTTAGATTTGATGGGAATTTCCCTTTAATGAGCTAAAATGTGGGAGTGCTTTCATTTATATTGATACTTTATTTGATTATGTATTTTTCCTTCTTTATAGTGCTGCCTTCTAACATGGTTTACATTTACCTGGTCCCAGCACTGCACTAAACAGCGAGCATGCCTAGGATCTTGGAAGGATACTGATAAACACAGTAAAATGCATGTAAAAATGCATTACAAGCACTTTTTTCTTATCGGTTTTTACATGCATTTTTTGGTGCCATTTTTTATTTTGTATGTTTTTCCTGCCATTTTTTAATTCCTATATAGAAGCCTATGAAAAATACATCATACCTAAGGCTCCATTCACACGACAGGGTCCCAGTGTCGGCCGATAAAAACGGGCATTTTGGTCTGTTTTTCTCGGCCGTTTCGCATCCGTTCCGGGCCGGGTTTCCATTTTTACCGGCCAATTCCCTCTGTAGATAATGCCACACACTGCCCTCTGTGGATAATGCCACACACTGCCCTCTGTGGATAATGCCACACACTGCCCTCTGTAGATAATGCCATACACTGCCCTCTGTAGATAATGCCACACACTGCCCTCCATAAATACTGCCACAGTCCCCCTGTAGGTAATGCCACACAGACCCCCTTGTAGGTAGTTGCCACACAGACCCCCTTGTAGGTAGTGCCACACAGACCCCCTTGTAGGTAGTGCCACACAGACCCCCTTGTAGGTAGTGCCACACAGCCCCCCTGTAGGTAGTGCTACACAGCACCCTTTTAGATAGCCACCCCTCACAGATGCCCCCCCCTAGTTGGCACCCTCCCTACCTTCCTGTAGGGGACCACTGCAGGAGAAGACCCTGACTTTACTGCTCATATATGTGCAGTGAAGTCAGGAACTTCTCCTGGAGCGGAATCAACGGCCACTGTGGCCGGGTATTCCACTTCAGTAGATGTCCCTGACCATATATGGACAGTGAAGTCAGGGAGAGAGTAGGAGGAAGGAATTTCTATATAGTGGACTGGAAAAAGGTTTGGTCCTGAGGAGAGGTCTTGGGAGCCAGAAGAGAATCTCAATGCCTCTACCGTCATAAAGAGATTCCTCTTACACTCTGGTTTTGGACCCAAGAAGAAGGGGTGTAAGAGGGGGTACTGTAATGGCTGCAGTCACGGACCATCGCTGTTCCTCACGTTCAGACGGCCGCAACCGCAGACCCTTGGCTTCCTCCGAGACGCCAGCTTGCTTGGCCGTCCTGCTCTGGACTGTCACCTAAGGTGTGCGCACACTCATCCCTTTACTTGGAGTCGAGTGTGTCATCTGCCACGTCTGGTGTCATCTGCCACGTCAAGCTCCATCCGTGCCAAAGCCTCTGCTACATCTCGTGTCTGTCTAGACTTTTACATGTACTATTGTGCTAAAGACTTTGCATAGACTTTATATAGACTATTGTTCGGCCAGCTGCCACTCCGGTACGACGGAGCGGCCCAATGAGTCCACATACCCCAGGATTGTGACATCTACGTTATACGTGTCCGATATCGCACCATCAATAACCTGGAGGGAATGATGAAGATTTGCTTATCAAAATTTTTGTTTCCTGTAGTCCGAAGGCAGCACAGAAGGGTTTTTAATATGACCCCTATTGGACAGAAGATAATAGATAAATTAGTTACATTCAAAATGTGGTCAGACTCCCTATAAATACCCCTGCAGACAATGAGCATACGAGTTTTTATGTAGCAAAAAATCCATATGCTGTGCTGCCTTCAGACTACATATACAGATTTGGACCAGTGATATGTAAGAAAATTCAGCCCACAAAGTTGTTGTGGATCTAGTGGAATGTGCATTGATTTCTACCGGGGATTCGAGACCTTCAAGCTGGTAACACTTGCAGATTACATTTCGGATCCACCTGGCCAGAGTAGACTTGATTGCCTTCTTTCCATTGTTGCTCCCTTGATGTTGTAAGAACAAAGCCTCAAAGCTTCTGAAACCCATTACTTTATCCAAGGACCATAGCACAGACCTTCTGACATGAAGGAAATTAAGTTTTTTCCTGTTCCTTATTTTCAGGATTAATACAGAATACCAGAAAGAAAATTTCTTGGTCTATAACTAGTTGAGAAGCAACTTTTGGTAAGAAAAAAACTGAATAGTCCTGAGGGCTAGGCAATCGGTTTAATCTCTGAAATTTACTGTATTTCACTTATTCGGTGGGTAGAAGAAATTGCATCTAAAATTAGTGTTTTCCAAGATAGATATTGAAGGCTGGGAGTTTCAAGAGGCTCAAATGGTGGTTGGGATAGGCATTTGGGAACAAGTAATAAGTCCCAAGATGAAGACGGTGCATGGGCTTGAGGTCTAATATTTTTTTACGGCCTTAAAAAAAATCTTTTTATAAGTAGAATATTGGAAAACGGTCCTTCTAAGGATGAGTTTATGGCAGTAAACTAGACTTTTAAGGTGTTAAGCTTGAGCCCCTTCTGAAGACCTTCTTGAAGAAGCTGTAAGAGGACCAGAACTGTAGTAGGATACTACACTCTTAGAAGAAGACCACTCAGCAAAAGTCTTCCAAACAAGACTATATATTTTGACAGTGTTAGACCTTCTTGCAGCAGATAGTTTCGATAACTTCATCTGAAAAGCATGATGTTCATAAATTCCCCCTTTCAGCATCTAAGCCGTAACATGTAGTCGAGATGGGTCTGGATGAAAAAATCCTTTCTGTGTTAACAGGTTCTTTCTGAGTGGCATCTTTCAGTATTCTTTCCTCGAAAGTGTCAACAAGAGAGGGAACCAGGCCCTTCTGGGCTAGAACGGTATCACTGCTATTATCACTGATTTTCTTGTTTGATCTTCTGCAGTACATTAAGAATTAGTGGAAAGGGGGAAAAGACATAAAGGAATTTCTTCTCCCAGTTGATGAAAAGAGCATCTACTGCATGCGGGTGATCTTCTCTGTTGCCATTAGATTCATTGGATCTAATTGTTGGTTAAGGGACCACACTGATGGCTTGATTGGGTTCCGACTGAGCGAGTCTGCCTTCACATTCTAGGAACCCCCGAACATAGACTGCAATAGGAGAGAGCATTCCAACGAAAGAGAATTACTTCTCGTGCCCTCCTGTTTGTTAACATAGAATATAGCTGCCAGGTAGTCGGGCTGTACTAGGACATCCTTGTTGTGAAAAAGAGGTTGAAAGTGTGAAAGTGAAGAAGGGATAATCAAACCAATCTTAATTCCTTCAGATTGGATGGGAAGCTCAACTCCAGATTGGACCATCTAATCTGGACCCAAAGGTCTTGAACATGGTCACCCCAACTACAATCTGAGGCATCTGAGATGAGGATGATGGAGAAGAGATCTGTTGGACAGGGTTGTTCTGACCCCCCAGATGACAACTGCTCTGGACTTGGGTTTTATAGAAATTATCCTGTCCAAGGTCTTGGGGGAAGAAGACGATTGACTGAGGATGTCCCACTGTAATTTTCTCATGTGGGCTTTTGCCCATGGGACAGCTTCTATGGAAGACGTCAACATCCCCAGCACCGCCAAGGCTTTGCGGACTGAGACTGCGGGGCAAGTAATTAAAGAGCTGACTTGAGCTTGGTGATTCCTTCCTGTGGGAGTTTCAGGGTCATTTGTTGTAAATAGATGATAAACCCTAGGAGGATTTCTCCCTGTTTATTAGGAAATCATGGTCCTCCAGAATTTGTAATGTTATCTTCAGATGGTACAGGAGTAACTCTCTGGAGTGAGCCTTCACTAGCCAGTCGTCCAGGTACGGTATGATGGGTATACCCCTCAATCTCAGAGCTGCTGTTAATACTACTATTATTTTGGTAAAAGCTTTTGGGGCTGAACTCAGCCCAAATGGAACAAAGGTGAATTGGAAATGGAAACTGGAATCCCCTTGACGGAGGGACAACCGGAGAAGCTTCCTGCATGATTGAAGGATTGCGACCTGTAGGAAGGAATCCTTCAAGTCTATGGTTGCCAGGAAGTCCGCTTTTGTTAATACTTGAGTTACAGATCTTATGGTTTCCATCTTGAATTTTTTCTTTATCATAAAAGTATTCAGAAACGTTAGGTCTTATGACCAAGCGCTATTTCCCGCCTGGTTTTGGCACTGGAAATATTCTGGAGTAAACTCCACGTCCCCTTTGGTACAATGGAACTTGCTCGAGGGCCCCCTTGAGAACAAATTCTGGGACTAGGAGAGGGACCACTGGGTTGTGGGAATATTGAGAAAAACGATTGTGGGGGAGCTTTTAGTTCTAAGGCATAACCTTTGTATTACTGAATATACCCAAGCATCTGACGAGGTTTGAGATCAAACCTGGGCGAAGTGAGCCACCCTTTCCCCGGCTCCTGGGGAGTTGGCATCAGGAATCTGCGTTTTTTGCAGGGCCAGAGGGTTGTTTTTTTTTTTGTTAAAGGCAGAATTCTTTTGATCAAACTTGCCCCTAAAGTTTCTTTTCCCATAGGACTTGAAATCTCTTCTCTTCTTAGGGGATCTCCTAAATCTATAATGAAAAGGACTAAAGTTTTGTTTACATCTGTTCCTAGGAAAAGAGACACCCTTTGTTTCATGTAGACTTTCAAGATTTTTCCCTCACTGAGGCCCAAACAGGCTGTCTGGTTGAAAGGAGAGTGAAAAAAAATTTGATTTGGAAAGAACGTCCCCTGCCCACTGTTTGATCCATAAGGCCTTACCGGCCGAGTTAATAGTGGCAAGGGTTTTAGAAGAGAACCTTAAGGTATTGATTGGCATATTACATAAAAGGTCAGATGCCATTTTTCAACATGGAAATATTCTGCAGGATAAACTCTCTTAGCGGCCCCGCCTGCAGATACTGGGTTAACTGGTTTAGCCAAATCCTAAATGCCCTGGCCACTGGGACAGACGCCAAAGAAGTTTTGAATACATTAGAAGTAGATACACGGCTTCTCTTAATCATTGAGTCCATGGGATCTCGCAATAAAGTGGAGTCCTCTGAAGGAAAAACTGACCTCATTGTCAACTTAGCAACTGCGAGGTTAATTTTGGGCGGAAATTCCCAAGCTTCATTGGCTTTAGGGTCTAAATTATATACGGACTTGAATTTTAATCCAGGATCCATCTTTTTCTCAGGTTTGCCCCAATCGGCTTCTTTAAAGGCATGGTGTTGCCCTAAAAACATGTATTTTTTTTAAAAATTAAACATTCAGTGTGTGGGTGATTAAACATTGTTCCAATTTTTTTTTTTTTTTTTGAGAGTCAGGAAATATTATAAATTGTATTCAATTGGATTCAATTTTATAGTATTTACCATTTCTGGTCACTAGATGGAGCCATTCACAAAATTGCAGCATTGCATGTGGTAAAGCAACCACATAGCTTTTCTGCTGCAAATTTTGGGAAAAGTGACTCGCTCTAGTGAGCTTCACAGAATCCCCCCTCCCTTATCCTGGCAAGTGCCAGGAGAGGGAGGGCTTTCAATGTCTTCAAACCTCCTTACATTGTGTGCCGCCATTTTCAAAGCGACTACACAGTGGAAGGAGGTTGTAGTGCGAACATACCTGCGAGGAGACGCGAGACGCTCTGAGGAGGACCAGGACCATCGAGGCGGACCAGGACCATCGAGGCGGACCAGGACCATCGAGGCGGACCAGGACCATCGAGGCGGACCAGGAACATCGAGGCGGACCAGGAACATCGAGGCGGACCAGGACCAGCGAGGGGACACTTCGAGGACGAGGCGGCCAAGGAAGGACCAGTGTGTCGGACGTGGAAGGACGAGCGAGGCGACGTAGGAGGAGCAGCGAGTCGGACGAGGAGGACAAGGAAGGACGAGGTGTACCAGGGAATCGGACGTGGAAGGACGAGCGAGGCGACGGTGGAGGACGAGCGAGGCGACGGACGGAGGAGGACGAGCGAGGCGACGTAGGAGGACGAGCGAGGCGACTTGTGAGGACCACCGTGGGGGAACAGCGAGGCGGTAAGTAACGCCGAAATAGGCATTATGTGTGGCATCATATAAGGGAGGCCTATGTCGGCATATACGGGAGGCCTGTGTCATCATACGGGAGGCCGGTGCCATCATATCAGGGATGCGTGTGGCATCATACGGGAGGCCTGTGCCATCAAATCAGGGAGGTCTGTGGCATCATATAGGGGAGGCCTGTGGCATCATATAGGGGACTCCTGTGGCATCATATAGGGGAGGCCTGTGGCATCATATAGTGGAGGCCTGTGCCATCATACGGGAGGCCTGTGGCATCATATAGGGGAGGCCTGTGGCATCATAGAGGGAGAGCCTGTGCCATCATACGGGAGGCCTGTGGCATCATATCATGGAGCCATATCAGGGAGGCCTGTGGCATCATATAGGGGAGGCCTGTGGCATCATACCAGCGGAGGCCTGTGGCATCATATCAAGGGAGGCCTCTGCTAGTATTTACAGTGTGGCATCATTTACAGTGTGGCATCATTTACAGTGTGGCATCATTTACAGTGTGGTAGCATTTACATTGTGGCAGCATTTACAGTGTGGCAGCATTTACATTGTGGCAGCATTTACATTGTGGCAGCATTTACATTGTGGCAGCATTTACAGTGTGGCAGCATGTACGGTGTGGCATCATACCTGCGGAGCCCTGTGTCATCATACCAGCGGAGACCTGTGGCATCATTTACAGTGTGGCAGCATTGACAGTGTGGCAGCATTTACATTGTGGCAGCATTTACATTGTGGCAGCATTTACATTGTGGCAGCATTTACATTGTGGCAGCATTTACATTGTGGCAGCATTTACAGTGTGGCAGCATGTACGGTGTGGCTGCATGTACGGTGTAGAATCATAGCAGCGGAGGCCTGTGTCATCATACCAGCGGACGCCTGTGGCATCATTTACAGTGTGGGAGCATTGACAGTGTGGAAGCATTTACAGTGTGGCAGCATTTACAGTGTGGGAGCATTTACAGTGTGGCAGCATTTACAGTGCGGCAGCATTTACAGTGTGGCAGCATTTACAGTGTGGCATCATTTACAGTGTGGCAGCATTTACAGTGTGGCAGCATTTACAGTGTGGCAGCATTTACAGTGTGGCAGCATGTACGGTGTGGCTGCATGTACGGTGTAGCATCATAGCAGCGGAGGCCTGTGTCATCATACCAGCGGACGCCTGTGGCATCATTTACAGTGTGGGAGCATTGACAGTGTGGCAGCATTTTTTTTAGTGTGGCAGCATGTACGGTGTGGCTGCATGTACGGTGTGGCATCATACCAACGGAGCCCTGTGCCATCATACCAGCGGAGACCTGGGTCATCATACCAGCGTAGGGCTGTGCCTGCATTTACAGTGTGGCATCATTTATAGTTTGGCAGCATTTACAGTGTGGCAGCATTTACAGTGTGGCAGCATTTACAGTGTGGCAGCATTTACAGTGTGGCAGCATTTACAGTGTGGCAGCACTTATAGTGTGGCAGCATGTACGGTGTGGCATCATACCTGCGGAGCCCTGTGTCATCATACCAGCGGAGACCTGTGGCATCATTTACAGTGTGGCAGCATTTACAGTGTGGCAGCATGTACGGTGTGGCTGCATGTACGGTGTAGAATCATAGCAGCGGAGGCCTGTGTCATCATACCAGCGGACGCCTGTGGCATCATTTACAGTGTGGGAGCATTGACAGTGTGGCAGCATTTACAGTGTGGAAGCATTTACAGTGTGGCAGCATTTACAGTGTGGGAGCATTTACAGTGTGGCAGCATTTACAGTGCGGCAGCATTTACAGTGTGGCAGCATTTACAGTGTGGCATCATTTACAGTGTGGCAGCATTTACAGTGTGGCATCATTTACAGTGTGGCAGCATTTACAGTGTGGCAGCATTTACAGTGTGGCAGCATGTACGGTGTGGCTGCATGTACGGTGTAGCATCATAGCAGCGGAGGCCTGTGTCATCATACCAGCGGACGCCTGTGGCATCATTTACAGTGTGGGAGCATTGACAGTGTGGCAGCATTTTTTTTAGTGTGGCAGCATGTACGGTGTGGCTGCATGTACGGTGTGGCATCATACCAACGGAGCCCTGTGCCATCATACCAGCGGAGACCTGTGTCATCATACCAGCGTAGGGCTGTGCCTGCATTTACAGTGTGGCATCATTTACAGTGTGGCAGCATTTACAGTGTGGCAGCATTTACATTGTGGCAGCATTTACATTGTGGCAGCATTTACATTGTGGCAGCATTTACATTGTGGCAGCATTTACAGTGTGGCAGCATTTACAGTGTGGCAGCACTTATAGTGTGGCAGCATGTACGGTGTGGCATCATACCTGCGGAGCCCTGTGTCATCATACCAGCGGAGACCTGTGGCATCATTTACAGTGTGGCAGCATTTACAGTGTGGCAGCATTTACAGTGTGGCAGCATGTACGGTGTGGCTGCATGTACGGTGTAGAATCATAGCAGCGGAGGCCTGTGTCATCATACCAGCGGACGCCTGTGGCATCATTTACAGTGTGGGAGCATTGACAGTGTGGCAGCATTTACAGTGTGGAAGCATTTACAGTGTGGCAGCATTTACATTGTGGCAGCATTTAGAGTGTGGCAGCACTTATAGTGTGGCTGCATGTACGGTGTGCCATCATACCAGCGGAGCCCTGTGCCATCATACCAGCGGAGACCTGTGTCATCATACCAGCGTAGGGCTGTGGCTGCATTTACATTGTGGCAGCATTGACAGAGTGGCAGCATTGACAGAGTGGCAGCATTGACAGAGTGGCAGCATTGACAGAGTGGCAGCATTGACAGAGTGGCAGCATTGACAGAGTGGCAGCATTGACAGAGTGGCAGCATTGACAGAGTGGCAGCATTGACAGAGTGGCAGCATTTGCAGAGTGTGTGACTTTTTGATCATTAGTTTAACAGGAGGAGAGGGAGCGCGCCAGTGAAAACACAACCGTGAGGAGTGTATTCGAGGAGCATAGATACTTTGAACAGGTGCGTGAGCAAGGGGACTACCCTAAACGTACAATAATTGCAAATTATGGTTTTTAATATATATTATTGTACTTTTTTTAACAGGAGGCAAAGCAACGCTATCAGATACAGACGACGACAGCAGCAACCAGAGCGGATTACCAACGTTTAGACGAACAGGCCATTCTGAGCAGCATAAGTTCTGAATTCTCGAAAGTAAGTAATCCCTAACATAGGTAGTTCATATAAACATACATGACACACAAGTTCATCAGAGGAGACAAACTATGCAGAGTGTTCATACAGGGATGACATTCTTCCAAAGCGACCATGTTGCGCATAGTGCAACGCTTGAGGTTGATCAATCCATTCATACATTTTTTATTTTATTCTTCTGTAGGAAATATAACTTTGACATGCCGCATGATTGGCTGAAACGTTCTGTAATACAATGTGAAGGTACGGTGGTAATATGTGACAAAGAAAGGGGTTTTCACCTGCTGCTAAAGGATCCGGTTTGATGATGAGATGAGGGAAACAAGTTGTTTTCATCTGCTGGTGAAGGTCCATAAACATGTGACGAAGCAAGTTTTTTTCATCTGCTGATAACTTCTTAGTGTTTGTCGTTGACATGTGTGTATTTTCAATCTAAATCTCTTTCCCATTTCCGTCTACAAAATTCTACTTTTCTATGTTGGGGCCTATCCGTCGATGTGGACTTTTTAACAGAACTATATATTTGTGACTATGTTACAAAAACTTTTTGTGTTATGCATGTAAATTTTATATTTGTGTTTGTGATGGGACACTTATTCTGTGTTACTGTGGTAGGCAGTTATGGCTTCATCAATAAAAAAAGTTGGTTATAAATGCTATTCTCTTTAATTCACTGTCTCTATTACATACAAACAAATCAAAACAATAAATGTGTTGGTCAGCCATAAAAAAACCTATACTCAAACATTGACATGGTGAAACTGTCTGGCACTGAGATCATTGACGGTTTTACAATGATAGTCTAAAACGACAAACTATTTTGTGCCTTGATGAACCGTAAATTCCCAGTGCCAAACAGTTACCTATAAACAAGGTAACATGTAGAATACTCACTTCTCCACATGACAATCTACAACACAACATAGGTCACATTTGGGTGATAAATATGGGTGACTTCGCAAGCGGTGATCCAAGAACTGCCACTAATGTGATGTTATGTCTTCAACAAACGCTGTTGTCAATATAATTTTAGACAAACTATAGTTTTACTAATGCACTTAGAAAAGGCAAACTCACACATCAAAATTGGAATAGGAAGTATGTTAGTACACAAATACACCTGATTCGGGGTATCAACTATCTTTATGTAATCCATCGCTGGTAACGTAATGATCTTTTCTCATGACATAATATTTACATTTACTTTTTTGATAGAAATGCCGTCGTGCATTGTCTCTAGTTGTGACAGTCGGTCTAATAGAGCTACTTACTCTCAAGGAGTGACCCTGCATGTTTTCCCAGGCAACATTGACAAGATAAAAGTTTGGCTCCAACAGGCCAGACAATCGTTGGACAATCTAGATGCACTCTCACAACGAATTTTTGATGGGAAAAAACAAGATTTATTTAGACTATGTTCAAAACACTTTGCAGAAGACTGTTATGTTTTTAAGTCGGAAAAGAAGATACGATGGCTGAAGGAAAGTGCAATTCCCACGATATTCCCTTATCAGGAAACTGAGTGTCCACCATCTAAACGGAAACGTACAGAAGAGGAAGACACTTATTCTTGTGCAACACAATGCATGCAATTGCCTTTGCCTACTACATCCACCAACAGAATTACATACGCTTCGACCGGTACCTCAATGCAAAACGATCCACCAACGTCAATGTCCAAAGTCATGGGAGTGAAACATGTAAAAATAGGTGTCAAGAGGAAATTTTTCGAAAGAAATGCAGCAACAAACACCCGACATAAGACATTGTCAACGAGAGCCACGAACACACCTTTCAAAAGAATAAGAGATGCAACCACTCAATCACACATCTTCACAGTGGATAGAGGATGCCAGTTTCCAGAGGAAGAACTTTCTTTTGCTAACCAAATAACAATGAAGTTGGATCATTTTTACCCATCTACGTTCTCAACCCCCCGCTTACAAAGACAAACAGCAAGCAAAGTCATATTTGAGGATCCCGAGGAAAGCTTTGTTTCTTCTACTGTCATAAATGATCCAACAGATCTGGACTACGAACCACCAGATTCTAGTTTATCATTTGAGAACGTGACAACAAATTTGTTTTCCGAACCAGCAGATGAAGAGCTAGTAAAAGAACGTAAATTTTTGGTTTTTGAATCGGCTTTAGATGTACTGGTTGCTCAGTGCGCGTGTTTCTGTGGCCACAAAATAGAAAACACCGTCAAATTCCAGCAAGGTACCTATCTTTCGCTACAAGGGAAATGTCCCAATGGACATGATTATTTTTGGGAAAGTCAACCAAAGTGTAATCGTATACCGGTTGGGAATCTTCTGATTGCAGCTTCCATTTTATTTAATGGTGGGAACTATGCAAAGATGTCTGACATTTGTAAATCGATTGGGGTGCAATTTATTTCACATTCCACTTTCTTTCGTCACCAAAGAAAATTCTTATTTCCAGTGGTGGACATTCACTGGAAACAAGAAAAAATGGAACTTCATAAAGAAATCAAACAAACACCATTGTGTCTCCTTGGTGACGGACAATGTGATAGCCCTGGGCATAATGCAAAATATTGTGTGTACACATTGATGGATTACAAGAGCGACAAGATTGTTGACTTTGAAATCGTTCAGGTTACACAAACCACATCTTCTGTGGCTATGGAAAGTTTGGCCTTTCAAAACTGTCTGAACCGTGTTATTCAAGATGGCCTCAATGTGTATGTTCTTGCAACAGACCGTCATGTCTCCATACGCAAAAAAATACGTGAACAATACCCCGAGATTGGACATCAATTTGATATATGGCATTATGCTAAGTCCATTCGTAAGAAGCTGAAGGCTGCAAGTAAAAAAAAAAACTGTTCCCAAATTGTTGATTGGATCACGTCAATAACCAATCATTTTTGGTACTGCTGTAGTACTAGTTGCGGCAATGTGGATGTGCTGCGGGAAAAATGGCTCTCTGTACTTCAACATATTTGTAATGTACATGAATTCCCGGGGGACATTCTCACACAATGTGATCACAGATGTTTAGACATCGATGACGATCGCAAACACAATTGGATGTCAACAACATCGGCAGCCTATCATGCGCTAGAAAAGATTGTGAAAGATAAACAATTATTGAAAGACTTGCCCCACTTGTCATCTTTCTGTCATACAGGAAAAATCGAGGTATTCCACAGCTTTATTCTAAAATACAGACCGAAAAGAATACATTTTTCTTTAGACGGAATGGAAGCACGGACAAAACTTGCTGTTTTGGCCCATAATCATAATACAAAACGGGAACAATCTAGAGTCCACCGACAGACGACAAAGTCGGATCGGCTTGGTAGCATGAGGTATAATGTAATTTTCTCTAAACTAAGCAAAAAATGGACTGCAAAGAAAGAGTACGTACCAATGTCTTTCTCACACCTCTTTCCTATGTTTGTAAATGTGATCAAATTGTCAAAACAAGAAATTGAACATAGTTGGCAAACACGGACATTGACCCTACCACCAAACATAGCCACAGAACCACGGCCGGATAAAGCATCAACTGTTCTAGCTCACAAGTCACGTTTTTAATGTACTGAACTATGTTGTGTTTGCCCTTCTACTAAAAAAGCGTACAACTATTTGCCACTATTTAGATTGACTGTTACTGGAATAATTTGTAAGCAAACTATCTGTGGATATTGGGTGTTGATTCTGGGATTTAGTCTGATTGCCATATTTGGAGTCGGGAAGGAATTTCCCTCACTAATGAACAAAACGTAAATAACAATGGGTTTTCGCCTTCCTCAGAATCAACAATAGCAGTTTATATCCTGTATATTTTCTTCTGTTATGTACAATACTTATGCTGTGTTAATATATTATAATAAATAAACATTCAAAGTTTGGATTTTAATTTTTTTTTTATTGAAAAAGATAGCATAGTAAAGTAAACAAACACATTTCAAAAATCGGCCATTTCAGAAGCATTATTGTCAGTGGCTAGCTTGAAACCAACATATACTTGATTTTCTTCTGGAAACATTGCTCTGACTTTCTGAACTGCACATGCTGGAATAGTACGCCTGTTTTTTCGTCCAAGGTAACCGTGAACCCACACGGTGAACATTCTGTATGCAACCATACGTAAGGACCTATACATCAGAAAAAAAAAATTTTTAGGCAATCTTATTTGGACACTATACATACCCCAATCGTATACTGTCACCCCTGACATGCTAAGATTCTTTAGAATAATACATAACGGCTCACAAACGCTGGAGCGACAGACATTGTTTGATTGCTGCGTGGAACAAGATCAAAATTTACTTCTAGTGTTACAGGGACCACATAACATTTGGCAGACACATATTAGACACATGCATGCTGCTAAAAGCGCACATAATAATATTTCTTTGAGCAATAAGGTTAGGATCATAATACCATCATTGAAACTTGACTGGAACCAAAAAAATAATTTCCTTACCTGTTATTTAGCGGTGCTTGACGTGTTGGACCAAAACATCTATAGCTTTCACATAGGGTCAGTTGTTCCTTGTTCAGACATGTGCCAATAAAAGTATGATGCTCTGTTATGCAACTAATCGGCTCATCTTCCTCCATTTTGTTTAGCACATTACGTATAACTTTGCAACAGACGCATTCCTCTTCTGTCGGCAAATTAATGCAGTTCCCACACTGACACCACGATTCCACCGGTTGCACGGACGCTGCAGGAGTTTGGCTCGCACTCTGTTCTGCCCGTTTTCTCATTGGCTGTTGTACAAGAATTATATTTGGATCCTGATATTTGGGACACCTTTCTCTTAGTTCCTGCTCTAATATTGCTCTCTAAAAAACAAAACAAAATTTATCATTGATTTGTGGAGTGAACATGTACATCTAATAATTACATTTTCCCATCTAAAAGTGAGACCCGAAACAGGTATATTCTATAGTGTTCGCTCCGCTAACGTCAACGGTGAAGGTGAGTGAATAGACACAAAAAATATAGGAACCAATATTCGGAATGTAATGGAGGACCAAAAGTTGGCTTTTCGAACGGTTTGATTTCCATTCAAACAAGTATATGTGGGTGTGCTTGGCCCCCCACAAATGCAAGAGTCAGCGTGCTATCCAACAGCACAGTGAAGCATTTCACAGGCATCAACTGCACAAAGTCTTACCTCCTGGGCTCTTTTTGCTTTCTCCTCTGGGGTAAATGTTGGTGGTATTCGTTTTGCTATTGGTTGATTGTCATCACTGGATTTCCGACTTCTCTTGGGCGCCATAACTGACAATTAGAAACAAAAGTTGATACATATCTCTCCCAAGACGTCAAATAAATACACTGTAAATGCTGCCACACTGTAATTGATGCCACACTGTAATTGATGCCACAGGCCCCCGCCGGTATGATGACACAGGCCTCCGCAGCTATGATGCTACACCTTACATGCAGCCACACCGTACATGCTGCCACACTGTAAATGCTCCCACACTGTAAATGCTCCCACACTGTAAATGATGCCACAGGCCTCCGCTGGTATGATGACACAGGCCTCCGCTGCTATGATGCTACACCGTACATGCTGCCACACCGTACATGCTGCCACACTGTAAATGCTGCCACACTGTAATTGATGCCACACTGTAAATGATGCCACAGGCCTCCGCTGGTATGATGACACAGGCCTCCGCTGCTATGATGCTACACCGTACATGCAGCCACACCGTACATGCAGCCACACTGTAAATGCTGCCACACTGTAATTGATGCCACACTGTAATTGATGCCACAGGCCCCCGCCGGTATGATGACACAGGCCTCCGCAGCTATGATGCTACACCTTACATGCAGCCACACCGTACATGCTGCCACACTGTAAATGCTCCCACACTGTAAATGCTCCCACACTGTAAATGATGCCACAGGCCTCCGCTGGTATGATGACACAGGCCTCCGCTGCTATGATGCTACACCGTACATGCTGCCACACCGTACATGCTGCCACACTGTAAATGCTGCCACACTGTAAATGCTGCCACACTGTAAATGCTGCCACACTGTAAATGCTGCCACACTGTAATTGATGCCACACTGTAATTGATGCCACAGGCCTCCGCTGGTATGATGACACAGGCCTCCGCTGCTATGATGCTACACCGTACATGCTGCCACACCGTACATGCTGCCACACCGTACATGCTGCCACACTGTAAATGCTGCCACACTGTAATTGATGCCACACTGTAATTGATGCCACAGGCCCCCGCCGGTATGATGACACAGGCCTCCGCAGCTATGATGCTACACCTTACATGCAGCCACACCGTACATGCTGCCACACTGTAAATGCTCCCACACTGTAAATGCTCCCACACTGTAAATGATGCCACAGGCCTCCGCTGGTATGATGACACAGGCCTCCGCTGCTATGATGCTACACCGTACATGCTGCCACACCGTACATGCTGCCACACTGTAAATGCTGCCACACTGTAATTGATGCCACACTGTAATTGATGCCACAGGCCTCCAACGGTATGATGACACAGGCCTCCGCAGCTATGATGCTACACCTTACATGCAGCCACACCGTACATGCTGCCACACTGTAAATGCTCCCACACTGTAAATGCTCCCACACTGTAAATGATGCCACAGGCCTCCGCTGGTATGATGACACAGGCCTCCGCTGCTATGATGCTACACCGTACATGCTGCCACAACGTACATGCTGCCACACTGTAAATGCTGCCACACTGTAAATGCTGCCACACTGTAAATGCTGCCACACTGTAAATGCTGCCACACTGTAATTGATGCCACACTGTAATTGATGCCACAGGCCTCCGCTGGTATGATGACATAGGCCTCCGCTGCTATGATGCTACACCGTACATGCTGCCACACCGTACATGCTGCCACACTGTAAATGCTGCCACACTGTAATTGATGCCACACTGTAATTGATGCCACAGGCCTCCGCTGGTATGATGACACAGGCCTCCGCTGCTATGATGCTACACCGTACATGCAGCCACACCGTACATGCAGCCACACTGTAAATGCTGCCACACTGTAATTGATGCCACACTGTAATTGATGCCACAGGCCCCCGCCGGTATGATGACACAGGCCTCCGCAGCTATGATGCTACACCTTACATGCAGCCACACCGTACATGCTGCCACACTGTAAATGCTCCCACACTGTAAATGCTCCCACACTGTAAATGATGCCACAGGCCTCCGCTGGTATGATGACACAGGCCTCCGCTGCTATGATGCTACACCGTACATGCTGCCACACCGTACATGCTGCCACACTGTAAATGCTGCCACACTGTAATTGATGCCACACTGTAATTGATGCCACAGGCCTCCAACGGTATGATGACACAGGCCTCCGCAGCTATGATGCTACACCTTACATGCAGCCACACCGTACATGCTGCCACACTGTAAATGCTCCCACACTGTAAATGCTCCCACACTGTAAATGATGCCACAGGCCTCCGCTGGTATGATGACACAGGCCTCCGCTGCTATGATGCTACACCGTACATGCTGCCACAACGTACATGCTGCCACACTGTAAATGCTGCCACACTGTAAATGCTGCCACACTGTAAATGCTGCCACACTGTAAATGCTGCCACACTGTAATTGATGCCACACTGTAATTGATGCCACAGGCCTCCGCTGGTATGATGACACAGGCCTCCGCTGCTATGATGCTACACCGTACATGCTGCCACACCGTACATGCTGCCACACTGTAAATGCTGCCACACTGTAATTGATGCCACACTGTAATTGATGCCACAGGCCTCCGCTGGTATGATGACACAGGCCTCCGCTGCTATGATGCTACACCGTACATGCAGCCACACCGTACATGCAGCCACACCGTACATGCTGCCACACTGTAAATGCTCCCACACTGTAAATGCTCCCACACTGTAAATGATGCCACAGGCCTCCCTGTTATGATGCCACAGGCCTCTGCTTGTATGCTGCCACAGGCCTCCCTTCGTATGATGCCGCAGGCCTCCGCAGACATGATGCAACAAGGCCTCCCTGTTATGATGCCACACGCCTCTGCTTGTATGCTGCCACAGGCCTCCCTTCGTATGATGCCGCAGGCCTCCGCTGTTATGATGCCGCAGGCCTCCCTGTTATGATGCCGCAGGCCTCCCTGTTATGATGCCGCAGGCCTCCCTGTTATGATGCCGCAGGCCTCCCTGTTATGATGCCGCAGGCCTCCCTGTTATGATGCCGCAGGCCTCCCTGTTATGATGCCGCAGGCCTCCCTGTTATGATGCCGCAGGCCTCCCTGTTATGATGCCGCAGGCCTCCCTGTTATGATGCCACAGGCTTCCCTGGTATGATGCCAAAGGCTGCTCACACAAACGCACATGAACAGAACTTACCTGTTCCTGACGCGACCTCCTCTCTGTCAAACTTCTTGCGACTGGTCTTCTTGCGCCTTCGCTGCGAATACATGACCGGAAGCCGCGGCCGGAAGTCGTCATCTCACACTCCTGCCGCGGCTTCCGGTCGACAGGAACATGGCGCCGGATTTCGCTCTAGCAAATGCCTCAGTTTTGGTCTGTGTGTGAGCGGCGCATGCGCAGTTCACACACAGACGCCGTACACGGCAGTCAATGGGACGGGAGCCGTTCGCAGTCCCTATGGGACTGTGGCTGCCGTATTCCATGCCTGTGTGTGTCGTTAATCGACACACACAGTAATGGAAACAAAAATGGCAGCCCCCATAGAGCAGCTAATCAATTAAAAACGTAAAAAGTACAAAACAGCAACATACATTAATAAAATTTATTGATCTATCACACAAAAACACATAACATATTAAAAACAAAGTTGGTAGTGACACTGTTCCTTTAAGCTCTCTTAATACTGAACGCTCAGCAAACACTTTACCCTTTTGTTTGGGGAAATAATATAAAGCCTCTTTCTTGGATAACTCCTCTGTTTACCAGATTCAACTGTGTTCTTAACGGCTTTCAGCAATTTACCAGCCTTGTCTTTATTAAAGATATAATATTTACCAGAATCACTGGAAGAGGAATCAGACAAAATTTCTCCTTCAGAAAGAATATGAACATCATACGAAGAAGGGGATTGTGGTCTCGCAGGTTGCTGAACCTCTCTTACGCTTGGATCTATGAGAATCAGACACTTCCTGAAAGGCTTCAGATAATTGGGATTTAAACCATGTAAAGAACTGCTGAGTTTCAGAATGAACTGCTGATTGTCCTCCAGCCGGTGTACACAGTTCACACACACCACATTCCCAGGCCTCAGGTAATGGTTGCTGACACCTACTCTTCCTCCTCGTCTTCACACTACCCCCAGTGCTAGACATCTATAATACACTAAACATATGTAAATAAGGAAAAAACGTTCACCTGCTGAGAACTCAGAGCAGTGAACTAACATTTACCGTGGCTGCTTAGCAGGCTCTGCTGGTTTGGCTGAGTGCACCATAAACAACAGCGCACCGTCTTTAAAGGGAATGTGTCGCTATAAAAAAATTTTTTTTTAGTTAAACTGTTAGTATATAATGGATTACACATTGTTCTAATTTTTTACATTTTTTCACAAGTCAGGAAATGTTATAAATTAGATTCTAATTTATAACATTTCCATGTGCTGGTCACTAGAGGGAGCAATTCCCAAAATTGCAGCATTGGCATGTGGTGAAGCAACCTCATTGCTTTATGCTGCAAAATTGGAGAAGACACACTCGCTCTAGTGTACTCAAACAATCCCCCCTCCTTTATCCTGGCTCGTGCCAGGAGAAAGGAGGGGGTTGAATGTTCAAACCTCCTACACTGTGTGCCGCCATTTTTTGAGCGAATGCACAGTGTAGGAGGATTAGATACAGTGGTAATCACACAGTATAACATGAACATACACACACACATCACATACACAAACATAACTTACCTGCTCCTGCTGCCGCCGCTGTCCGTGCCGCTGCCTCCGCTCTTTGTCCTTGCTTCTGAACATATGGACGGAAGCCACGACCGGAAGTAGTCATCTTACTGTCCGGCCACGGCTTCCGGTCCACATGAAAATGTTGCCGGATGTCGCTCTGCTGAAGACCTTCCTTTTGGACTGTGTGGGAGCGGCGCATGCGCCGTTCCCACATAGACGGCGTACACTATAGTGAATGGAACGGCTCCCGTTCGCATTCTCTATGGGGATGTATGTGCCGCATTCCATCTCTGTATGTGTTGTTAATCGACACATACAGAGATGAAAAAAAAAATGGCAGCCCCCATAGAGAAGTAAAAGAAACAAAAAGAAAAAAGTACAACACAAAAACACAAAAAAATAAAATGTACTTTAATGACATAATAAAAGCAATAACCTATATAAAAAAAAATCCCCAAGGTCTCGCAAGAACTCGCACATGTGCAGTACTGCACAGACCATTTGGGCACAGTGGCCGGAAGCCGGGTAAGACGGAAGCGAAGAGATATGCAGCAGTACTGAGGCTGCGTACAGCCTGCAATCAGATAACACAATCATATAGCTGTGAAGAGCCTAGATAACAGCAGACAGCATTAGGCTACATTCACACGAGCGTATCAGTTTCACGAGCGTGAATCTGGTCCATGTGTGTTGCGTTATTCATCAGTGTGATTTGCGAGTGGAATGCGCTTTTCACGCACTCGCAAACAGGGCTGATTCTAGCTTTTCTGCTGCCTGAGGGAAAAATTAAAATGCCCCCCCCCCCCCCCCCCACAAAGAAAAAAATCATAAGTAAGAAACAACTTGTAAATCGAAACAAAAAAATTACAACTTTGTAAAAAAGAAAACACATTCCTATAAGCTGCAAGGTCTCATGATGCCACAGGCAATTGTGTAGTCAATATCCCTATGTTGCCCCAGCTATAAGTACTAGTAAAATGATAACTTACCAGGGCAAAGTGTATCCAAAATGCAAACCTAAAAATGAAACCACAATGTCAGCGTTCATACTTGTGTCAGGGCCCCTTTAATGGCTCTTTAGGGTCAGTATAGTAACGCATGCTGCACTTTCTATCTGTCCACGTCTGTTGGATCTGTACAACCCATCCGTAATATTTGTAAACAGAAGCTACACAGACCAGACTAGGAATGAATGTGATCATCAAGCCAGTAATATAATATGAAAACTATTCACTGCATGTTCAGGCCTTAAAGGGGTTGTCCCAAGCAGTGGCGTAACTATAGGGGTCGCAGCGGTCGCAATTGCGACCAGGCCCTGAAGCCAGGGGGGCCCGCGGCCCCCCCGCACCACATCAATGAAAAGTTACTATAATAACTGGGGCCTATGTAATAAACTACACGGCCCCTGTTACTATAGTTACTGACAGTACTTACCCTCCCTCTTTCTGGAGCGCAGCGGAGGTTCTGACGTCACAGTGCTGTGCGCAGTACATGACGTCGCGACGCTATGCACTGCGCACAACATCCCAATGCTCGATGGAGTGAGGACCTCTGCTATGGCCGAAGAGGAGGGTAAGTTTAATACCACTGTCTTGCTGAAGCGCTACTTTCCCTTCATTCCGGTCACTTTCTCACACTGAATCGCCGACACAGACGTGTATGGCGTTCTCTACAGGGGGGGCTGTATGGCATTAGCGCCATACAGCCCCCCTGTAGATAACGGCATACAGCCCCCTCTGTAGATAACACCATACAGCCCCCCCTGTAGGGAACGCCATACAGCCCCCTCTGTAGATAACGCCATACAGCCCCCTTTGTAGATAACGCCATACAGCCCCCTCGTAGATAACTCCATACAGCCCCCACTGTAGATAACGCCATACATCCCCCTCTGTAAATAACGCCATACAGCCCCCCTGTAGAGAGCGCCATACGGCCCCCCCTGTAGAGAACGCCATACGGCCCCCCTGTAGAGAACGCCATACAGCCCCCACTGTAGAGAACGCCATACAGAGTCCCCCCTGTAGATAACGCCATACAGCCCCCTTTGTAGATAACGCCATACAGCCCCCTCTGGAGATATCTACAGGGGGCTGTATGGCGTTATCTACAGGGGGATGTATGGCGCTATCTACAGAGGGGGCTGTATGGCGTTATCTACAGGGGGCTGTATGGCGTTATCTACAGGGGGGGGCTGTAAAAAAGGCACTATCTACAAGGGGGGGTTGTGTGACACCCAGGGGAGGGGGGGGGGGGCCCAGTCAAAAGTTTGCTATGGGGCCCAGTCTTTCCTAGTTACGCCCCTGGCTGCAACGTCAGCGAACTGGGCCCTATATCTAATCCTATCATGTGTGATACTGTCTACTGAGCCACTGTATCTAATCCTATAATGTGTGATACTGTCTGCTGAGCGACTCTATCTAATCCTATAATGCGAGATAGTCTGCTGGGCCCTATATCTAATCCTATCATGTGCGATACAGTCTGCTGGACCACTGTATCTGATCCTATAGGTGTGATACTGTCTGATGAGCCGCTGTATCTAATCCTATCCATAGCTATAGGGTCGTATTGCTATAGATATGCTGTCTCATATATGTATGTATATATGTATGTGTGTATATATATATATACATATATAGTTCAAATAGATGCAAGAAACACAGCACTCAATGTAAACTGGAAATCAGGCCATGTGCACGTTACCATTAGAAGGATGAATCAACTCCTTGGAATCAAATAGCAGGAACAAAGAACAAGTAACGGCACGAGGACTTCAATGTTGGGGAGATGTTGGTTTATTCACCACCAGGTGGAAAGAATGAGCAACATTTCGGTTCACACCTGAACCGTTTCTGCTTGTGAGCATTGTTTAGGGGTGGCCGAATGATAGCTTTATGCACACTTGCAAACCTCTGGAGGATCCTACACCTTGAGGTTCGCGGGACTCTAGAGGCACCAGCGGCTTCAAATACCTGTTTGCTGCTTTGCAATGGCATTTTAGCAGCTGCTCTCATAATCCTATTCATTTGTCTGGCAGAAACCTTCCTCATTATGCCTTTATCTGAACGAACCCGTCTGTGCTCTGAATCAGCCACAAATCTTTTCACAGTACGATTATCACGCTTAAGTTTTCATGAAATATCCAATGTTTTCATACCTTGTCCAAGGTATTGCACTATTTCACGCTTTTCGGCATCAGAGAGATCCTTTTTCTTTCCCATATTGCTTGAAACCTGTGCCCTGCTTAATAATGTGGAACGTCCTTCTTAAGTAGTTTTCCTTTGATTGGGCACACCTGGGAAACTAATTATCACAGGTGTCTGAGATTGATTACAATGATCCAAAGAGCCCTAAGACACAATACCATCCATGAGTTTGATTGAAAAACTAATAATTAAATGTTTGACACTTAAATCCAATGTGCATAATAATTTGGAACACGGTGTATATATTTGTACAGGATTAGGACAAATTCCGCGCTGAAAATCCACAGCAATTTACGGTACAATACATGTGGATGGTGTTAAAAAAATCCCCCACAGAAAAACAGTGAGGAATAATATTCTCTGTCAGATTGATATATCAAGGTGCTGCAAACTTTAGCATCCATTAGCTCTATTACTTCACTGACAATATTGACTGGTTGTCAATAAATAGGCAAACATACAAATAGTAAGAACAAAGTCCGTGAGGTGCAGCTTCAATTAGAGAAGAGTCTTGGCAGCTTCTCCTGTCCAGTAACATGCACCCATTTCATTTCCACTATAGCTTACAAATGGAGTCGCCACCTTTTCTTCCCAAAAATACCGGGCAGGTTTAGGGTTGGTTTTTTCAGGTTTTTTTTGCCACATTTTTGCGCAAATCGCTACAAAATACGCAACAAAACTGTCATGTGTAAATAAACTCCAAAATGGGTTAAAAGTGTGTGTGGCTTTGGTGGGGTAATTAAACTGGTTGTGATTTGCTATTTAGGTCTTGGAGCCTCAGACAGTCAATGACTATAACTTGGTCGGTATCCTCCTACTCAGACCTCCACTCTTGACTTTCAAGGCTGCGCATGTCCGACGACTGAATAGGAGTGTCTCTGGCTTTCTGCTGCCTTGCCCACTTCAATTGCCTGGTGGCGCCAATCTCACATTTGACCTAGTTCTGTTGCTGCTAATATACTTAGGGCTGGGCAACGGGGCAAACGAAGAGCTCCCAATCCAAAAAGTAAGGCCCCATTTTTTCGGTCGCAATTCCTCTGAAAATCCACGGGAGAATTGCAGCCCCATTCATTCCTATGGGGCCATGCACACGACCGTGTTTTCCGGGCTCACTGAAAATAATGGCCGCGGCCATGTGCACAGCCCGCGATTTGCAGGTGGCTCGCAGCTGTCACTCCGTGGTCGGCCGACCCGGAAATCATGGGCGTGCACATGGCTACGGTCGTGTGCATGAGGCCTAAATATTATGACAGCGCACGCACTGCACGAACCCCAGTGATCAGGTGAAAGCTGATGTGCTGTTATAGGGAACCCCTCTCTCTCCGTCAAACTCCATAGATGTCGCAAGTAAAACAGCCAGAATCAGGGGTTTCTCTGATTCTGGCCGTTACAGCGGGAGCCCGGTTGTACATTTTCTGGTAAGGACACCGTATTTAAGGCATAATAGTACGTCCAAATGTGAGAGAGGGGTTAAGCATGCATTAAAACAATTTTTTTAGGGAGGCCTATCACATATTTTCTTTTTTAACTTTTATTACTACTGCGCTACTTGTTCTTTAACATCCCGTTCTATACGGTTCCTCAAAATGTTATTTCACTCAACATCTACGAACATACACTCCCTGCATCGGAATGCTCTTTATATATAACGCAGCATGGAATATGTTGGTGCTATATAAATAGAGATTATTATTATTATGATTTATGCCAGGCGCTTATCTTTCCCAACTAATGAAATAACATTTAGAAATATTGGAAAATCGGTGGCACTGTTTATTGAATGTTTAAAGAAAGCATTACTCTACTAAGAAAGCTAAGAAAATCGGGTGTGACTGAATATCCCCAACATCCTTCCTTGGAATACTGCGCAGTAGTTTCCTATTAAAAATAAAATAAAAATGAAGCACCTTCCTTTCTGATCTCATTAGGCTAAGACCACTCGTGGCAGACTTTTCCACCACGGATTATGCTGCAGATTTCACCCTATGCATTAAAAGTGTGAATTTTTTTCTGCTAATTTTGAACATACCCTTAAAGAGGCTCTGTCACCAGTTTCATACTTCCCTATCTCCTACCTAATCTAAAAGGCGCTGTGTTGTAGATAAATACTGTGTTTGATTTTTTTTTTTTTTAAATGTTTAGTAGTGACAAAGTTATGATCATTTTAACATTTATGCCAATTTTTTGTAAAATCCCAACTGGGCGTTTTTCTTACTTTAACCAAGTGGGCGTTGTAAAGAAAAGTGTATGACGCTGACAAATCAGCGTCATACACTTCTCTTCATTCATGCCCAGCTTTAGTCACAGCACTGTGATCTCGCGAGATCACGCTGTAACCTGACATCCTCCCGCAGTTCCTTCACCGGAGCGACGGGAGGATGACCAGACATCGCCTCCAGCCGTCTCCTGGTTTTTGATTTTTGTTTTTTACTCCCCACCTTCCAAAAGCTATAACTTTTTTATTTTTCCGTCGATATAGCCGTATAAGGACTTGTTTTTTGCAAAATAAGTTGTCGTTTTTTAACTGCACAATTTATTTTATCAAAGAAAGTACTGAGAAACTGGGGAATAAGAAAAAAACTTTATTGAGCGGTGTGACGGCTTGTTTATTGCAGGTTGAACTGTATTTTTACTGGTAGCATTTTGGGGTACATATGACTTTATGATCACTTTTTATTCCCTTTTTATGGGTGGAGATGAGATGACCAAAAAACAAAAATTTTCTTTTTTTACATTTAATTTATGAAAAAAGGAATGTTTTTTTGAACCTTTAATAATTGTTATATATTAAAAAAAATGTAACCTTTTTTTTTTTATTAGTCCCACTAGGGGACTTGAACTAGCGATTGTTGGGTTCGCTTGTACAATATATTGCAATACTTATGTATTGCAATATATTGTGTTCATTACTGGCCTAATAGAAGCAGAAGGATGGCTGTCACAACAACCATCGCCATCCTGCAATCACGTTAAATGTCAATAAGGGGTTTTCTGGGGAAAAAAACTCTAATGGCCTATCCATAGAATAGGCCATCAACGTGGGATTGTGGGTGTTTGACCCTGGGAAACCCAATGAACAGTAGGATGAAGTTTCCTTAACATCCTGAGGATAGACCAACAATGATTTGTTTTTTTCCCCCAGAAAACCCCTTTATTCTCTGGACCTTCTTCACATTACTTTATCGAAGTAATCCATTTAATCAACACAGATTAAACTCAACAACAAAATATTACTCTGTGGGTAGATTGTATGGACAGGAAACAATGTGAGTAAAAAATGTCTGTGTATAGCCCTGCAGAATATGTTGTGATATATGTAAATAATGGTAAATGAATAAGCAAGATACCACATTGTGCACAATATAACATCTTCATGGCTTTTACAGGTTTGACTGGCAAAAACAGGTGTGAAATTTTCTCCAAAGAACATTCTTAGTCAAGTTCCAATTCGTTCTTGTTTATACTAATTCAAATTAATTAAATGACTTCGTGAGATGTATAGAATAACAAGAAGTGCTGATAGTCCTGCCCCACGGGAGGATGTAAAGTCTCATAATCCTCGGCAGTACGTCACTTTGGGAACAAATGTAACAACATACCAGTCACCTAGCACTTCCTATAAGTTTTGGCGCATATAATTATGTATTCATTTTAACGCAAAACAAGTAACATGCAATTCAAGAAAGGTTAATAAGTTCTATAGTTTAGTGTTAGTAACTGTCACAGCATGACATAATCTGGATAACGTGCATGTGTAATGTCCGTGGCTGTGGGCTGTCAGCTCCGTTCCCCTCCTGACAGCTGCAGCCACGAGTCGGCAAGCGCTGGCCCCAGCCTCATTCTCAGGCGACGCCAGCGCTCGCGTCCACTCACCTCAGCCGGATCCCATAGGACATTGTGGATGAACTTTGACCCGTGAGTACCCTGGACTATAAGAGGGGTCCAGCCCCCTAGTTGGATGCCTGAGCGTTGTTGTGTTCCCTAGTTTGTCTATGTGATGGCCTCCTAGTGTGTTACCTGTTCCAGTCCCTGTACCTGTTCCAGTTCCTGTTCCTAGCAATCCATACATTCCTGGTCTAGCACTGAGCTGTGCCAAAGTTGTGCAAAGGTGTCATGTTTTGGGCTGGAATCATGGGGAGAGAGCAGGTAGGCCCCTTTAGGGTCCCTGACGGTGTGAAAATGACCTCTGCAAAGTACGTAGAGTTTATGACTGACCACTTTCTTCCGTGGTACAAAAAGAAGAACCGTGCCTTCCGTAGCAAAATTATCTTCATGCATGACAATTCACCATCTCATGCTGTAAAGAATACCTCTGTGTCATTGGCTGCTATGGGCATAAAAGGAGAGAAACTCATGGTGTGGCCCCCATGTTCCCCTGACTTCAACCCTATTGAGAACCTTTGGAGCATCCTCAAGCAAAATATCTATGAGGGTGGGAGGCAGTTCACATCAAAACAGAAGCTCTGGGAGGCTATACTGACATCCTGCAAAGATATTCAAGCAGAAACTGTCCAAATACTCACAAATTCAATGGATGCAAGAATTGTGAAGGTGATATCAAAGAAGGGGTCCTATGTTAACATGTAACTTGGCCTGTTAAGGTTTTTTTTTATTGAAAGAGCTTTTAATTTCTGTAAATATGACCTCCTGATGCTGCAAATTCAACAAATTACCATTTCAGTTCTCTTTACAACCTTTAAAATGTTTTGATCTCTGTTGTGCATAATAATTTGAAACAGTGCATTTTGAGTTTTTTACTTCTAAAAAAAAATCTATTATCATTAGGAGATTTGTTCACTAAAATTCGCATTATACTCCAACGGTTGGTGGCTTGAAGATTATACTGACTGTCATTTGCATCGATTATTTAGGAAAATCAGCGAAAAATAACATTTGCATAATAATTTGGAACGCGGTGTATATAGGGATTGCACATAGTGGAATCATGCACAATAGATCTCTCTGTATCTAAGAACGTTTTTATTTCTGTTACTTATTTAGCGCAGCGCTGTACAGAAGTTGTCACTGTCCCCACATGGGCTGACAATCTAAATTCCCTATATGTATGTTTTTTGGAAGGTAGAAGGTAACCATAGTACCCGGAGTAAACTCATGCAAACATAGGGAGGATATACGAACTTCATGCATATGTTACCCTATATCGGATTCAAACTCAGGAGTATAGCACTGCAACAGTGCTAACTATGGAGTCACCATGCTGCAGGACTGGACCAGGGACAGAAGATGGAAAAAACACAGCGCACGATGGCATGCATGGTAATGTGGGAGACCAGCTCTGCTGTAAGCCTACCACCAGTCCCAGAAATTCTACGCAGGTGATACTTCGATACTGACAGCCCTGGGTCTAATAAAATAATAAATGATTTAAGTAAAAAATGCTACAAATTATCACAGTGAAATAAATAAAACAAATTAAAAAAATAAGCATTTTTTCAAATAAATTTTTATTAAATAAAAATGTCTAAACATTAAAAGAAAAATAGACATATTTGGTAACCCTACACATGTATAAACCCATACAATAAAGTTATAATAAATTAAGATCAACAGAAAATATCGTAATAAAATGCTGTAATAGCTTTTTTTATGCAGTCGACTGCGCTATTGAGTCCGTGAAAACGACGGAACCCTGCCACAACGGTGACAGACGGAAACCATTAGCTAGGTTAAATATTTCTACCATTTAAACCAAAAATTTCTATATGTTACTTTGAGTAGGGGAAGGATGGAAAGAAGTAGGACTACAGGATCAGACTACACAGAGTTTGTTTGTGGTCTGTTACTATGGAGACAGGTTTGCATAGAAACTGATCGGTAGGATATGTTTAAAGGGTAACTATGTGTAAAGGGAAGTTCAACAAACTTCTGACATGTCATAGTGACATGTCAGAAGATTTAAAAGGTGGGGGTCCAAGCACTGGGACCCCCACCCATCGCTAAAACGAAGCGGCAGAAGTGCTGATGTGAGCGCTCAGCCGCTTCGTTTCTGTTCGGCTTTTTCCGGAAATCAATGTATTGGATTATGGGCTGAATAGAAAGTCTATGAGCCTGTACTCCGCTACATCGGCTTTCCAGAAAAAGCCGAACAGAAACTAAGCAGCTGAGCGCTCACACGAGCACTTCTGCAGCTTCGTTTCAGCGATTGGTGGGGGTCTAAGTGCTCGGACCCCCACCATTTAAAACTTCTGACATGTCACTAAGACATGTCAGAAGTTTGTTGAACTTTTAGTTACCCTTTAATCAAAACTATCTGCAAAGTTGATTGCTGTTTTATGTGCACTAAGCCTATAAATTGCATTTAGCACCCTCAAGATTAACTTTTAAAGCTATTTTACACGTACCCCTTTTTTCCAGTGCACTTGTTACATAGCAGTTAAACAACTTACTTTATATACAGTGTACAGTATATTTGTCATAAAATGGGAGATTAAAAACCATAATATAACTCTTTAATAAACTGTGAATAGAGTATTTTTATTGAGGACAACAGAGCAAGTAGCTTTAGGTCTATTTATTGCTTGGATTTGTATATTTACCCCATTGAACGTCTTTCAGCTTCTGCCTTTGTCTGATAATTTTGACCCTGATTCCGGAGCCAGGCTTCGCTCTCAGATTTACTTCTGTTAATAAGTAAAGAAATGTAAATAAACTAGATATATCCCTTGGAGAGATTATATTTTCTATGTTTACACATGCGAGATAAAGAGATATGCTAAACTAGCCCCAAGATTCACTAGGGCACGTCCGACTTTAAAAGATTGTCCACATGATCTACAACAAATTAAACCATTTATAGTGGTGGCCAAATCTGACAGATATGATTGCTCTATGATAGACCACGTGGAAAGAAAGTTGTGTACTTTTGCCACTGCAGACTTTTAAAGATCCTGTCTTTCATCTAACTGAGAAGACATCTTAACAGATAACTATAAGGCTTCATTCAGACAAGCGTGTACGATTTGCACGCGTAAGAAACGCTGTGTTTTTTCTGTATTTCATGTCCGTGTGTGCAACGTATCGCCATCAGTGTGCTTTGCCTGTGGCATGTTTTTCATATCCGTGCAAGCACTTTTTTTATTTTATTTATTTCTCTGCTTTTCTATGTAACTAATGCGTGAAACACGGAAAGCACACAGATGTCACCCGTGTGCTGACCGTGGTTTTCACGCACCCATAGACTTCAATGGGCAACTAGGTGCGCAAAAACGCTCCAATATAGGACATGCAGTGAGTTTCACGCATATCTGAATAGCCCAATCGAAATGAATGAGTTCGTGTGCTGTGCGTTTCAACGCACAACACACAGGAACGAGTATTACGCTCGTCTGAATGTGCTCTTAAAGTGGCCTTCATTAGGCTCAAAACAGTTTAGGCTGAGCCCGCTCCGTACGCCTCGAGTGTCAGTTGTGTTTTATGGCTGACACCCGGGAATAAAAGCCAGGAACAGTGATCGCGCACGATCAAAGCATCTAAAGGGCCTTTTACATTTGCCGATATTTGGCTGCTGCAGCGAGCGCTGGTCAACGAGACATCGTTGATCGGCGCTTGTTTGCTCCTGTCACACAGAGCTATGGATGGGGACGAGCGGTTGTTACTCTGATCGCTCGTCCCCATACATTATTATCATGCCGGCAGTGCGTCTCCCTGTTTAATAATTCACGTTTGCTCGTTCATCTGCTGACTGCTGCCTTGCTTACACAGGGCAATTATCGGGAACGAGCATTCAAATGAACACTTGTCTGCCCGATAATCGCCCAGTGTAAAAGGGCCTTAAGACGTTACAAACATGGGGGCGCCCCCCTCTGACAGCTCATCGCCCCCTGCAAAGTGATCGGGTGGCGCCAATGGTGGTCATGGCAGCCCAGGGGCCTAATGCAGGCCCCCAGGACTGCTTTCTTCATCTCCCGTTAATGCTGTGTAGAAGGCATTACACCAGGGCTGGCTCCAGGTTTATGTGGGCCCTTGGGCGAAACAGTCTTAGTGGGCCCCTTTGCGGGGGAACTCGCGGCAGCAGTACAATGGCAGAAAACGTTGTGCCCCATATAGAAGTTAGGCCCTGTTTATGCCCCCATATAGAATGATTACACAGTGTATTCCTTCTGCCTGGAGTGATGCTTTACAGACACCAGCTGAATATGAGAGCATAGAAAGAAGGCAAAAATCTCCTTACGTTTGTGTCTTCTCACCATGTATAACAAGTCCTGCTGAATCATACCTGCGAAGACCTAGGAAAGCTGCATGGGAATCTCTCTAGCGTGAGATAGGATGTGCGTGAAACCAAATTTGTATCCCCTCCCAAAAGTAAGGAGCCTTCATTATGAGTGAAGGGCATCTTAAAAAATTTGTTTTTCAAAGGAAGATTTTCTTTTTGTTCCTTATCCTCTAGGAAGCTTTAACCCCTTCAGGACACAGCCTGTTTTGGCCTTGTGGACACAGATGAGTTTTTCAAATCTGACATGTGTCAATTTATGTGGTAATAACTCCGGAATGCTTTTACCTATCCAAGCGATTCTGAGATTGTTTTCTCGTGACATATTGTACTTTATGATAGTGGAAAAATTTGGTATAAATTCAATATTTATTTGTGAAAAACACCAAAATGTAGAGAAAATTTGCAAAAATGTGCATTTTTCTAAATTTAAATGTATCTGCTTGTAAAACAGATAGTAATACCACACAAAATAGTCACTAGTTACCATTTACCATATGTGTACTTTATATTTGCATCATTTTTTGAACATCCTTTTATTTTTCTAGGACGTTACAAGGCTTAGAACTTTAGCAGCAATTTCTCACATTTTCAAGAAAAATTCAAAGGGCTATTTTTACAGGGACCAGTTTAGTTCTGAAGTGGTTTTGAGGGCCCTATATATTAGAAAGTCCCCATAAATCACCCCATTTTAAAAACTGCACCCCTCAAAGTATTCAAAACAGCATTCAGAAAGTTTCTTAACCCTTTAGGCATTTCACAGGTAATAAAGCAAAGTAGAGGGGAAATTTACAAATTTCTTTTTTTTTTGCTGAAATTCATTTGTAAAAAAAAAATTGTGTAACACAGAAGGTTTTACCAGAGAAATACAACTCAATATTTATTGCCCAGGTCCTGCAGTTTTTAGGAATATCCCACATGTGGCCCTAGTGCCCTAATGGACCGAAACACCGGCCTCAGAAGCAAAGGAGCACCTACAGGATTTTGGGTCCTGCTTATTTTTAGATTATATTTTAGGCACCATGTCAGGTTTGAAGAGGTCTTGTGGTGCCAAAACAGTGGAAACTCCCCAAAAGTGACCCCATTTTGGAAACTAGACCCCTCATGGAATTTATCTAGGGGTATAGTTAGCACTTTGACCCCACAGGTATTTTGCTATATTTATTGTAGTCTGTGAAAATGAAAATCTACTTTTTTTCTGAAAAACATAGAAATTTTTAATATTTACAAGAAATAAAGAAGAAAATGCACCCCAACATTTGTAAAGCATCTTCTCCCGATTACGGAAATACCCCACATGTGGTAATAAACTGCTGTTTGGACCCACGGCAGCGCTCAGAATGGAGGGAGCGCCATTTGGATTTTGGAGCGCAGATTTTGCTGGATTGTTTTTAGTGCCATGTCGCGATTGCAACGCCCTGGAGGGACCAAAACAGTGGAAACACCCCAAAACTGATTCCATTTGGGAAACTACACCCCTCAAGGAATTTTTCTAGGGGTATAGTAAGCATTTATACCACACAGGTTTTTTGCAGACTTTAGTAGAATTAGGCCGTGAAAATGAATATAAACATTTTTGTCCACTAAAATGTTTAATTTTTTATTTTCACAAGGGATAAAGGAGAAAAAGTCACCCTAAATTTGTAACGCAATCTCTCCCGAGTACGACAATACCCCACATGTGGTAATAATTTATTTTCTTAATAGAATTTAATTAACCTTTGCAGGACTGATCCTTTTTTGCTTTTCCATTTTAGTTTTTCACTCCCCGCCTTCCAAACGCCATAACTTTTTTATTTTTCCATGAATTGAGCAGTGTGAGGGCTTATTTTTGGCAGGACGAGCTGTAGTTTTTATTGGTACCATTTTTTGGTACATACAACTTTTTGATCACTTTTTATTACATTTTATTTAGAGCTTTGGTGACCAAAAACAGTGATTTTGGCGTTTTAAATGCTTTATTTCTTACAGCGTTCATAATGCGCTATAAATGACAATTTTACTTTATTCTGCGGGTCGGTACGATTACGGCGATACCAGATGTATATAGTTTTTTTATGGTTTGCAGCGTTTGCACAATAAAATCACTTCTTTATAAAATAATTTATTTTCTGTGTCACCATATTCTGAGAGCCGTAACTTTTTTATTTTTCAGTCAAAAAAGCGGTGTAAGGGCTTGTTTTTTGCGGGACGGGTTGTTTTTTTTTGCAGCGTTCACCGTGCGGTAAAAATAACATTACAGTTTTATAGATTGGGTCGTTACGAACGCGGTGATACCAAATATGTGCACTGTTTTTTTTAACGTTTTCATTTTTTCCCTATAATAAGAGACTTATTATAGGAAAAAATAAATCTTTTATTTTTACACTTTTGTAAAACATTTTTATTAACTTTTTTTTTACTTTTTACACTTTCTTTTCTTACCTGCAGCTCTGATCGCTGCTAGAATACATTACACTACCTAGGTAGTGTAACGTATTCCAACTGTCAGTGTGACGTCAGTCACTCTGACAGTTAAGGTATGTTCACATGGCAGCGTCCGTTACGGCTGAAATTACGGTGCTGTTTTCAGGAGAAAAACAGCACCGTAATTTCAGCCGTAATGGCATGTGCAGGCGTCTTTCGCTGCATCCATTACGGACGTAATTGGAGCTTTTTTTCCATGGAGTCCATGGAAAATGGCTCCATATACATCTGAAGAAGTGACAGGCACTTCTTTGACGCGGGCGTCTTTTTTACGCGCTGCCTTTTGACAGCGGCATGTAAAAAAAATTACCGTTGGCACAGAACATCGTAAGACCCATTCAAATGAATGGGCAGATGTTTGCCGACGCTTTTGAGACGCATTTTCGGACGTAATGCGGGGCTAAACCGCCCGAATTACGTCCGTAAATAGTGTGTGTGAACCCAGCCTTCGTCTACGAGGACCAGCCATAGGCTGGTCCTCATAGACTTGCGTACATGGCAGACCCTGAGGCCGTTGTCTGGCCCCCGGGTGCCATCACAAGCATCAGCAGCTCCCACAATTGCATGGGGGCTGCTGATGTGCTACAAACCCCCTACATGAGGAGATCGCAATCGAGCCCCGCATGTAATGGGTTAATTGCCGAAATCAGCGGCAATGAGCCGCTGATCGGCAACAGTGGAGTGTCAGCTGTCAGGGACAGCTGACGTCCCGGTTCCCGATGCACACTGTCACAGACACTGTCATCGACAGTGTGCATCGCGAACGGCAGTGACGTCCTGTCACTCTGACAGGAAGTCTATCAGGAGGCTGATCCTGATAGGCTTCCGTACATGGCAGACACGGAGGCCATTACTTGGCCTCCGATCGCCATGCTAGCTATCTGCAAACCTCACTATTTCATTGTGAGGTCTGCCGATGTGCTAGAAAAACCTGAATGCGGTGATTGCAATCGATCACCGCAATTAAGGGGTTAATTGCCAAAATCAGCGGAAATAAGCCGCTGATTGGCATACAGTGCAGTGTCAGCTGTCAGGGACAGGTGGCCTCCCGGTGCACACTGTTGCCGACAGTGTGCACCGGGAACCACGCAGTAACTGTACGTCCCTGTGCGCTAAGACACTGGCCACATGGGCGTACAGTTGCGTCGTGGTGCGCCTAGGGGTTAATACCTTGACAATGGCTGCAGTCATAGCTTAGAAGTACGTTTTTACCTATACAACCCGCTGTATTTCTACAGGTATGGCTTTGCCACATTATAACAGAATATTAGAACTATACATCTTCGCTTTTATTTACAAGCTGGAGCAATGGCTTCAAGTGCAATCAATTTCAATATCATTGGCATCTCAGACTCCTTTCCAGGGGCAAACAGAAGACTTGACCAGGGAGATTTATATTTTGTCCTAATGTTTATATAACCGGGATGGGCCAGCTCGTGCCCCAGGCTGCTCCTGTTTTATAGACATTGTCAGGACTTCCTCTAATCCTGCAAACAATAAACTGTGTGGAGAAAAAGAAGAACCAATACTTCATGGAAACTGCTACTTGATTTATTATTTTATGGCAATATCCGCACTTTTTTTTCTCCATATACGGATGTCATTATTACCACACAGTCAAAAAACAAAATCCATAAAACTATGGCGGAAATTTTGGGGAAATTTTCAATTCCATCCTACAATTTTTTTTTTCAATTTCTCAACACATTATATGGTACAATAAATGGTGGCATTAAAAAATACAACAGGCCATCATACGGCTATGTCAATGGAAAAAATTAAACAAGTGATGGATTTTGGAAGACGACGACGGGGGGGGGGGGTGTAAATTAACTGGCTTTGGTGCTAAAGGCGTTGTCTAGTGAAATAAAACTGATCACCTGTCCTGAGGATAGGCCATCAATATCTATTTGGTGGGGGTTCGACTCTCCGCACCCCAGCTGATGAGGGGCCTTGGCGCTCCGGCAAGCGATGCTTCTGCTACTTTTTTTTACACCGCTCCGTACTGTACAACGCCGACACATTCGTGGTGAATGGAGGAAGCTGGAATACTGTGCACAGCCGCTATGAATGTGTCAGTGTTGTACAGTATGAAGCTGTGTAAGAAATAAAGGGAAAATAACGCGCTGTGGCCGCTGCAAACTGCTGATCGGCGGAGGCGCCCGCCGATCAGATATTGATGTCCTAACCTGCCAGGTTTTCCCTACAGGTTACAGATATTGGCTTGGGGTCCCAGTAGGGGGACACATTATGATCAGATTATTCTTAATGGTCCCTGTTTGACAGCTACTGTATGGAACTTAGGACATCTACTTCTGTGCTGAATGAATTCACAGGGCTGATAGTTACAAGCACTTAGGGGCAATATATGAGGCATTTAGGAGGATGTGGTTTTCGTAGTTGCCCCATATGTTGTAGTCACGCTACTACTGAGTGTTTACATCCATATATGAAGGCTACATTGCTGCCACCTGTTGGTTGGAGTATTTGGTCAAGGCTCTGACTATGTGGTCAGGTGGCAAGCCTTCCCTCTGGTTCACATATTGGCCATTGTACATCGGTAGTCACATCTAAAGCGGCGGGACGGCAACTTCCTAGTAATGTCCCAAGGTCAGCGACATGCCTGATCCTGGAGGAGGCATCTCCAGAGACACTCTGCCCTATCCACACACTGCGACAGACCAGTGCAGTACCGCTACTCCTGCACGTACAAGGAAACAGGTAGAGTGAGGACGAGCCGGACATGCTGCAATAATAACTGACTGGGAAGCTCCGAGTCAAGGTTAGCGATGAGCCTGCACTCAGGGGTGTGGTAAACGGTGGGAGTGTCACTTATCGTCCAATGGGAGGCGATGGACCTGGACCCGAGTGTGGGGTGTGACACTGCCTGTCCTATAGAAGGCGACAGGCCGGGATCCGGGGCAGTGATTGCAGGATCTATCCTCTGAGCTTCCTCCTTATTGGGCTATATTCCGGCAGGGCGCTCAGTGCTGCGGCTATGTATGTGTGTAGTATGTACTGTGTGTGGGTAACAGGATGATAGTAGGGCCGGCATGGCGCGGGACTGCACGGAGAGCCGCTTCAGGGATGTGCTGGAGCGCTTCGGGGGTCCCCAACAAGTTCTGCTGGTCGGGGAACTGTGGGACCGGGCGGAGAGCCGGGCTCTGCTGGAGAGCTTTCTGCGGGAGGTGTTCCCGGCCGAGCTGGTGAATGGAGGAGATATATTTAAAGATAAAGGACCCTCGCAGCATGGACACCCGAAACATGACTCTCCCTGCAAGGGGGAGAAAGCGGCCACTGAGCCGCAGCCTCCTCAGTTAGCCCAAAACCGGACTATTCGCTTCGGACTGGTATTTTTCCTGTGCCGGTCAGAATCGTTGGTACCCCCGGCATCTCAGCGCCAGCTGCGGGAAATACTGAGAGATATACGGAAGCGTCTGCCTGCAGGGGGCGCTGTGGTCGGGGTGATTATGCAGTCTTGCAATAAGGTAAATGGTCAGGAGGCCACCGTTGAGGAGAAGCCTGTATGTGCCGAGTCTGCGGTGTCCTCTCTTCTCTTCCTCCTCCGATCCGTCTTCCCGGTGAACACTGGGGGTGGTCGCTGCTCTGAAGTCCGAGCTGCTGCTCTTCTACCCGGACACGAGGAGAGCCGGCGAGAAGTCCAGATAGCGGCGTGTGAGGCGCTCACTGCGGCAGGTAAAAACCTCTCCCAGGCATTCAGCGGACCTCCTGTATGAAAGGCAGTACACGTAGAAAGTTTAGCCGTTGCCCATAACAACCTATCAGATTGCTTCATTCATTTTCCCTCATGCCTACCTAAGAGAGCTGTAATCTGATTGGTTGCCATAGACAACTGCTGCACTCTATCTGCACAAGTCTTCATACTGGAGACCAGTGGGGCATAGTTCCCAATGACGCCAGAATATCTATTCATCAAACCGTCTGCCACTTTTTTCAACCCCCACAAAGTGTCCTTGTGAGGTGGAAAAATGGGGCAGGGCTTTCCAGTGGCACGTGTGGGAAAAAATAGAGGCTGGCTACAAAAGGTGCCACCTGGCATAGTTCAATAGCTGCCCCATATAGGGGTTGTCTCATGACAGATGTTTATGGCATTTCCACACTTATCTCCTGAACAGGGGTCCCCTAACCGCGTCCAGCCTGGTGAGTGAACAGGAGATCCATAAACAGCATAGGTCGCTGTGCTGCGCTCTTTACGTTCACTTTTATGGGAGTTAGACGCAGTGTAGGCCAGTGAGCTCTGCTGTTTCTGGAATTCCAGTTCTGCACTGTTTCTGCACCTGGTTGCGACAGCCAGATGGGGATCTCTATTCAGGAGACGTGTGCGTGTCCCAGAGGTGGAACTACGCTATTCATCGCGTCAAAACGACAGAACCCTTGCACAACGGAGACCAACTGAAGCCATCGGCACCGGCTCTGTCACCATTGAAATCAATGGTGATGGAAACGAAAACCTATGGCTTCAGTTTGTCAGTCGGGGCTCCGTTCCGTTTCCCTGACGCAGATGTGAGCCTAGCCTTACTTGACATGAATCATCCTGAGTAGGACGCCCACTACATTCCCACCAGTGTAATACATGTATCTCACACCAATACGGAGGCATGGGGTTATGGGGTCAACCCCCCCCTGTCCTCTTAGACATTGACCAAGCTAAGCACTTGCGGCTTGTGGTGTTTGTCTGTTTATTTAACCCCCTCCTTCGTCAATCCTCTATACGTCACTGTATGGTGGGACTATAATAATCCTGAGTTCTTATCTTAATTCTCAGTTACTGTAAAGGATTTGCGGTTTCTAAAAGTCCATCTTTGGCCATCTTCGAGGTTTTGTTGAAGGACTATATTCTGCTCACATGCTTGTATTACCTCTCTGTGTAAGCTGCAGAAGTGCTTGTGTACATCTGGGTTCCGTTGTTCTACTCCTATGATGGAAAAATACCAAAGCTTGAGATACGTTGCGTTACCGAAAACCGACGGCGTCGGACGGAACCATTTGACTTTAATGGGTTCCATCTGATCTTCGTCATGGTTTTCATTGTTTTGCCGGACATACTAGTGAGGCATGCTGCAAGTTTTTGGCCAGAAACCAAATCTCTGTCGGAAGCCTCTGATACAGATGTGAATAGGGTCTAATTAGTCAAGGACCGCATCTGATCTATCAAGCACTGGAAAAGGCTTTCCTGATCTCATAGGACTAATCTGATCAGTTGTCACTTAGTGGTTTATAGGTGTTGTCTCATGACAGACATTTATGGCATATTCACAGCACTTGCTCGGCTGTTTCTGTAACTCACTAGGCAGGACAGGGGGTCGGGTGACCCTCATTCTTGATATAGGTGTGAGTCCCACAGCTGGAACCCTCATACATCATACACTTCGGCTCCGTTCAGGGGCTCAGTCGGAGCTTTCCATCAGGGGAACCCATTAACGCGACTCTGACTGAAACAAACGGAAATCATAGGTTTCCGTTTGCATCACAATTGATTTCAATGGTGACTGATCCGGTGCAAATGGTTTCCGTTTGTCTCGGTTGTGCAAGGGTTCCGCCGTTTTGACAAGCGATACCGTAGTCGACTGCGCTATTCTGTCAAAACGACTTAACCCTTGCACAACTGAGACAAACTGAAACCATTTGCACCAGATCCATCACCATTGAAATCCATGGTGATGCAAACGGAAACCTACAGTTTCCATCTGTTTCAGTCAAGGTTCCCCTGATGGAAAACTCAGACGGAACGCGTGAACGGAGCCCTGATGCAGATGTGAACGAAGCCTTATGGTATGTTCACACGCTAAACTGAAAACTGCTGTAAAATACGGAGCTATTTTCCAGGGGATTTTGAGCCGTTTTTTTTACGGACGTTTTTGGAGCGGTTTTTCTATTGAACGTGAAAAACTGCTCCAAAAAACGGCTCAAAAAGTGACATGCACTTTTTATAGGGCATTTTTATTGCACAACGTTTTTTCAAACGGCCGCGTAAAAAAAAACACCACGTCGGAACGAAATGCAGGTTTTCCCATTGAAATCAATGGGCAGATGTTTGGAGGCATTCAGCTTCCATTTTTTTGGGGCGTTTACGGCCCGCACAAAATGGGTGAAAATAAGCCGTGTGAACATACCCTTATGGCATATAGTGTGCATATACCGTGGATGTCTGAGATCGGAATGATCTTTTTAAAATCGCTTTCAGATCTGGCTACTTTAAATCTGCTAATTGTGAATGTTCCCTATGCCTCCTAGAAGCTGACTGACCACACACGTTTCCTTCTCCCCCCCCCCCTAGATGAACAAAGGAGGCAGAAGCCAAACATGAAATCCAGGTGCTGCTCATGGAGAAGGTGGAAAAAGGAGGACGTTGCTCAGAAAGGTAATCTGACAGAACAAATGACCCATGGCTTTAAAGGGAATATGTCGTTATGTCCAATAACTTCAAGTTAGAACAGCAGTTCTGAGCAAAACATGTCCATCAGCCAAGCATGTGCTGTATGTAAATACATATACACTACATGGACAAAAGAATTGGGACACGCCTCTTTATCATTGAATTCAGGTGTTTCAGTCCCATCGCCACAGGTATATAAAATCCACACCTCACCATGCAGTCTGCCTTTACAAACGTTTGTGAAAGAATGGGTCGTTCAAATGACATCCCGGAATTCCAGCGTGGTACTGTAATAGGATGGCACCGTTGCAGCAAGTTGGTTTGTGAAATTTCTCATACACCCTCCCCCCCCCCCCCCCCCCCCCTCCCTAGATATTGCATTATCAAGTATGGGTGGTATTATTGCAAAGTGGAAGTGTTTAGGAATCACAGAAACTCCGTCACAAAGTGACAGACCACTGCATAAAAGTCGCCAACGCTTTGCTGATTCAATAACTGCAGGGTTCAAAACCTTGTCTGGTATTTACATCTGCACAAAAAGTGTGCTCCGGGAGCTTCATGGCATGGGTTTCCATTGTCGAGCAGCTGCATGCAAGCCTTCCATCTCCAAGCACAATGGCATGCGTTGGATGGAGTGGTGTAAAGCACGCCGCCACTGGACTCTGGAGCAGTGGAAACGTGTTCTGTGGAGTGACGAATCACACTTCTCTATCTGACATTCGGATAGACGAGTTCCGGAATTAGTGAATGTCAGGAGAACGTGACCTGCCTGGCTGCATTGTGCCAACTATAAAGTTGGTGGAGGAGGGATAATGTTATGGGGTTTTTTTTTGTTTTTTTTTAGGGGTTGGCCTAGGCCTCTTACTGCCAGAGAAGGGAACTCTTAATACTTCAGCATACCAAGACATTTTAGACAATTGTAGCTTTGAGGGAACAGTTTGGGGAAGGCCCTTTTATCTTCCATCATGACTGTGCCCCAGTGCACAAAGCAATCTCCAAAAAGGCATGGTTGGGTGAGTTTGCTATGGAGGAACTCGTCTGGCCCGCACAGGACCCTGACCTCCACCTCATCAAACACCTTTGGGATGAACTAGAACGGAGATTGCTAGCCAGGCACAATATTCGTGTCTGACCTCACAAATTCTCTTCTGGAGGAATGGACAAAAAATTCCCATAGACTCTCTTCTAAATCTGGCAGAAAACCCTCCCAGAAGAGTGGAAGCTGTTTTAGATGCAATGGGGGGACCAATTCCATATTAATGCCTATGGATTTAGATTAAGATGTCACTACAGCTCCAGTAGGTGTCCCAATACTTTATCCATATAGTGTATATTATAATAGAAACACCAGGTGGAGTCGGACTGCTTGCTATGGCCACCAACAGTGTATTTATTTGCAGAATTTGTATAAATGTCCATAATCAGCCGGTTGCTTCTGGTAGGTAAGTGGTCTTTGCTGACTGGGTCACTAGAAAAGGCCTATTGTACAGTATTTAGACATGTCCTTTAACCCGTTAGTGACTGCCCATAGGTGTTTTTACATCGGTCACTAATGGGCTTTATTCTGATGCAGTAGCCTTTTACGGCGCTGTATCAGAATAAAACCGTGTCGCCATGAGGAGTAAAAGCTCCCTGCTCTCAGCACCTAGATGTAGCTGAGGGCTTGGAGCATACCTGCTCTAGCGGGCGGGATCGAAATCTGCATCGATCCTGCCTGTTTAAAGCCTTAGATGCAAAGGCCCCCAGTTCTGCCTTTAGTGAATGCCTGCTAGGCCATGCCAGAGGTATGGCCTAACAGATGCCAGTTAGTTTTACACTGACAGGCAATAATACACTGCAATACAGAAATATTAGTGTATTCTAAAAGCAATCAAATGATCGCATAGTGAAGTCCCCTAAAAAGTTAAATAAAGAATCCCAAGTAAAAAAATGAAAAACTCCACTTTTTTTTTCCCCCTTACACAATGCTTTATTATAAAAAAAAAGTTACAAATATTTGGTATCGCTGCGTCCGCAGTGACCCCAACTATAAAAATTATTACATTATTTAACCTGCACGGTGAACCCTGTAAAATAAAAAAACTGCCAGAATTGCTGTTTTCTTTTCAACCTGCCTTCAAAAAAAATTAGATAAAAAGCGGTCAAAAAGTTGTGTATATACTCCAAAAAGGTATCAATACCGTCATCTCGCAAAAAAAATCCCTAATCAGGCTATGTCCGCAGAAAAATAACTTATGGCTCTTAAAGGGAATGTGTTGCGAGTGTTTGTTTTTTGTTTTTTTTTATTGAACAGTTAGAACAATGTTTAATCATTTTTACACTAATTTTTTACTTTTTTTCACTAGTCAGGAAATATTATAAATTAGATTCTAATTTATAACACTTCCCAGTGCTGGTCACTAGATGGAGCAATTCCCAAAATTGCAGCATTGCATGTGGTAAATCAACCACATTGCTTTATGCTGCAAAATTTGGGAAAACTCACTCGCTCTAGTGAGCTCTCAGAATCCCCCCCTCCTTTATCCTGGCTAGTGCCGGGAGAAACGAGGGGATTGAACGGTCAAACCTCCTACACTGTGTGTCACCATTTTTGGAGCTAATACACAGTGTAGTAGGTTTACATACACTAGTAAACACACAGTAAAACCCGAACATACATAGAAATAACTTACCTGCTCCAGTCGCCGCCGGTCCGTCTGCTACCGCCGCTCCAAGTGGACAAGTCCGGAAGCCGCGACCGGAAGTAGTAATCTTACTGTCCGGCCGCGACTTCCGGTCTACAGAAAATGGCGCCGGACGGCGCGCAGTTCAACTTGGACTGTGTGGGAGCGGCGCATGCCCACACAGACGGCGTACAGCATAGTGAATGGAACGGGCCCCGTTAGCATTCACTATGGGACTGTAGCTGCCGTATTCCATGTCTGTATGTGTCGTTAATCGACACATACAGAAATGGAAAAAAAAATGGCAGAAAAAGTTCAAAAATAAAAAGTAAAACACAAACCCACAAATATAAAAGTTTTTAATAAAACACTATAAAATCAAACTGATGTAAAAAATTATTTTTTTCGTGACACTGTTCCTTTAAAATATGGCGACACAAAAACAAATTTTGAAGAGTGCTTACTGTGTAAAAGTAGTAAATCATAAACTATATAAATTTGGTATTGCCCCAATTGTAACGACCCGCTGACTAAAGTTATTTATACCACACGGTAAGGGCTGATTCAGACGAACGTGGCGTTTTTGCGCACGCAAAAAACGCGGCGTTTTGCCTGCGCAAAACCCACTTGACAGCTCCATGAGGCAGCATCATATGATGCGCGGCTGCGTGCATTTCGCGCAGCCGCCATCATTATGACACGCCATTTGGATGTTTGTAAACAGAAAAGCACGTGGTGCGTTTATGTTTACATTCATACTTTTCACTGCTGTTGCGCGAATCACACACGTCCCACGGAAGTTCTTCCGCGTGGTGCTCGTGATTTTCACGCACCCGTTGACTTCAATGGGTGCGTGATGCGCGAAATACGCACAAAGAACGGACATGTCATGAGTTTTACGCAGCAGACACACGCTGCATAAAAATCACGGACAGTCTGCACGGCCCCATAGACTAACATAGGTCCGTGCGAGGCGCGTGAAGATCACGCGCGTTGCACGGACGTATATCACGTTCGTCTGAATAAGCCCTCATTGTCATTTTGTACATGCAGTGTTTTTTAAAGGCCCTTTTGAGGTTCTATCGAGGCCTACAAGAAAAAACGCCCCGATGAGTCCAAGTATATTCGTGCTTTTCCCTGCCTATTACCTGTGCATAGGGAGAAAAGTGTCAGTCCACAGGGGAATGTTGGGGCAACGTGAATATACTTGGACTTATTGGCTATATCGCTGGCTGCGTGCCCCAAGTATAAAGTATATATACTCAGAAGCATCTTAACATTATGAAATAAGTGATGGCACGCTGAAAGAGCTTGTCACTTTTTTTTACGCTCTCGGACAGGGCAGCACAAAGTGACATGTCATCCACTTTAAACGGCATGTGTTTTTAACACTGAAAAGGAAAAGGAAAACCACTTTCTGCTGGGTCCTAGTTGCTGCTGTTTATGTAAATGACAGATCCAGTGCCCGGTTTCAGCAGCAGTGGGGCATTTATTTAACACTGGCATACCGGTTACTATTTGCTTTCAGGATCTTACTATATAATATTACTGACAGATTGGAGATACCTGCAGTTCAGTGAGCTCACTCTTTGAGGAAATTGCAGTCATGGGATTCCCCTTCACCTTCCTTCCATGCTGAGATGCCAGGAAATTTATAGAGCTGTTTTCTGACATTTATAATGTGTGTGTCTTGTAAAGACCCGATGTAGGCTAAAGCTTTCTGGGCAATTGTCTTGGAATACAATGTAGATCCTGTTGCTCAGTCACCAGTGCATTGCCTGTATTATAAATTGTAAGAGTGTAATCCGCTTACAAGGTTTTTCTGATTTGCAGAGCACCTGGATGAAGGAACAGCCTTGAATGTCTTGAACTATCCCAATGGAGACTGTGTTTAGACTACAGCTGATGCTTACGATCTCTGCGGGGGTTAACCCTGAACATCCAGCCTGTGAATGAAGCGTTGATCAGCAGAACTGTCCCTTTTCCGGGATCCTTGTCATGAGATCTAATAATTGTGCTATGAGCGCCCCCCTTTGATTCTTACACTAAAGGCCCCCTGAACATGCTGCAGATTTTCTCCTTGCTGCAGCGTCCTCCTCATTTACGTGAATGGAACTGATTTTCTGTTGCAGAAATTTCTGCAAAAAAGTCTGCAGCGTGTGCAAGGGGGCCTAAGGGTATATTCACATGGTGCGGTTAAACCGTCAATAAACCCTAATGCCAAAAAAAGATTGTAAATAACAGCATTTTTCTTCTGCGCCGAAATGCAGGAGGAGTTTTTTTTGTTTTTTCTTCACATTATTTGCCAGATCATAAATTTGTTACATCTTAAAGGGCCTACGTGTCATGGTCCATTTTTGCGGTGCAAGTAACTGGCACAATGGCATGATACATACAGCATATTCTAAATGCTAAGGCCGCTGCCAGAACCATATGCGTTTTGGGACCAAAATATTTCTGCACCGGTTTTCTTTCTAAACAATTTACATTGTATACATGTTGCGGCCATGTCTCACGGGCAGTAACAGATTCCAGGATGCACTTCAGGATCATGTGATGCAGAACGGTTGTAAAACACCTTTATCTCTGAGGAATACAAAGGTCATGTCTGGGTGTGCTCCTCTCTGGAAAGAAAGAAAGATATGTAGTGACACGACATTTAGATATTATTTGGAACACCGACACCTCACAGTTTGGTTGGGAACTTGTTTAAATTCTTTATTTTAAAATATAAATTTAATATATAGAGTTTGCAGATCTTTTACTGAGATGTCCTTTTGTACGCTGATGTGCCCAAATAAGAGTTTTTGCAATGTAGACATGCAGAGGTGCTCAGTGGTTGCTTAAAGAGGCTCTGTCACCAGATTTTGCAGCCCCTATCTGCTATTGCAGCATATCCGCGCTGCAATGTAGATAAGAGTAACGTTTTTATTTTTAAAAAACGAGCATTTTTGGCCAAGTTATGACCATTTTTGTAGTTATGCAAATGAGGCTTGCAAAAGTCCAAGTGGGCGTGTATTATGTGCGTACATCGGGGCGTTTTTAATACTTTTACTAGCTCGGCGTTCTGATGAGAAGTATCATCCACTTCTCTTCAGAACACCCATCTTCTGCCAGATCATGCTGTGACGTCACTCACAGGTCCTGCATCGTGTTAGACGAGCGAGGACACCGGCACCAGAGGCTACAGTTGATTCTGCAGCAGCATCAGGGTTTGCAGGTAAGTAGCTACATCGACTTACCTGCTAACGCCGATGCTGCTGCAGAATCAACTGAAGCCTCCGGTGCCGGTGTCCTCGCTCTTCTGACACGATGCAGGACCTGTGAGTGACGTCACAGCGTGATCTCTCGAGAACACGGCTGTGTCTGCACTGCCAGAAGCTGGGCGTTCTGAAGAGAAGTGTATGATACTTCTCGTCAGAACGCCCAGCTAGTAAAAACGCCCCGATGTACGCACATAATACACGCCCACTTGGACTTTTACTTTTAAACACACCCACTTGGACTTTTGCAAGCCTCATTTGCATAACTACAAAAATGGTCATAACTTGGCCAAAAATGCTCGTTTTTTAAAAATAAAAACGTTATTGTAATCTACATTGCAGCACCTATCTGCTGCAATAGCAGATAGGGGTTGCAAAATCTGGTGACAGAGCCTCTTTAAGGGAGGGGGTTTAAAAAAAAATTAAAACAAATTGAAAGTGCCTATAACATATGCTCTAACACAACAGGCATTACGGAAAGGCAGTCCACTACCGTAGCGCCTGCATAATGCAAACATATCTCCCAGAGCAAGTAACACTTTGTCTAGGTAATTCAAAAAACTATCTCACCTCCAAAAATTTTAAAAAGTAACAAATAGAAACTCAACAGAATCATTAGTAAAGAGAAACAAGGAGTCATGCACTATTTAGTGTAAATATGAAAAATATAAAATCTTTTATTCAAAATATACTAGATAAAATACAATAACAGAGGGTCCCATAAATATACAGCGGCTACACGTAAATGTTTAATGATGCAAAACAATGGTGTATTCATTGTAAGCACAAAAATGCACAATGGGTATAGGGTAACATTATTAGTGATTTTCAATATATATCCACATAAGAGAAATGGCAGTCAAGGAGTAAATCTACCAAAACCGCAACATTGACTATGGTCTGGTATCCAACCAAAAAGATGTGTGTATACGAGGAGTAATGAAAAAGGAAGGGGCGAACCCACCTCCCTTTTCGAAAAGTGGATGAAAAAAATCCTAGTAGGATAACTTACCCATGTGTGCTAGAGTACAACGTGAGCCCAGGTATAGCGCCCCGATGCGCGTTTTGCGTTTTATCGCATTCTTAAGTGGACTGTGTGGCACTGCCAACAAGGGGGCTGTGTGGCACAACCTACAGGGGTCTGTGTTTCACTACCTACGAGGGGCTTTGTGGCACTATCTACAGGGGGAATCGGAGTGGTGGGCTGTTGGTCATTTTACTGTGGGTGGTGGGCTGATGGTCATTTTACTGTGAGTGGGGGGCTGATGGTCATTTTACTGAGTGGCGGGCTGATGGTCATTGTACTGTGAGTGGGGGGCTGATGTTCTTCAAGTGGTTTCCACCTCTTCGCTCCAATTGAAATTAATAGGAGGCAGAAAATACCTGCGGCGCTCGTTTGGAGGTTTTTTTGCCTGTGTCTTTTGCATTAGCTTCAATGGCTTCAGAAAAAAACAAATAGAAAAAGGTCACACAACACTGTCAATACAAAATCTACTTCAAAATTCCTGAAGGAAATTTGAGGCAGATTTTTTTTGCCTTACAAAAAACGCTGTCTGAACATGCCCTATGAGTTGTTTTTAGCCATTTTTATCTTTCTCGAAACAATTTTTGGAAGGGGTGCCCTAAGGAAACTTTATTTTTCAAGTGCTACCTCGAGTCCGAAAAGGTTGGGAAACTCTGTACTAGGCTACAGGATCACGCTGGCCTACGCAAGGATCCCAAGCAAACAAGAAATGGACAGAGGCAGCACTTCCAAAAAAGGCATCAGCAGTTTATTCACCCGTGCGACATTTCAGTCCAACAGGACTCTTTTCAAGCATAAAAACACATCAGGTCATAAGTATATAAAGGCTCACACAGCCCAATTAAGATAAAACCGTGATTAAGCCAAAGTACAATATAAAACAAACTGCACAAAGACAAAGTGCAATGTGAAGGTACAGACATGGTTGCCAGTAATGATGTAAACATACATAATGGTGATTAACCCCTTAATGACCGGGCCTGTTTGGACCTTAACCCCTTCCCGACATCCGCCGTGTATATACGGCGCACGCCGGGTGGGGGAATATGGAGCGGGCTCACGGGCTGACTCCGCTCCATAGAGCGAGTCGGCTGTGTTACAGCCGACACTTCCGGGTTACGAGCTTTAGTGCGATCTCGCTTGTTTAACCCGTTAAATGCCGCGTTCAATGGAGATCGCGGCATTTAAATGACTAAAAACAGGGGGGCGACCCCCTGTAACGTCTCAACGGCCCCTCCGCGGCGAGATTGGGGGGAGCCGTTGGTTCAAACGGCTGCCTGGGGGTCTGACGAAGTCCCCCAGGTCCGCCATCTTTTTACTCCTATGAAGCTCTGCCTCCAGCAGGGCTTCATAGGAGACTGTCAGAATCACGATATACTGCAATACATTAGTATTGCAGTATATCGTGCAAGCGATCTAACGATCGCTGGTTGAAGTCCCCTATGGGGACTAATAAAAAATGTAAAAATGAGTTAAATAAAGTTGTTTTTTTGTGTAATAAAAAATTAAAAGTTAAAAAAAAAACCCTTTTCCCATTTTCCCCCTAGAGCATAGTAAAAAAATTAAATAAATAAACATAATTGGTATCGCCGCGTCCGTAAAAGTCTGAACGATCACAATATATCATTATTTAACCCGCACGGTGAACACCGTAAAAAAGAAAAAAAATTGTAAACGCCAGAATCTCTTTTTTTTGTTCACCTAATCTCCCATAAAAAGTGATCAAACCGTCACATTTACACCAAAATGGTATTATTAAAAACTACAGCTTATCCCGCAAAAAAATAAGCCCTTATACAACTTAATCGACGGAAAAATAAAGAAGTTACGGCTCTCGGAATTTGGCGAAACAAAATAAATGTTCTTTTTTACACTTGGGTTTTTACTTGTAAAAGTAGTAAAATATAGAAAAAACTACACATATTTGGTATCGGCGTAATGGTATTGACCCATAGAATAAAATTAACATGTTGTTTTAATTATACAGTGAATTCCGTAAATATGGTGCGCAAAAAACCATGGCGGAATCGCAGTTTTTTTTCATCTTCTACCCCACAAATAATTTTTTTCCTGTTTCCTATAGTACATTATACGGCAAAATAAATGGTACTACGAAAAACTACAACTTGTCCCGCAAAAATCAAGCCCTCATAGTACTATATCGACGGAAAAATAAAGACGTTATGGCCTTTGGAAGGTGGGGAGGGAAAAACGAAAATGAAAATCTGAAAAAGGGCTGCGGCGTGAAAGGGTTAATGACCAAGCCAGATTTGTCAAATCTGGTATGTCTGACTTTATCAAAGAATAACTCTGAAAGTTTTTAATATCCAAGTAATTCTGACATTGTTTTTTCGTCACATGTTGTACTTTATTTTAGTGGTAAAAGTAGACTGATACAATTTGCAGAAATTAATTAAAAAATGGAAGAAATTTTGTAAAAATGACAATTTTTTTCCCTAGTTTTAACTGCAATATGTCACATATGTACACACATACTGTACAATTTTTTTAAATTAAATATATATTTCCATCTCTTTACTCTATTTTGGCAGCAATTTTTAAAAAAAAAAATCAATTTTCAGCAATTTAGAAGACTTACAAATTGAATAATAATTTTATAAATTTTGAAGTTCATTTTGTTTTCCTGCACCAAGCCAGGTTTTCAGAGGCTCATAGGTCTCAGAATGATGGAAACCCCCACAAATGACCCCATTTAGAAAACGAAACCCCATAAGGTATTTATTTAGGGGAATAGTAAGTATTTTGACCCCCACAGTTTTTTTCTAAATTTAATGCATAACAGGTGAAAAAAAATAATTATTTCACTTTTTTCATATAAGTATCCGTTTGAAGACCGATTTCTTTGTAAAGCGAACATGAAAATGAAGAAACACACCACTAAATCTATTACCCTGTTTCTCCTGTTTTCAAAAATACCCACATTGTGGCCCTAATGCGTTGTTTGGACACACGGCAGGGCCCCAAAGGAAGGGAGCACCCGGAGGCTTTTAGGACGACTATTTTGCTTGAAAATGTTTTAGGCCCCACTGTACATATGGAGAAGCTTTGAGCTGCCAGAACGATAGAAACTCCCCATAAACGACCCCATTTCGAAAACTAGACCCCCTTAAGGTATTTATCTAGGGGTATAGTTAGCATTTTGACCACACAGGTTTTTCACTAAATATATTGGAATTAGTCTGTAAAAATTAAAATCTACTTTTTTTCTGAAACATAGAAATTTGTAATATTTACAAGGAATAACGAAGAAAATGCACCCCAACATTTGTAAAGCAATGTCTCCCGATTACGACAATACCCAATATGTGGTAATAAACTGCTGTTTGGACCCAGAGCAGGGCTCAGAAGGGAAGGAGCGCCATTTGGATTTCTGATTTTGCTGGAATGGTTTTCGGTGCAATGTCGCATTTGCAGCGCACTGGAGGGACCAAAACAGTGGAAACCCACCAAAAGTGACCCCATTTTGGAAAAACCTTCAAGGAATTTTTCTAGGGGTATAGTGAGCATTTACACCCCACGGGTCTTTTGCAGAGTTTATTAGAATTAGGGCGCGAAAATTAATATCAAAATTTTTTCCACTAAAATGTTGCATTTTCTCATTTTCACAAGGGATAAAGGTAAAAAAAATAACCATTTTTTATAAAGCAATTTCTCCCGAGTACGGAAATACCCCATATGTGGTCATGCGGTTTTTCATTAGAAATGAATTAACCCTTTCAGGTCTGATCCATTTTTTGCTTTCTTATTTTAGATTTTCACTCCCCGCCTTCCAAGAGCCATAACTTTTTTATTTTTCCATCAATAGAGTGGTATGAGGGCTTATTTCTTGCGGGAGGAGCTGCAGTTTTTATTGGTACCTTTTTGTGGTACATAAAAAGTGATTAAAAAGTTGTATTACATTTTTTTTTTAGAGCTAAGGTGACAAAAAAAAACGATTTTTTGCGGTTTCAATTATAATTTTTTTTTAAGGTGTTCACTGTGCGAATTAAATAATGGTATATTGTAATAGTTCGGACTTTTACTGACGTAGCGATACCGATTTTGTTCATTTTTTTACATTACTTTAGAAGAAAAATGGGAAAAGGTGGTTTTGTTTTTTTAACTTTAAAAAAAAATAATTCTCACTACTAATAACTTTTTAATTCTTCTACACATTTTATTAATCCCCTTAGGGGACTTGATCCATCGATCATTGGATCGCTGGTACAATACACTGCAATACTAATGTATTGCAGTATATTGTTATTTTTACAGGCTTCTGTAACAGAGCGATCGCTGTACCTGTCCGTTAGTCCTGGGTGTCGGCTGTAATACACAGCTGACACCCGCAGCGTATGGAGCGGGCTCAGCACGTGAGCCCGCTCCATACATCAACCCCCGCACCATGACGGGCAATTAAGTCATAGTGCGCAAAGGGGTTAGTGCACAGCGGATGGTTCAAAGTGAATATTGCAATATACAACTGATATGCCATTTTAGTGCATAATATGTTGTGCCCAGTTTGTGCCACAGAAGACAAATACCTATTAAAATGTTAAGCGGGTTCTCCCAGGTATGGTGATGCCATATGTGTGGGCGCAAAGTGCTGCTTGAGCACGCTGCAGAGTTCAGAAGGGAGGGAGCGCCATTTTGCTTTTGGAGCGCAGATTTTACTTGGTAGTAGTTCTGTTTGGGGTATTGCTGGTATTTCAGTTTATAATAAGGGGGCATATGTAAGCTGGGCAGAGTACATCAGGGAATAATAAGAGTGTATAATAATGCGGTAAATAAATAATAATTCATAGATGTGTGGCCGGTGTCGCACTGATAAATGGCGTCCGATCTTAACCGCTTTTGGAACACTGCACATTTTGCATCGCCATATTCTGAAAGCCAGAATTTTTTTATTGTTTCACCACCGGAGCCGTGTGAGGGCTTATTTGTTTCGGGACAATCTGTAGTTTTCTTTGGTACCATTTTGGGGTACATGCGATTTTTTTTATTTTTTTATTATTTTTTTTTATCACTTTTTATTCAATTTTTTTGCAATCCTGACCAAAAAACAGGAATTCTGACACCGTTTTTTTTTAGGGTTTCTGACATTTTTACTTTATTCAGCGAGTTGGTACGATTATGGCGATACTATATGTATATAGGTTTTTTTTCCTTTTTTTTTTTTAGCGTTTGCACAATAAAATCACTTATTTATTAAAAAAAATCATTTTCTGTGTCGCCATATTCTGAGAGCCATAATTTTTTTATTTTTTAGTCAAAAAAGCTGTGTAAGGGCTTGTTTTTTGCGGGACGGATTGAAGTTTTTATTGGTATTATTTTTGGGTACATGCGACTTTTTGATCACATTTTATTCTTTATTTTGGGAGCGGTCGTGGCCAAAAAATTGTGATTCTGTCGTAGTTTTTTTTATTGAATTTTTTTGGGGTGTTCATCGTGCGGGAAAAATAACATTATAGTTGGGGGTCGTTACGAACGCGGTGATACCAAATATGTGTACTTTTTTAACGTGTTAATTTTACCTATTCACCTATGACAGCACCCCTGGAGAGACGTCCCATCCGCTGGACAGGAAACCTGAGGATATAAAAATGGACACACCTCTCCACACACCCAGTCAGGTTTCCTGTCCTCCGGATGGAAGGATTGTCCTGAGGAAAAGTACTTCTCCCGGGGTTGCAGACCCCCTAGCAAGGTCTCACCTTATTCCACTAGGGGTGCTCTGAAAGTTATAAGTCTCCTTTGGAGGGAGCAACCTTGAGTCTGGTACAGGTACTCCCTCCTCTCCCGGTCCATCGCCTCCCTCCTGCTGCAGCAAAAGGAGGTGGTTTAAGGTCCACACTGTGGGCCTTCCTCTGGCGGGGAGCGGATTCCCGGGGTCTCGTTCGGCTCTGCCGGACCATGCCCAGCGTTGGCTGCTTTCCGGCGCTCTCACTGGCACGTCCGGTCGCCGCGACGCGTCACTTCCGGGCGGTGATGCGTCCAACACTCCAGGGGGCGGTGTTCCGGTGATCCACGTGTGAAGGAGGCGCTCCAGCGTCCGGAGCCGAGGGCCTCCCAGCCAATCCATGGCCTATTTAGGCCAGAAACAGCAGGAGCTTCGGTCTCCAGTCTTCTTCCTCCATTATGGAAACGCCAGGAGAAGCACCAGGACGCACTGACCACTCGGATGCCAAGTCCTCCAGTCCGATACTTGAGGACGCCAGGAATATGGGGTAAGATAAAAAACCCTCTTCCTTACCTAATACAGTTCCCTTTCTCTTGTACATATGTTTAGGCCAGAGATTGTCCAAGGAAAAAACAGGATAAGGCTCATAACAAGGAATGTGCGATATGTAAAAAGAAACTCGCATCATCCTATAACAAAAGGCTCTGTCAGAAATGTTTAGACAACATCATGTCAGAAGAGTCTACAAACTTAGCCACAAGTATCAAGGATATTGTAAGGGCTGAAGTTAGGAACTCGCTAAGGTCCCTTAAGAGGAAAAGAAATCCTCCGTTCGCCTCTTCTAGCCGGATGGATTCTGATTCCTTAGCTGAAGAGGATCCCCAACTAGGTAAAGAAGGGGAGTACAACTCCTTTGATTCCTCATGTGAGGATGAGGGAGAAAGGAATCTGTTCCCAACTGAGGACATAGACCTACTCCTAAAAACAGGGCGACTATGAATATAGATGATCCTAAAGAACCTCGGTCCTTCCAGGACATAATGTTTCAAGGCCTAGGACCTAAGAAGAATAGAACCTTTCCTATCCATAGAAACATATCTAACCTCATTAAAAAAGAATGGAAAAATCCTGATAGGAAGTATTCCCAAATTTCTCAAAAGGAAGTATCCTTTTGAGGACGAGGCATGCAAGGACTGGGACAACATCCCTAGACTTGACGCTCCAGTAGCCAAGATATCAAGGAAACACTCCCTTCCCTTTGAAGATCTAGGCTCCTTGTCTGACCCTATGGATAGGAAGGCCGACTTCTACCTTAAAAAGACCTGGGAAACCTCTATTGGGGCTTTTAAACCAGGCATTGCAGTCACTTGTGTGGCTAGATCCCTGAAAATCTGGCTCGCACAATTGGATTTACATTTAAAAGACAAGACCCCTCAGGATCAGATCTTAGCCTCCCTTCCAACACTTTCCAAGGCTGTAGATTTCTTGGCAGACGCCTCAGTAGATGCTGTACGCCTTTCCGCCAGATCAGCGGCCCTGTCAAATTCTGCTAGACGAGCTATCTGGCTAAAAACCTGGAAAGGGGACACCAGATCCAAAGGGAAGCTGTGTGCTATTCCCTGCTCAGGAGATTACCTTTTTGCGCCCCCACTTGATGACCTGTTGGAAAAAGCATCAGATAGTAAGAAAGGGTTCCCTGCACAAGAAATTCCACATGGAGAGCATCGCATCTGTAACGTCTATGGCCACGGCCCGTCGTTCGGTCGTTAACCTCGACGGCCGTGGCCATGGACAGCTTACCTCCCTGCAGCGTCGTCCCCCAGTCAGGCGCCGGCACTCACTTCCGGATTCTGAGTGTATCAGGCGAGCGCGCGCCCGCACGGCCTTAAAGGGCCAGTGCGCACGTTTTTACAGTAAATCTGCAATCTGGCCCAGGATGCCCTGGGCTATAAAAAGGGCTCTGCCCTCTTGCCAGAGCGTTGTTAGTTTTCCATTGTTCGTCTTGCTGCTTATGGTCTCCCAGTGTCTTCCAGCCTCCCAGTGTACCTTGCTCCTGTATATCGTATCCTGTTTCCGTGCTACCTAGTGATATTTCCGTGATGTGCTACTTGCCGTGCTGTGCTACAGCCTACGCTGACCTGCTACTCCTCACCGGACGACTTCCCGCCGCCTGGTCCTGGACGTGCACGCCTCGCCACTGCCTACGATTGCCTCAGGTACTCTCGCTGAACTATCGAACTGTGTACTTACCGGTTTGGCCAGCTGCCATCCCGCTACGCGGTACGGCCCAGTGGGTTCACACCTCGCATCGTGACAGTACGCTCTGGCCATGGACCCCGCTGGCCAATTCAAGGGCTTGACACCCTCCCAAGCCATTCAGGCGGATCTGCTGGATCTCCGAGCTAGGCAGGACCAGCTCGCCGTGGACTCTATGGCACAGCAGTTAGGGACGCTAGTTGCCTCTATTTCTGCTTCTATGCAAGTTCCTCAAGCCGACCCTCCTGTTACTCCTCCTGGCAGTTCCTGTACGGACCCTCGGTTCTCGCTGCCATTGCCCTCTCGGTTCGATGGAGACGCCAGTGCTTGTCGGGGGTTTCTGAACCAATGCCACATTCATTTTACCCTGCATTCTCAGGCATTTCCCTCAGATGGAGCCAAGATCGCATTTATCATCTCCCTCCTGACCGGCAAGGCCCTGGCATGGGTTAATCCTATCTGGGAACGTCAGGGACCCGAGACTTCCAGGAGTTCGCACGACTATTCCGAACCGTTTTTGAGGAGCCGGGCGAGTCTCATCAGCCGCCACCGCCATCTTCAACCTTCGCCAAGAGGACACCTCCGTGGGCGAGTATACGATCCAGTTCCGGACTCTGGCAGGAGAGCTATCCTGGAACAAAGAGGCATTCGTGGCATCCTATTGGCATGGCCTGTCGTCCGAGATCAAGGATGAACTGGCTGCTCGAGACCTGCCTTCTGCTTTGGACGACTTGACTCTGCTTGCCACTCGGGTTGACATAAGGCTGAGGGAAAGATCCCATGAGGTTCGTCAGGAACGCCGGAGCCCTAGACTGGCGCCCAACTTTCAGCAACCCCTATTGCCTGCTTCTATTGCTTTGCCCGAGGTTCCGATGCAAGTAGACCGACTAAAATTATCGGTTCAGGAGAAACAGCGCAGGCGCACCTCTGGACTTTGCTTATATTGCGGCCTCGCTGGCCACGTCGTGCGTCTGTGCCCTCACAAGCCAAAAAACTCCAGCGCCTAGGTTTGGTGGGAGAGACAACCCTGGGCGTCAACACATTGAAGCAAGAACTCTCCTCCAAACTATTCATCCCTGTAACCATCATTGCTGGCGAGAGGTCCCATCAGGTCCCCGCATATCTGGACTCCGGCTCTGCAGCCAACTTCATCTGCCAGGATCTTGTAGATCTCCTACAGTTGCCCACTATCACGCTTGAAAGGCCGCTGATCATTGCCTCGGTGGATGGACTGCCATTACCGGACCCAGTTGTGTCCGTAACCAAGCCATTGAGACTCCAAGTGGGAGCCCTTCATGCTGAACTCATATCCCTGTTCGTCCTGTCCAAGGCCGTCAACCCCGTGCTGCTGGGTTTGCCTTGGCTTCGTCTACACGCCCCCGTCCTGGATTGGAACTCTGGAGAGGTTCTCCAGTGGGGCCCGAAGTGTCTTGACCGCTGTCTGAGTCACATCCAGTCGCCACAGCCTGCTCCTCTTCAGTCGTTGGCAGGTTTGCCTCTCTGTTTCTCCATGTTCGGCGATGTCTGTCTTCAATAAAAAGGAGGCCGAGACCTTGCCGCCACACCGGGCATATGACTGTCCGATCGACCTGGTTCCTGAATCATCTCCTCCTCGTGGTAGAGTGTACCCTCTCTCCTTACCAGAGACCCAGTCCATGTCGGCCTACATTAAGGAGAAACTGGAGAGGGGTTTCATTCGTAAATCTTCATCCCCGGCCGGAACAGGGTTCTTCTTTGTTAAAAAGAAAGATGGATCATTACGACCTTGCATTGACTACCGAGGCCTAAACCAGATCACGGTGAAGAGCAGGTACCCTCTGCCTTTAATTTCTGAACTGTTTGATCGCATACGGGGGGCGAAAAAATTTTCTAAACTGGACCTGCGGGGGGCCTACAATCTGATTCGGATTCGTCGAGGTGACGAATTGAAGACCGCCTTTAATACTTGTGATGGGCATTACGAATACTTAGTTATGCCCTTCGGCCTGTGTAACGCCCCCGCAGTATTTCAAGAATTTGTCAATGACATTTTTCGTGATCTCCTTTATGTTTGTATTGTGGTGTATCTCGATGACATTCTGATTTTTTTTTTCCTAGATCCAGTAACTCATCAAAGTCATGTCCGCCAGGTGTTGCTCCGTCTAAGAGAGAATCGACTTTACGCCAAGTTGGAGAAGTGTGTGTTTGAGAAGACGTCTCTATCCTTCCTGGGCTATATCCTCTCCGATCAGGGCCTCGAGATGGACCCCCAGAAGGTATAGGCCATCCTGGAGTGGCCACGCCCCCAAGGCTTAAGGGCCATACAACGCTTCTTAGGATTCGCCAACTTCTATCGACTCTTCATCCCCAACTTCTCATCTTTGACAGCCCCTATCTCCACCCTCACTAAGAAAGGTATGAATGCCAAGATGTGGACCCCGGAGGCTGAAGCCGCATTTGAATCCTTAAAGAAAGCCTTCACATCTGCCTCCATTCTGCACCATCCAGATGTATCCTTACAGTTTTCATTAGAGGTGGACGCTTCCTCGGTGGGTGCTGGTGCACTGTAGTTCCAGAAAAGATCGAAAGGCAAGGCTGTGGTATGTGGCTACTATTCGAAGCTGTTTTCTTCCGCAGAGCGTAACTACTCGATTGGGGACCGGGAGTTACTCGCCATCAAACTGGCTCTGCAGGAGTGGAGACACCTACTGGAAGGCGCGGTTCATCCTATCCTGATCTTCACGGATCACAAGAATTTGACCTACCTACAGACGGCCCAGCGGTTGAATCTTCGTCAAGCCAGGTGGTCGTTGTTCTTTGCCCGGTTCCGGTTCGAACTCCACTACCGTCCCGCAGACAAGAATGTGAGGGCCGACACCTTGTCTAGATCTTTTGAGACCGAAGACGCCATGGAATCTCCACAGAATATCATTGACCCATCCTGCATCTTCTCTGTGAATCCCCTGCAAGTTAGAGACATTCGTCCGGGTAGGTCTTTTGTGCATCTGGTTGACCGAGGAAGAATTCTTCGCTGGGGTCACAGTTCTAAGCTGGCAGGTCACGCGGGTGCTCGTAAGATCTAATCACCCGTAAGTTCTGGTGGCCCACGCTGCCCAAACATGTCATGGACTTTGTCTCCTCTTGCACAGTCTGTGCAGCAAATAAAGTTGCTCACTCCAGACCTGCTGGTCTGCTCCAACCACTGCCTGTGCCCGTTGCCCCCTGGCAACATGTCGCTATGGACTTTCTCACGGATCTTCCTTCTTCTGCGAGTTGCAGTGTGATCTTGGTGGTGGTGGATCGATTTTCCAAGATGGCCCACTTCATTCCGTTGACTGCTCTGCCGTCTGCTACGCGATTGGCTGACCTTTTCATACAGCACATCTTCCGTCTGCACGGCTTGCCCCTGCATATTGTCTCGGACAGAGGTGTCCAGTTCACCTCGAAGTTTTGGAGAGCACTCTGCGGGCTCCTTGGTGTGAAATTGGACTTCTCTTCGGCCTATCATCCCCAGTCCAATGGGCAAGTCGAGAGAGTTAACCAGATTATGGAGAACTACCTATGTCACTTTGTGTCCAAGCGCCATGATGATTGGGTGCAGTTGCTCCCGTGGGCAGAGTTCTCCTATAACAACCACACCAGTGAGTCGACCACCTCCAGTCCATTTTTCATCGTCTACGGTCAACATCCTCGTATACCTCTTCCTGTTTCTACAATGTCCCAGGTGCCTGCAGCCGATTCCACCTTCAGGGACTTTCTACTGATATGGCAACAGACCCGATATTCTATCCTTTTGGCGGTGGACCGCATGAAGAGAAAGGCAGATACAAGAAGACGGGTGCCTCCGCAGTTCCTTCCAGGGACTAAAGTCTGGCTGTCTTGTAGGAATATCCGGCTGAAGGTGCCGTCATGCAAATTTGCCCCGAGGTTCCTTGGTCCCTTCGAAATCCTGCTACAGATCAACCCGGTATCCTACAAGCTGTGGCTCCCCCCTACCCTCAGGATTCCTAACTCCTTTCATGTCTCCCTGCTAAAACCTGTGGTCCTGAACCGCTACTCCAGGACTCCTAGTTCCACAGTGGCCCCTGGCAGCTCATCAGGGACTTTCGAGGTAAAGGAGATTCTGGCTACCAAGAAGGTGGGAGGAAGGACATTTTATTTGGTGGACTGGAGGGGGTTCGGTCCAGAAGAGAGGTCTTGGGAGCCAGAGGATAACATCGATGCTCCTGTCCTCGTGAGGAAATTTCTCTCTCGCTCTGGTCCCAAGAAGAGGGGGCGTAAGAGGGGGGATACTGTTACGTCTATGGCCACGGCCCCTTTAAGAGCGGGGACGAGCGTGCGCGCGCACCCTGCGGGCTCCGGCGGAGGTGAGAGGATGCAAGCGCTGGCGTCTCCTGAGGAGGAGGCTGGGGCCAGCGCTTGCCGACTCGTGGCTGCGGCTGTCAGCGGGAGGCTGGAGCTGACAGCCCGCAGCCACGGACATTACAGTATCCCCCCTCTTACGCCCCCTCTTCTTGGGACCGGAGCGAGAGAGAAACTTCTTTAGAAGAGTAGGGGCATTGAGGTTCTCCTCTGGCTCCCAGGACCTCTCTTCGGGACCAAACCCCCTCCAATCCACCAAATACAAGGTCTTTCCTCTCACTCTCTTGGTGTCCAAGATCTCTTTTACCTCAAAGATGTCCGAGGAGCCGCTGGCAGCAACCGCAGGGCTGGGAGTCTTGGAATAGCGGTTTAGGATCACAGGCTTCAGGAGGGAGACGTGGAAGGATTTGGGAATCCTGAGGGAAGGAGGCAGCCGAAGCTTGTAGGCGACAGGGTTGATCTGCTGCAGGACCGCGAATGGTCCAAGGAACCTGTGAGCGAACTTGTATGAGGGCATCTTCAAGCGAATGTTCCGAGAAGACAGCCAGACTTTAGTCCCCGGAAGATACTGAGGCGGCTCTCTTCTCTTAGTATCTGCCTTTCGCTTCATGCGATCTACTGCCAGCAAAATAGAGGACCAGGTCTGTTGCCAGATTTGCAGGAAGTCCCCATATGCAGAGTCAGCAGCGGGAACCTGGGATGAAGTCGACACAGGAAGAGGGACTCTGGGATGTTGACTGTAGACAATGTGAAACGGAGAGGAAGTGGTGGACTCACTTGTGTGGTTGTTGTAAGAAAATTCGGCCCATGGTAGAAGCTGTACCGAGTTATCGTGCTGTGAAGAGATGAAATGGCGGAGATAATTTTCCATGATCTGGTTGATCCTCTCAACTTGCCCATTGGACTGGGGGTGATAGACAGAGGAACAGTCCAATCTCACATCCAGGAGTTTACAGAGGGCTCTCCAGAACTTAGAGGTAAACTGAACCCCCCGGTCGGACACAATGTGAAGAGGCAAGCCATGCAAGCGGAAGATGTGCTGAATGAAGAGACTTGCCAGACGAGGAGCAGAAGGTAGGCCGGTCAGCGGGATAAAATGAGCCATCTTAGAGAACCGGTCCACCACCACCCAGACAGTGTTACATCCTGCTGAGGGGGGAAGGTCTGTGACGAAGTCCATCGCAATGTGCTGCCAGGGGGCATTGGGTACAGGCAGAGGCTGAAGCAGGCCGGCAGGCTTGCTGTGAGTCACTTTGTTAGAGGCACACACCGTGCAAGAAGAGACAAAGTCCAGAACATCCTTATGTAGCGTGGACCACCAAAAGTGACGAGCGATCAGGTCTCTGGTTTTACGGACACCGGCGTGCCCAGCAAGTTTAGAACTATGTCCCCAGCGGAGAATCCTTCTCCTGTCCGCCAACCGAACAAAAGTCCTCCCAGGAGGGATGTCTCTAACCTGCAGAGGATTAGCAGTGACGATGCAGGACGGGTCTATTATGGTCTGGAGGGACTCCACCGTGTCTTCCGTCTCAAACGATCTGGACAGGGCATCTGCCCTCACATTCTTGTCTGCGGACGGTAGTGGAGCGCAAACAGAAAACGGGTGAAGAACAGCGACCACCTGGCTTGACGAGGATTAAGTCTTTGAGCGGACTGAAGGTAAGTGAGGTTCTTGTGGTCGGTGAAGATCAGGATGTTGTGAGCAGCGCCCTCCAGAAGATGTCTCCACTCCTCCAGGGCCAATTTGATGGCCAGCAGCTCCCGATCTCCAATGGAATAATTGCGCTCAGCAGAAGAAAACAGTCTAGAGTAGTAGCCACATACTATAGCCTTTCCTTTGGAGCTCCTCTGGAACAGAAGTGCACCTGCACCGACAGAGGAAGCGTCCACTTCCAGTGAGAACTGCCGAGATACGTCAGGATGATGGAGGATCGAGGCTGAAGTGAAGGCACTCTTCAGGCTATTAAATGCAGACTCTGCCTCTGGAGTCCACACTTTGGCGTTCACACCCTTCTTGGTTAGGGTCGAGATGGGAGACGTCAGAGAAGAGAAGAGAAGTTAGGAATAAACTGCCTGGTAGAAATTGGCGAATCCCAGGAACCGCTGTATGGCCCTTAAGCCTTGGGGACGTGGCCACTCCAGGACAGCCTTCACTTTCTCAGGATCCATCTTGAGGCCTTGATCCGAGATAATGTAGCCCAGGAAGGGCAGAGAACTCTTCTCAAAGACGCACTTCTCCAGCTTGGCGTATAAATGATTCTCCCTCAATCGTAGTAGAACCTGACGAACATGCCTCCGATGAGTCGTCTGATCTGGGGAGAAAATCAAAATATCATCGAGATAAACAACAACACAGACATAGAGTAGATCTCGGAAGATGTCGTTAACGAATTACTGAAACACTGCTGGAGCGTTACACAGTCCGAAGGGCATCACCAGGTATTCGTAGTGCCCGTCCCGGGTGTTAAATGCCGTCTTCTATTCGTCACCCCGGCGAATCCAGACTAGATTGTAAGCCCCACGCAGGTCTAGCTTAGAAAAAATTTTGACCCCTCGTATGCGATCAAATAGCTCAGAGATGAGTGGCAACGGGTATTTGTTCTTGACTGTGATCAGGTTGAGGCCCCTGTAGTCAATGCAGAGACGAAGGGATCCATCCTTCTTTTTAACGAAGAAGAATCCAGCCCCGGCCGGGGAGGAAGATTTTCGTATAAAACCCCTCTCCAGATTCTCCTTTTATATAGGCCGACATTGATAGAGACTCAGGCAAGGAGAGAGGATATACCCGTCCACGGGGAAGAGAGGCATTAGGAACCAGTTCAATGGGGCAGTCATAGGTGCGATGTGGAGGCAGCGTCTCAGCCTCCTTTTTGCTGAAAACATCTGCATACTGAGCAAAATGGGGAGGCAGTCCCGACAGCGACTGAGGCAGAGAAGGGACAGCGACTGAGGCAGAGAAGGCTTGACAGGATGGATCTGCAACAGACAACGACCATGGCACTTGGAGCCCCATTGGAGAACCTCTCCAGAATTCCAGTCCAGGACTGGGGCATGAAGTCGAAGCCAAGGCAGGCCCAGCAGAACAGGATTGATGGCCTTGGGCAAAACAAGGAACGAAATAAATTCAGAGTGAAGTACTCCAACCTGGAGCTTCAACGGCTTGGTTTTAGAGATAATGGGATCAGGCAGAGGCAGTCCATTAACTGAGGCCACAGCCAAAGATGTCTCCAGGGGAACTGTGGGCAGCTGAAGATGATCCACAAGCTCTTTCTGGATGAAATTTGCAGCAGAGCCAGAGTCAAGATAGGCAGAGACTTGATGCGTCCTGTCGCCGGATACCAGGGTCACAGGAATAGTCAGTTTGGAAGCGAATCCTCTGTTAGATTCTGTTCCACCTAGTGTTGTCTCTCCAACCAATCCTAGGCAATGGGGTCTCTCCGGCCTCTGAGGGCACAGACGCACAATATGGCCTCCATGGCCGCAATACAAACAAAGTCCAGAAGTGCGTCTGTGTTGTCTCTCCTGGGTAGACAATTTAACATAGTTACTCTGCATCGGGTACTCTGGTGGGACGACTGAGGAGGATTGCGGGACAGCAGAATCCAGCCTAGGAAGTTCTCTCTCCCGGAGAACCTCTTGGGAACTTTCCCGGATCCTCATGTCGACACGGGAGGCGAGTAGGATAAGATCGTCCAGGGTAGATGGCAGATCTTTTAGCAGCCAGCTCGTCCTTGATCCCTGAAGACTGTCCCTGCCAGAATGTAGCCACCAAAGCCTCGTTGTTCCAGGTCAATTCAGCAGCCAGGATACGGAACTGAATGGCATACTCGCCCACGGAGAGGTCTCCCTGGGGTAGGGTCAGCAAGGATGCAGCAGCCGAAGAAACTCTCCCAGGTTCCTCAAAGATCGAGCGGAAGGTCCGTAAGAAGCACTGCAAGTCCCGGGTCTCAGGTCCCTGATGTTCCCACAGAGGATTGGCCCATGCCAGGGCTTTGCCGGTAAGGAGAGAGATGATAAAGGCAATCCTGACGTCATCCGAGCAGAAGGACCTGGCATGTAGTCTGAAATGGATCAGGCACTGATTCAAAAATCCCCTGCAGGACCTCGGATCTCTGTCATAGCGTGGAGGTAGCGGCAAGAAACACAGGGGGTTGGTACCGGTACAGACAGGAGGTGTAACAGGCGGAACCGCAGGAACGGGTGCGGTGATGACTGTGGACGGAGCAAGCAGCCGATGGGCTATGGCGTTAACCGACAGGAGGAGCTGGTCTTGTCGTGACTGGAGATCCTCCATCTCAGCCAGCATGGCTTGTGTAGTCAAAGTCTCAGGTTGACCAGCGGAGTCCATGGCCTGAGCGTACTGTCACGAAGTGGGTTAGTGGACCCACTAGGCCGTACCGCCGCAGCGGGGAGGCAGCTGGCCAAACAACAGGACACCCCAGAAATACAATGTCCCGCACAAGGGTACCTGAATAGTCCAGATGGTGGCCGCAGCTCTGGCACAGATGAGATGGGTGCAGCAGATTACGCCAAACGTGGCGGATGACACAGGAGCCGCAAGTTGCGCCAGACGTGGCGGATTCCTCCGGATGTGGCAGATGACACAGGACATGGCGGATTTCTCCGGACGTGGCGGATTCCTCCGGACGTGGCAGATAGACACAGGACGTGGCGGATTTCTCCGGACGTGGCAGATGACACAGGACGTGGCAGATTCCTCCGAACGTGGCAGATGACACAGAAAGTAGCGGATTCCTCTGGACGTGGCAGATGACACAGGACGTGGCACGACTAGATACTAGGGCAAAGCACGGGAAACAGGAACGGGGAACAAGGTACGGGTAACAACACGAACTGGAAACACTAAGGGACCATTTGCAAGACAGACTGGGAAAACTAACAACGCTCAGGCATCGAACTAGGGGGCTGGACCCCTCTTATAGCCCAAGGTACTCACAGGTCAAAGGTCGTTCAAGATGTCCCTGCGGGCTCCGGCGGAGGTGAGTGGATGCAAACGCTGGCATCTCCTGAGGAGGAGGCTGGGGCCAGCGCTTGCCGACTCGTGGCTGCGGCTGTCAGCGGGAGGCTGGAGCTGACAGCCCGCAGCCACGGACATTACAGTGTGATGGCCTCAATAGACTTAGAGGATGCTTACTATCACGTACCCATATGACATCGTCATCAAAGATACCTAAGGGTAGCAGTGAAACTCAACGGGTCCGTATTTCACCTACAATACAGAGCCTTCCCCTTTGGCATCTCACAAGCCCCAAGGGTATTTTCAAAACTGATAGCGGAAATTACCTCTTTCATCAGTATGAACAACATTCTCCTGATCCCATATCTGGACGATTTCCTGTTGGTTGCAGAAACATCTCAAACCTTGACCCTACAGATACAAATAGTCTGAGATATACCAACAAAATTAGGATGGAACATAAATTTAAAAAAATCTAATTTAAACCCATCAAAAAGATGTGTATTCTTAGGAACCCTGCTGGACTCCTCCAAGCAGATGTCCTTCCTTCCAGAAGAAAAAATCGGTCCCCTGATAAGCAGGATATCAGAGATCTACCTGAGCCATACGACATCTTTCAGAAAAGCTATGTCAGTCCTGGGCCTCATGACATCATGCATCCCAGCCGTACTATGTTCTCACTTCAGATCCAGGCCACTACAGTGGGACATTTTAAATCCATGGGACAGGAGCAGTCTCTCCTTCGACCAGCCCTTACACATCTCTTCCGCAGCAAGGCTGTCTCTCAGATGGTGGTTTAACAGGGAGAACCTCATGAGGGGTATTCCATGGAAGTTAACCCCTACTCTCAACATGACCACAGATGCGAGCCCTTGGGGGTGGGGAGCTCATTACGACTCCTCTCTTCTTCAGGGTCAGTGGGATCAGCAGACTGCTCAAAGATCCTCCAACTTCAGGGAACTGGCAGCAGTTCTTCAGGACTTGAAGGGATCCATACATGCAATCTCAGGTCAGCACTTAAAAATATATTCAGACAACACGACCACAGTATCTTATATAAATCGGCAGGGCGGTACGAGATAGGCTTCGCTGATGGACTTATCCTCACAGATATTTTCTCTGGCAGAATACCACCTATTGACTCTATCAGCTGTTCATCTGAAGGGAAAGGACAACCAGGTGGCAGACTTCCTAAGCTGAGAAAGGCTTCACCAATCAGAATGGTGCCTGAATACAACAGTATTTCAGGAAATCATCCTCAAATGGGGAACCCCATCAATAGACCTATTTGCGTCCAAAGAAAACAGAAAAACCCAGAGATTCTTCTGCCTAAACCCTTCAGACCACCCAACAGCAATAGACGCATTTTCCCAGTGTTTGAGTCAAGAGAGACGATACGCCTCCCCCCCCCCCCTGAACCTCCTCCCAAGAGTAATAAAAAAGGTCAGAGAAGACAGGGCCAGTGTGATACTAATAGCCCCCTTCTGGCCAAAGAAACCATGGTTCACGTTGTTAAGAAAAATGTCTTCACACCAACCATGGGTTCTCCCAAACATGTCAGATCTTCTATATCAGGGCCCAGTAATACACCCCGACATTCAGAAGCTCCATCTGACAACCTGGAAACTGAAAGGATAATCCTTAGGCAAAGAGGATTCTCAGAATCGGTCATCTCCACCCTACTAGCCAGTAGAAAACCGATTACCTCAAAAATATATCTGAGGTCATGGAAGGCATTCTTGAATTTTGCAGTCAGGAATATTAATCCTTTAACCAAACCAGATATTCCCTTAATATTGGATTTCCTCCAAGCAGGATTAAATAAAAACCTTAGGCCTACTACGTTAAAGGTTCAGATTTATGCTTTAAGTTCCTTCTTCAATTTCAAATTAGCAGAACACCCCTGGATCAAGAGATTCCTAACTGCCACCTGCAGACTTAAACCCCAGATAAGATCCCCAGTTCCTCCCTGGGACTTAAACCTTGTTCTCCAGGCTATGATAAAACCACCTTTTGAATCAATAGACTCTATCTCCTTGAAAATGCTGACACTCAAAATGACATTTTTGTTAGCCATTACATCAGCCCGTAGAGTGAGTGAGATTCAGGTCCTCTCTGCCTTTCCTCCACATACCCTACTGCTAGATGAGAGTCATCCTAAAAACCTTACCAGAATTCCTTCCTAAAGTGGTCTCTCCTTTTCACTTAGACCAAGATATTGTCCTTCCCTCTTTTTGTGATTCCCCCAAAAATCAGAGGGAACAACAGTTTAACTGCCTAGATGTAAGAAGATGCCTAGTCCAGTACCTAAAGATTACCCAGGATCTGAGATCCTCAGAAAACTTGTTTGTCCAGTTTCAGGGTCACAACAAAGGTTCGGCAGCCAGTAAAGCCACCATAGCGAGGTGGATCAAGCAGGCCATACAATTAGCTTACATAAATCAGAAGCTCAAGCCCCCAGAGTTTTTCGGAGCTCACTCCACCAGGGCCGTGTCCACTTCATGGGCAGAGAGAGCAGACGCATCCCTAGACCAAATATGTAAGGCTGCTGTCACGATACGGTGTGTGGACCCACTGGGCCGTACCGCGTAGCGGGGATGGCAGCTGGCCAAACCGGAAAGTACACAGTTCAATGGTTCAGCGAGAGTACCTGAGGCAATCGTAGGCAGTGGTGAGGCGGACACGTACAGAACCAGGCGGTGGGAAGTCGTTTTGTGAGGCGTAGTAGGGCAGTGTAGACTGTAGCACAGGACGGTAGGTAGCACAGCACGGCTATAGCACTAGATAGCACGGAAACCGGATACGGGATACAGGAGCAAGGTACACTGGGAGGCTGGAAGACACTGGGAGACCAAAAGCAAGACGAACAACGGGAATACTAACAACGCTCTGGCAAAGGGCAAGAGGCCAGAGCCCTTTTTACAGCCCAGGGCATCCTGGGCCAGATTGCAGTTTTTTGCAAAAACGCGCGCACTGGCCCTTTAAGGCCGTGCACGCGTGGGCGCGCGCACCCGCCGGAGACACTCGGAATCCAGAAGTGAGTGCCGGCGCCTGACTGGGGGACGACTCTGCAGGCAGGTAAGCTGTCCATGGCCACGGCCGTCGGGGTTAACGACCAATCGACGGTCCGTGGCCATAGACGTTACAGTATCCCCCCTCTTACGCCCCCTCTTCTTGGGACCAGAGCGAGAGAGAAACTTCCTCACGAGGACAGGGGCATCGATGTTCTCCTCTGGCTCCCAAGACCTCTCTTCTGGGCCGAACCCCCTCCAGTCCACCAAATAAAACGTCCTTCCTCCCACCTTCTTGGTAGCCAGAATCTCCTTTACCTCGAAAGTCCCAGATGGGCCGCCAGGGACCACTGTGGGACTAGGAGTCCTGGAGTAGCGGCTCAGGACCACCGGTTTTAGCAGGGAGACGTGAAAGGAGTTAGGAATCCTGAGAGTGGGGGGGAGCCGCAGCTTGTAGGATACCGGGTTAATTTGTAGCAGGACTTTAAAGGGGCCAAGGAACCTCGGGGCAAATTTGCATGACGGCACCTTCAGCCGGATATTCCTAGAAGATAGCCAGACTTTAGTCCCTGGAAGGAACTGCGGAGGCGCCCGTCTTCTTGTATCTGCCTTTCTCTTCATGCGGTCCACCGCCAAAAGGATAGAAGATCGGGTCTGTTGCCATATCTGTAGAAAGTCCCTGAAGGTGGAGTCGGCTGCAGGCACCTGGGACATTGTAGAAACAGGAAGAGGTATACGAGGTTGTTGGCCGTAGACAATGAAAAATGGACTGGATGTGGTCGACTCACTGGTGTGGTTGTTATAGGAGAACTCTGCCCACGGGAGCAACTGCACCCAATCATCATGGCGCCTGGACACAAAGTGACGTAGGTAGTTCTCCATAATCTGGTTAACTCTCTCGACTTGCCCGTTGGACTGGGGATGATAGGCGCCCGCAGAGTGCTCTCCAAAACTTCGAGGTGAACTGGACACCTCTGTCCGAGACAATATGCAGGGGCAAGCCATGCAGACGGAAGATGTGCTGTATGAAGAGGTCAGCCAATCGCGTAGCAGATGGCAGAGCGGTCAACGGGATGAAGTGAGCCATCTTGGAAAATCGATCCACCACCACCCAGATCACACTGCAACTCGCAGAAGGAGGAAGATCCGTGACGAAGTCCATAGCGACATGTTGCCACGGGGCAACGGGCACAGGCAGTGGTTGGAGCAGGCCCGCAAGTCTGGAGTGAGCAACTTTATTTGCTGCACAAACTGTGCAAGAGGAGACAAAGTCCATGACATCTTTGGGCAGCGTGGGCCACCAGAACTGACGGCTGATCAGATCTTGGGTCTTACGAGCACCCACGTGACCTGCCAGCTTAGAGCTGTGACCCCAGCGAAGAATTCTTCCTCGGTTAACCAGACGCACAAAAGTCCTACCCGGAGGAATGTCTCTGACTTGCAGGGGATTCACAGAGAAGATACAGGATGAGTCAATGATATTCTGTGGAGATTCCATGGCGTCCTCGGTTTCGAAAGATCTAGACAAGGCATCGGCCCTCACATTCTTGTCGGCGGGACGGTAGTGGAGTTCGAACCGGAACCGAGCAAAGAACAACGACCACCTGGCTTGACGAGGATTCAACCACTGGGCCGTCTGTAGGTAGGTCAAATTCTTGTGATCCGTGAAGGTCAGGATAGGATGAACCGCGCCTTCCAGGAGGTGTCTCCACTCCTGCAGAGCCAGTTTGATGGCCAGTAACTCCCGGTCCCCAATCGAGTAGTTACGCTCTGCGGGAGAAAACAGCTTGGAATAGTAGCCACATACCACGGCCTTGCCTTTCGGTCTTTTCTGGAACAACAGTGCACCAGCACCCACCGAGGAGGCGTCCACCTCTAACGAAAAGTGTAAGGATACGTCCGGATGGTGCAGAATGGAGGCAGATGTGAAGGCTTTCTTTAAGGATTCAAATGCGGCTTCAGCCTCCGGGGTCCACATCTTGGCATTCATACCTTTCTTAGTGAGGGTGGAGATAGGTCCTGTCAAAGATGAGAAGTTCGGGATGAAGAGTCGGTAGAAGTTGGCGAATCCTAGAAAGCGTTGTATGGCCCTTAAGCCTTGGGGGCGTGGCCACTCCAGGACGGCCTTTACCTTCTGGGGATCCATCTTGAGGCCCTGATCAGAGATAATATAGCCCAGGAAGGATAGAGACTTCTTCTCGAACACACACTTCTCCAACTTGGCGTAAAGTCGATTCTCTCTTAGACGGAGCAACACCTGGCGGACATGACTTTGATGAGTTACTGGGTCTGGGGAAAAAATCAGAATGTCTTCGAGATACACCACAACACAAACATACAGGAGATCACGAAAAATGTAATTGACAAATTCTTGAAATACTGCGGGGGCGTTACACAGGCCGAAGGGCATGACTAAGTATTCGTAATGCCCATCACGAGTATTAAAGGCAGACTTCCACTCATCACCTCGACGAATCCGGATCAGATTATAGGCCCACCGCAGGTCCAGTTTAGAAAAAAAATTTGCCCCCCGTATGTGATCAAACAGTTCAGAAATTAAAGGCAGAGGATACCTGTTCTTCACCGTGATCTGGTTTAGGCCTCGGTAGTCAATGCAAGGTCGTAATGATCCATCTTTCTTTTTAACAATGAAGAACCCTGCTCCGGCCGGGGATGAAGATTTACGAATGAAACCCCTCTCCATGTTCTCCTTGATGTAAGCCGACATGGACTGGGTCTCTGGCAAGGAGAGAGGGTACACTCTACCATGAGGGGGAGACGATTCCTGAACCAGGTCGATCGGGCAGTCATATGCCCGGTGTGGCGGCAAAGTCTCAGCCTCCTTTTTATTGAAGACATCGCCGAACATGGAGAAACAGAGGGGCAAACCTACCAACGACTGAAGAGGAGCGGGCTGTGACGACTGGATGTGACTCAGACAGCGGTCAAGACACTTCGGGCCCCACTGGAGAACCTCTCCCGAGTTCCAATCCAGGACGGGGGCGTGCAGAAGAAGCCAAGGCAACCCCAGCAGCACGGGGTTGACGGCCTTGGACAGGACGAACAGAGATGATCTCAGCATGAAGGGCTCCCACTTGGAGTTTCAACGGATTAGTTACGGACACAACTGGGTCTGGTAATGGCAGTCCATCCACCGAGGCAACGATCAGCGGCCTTTCAAGCGGGATAGTGGGCAACTGTAGGAGATCCACAAGATCCTGGCAGATGAAGTTGGCTGCAGAGCCGGAGTCCAGATATGCGGAGACCTGATGGGGCCTCTCGCCAGCACCGATGGTTACAGGGATAAATAGTTTGGAGGAGAGTTCTTGCTTCAATGTGTTGACGCCCAGGGTTGTCTCTCCAACCACGCCTAGGCGCTGGGGTTTTTTGGCTTGTGAGGACACAGACGCACGACGTGGCCAGCGAGGCCACATTATAAGCAAAGTCCAGAGGTGCACCTGCGCTGTTTCTCCTGGACCGATAATTTTAGTCGGTCAACTTGCATCGGAACCTCGGGCAAAGCGATAGAAGCAGGCAAGAGGGGTTGCTGAAAGTTGGGCGCCAGTCTAGGACGCCGACGCTCCTGACGAACCTCATGGGATCTCTCCCTCAGCCTTACGTCAACCCGAGTGGCAAGCAGAATCAAGTCGTCCAACGCGGGAGGCAGGTCTCGAGCAGCCAGTTCGTCCTTGATCTCGGGCGACAGGCCATGCCAATAGGATGCCACGAATGCCTCATTGTTCCAGGATAGCTCTCCAGCCAGAGTCCGGAACTGAATAGTATACTCGCCCACAGAGTTGTCCTCTTGGCGAAGGTTGAAGATGGCGGCGGCTGATGAGACTCGCCCTGGCTCCTCAAAAACAGTTCGGAATATTCGTGCGAACTCCTGGAAGTCTCAGGTCTCGGGTCCCTGACGTTCCCAGATAGGGTTAGCCCATGCCAGGGCCTTGCCGGTCAGGAGGGAGATGATAAATGCGATCTTGGCTCCATCTGACGGAAATGCCCGAGAGTGCAGGGTAAAATGAATGTGGCATTGGTTCAGGAACCCCCGACAAGCACTGGCGTCTCCATCGAACCGAGAGGGCAATGGCAGCGAGAACCGAGGGTCCGTACAGGAACTGTGAGGAGGAGCAACAGGAGGGTCGGCTTGAGGAACTTGCATAGAAGCAGGAATGGAGGCAACTAGCGTCCCTAACTGCTGCGCCATAGAGTCCACGGCCACGAGGAGCTGGTCCTGCCTAGCTCGGAGATCCAGCAGATCCGCCTGCATGGCTTGGGAGGGTGTCAAGCCCTTGAATTGGCCAGCGGGGTCCATGGCCAGAGCGTACTGTCGCGCGCGCACCCGCCGGAGACACTCGGAATCCGGAAGAGAGTGCTGGCGCCTGACTGGGGGACGACGCTGCAGGCAGGTAAGCTGTCCATGGCCACGGCCGTCGGGGTTAACGACCAATCGACGGTCCGTGGCCATAGACGTTACAGCTGCCACATGGAGCTCTCCTCACACCTTCTTTAAACACTACTGATTACAACTGCATACAGCCTCTGACTTGGCCTTTGGTAGAAAGGTGCTACAAGCTGTGGTCCCACCCTAAAAATATTGGTTTCTATTTTACATCTCCAGGGGTGCTGTCATAGGTGAATAGGTAAAAGATTTATTTATTTACCGGTAATCGGTTTTTCAAGAACCTATGACAGCACCCCGCTGTTACCTCCCTTGGTTGTAACAAATGATCCTCATAAGCTGGATCACTAATCTTAAAATTAAGCATTTCTGTAAATATATATATAAAGGTGTGAGGGAATTTCACAAAAAAGACAACAACATATAAACTAAACTACTTCTCATCCTGAGTTCTTCCTAAAGACTGGGTGTGTGGAGAGGTGTGTCCATTTTTATATCCTCAGGTTTCCTGTCCAGCGGATGGGACGTCTCTCCAGGGGTGCTGTCATAGGTTCTTGAAAAACCGATTACCGGTAAGTAATCAATCTTTTTTTCTATAATAAGTCTTATTATAGGAAAAAAAAAGCATTTTGTTTATATAACTTATAACTTTTATTTTTACACTTTTTTTTACAACATTTTTATTCCTTTTTTTTACTTGTCACACTAGGGGACTACGAGACTTGCAGCTTTGATCGCTGCTAGAGTACATTACACTACACACGTAGTGTAATGTACTCTTAACTGTCATTGTGACGTAACTGTCACACTGACAGGAAGCCGAGGAGGACCGGCCGGAGGCTGTTCCTCCGAGGCTCCCGTACATGGCAACTCGGAGGCTATTTTCTAGTCTCCGATTGCCACAACAAGCATCGGCAGCCCCCACAATCACTTCGTGGGGGCTGCCGATGTGGTTCAAACCACTTAAATGCGGCGACGGCAATCTGTCGCCGCACTTAAGGGGTTAATTGCCGAAAGCAGCGGCGATGGTCCGCTGACCGGCAAGACTGATGTGTCAGCTGTCTAGGACAGCTGTCAGCGCGGGCTTGTCACTCTGTGTTTACACAAAGTGACAGTTTTAAATACTGACGAAAATGGACGTCATGATGCGCGATCAAGCAGCCGACCATGACGTTCATTTTCGTCATCGGTCGGGAAAGTGTTAAGGGACTGGTACAGAAAAAATACAGTCCTAGATTCAATAGAGTGTTAATGACATAATAACCTAATAACTTACCCAGTTGTATATGATAAAAATTGTTCCAAAATGTCAATTACAGAAACCAGAAGGGCTCATTCCTCTAAGTCTCAACTGTCCATGTGTGTATACTATGTATGACACACGTGTAATAGAACTGCAATCGCTGCTTGCGATACATCGCAAAATCACGCGAGATCACAAGCAGCTATTCCCGCGCATACGCACTAGATCGCTCACAGTGCGGCAGCCATCTTGGCAAAAAACGACCATGTTAATTTTGCGCATGCTCAGTATGTAATTCACTGGGTCGCGGCCATTTTTCTTCCTGGAAGAAAATCTATCTCACAGGAACGAGATCAAATGGGGAAAATAGTACACAAAAGGTCTATCAAAGGGAACTACCTATACTGGCTGGGAACACCATGTAGAGGATCAATTGTGTGTGTGATAATCATCCTAAACTATGGATAGGTATGATATACCTGCCTTGATGTATAGACATCCAAGGCATTGTGCCTCAAATTTATCTGAAGATATGACCTATAATAGTGTCTTTATTAATGTAGAACTACAATTGATCCCCATAAAAAATGTTGTACACCAGCTAGTACAAATGCTAACCTATAAATAAAATGAACAAATATCCCTTGTTGTACTGCCCCCTATAACTACAGGATGTCAATATTGCACAAAGAATTGATATGAATAAAAATAGCCATATACGTGAATGATTGAAACAGTTTTATAAGGACTCCGGAAACCAGAGGAAACAATCTAGCCCATTGACAGAATCTGGAAATTACAAAAATAGACAATCTATAAGTATTCAATTGAAATAAAAATTATTTTATATTGCTATCAAATATCGTCATATTAAGTGTGTTTGCAGATTCATGTGCAACAGTTGACGACGATCACAGACCATGCATGGCACATCAAGAAGAATAATCACAAACCATATATCCATTAGTTGAAAACCACCCCAACTTTAAAGTCAACATTAAGCCCCCTTGGATGAAGAGAATCCAACCTATGAATCCACTCAAGTACTTTACGTTTTAATTTGGCAATTCTATCGCCACCCCTCCTATGTATGAGCACATGGTCAATGACCCAAAATCTCAGCTCACTGACCATATGTCCCGCTGAAGCAAAATGTGCTGGAACAGGAAGATCAAGTTTTTTCGTCCTAATAGTGGATCTGTGCTTTTTAATACGTGCGCGACATTCCTGTGTGGTTTCTCCCACATATAGCAACTTGCATGGACACTGTAACACATATATAACATATGATGACGCACAGGTCAAGAATTGTTTGATATGGAAAATCTTGCCATTTGTCGGGTGTCTAAACGATTTGCCCTTCACCATGATGTTGCAATTCACGCAATTCAAGCATGGAAAACATCCCAATTTTTTGGGGGCCAAAGTTAACTGGCGGCTCGTTTTTGAAGACCCGACATCCGCATGTACAAGTTGATCCCTTAAGTTTTTTTGACGCCTTAATGCCATCATAGGGGGATTACTAAATTTGGGGACCGCACCAGACAGGTTCCCAAGAATATGCCACTCTTGACGTATGATATTAGAGATCCTGTAGCTAATGTCACAAAAAGTTTAAACAAATGCTACTGTATTTGAAGATTTTTTATTTTGTGATATCAATAGCTGTTCCCTAGCGACAGATTCAACCCTGTCCCTCTGTTTACGTAGGAGCGTCCGTGGATATTTACGTTGGGCAAATTTCTCACCCATGTCATCCAAACGTGATGTAAGATGTTGAGGTTCTGCCACAATACGTTTAACCCTCAACATTTGGCTTAAAGGTAAAGATTCAATCATCCGTCGAGGATGTTGACTATCAAATCGCAACAAACTGTTGCAGTCGGGGGTCTTATGGTATAAATCAGTGACTAGTTTGTCATCCACCCTGTATACAAGAGTATCCAAAAAAATGTCAATGTGTGGTAGAGAACTCTATTGTGAATTTGATATCTTCATCAATGGAGTTGAGGAACCTGAAAAATTCCTCAAGCTGTAACACAGTACCAGTCCAGATAACGAACACATCGCCTATGTATCGCCACCACCTCAGTACATGCCTGAAGTGGTGGGACACATAGACGTGAACATGTTGGCGTAAGTGGGATCCACATTCGAGCCCATGGCGGTCCCTCTTTTTTGAATGTAGAAGGAATCAACAAACAGAAAATAATTCTCTGTAAGTATCAATTCCAACAGATCCATCAAGAAGCATGGGCCAGCCTCAGAATGTACCGACCTCTCTAAGGCTTCCCTTACTACATTGAGTCCTCGGTCATGATTGATGGAAGTATAGAGACTGCAAACGTCAAATGACGCTAAAATTATATCCCCAGTCAAAGTAACTTGTGTTAATTTTACCATAAAATCCGTAGTGTCTTGGATGTAGGATGTTGCAGAGATGGCAAAACCCCTGAGTGTTTTATCAAGAAATACTGCTATGGGATTAAAGATAGAATCCCTCCCGGATACAATGGGACGTCCCGGTGGTTTGTGTAAACATTTATGTATCTTGGGGAGGTAGTATATCACAGGGGTAACTGGGTGTGTCACAACAAGAAAATCAAATAAATCCTTATCAATTATCCCCTCAGCTAACGCATGCTGAAGGATGCATGCAATTTTACACTGGATTCTAAACTTTGGGTCCCCAGACACTTTAACATAGACATTGGTGTCATTAACTTGACTGCTAATCTCATTGAGATACAGCGATGTGTCCATGACGACCAAGGCTCCACCTTTGTCGGCTGGCTTGATCTTCAGGGACACATCACTGGCTAGCTCTTTTAGAGCAATCCGCTTCGCACTGGTCAAATTAGGATGTAATAATGATGTATCCCCAACTTCTTCTCTTAATCGATACACCTTTTCTTTAACAATACTGATAAAGGCCTCTATGATCGGTTCACAACTGTATGGTTGCCACCCTGATTTTTTAAAAAGACCGAATTTGCTGAGAGCAAATTCGCAGGACCCCCTATTTTCTTGAACCACAGTATGATCACAAAAAAACTTTTTTAATTTTATCCTGCGAAAAAAAGAATAAAGGTCTAATTCCAATTGGAACCAGTCAACTTTAGAAGCCGGACAGAATGTCAGTCCCTTGTTCAGTAATTTTAGTTGAGTATAGGATAAAGGACGTGAGGATATATTTACCGCAAATTGCTCTAGTTGATTTTCCTTTCTTTGCCTCATGTCGATTGCAAATGTCGTCTGGTTCTCTCTGGTCTTGGATTTAAACCACCTTCTATGTTTGCGGCCTCCACGCCTAGGGCATCTATAGTCCCCCTTAAAAAAGAAGGAGCAGAAAAGTCCGTGGGGACACTCACTGTAGATTGTAAACGTCTCTTGTTGCTCGCTGTTCCCTTGCCATGTGCAACTCCTTTTACAATATGGGGTTCTTTTTGCCAATTGTAAATACGACCATCCTTATAGTCCTCGATCCTTTTTAGTTTTACGCAAGGATCCCGTCATGGAGCAGCTCAGTTCGTCATGGGAACGGGGCCTAGGCGAGTACAATTTTTTTTTTTTTGGGGGCAGTGTCTACAAGGAGGAGGTGGGGGATTATGGCACTGTCTACAGGGAGGCTGTATGGTAAAATCTACAGGGGGGCACTATACTGTGTGGGGGCCACTAAGCGGACATTATACTGTGTAGGCGTACTACGGAGGACAAAATACTGTATCCTTGAAGGGGTTGTAATATATTATATAATTATTATACTGTATGGGGGCACTAAAGGGGCATTGAACTTTTTTTATGGGGCTTTTTTTTAATGATGGGGTGGGGCGCCGAAAGATAATTTCGCACAGGGCGCCATCTATCCTAAGGCCGGCCCTGCTGGCAGGTTCAGTGACAGCGGGTCCTGAGTGTCTCTAATACGCAGGATCGAGCTTTACCGATCACATCTAAGTTCATAACGGTTCTAGATGAGTGACTTGGCCTGGTGTGTGGAGGAAAAGTACACCAAGAGTTTGGAGGAGTTTGTCATTAAATGGCTTACGGTAAGCTGATGAGCAGCTATTTTGAAGATGCCATACCATCCGTCACTGTTTCAGCAGGTGTATTATTGCCATTATGAAAATGGCATTGTAGGTCACTTACAGATCGAACATTCAAAGCCAAGAGGAAGATTAAGAGACTCTTCTGGACAGTGACTAAATGGAAACCTAATAAAAGTTTAAGAAGCACGTAGGCATTCAACATGTGCCTCTAACCAGCTACAGAGGCCTCACTACATTGGCTGAAGAAACCACAAAATCATCAGGGTCCATAAACATTGTACAGGGTCCAGGAGAACATTCGTGGTTCTCAATCAAGACCATCAAGGCACCTTCTGAGGAACCTGAGAAAGCAACTATTACTACTGTGAAATCCATCCTCCATGATGTGTGTGGCAAATTCCATGAGCATAAGGGTAGCGAGCATAGCAGTTGCTATGGGGCCCAACTCCATTGTTAGAGGAGAGATGAGGTTAAGGGGAAGGAAATGTAGGGGAGACAGTATACATTGTAAGGGCATGTTCACGTGTAAACGTTTCAAAAACGCTAGCGTTTTTGTAAACAACTTTTTAATATACAGGCTTTTTCAACTTTTTTCATGTTTTTTTATGCGCCATTTTTTGCTCATATTTAGAACTCCCATTTACTATGGGAACATTTGTCGCGTTTTACCCGCCAAAGAATTGACCTGACACTTTTTTTTATGCAACGCGTTTTTTATAATGAGCACGCATAAAAAAACAGCTTTGTATGTACTTTCGGGGTGCTGTCACATTTATTTGAATGGGAAGCTTAAAGAGGCTCTGTCACCACATTATAAATGCCCTATCTCCAACATAAGGAGATGGGCGCTGTAATGTATGTGACAGCAGTTATTTTTATTTAGAAAAACGATCTATTTTTACTACGTTATGAGCGATTTTAGCTTTATGCTAATTACTTTCTTAATGCCCAACTGGGCGTGTTTTTACTTTAGACCAAGTGGGTGTTGTACAGAGGAGTGTATGATGCTGACCAATCAGCGTCATGCACTTCTCTCCATTCATTTACACAGCGGGCACTTATAATGTGGTCAGAGGCGTAGCTAGGTTCTCCAGCACCCGGGGCAAAGATTCAGTTTGGCGCCCCCCCCCCCCAACCTCTTTCCCGACATCTCCTTTCCCCTCGCCATGTTTGTTTTCTCTACCAATCGACGTGTCATTTCTTCTTATGTAACGCGAGCATAAAATTATTTGTCAATTTCACAAGCAATATGGTTCTATACACAACACCAGAACCAAGCTCAGTACATATATACAGCCCCAGAACCAAGCTCACTACATATATACAACACAAGCACAAATACAGCTCAATTTAGTGCAACCCCTGCCGTATAGGTGTGTACGACGTAAAACTACAGCTCCCAGCATGGCCCGAACAATGGTAAGGATATGCTGGGAGATGCCGTTTCACAAAAAATAAATCCTATCATAATCATACCACCCATCATCTCGCTGCAGATCATACAGTGACTACAGTGCTGATTAGAGGCAGAATAAACATTTACATTGAGTGACTCACCGGTGACGTCTCAGATTCTAGTTCTTTTCTCCATCCGGTCCAGACCTCTATGGTGGCTTCTCCCGGTCATAGACCATTTCTGCAGTTTGCCACTCACATGTCTTCAGCTTCTCACTTTACCAACATTTCTGCACCTATAAATAAATATAAAGTTCTCATTATACCACACACTACGCCCCTAAATATAATAGCGCCATACACTGCACCTCTAATTATAATAGCGCCATACACCGTGTCCCACACACACTGTGCCCGCTGTAGATAGTGCCTGCCATAGAGCCCCCTGTAGATAGTGCCTGCCATAGAGCCCCCTGTAGATAGTGCCTGCCATAGAGCCCCTGTAGATAGTGCCCCCATATAGACCACCCCTGTATATAGTGTCCCACAAATAACTCCCCCTATAGTGCTCTACAGATAGCCCACCCCTGTATATAGCCCCCTGTAGATATAGCCCACCCCTGTATATAGAGCTCTACAGATAGCCCAACCATGTATGTAGCCCCCTGTAGATATAGCCCACCCCTGTATATAATGCTCCACATATAGTCCACCCCTGTATATAGTGTTTCACAGATAGCCCACCCCTGTATATAGCCCCCCTTGTACATATAGTCCACCTCTGTATATAGTGCTCCACTAGATAGTCCACCCCTGTATATAGTGCTCCACAGATAGCCCACCCCTGTATATACTATATACAAGGGTGGGCTATCTGTGGAGCACTATATACAGGGGTGGACTATATGTACAATGGGGCTATATACAGGGGTGGGCTTTCTGTGGAGCACTATAGGGGGAGCTATTTGTGGGATACTATATACAGGGGTGGGCTATATCTACAGGGGGACTATATACAGGGGTGGGCTATATCTACAGGGGGACCATATCTACAGGGGGACCATATCTACAGGGGGACCATATCTACAGGGCTGGGCTATACACAGGGCTGGGATATACACAGGGGGGCTATATCTACAGGGGGGCTATATCTACAGGGGTGGGCTATACACAGGGGGGCTATATCTACAGGGGTGGGCTATACATAGGGGGGCTATATACAGGGGTGGGCTATATACAGGGGGAATATATCTACAGGGGGCTATATCTACAGGGCTGGGCTATATACAGGGCGACTATATCTACAGTGGGGGCTATATACTGGGGTGGGCTTTCTATGGAGCACCATATACAGGCGTGGGCTATATCTACAGGGGGCTATATACTATATAGCCCACCCCTGTATATGGTGCTCTATAGACAGCCCACTCCAGTATATAGCCCCCCTGTAGATATAGTCCCCCTGTATATAGCCCCCCTGTAGATATAGTCCCCCTGTATATAGCCCAGCAGATATAGTCCCCCTGTATATAGCCCAGCCCTGTAGATATAGTCCCCTTGTATATAGCCCCCCCTGTAGATATAGTCCCCCTGTATATAGCCCCCCTGTAGATATAGTCCCCCTGTATATAGCCCAGCAGATATAGTCCCCTTGTATATAGCCCCCCTGTAGATATAGTCCTCTGTATATAGTCCCCCTGTATATAGTCCCCCTGTATATAGCCCCCCTGTATATAGCCCAGCAGATATAGTCCCCCTGTATATAGCCCAGCCCTGTAGCTATAGTCCCCCTGTATATAGCCCAGCCCTGTAGATATAGTCCCCTGTAGATAGACACCCCCGTAGACAAAGTCCCCCCCCCCCCGCAGATACAGCCGCACACTTCTATTACAATTAAAAAAAATATATACATTTCAAACTCACCTTATTCCCGCTCCCACGCCGTCCGGCAGCCATGAAGACCTGCTCTCTTCTGCGCAGGTCTCATGGGGGTTGAACGCGGCGTCTATGAAAGGCGCTGATTGGCTGGGCAGGATGACTTTCCCTGCCAGTCAGTCAGCGCCTTTCATCGATGGAAGCGTCACTGGTACAAAAGGTACCAGTCGCTTCATTCGTGGAGAGGCGCTGAATGGCCGCGACACAGGTACAATTATAGTGCAGGAGGAGGGGGCGCTGGCGCCCCTCTCTGAACTGCGCCCGGGGCACATGCCCCGCTTGCCCCCCCCCTAGCTACGCCCCTGATGTGGTGACAGAGCCTCTTTAATCAAGTGTTTTTTGATGCATATTTTGGCGCCTAAATACGTGTTTAGTACCTGCTGTGTGAACAGGGCCTAATACAAAGCACTGAAAGGCCAAGGAGGGGAGAAAAAGACACAGTGGACAGAGCAATCCGGTCAAATCCACAGAAGAACTACTGTAGCATAAATTGCTGAAAAAAGTTACTGCTGACTATAATAGTGAGGTGTCAGAACACAGTGCATTGTAACTTGCTGCTTTTGGGTCTGTGTAGCCATAGCTGCAGAAAAGTTAGAGTGCCCATGCTGACCCTGGTCCAACGCCAAAAAGAACACAATAGGCGCAGGAGCATCAGAACTGGACCATGGAGCAATTAAAAAAGGTGGCCTGGTCTGATGCATCATTTTTTCTTTTACTTCAAGTGGACGACTGGTTGCATGTGTGTTGCTTACCTGGGGAAGAGACGGCAGCAGGATGCACTATGGGAAGAAGTCAAGCTGGTGGAGGCAGTGTGATGATGTGTGCGATGTTCTGCTGTGAAATCTTGGGTGACATTCATGAGGATGGTACTTTGACAAATACCACCTACCTAAAACATTTCTGCAAACCAAGTACACCCCTTTATGGCAATGGTATACCTTAATGGCAGTGGCCTTTTTCAGCAGGATAATGCACCCTTGCCACACTGAAATTTTTTTCAGGAATGGTTTGAGAAACGTGACAAAGAGTAGCCTCCAAATTATCTGTTACACTAGTAATATACACACGGTAATATATGCCACAACTGAGCCTTTTAATTTCCCATAATCTATTTCATTACTCTAATAGAAAACTGCCAATAATATCCTCCTTTCTCCCGGGTTCCTCTTGATCTCCAGGCATCGCTGCACTGGGTCCTGACATCATCCATCATCAAGGACGTAATTTGCTGTGGTGCGCACAATGTCCTGGGGGTGCCTGGAGCTGAGGGGGAGCCCAGAACTGAGTTGTAAAGTTTATGTAGGAGTTACATAGTTATATAGGTTGAAAAAAGACACAGGTCCATCAAGTTCAACCTTTCTCAATAAATTACCCGTCATTCATTGCTTGATTAATTATAACCTTCAATGCCATTCAAAAAGAAATAAGCATCTAGACTTTTTTTTAAAATGCTGGCATAGTATCTTCCATCATATCCTCTTGGGGAAGGGCATTCCATAGCTTGATCACGAACTGTAAAGAACCCTTTTCTATATTGATGTCTGAAACTTATTTCTTCGACACGCAATGGGTGTCCCCATGTCCTTTGCAGAGTCCTTGGAAGGAACAGATCTTGTGCTAGTTCTCTTTATTGACCACACATATACTTATACATATTAATAAGATCACCACTAAGACGTCTTTTTTCCAAGCTGAACAAGCCCAGTTTTTCTAGCCTTTTATTGTAAGCGACATCACCCATCCCATTTAATAATCTAGTTGCCCGCCTTTGAACCCTCTCCAGTTCTCCTATGTCCTTTTTACAATGTGGAGCCAAAAACTGAATTCAATATTCTAGATGTCGCCTTTCAAGGGATTTATGGAGGGGTAATATTACATTTGAATCACAGGCTTTTATCTCTCTTTTTATTCACCCTAAAATCCTATTTGCTTTTGAGGCTGCTGCCTGACATTGAGTGCTGCTGCTTAGCTTATTTGTTGCCAGAATAGCCAGGTCCTCCCCTTGTGCTGTTATCTCCAGTTTTATTCCATTTAAAGTATATGAATTAATGCTGTTATTGCATCCTAAGTGCATTACTTTACATTTATCAACATAAAATTTCATCTACCATGTTTTTCCCATGCTGTCAGCCAGGGGCGGATTGGGAAGTTAAAGAGGCCCTGAAAAAAATGTAAAAGTGGCCTCGTGTTGTGGGTGGGTCCAAATTGGCAGCAGGCGGGGCTAACACAAGTAGTCGGGGTCACCAAACCTTTAGCCATATCCACAAGGTGGTAGGTTGGGCCAATGCAAAAACACATTGGTAGGCGGAGCCTGTCGGTGGTGTTAATGTACAAGTAAGCAAGGCATTGCACTGGTAGACAGGGCCAATGTGTCACGCTCATGGGGATTGTGGACCCACTGGGCTACTCTGCATAACTAAGTAGCTGATGGCCAGATAAGTATATAACAGTCACTGGTCAACAGTATCTTGATGGCTGGCTTATGCTAAATTGTCGTGAGCTGGCTTGTGCCGGATTCTCGGAAGCTGAACTCTTCACGGACACTGGAGTAGTCACGGATACTGGAGTCGTCCTGGACACAGGAGTCATCATGGATACTGGAGAAATCACAGCCACTGGCGTCATCATGGACGCTGGAGACGGTTACAGGACTTGACACAGACACTGGATACAGGACTGGACATAAATACTGGATAGTTACAGAGACAGGTTTCAGGGAACTGGATACAGAACCTTCGCAGACTAACCCTGGGTTAGCACTAACATTGCTCAGGCACTGGGCTAGTGGGCAGGGTTCTTTAAATAATCCAGGGATAGGATGGGGACACTTTACTGGTGCGCGCTGGCCCTTTAAGAACAAGCACCAGCACGCGTGCCCTATGGGCACAGTCCGGGGGAGGAGGAGGCAGAGAGTAGAGCTCACCAGTGTCCCTGGGAAGGGAGACGCCGGAGGAGTTTCATAGTCCTGCAGTCGCGGCTGCCGGTCAGAGGGGAATGCTGGTGGTTTGCGACCGCGGGCATCACACAATGCACCAGGGCAGTAGGCAGAGCAGATTAACAAGTAGATGACGCAGCACCCCGGGGGGTGGAGCACCCACATCAGTTTTGTGAGTAACACAGATTAATCCAGTAACAAAGTTCCCTGGGTAACTTGGCAGGGATAGTTATTGGGTCTGGGATTTCCTTGCTGTTGCATGAGTCCCAGCCTGCCACTGGGAGATAGATCATTCTTACTGGGGTCTCCTTTACTGTAAATTTCATACTGGCTCCCTGGCAGTTTAAAAGAGAAAATAGATCCCATTGCTTTTGTCTACCTTTAACAAAGACTAGGATAGCCTATGATGAGGTGATCATAGTTATATTAAAAGCATATGTTTCTGCAATTTTGTATTCTACCCCTGCCGCCGAGAAGAGATTCCACCCTCTTAATGCCCTCTGTACCTCTACTTGGGGCTACAAAATGTAAAAAAACATACTTTGGTATGTTATTGAGTAAAAGACTTTAAAGTTTTTCCATTGTCGCATTCAAAGACCTGTAACTTTTTTTCTTTTTCGCTCAACATAGTTGTATAAGGACTTGTTTTTTCAGAACAAGTTGTATTTTTTAATAGCACCATATTGGGGTACATATAATTTATTGATTATCTTTTATTAAAGAGGCTCTGTCACCTCATTATAAGTGCCCTATCTCCTACATAAGGAGATGGGCGCTGTAATGTAGGTGACAGCAGTGCTTTATATTTAGAAAAACAATCTATTTTCACCACGTTATGGGCGATTTTAGCTTTATGCTAATTACTTTCTTAATGCCCAACTGGGCGTGTTTTTACTTTTGACCATGTGGGCGTTGTACAGAGGAGTGTATGACGCTGACCAATCAGTGACCAATCAGCGTCATACACTTCTCTCCATTCATTTAATCAGCGCATAGTGATCTTGCTAGATCATGATGTGCAGTCACTTACACATTAACGTTACTGAAGTGTCCTGACAGTGAATAGACATTCCTTCCAGCCAGGACGGGATGTTTATTCACAATCCCGAAACTTCGGTAACGTTTGTGTGGTACTTACAGCAGAGCAAGCGTAATCTCTAATAAATGCCAGTTTACAGCGTGATCTCGATGTGCTGTGCTGTGCTGTATGTCCCACACAAACGTTACCGAAGTGTCGGGATTGTGAATAAACATCCCGTCCTGGCTGGAAGGAATGTCTATTCACTGTCAGGACACTTCAGTAACGTTAATGTGTAAGTAAGTGACTGCACATACTGATCTAGCAAGATCACTATGCGCTGATTAAATGAATGGAGAGAAGTGCATGACGTTGATTGGTCACTGATTGGTCAGCATCATACACTCTTCTGTACAACGCCCACATGGTCAAAAGTAAAAACACGCCCAGTTGGGCATTAAGAAAGTAATTAGCATAAAGCTAAAATCGCTCATAACGTGGTGAAAATGGATAGTTTTTCTAAATATAAAGCACTGCTGTCACCTACATTACAGCGCCCATCTCCTTATGTAGGAGATAGGGCACTTATAATGTGGTGACAGAACCTCTTTAACTATTTTTGTGGGGTAATGGAAAAATAAAATTTAGCCGTACTCTTTTTTTCCACTTTAAATTTACGCCGTTTACCGTTTGGTATCAATAACATAATAACTTTATTCAGCTACGATTGCGGTGATACCAAACATATTTTTTTATGTTTCACTACTTTTACACAGTAAAAACATTATTTTTTCAAAATTATTTCTTTTTGTGTCTCCATATTTTAAGAGCCATAACTTTTTTTCTTTTTCTGCTACTTTTCAGCTGTATGAGGGCTTTTTTTTTTGCGGGACGAGTTGTATTTTTTAATGGAAACATTTTGACTTACATATTAACACTTTTGGGGGAGGAATGGAGAACAAAAAACAGGAATTCCACAATAATTTTTTTGCATTTTAAATCTACACCGTTCACCGTGCGATGAAAATAACATGTTACCATTATTCTATGGTTCGATACGATTACGGCGATATCAAATATGTATAGGTTTTTCATGTTCTACTACTTTTGCACAATAAAAACTGTTTTAATAGAAAATAATTAGTTTTTGCATCGTTGCGTTCAAGGAGCCATAACTTTTTAAATTTTATGTCGATGTAGCCATATGCAGGCTTGATATTTGCGGGATCCCCAGTGATTACACATGTATCCCCTATCCTGGACTGATATTATTTTTGTAGTAGGGGCTGATAATCAGCCCCTAGGCTCTATAAGTTATATCAGCACCTGGTACATAAGTTATCAGGCCGTAGTCTACGGGCTGATATGATTTCTGTACTAAGGTGACTTGCCACTTATGTAGCCTTAGGGGCGGGGCTAATTATCAGCCCCTAGTACAGAGATCATGTCAGCCCATAAGTCAAATATATCAGCCTGGAAAAAAAATGCATATGGCTACTAGACATAGACAGACAGACAGGCTCACACAAATTCTCACACTTCAAACTTCGCTCAGCTCAGGAGACAATGGAAGCGCTGCTCGGCCAATGGGGGTTGAGAGTGTGGGAGGCAGAGACAAATACTGTCTCTGAGTCTGTCGGCCAGGCAGCGCTAGCTCCGCGCAGAACCTTGTGATGCTGGCATGGCCAGCGTCATGACGTTGTGTGCGCCAGGGCCGCCTACTGCTCACAATGCTCTGTCACTGGCCAGGACACGGTGCCTGGCCAGGCGGAGAAAAGATATACACAATAAATGTAAGTGCAAAGGAGGGATGGGCGGGCCAGGCAGCCCACTATGTCTTATATACGAGCGGCCCACAGGGAATCTTCCCGGTAATTACAATGGCCAATCCGCCCCTGCTGCCAGCTTATCTAGGTCTTTCTGTAATATTTTATAGTCAAGCTGAGATTTAAGTATCCTACAAAGTTTTGTATTGTCAGCAAAAACTGACAACTTGCTATCAATACCTTCCACAAAGTCATTAATAAAGAGATTAAAAATAATTGGGCCTAACACCGATCCTTGTGTCTGGTCTGGTGTCTGAATTATTTTAGGGGTCTGGTCTGGGGTCTGAATTTATTTAGGGGTCTGGTCTTGATTAATTTAGAGGTCTGGTTGGTGGTCTGAAATAATTTAGGAGTCTGAATTCAATTAGGGGTCTGTATTTATTTAGAAGTCTTGGGTCTGGATTAGTTTAGGAGTCAAGTCTGGGGTCTTTATTTAAGGGTCCAGTCTGGGGTCTAAATTTAGGGTCTGGTCTGGGGTCGGTATTAATTCAGCGATCTGATTTTCAATCTAAATTAATTCAGGGGTCTGGGTTTTGCATAAATTTAGGGGTCTGGTCTGGGGTTTGAATTAATTTAGGGCTTTGGTCTTGGGTTGGCATTAATTTAGAGGTCTGATCTGAAGTCTTAAATAATTTAGGAGTCTGGTCTAGGGCCTGGAAATAATTTAACAGTCTGGTCTAAGGTCTGAATTTATTTGTGTCGCTATAGAGGCTGGGGATGTGCTGCAGAAGCGAGGGGCCAAATTTATCCCTGCAAAGAGAACGACTCCAATCAGAGAAGATGTCACTGGATTTATAAAGGAGATGTCATTTTTCCTGACAAGTCTAGTTTAGTAAATACTTGTATTGCATATGTGATAACAATTCTGGGGAATCTTTTCTTAGAACTTAGTGTTGTGCCTTTTCTCTGTAATTCCACCTAAAAATTTATGAATAAGGCCTGGGCTACATGGAGATTTTTTTCGTATTGCAACTAATTGATTTTAACTATGGAGCTAAAGCTGTGGTACCAAGCAATACATTGAGTTGCATGCAATCTTGTGGACTACAACTTTCGCGCTACAAAATGTTTCCATGTAGCTCAGGCCTAACTGACAACTGGACATTACCATTCCCCTTGTCAAGAGGATGTGTCTCTAAACAGTCTGATACTGTCAACAATGATTGGACAGTGTTAGGGTATGTTCACACGCACTGTTTTCAGACGTAATTCGGGCGTTTTATGCCTGGAATTACGCCTGAAAAAACGGCTCCATTACGCCTACAAAGATCTGCCCATGGGTTTTACGATGTTCTGTTCCCAGGAGGTGTAATTTTACGCGTCACTGTCAAAAGACGGCGCGTAAAAAGACGCCCGCATCAAAGAAGTGCATGTCACTTCTTGGGACGTTTTTGGAGACGTTTTTCATTGACTCCGTCCGTAAAATACGCAGTGAAAAACACGAGTTGTTAAAAAACGTCTGAAATCAGGAGCTGTTTTCAGGCGAAAATAGCTCCGTAATGTCAGATGTATTTTGCTACTGCGTGTGAACATAACCTCAGGGATACATTCCTCTGACAAAGGGAATGATGTCAACCAGTTGTCAATATATTCATACAAGCATAAAAAAGGCATGACCTGCCTAAGTAGAGTCGTGTGTTAGTGCACCTTCCCTTATCCCTACCAATCCCTTCACCCCCACCTTTAGGAAAAGACACGTGACACCGAGGTTGGATGTGAAATGGCCACAGCAGCCGTTTTATTAATTTCACAGTTTTAAAACCAAATTAAATCCGAAACATTCGGATAACTAATTAGGAATCCACCAGAGAATTCCTCCTAATAATTCACATGACCCAACATGGGTCAGAATCATAAATAACAATTTAACGTTAACATTAGACCGAGCAGGGGCAGTCCTTGAAGCCATTTTAGATATTCCTTTTTTACACACCTCGAGTTAGCCATCTGCAAACCACCAATTACCTCCAGCCGTAAACCAGCTCGGAGGCACCACTGACCTCTGCAGATGGCTCCAACCACCAGAAGTCCACTTCAAGGGGATAACACCCGATGAAGCCTTCAAGTGCTATACCGACCACTAGAAGTCCACTTCAAAGGGATAACACCCGATGAAGCCTTCGAGTGATATACCTTCCACCAGAAGACCACTTCAAAGGGATAACACCCGATGAAGTCTTCAACCATGTACCTTTTTTGGGGGACGCATACCCCCGATGCGACCCCCCCACCAATTTTGTACTGACTGGCCTCAAGGACTCCCCCCGCCAGCTGCCATGACACCAGGACCTACTCCGAATGAAAAGAAAAAAAAAAAAACATGTTAAATAAGCACACAATAAAATTGCCACACTCATAAACAGAATTAATAAAGACCACAAGGGATAACACCAAATGGGAGGGAGGGTGGGAGCTTACTTGTGTGAGTGTTACTTCTCCCGCTGCTTCCGGCTCACTGCCGAAAAACAGCGGGAAGCTCCGTAACGGCCCCCTAACTCCTCCCTGTCCCTCCTCCACCTCTAACTTTCCCTACGAAGTTAACCCTTTCCCTCCTAGGGCTGTCATGGAGGCTTCCCTCCTAAGCCCTGCAGGCTGCGTCCAGCCTCGTCTTGACCTGCCTAAGTAGAGTCGTGTGTTAGTGCACCTTCCCTTATCCCTACCAATCCCTTCACCCCCACCTTTAGGAAAAGACACGTGACACCGAGGTTGGATGTGAAATGGCCACAGCAGCCGTTTTATTAATTTCACAGTTTTAAAACCAAATTAAATCCGAAACATTCGGATAACTAATTAGGAATCCACCAGAGAATTCCTCCTAATAATTCACATGACCCAACATGGGTCAGAATCATAAATAACAATTTAACGTTAACATTAGACCGAGCAGGGGCAGTCCTTGAAGCCATTTTAGATATTCCTTTTTTACACACCTCGAGTTAGCCATCTGCAAACCACCAATTACCTCCAGCCGTAAACCAGCTCGGAGGCACCACTGACCTCTGCAGATGGCTCCAACCACCAGAAGTCCACTTCAAGGGGATAACACCCGATGAAGCCTTCAAGTGCTATACCGACCACTAGAAGTCCACTTCAAAGGGATAACACCCGATGAAGCCTTCGAGTGATATACCTTCCACCAGAAGACCACTTCAAAGGGATAACACCCGATGAAGTCTTCAACCATGTACCTTTTTTGGGGGACGCATACCCCCGATGCGACCCCCCCACCAATTTTGTACTGACTGGCCTCAAGGACTCCCCCCGCCACAGCGAAACAGGCCTTGACCACCTTAAGCCTGTGAGTTCCGCCACACCACCACCGCCCTTTCAATTCCTTCTGCTATTGCCAAGCTCCACAGATCAATCCCAACCTCGGTCAAATGAACCCCATCGCTCCTCCAGTAGTTCCCCACTCCTGACTCCAAGTCCCTGTGCCGAACACAAATGCCCCCGTTTTTGGCTACAAATCGGGACACCGCGCGATTAACCTTAATGCGAGCCTTATTGACTCTTTCCACTGACCTAGCCAGCCGCCAATGTTTTCTTGGGACAATGTCCGACCACACAATTACCAACCTGGGATAAGAAACCCACAAACACAACATATCGTGTTTAATATCCCGCACCAACTCACGAAAAGGGCGGACACCCAAATCGTTCCCACCCACGTGCAAGACCAAGATCTCCGGGACCCTATCAAGCCGGGCATATGTCTGGAATTCCGCTAACACCCTACTCCACGACATACCTCTAAATCCCAGCCAATGCAAAACCGCATCCTGTCGCGGAATGCGCAACTGGCGACCGTCCGGGCGGACGTCCGCCCTCAAAGCCCCCCAATGCACGTAAGAGTGGCCCAGCAACCACACCAAACACGGAGGCGGATCTGAAACGGAAAAGCAAGTTAAATACCACCACACAAAACATTCTTATAAGTGCAAACGGCAAAACTCATAACAGATGGGGGCGGACATAAGACCTAAATCTGTTGGACTCCCAACGACCGATGCGCCGCACCCCCTCATCATCCAACCCCCAGCGCCCTGCTTCCGTTGCTGCGCCAATCCTGAAGGAATGAGATGAGTACGCGTCCGCCGCAACACCGACCGCCGCCAAGCATTTTTTGAATACAGCTCTAAATTGGAATCTAGACAAAAATAACCCGTCCTCGTGACATAGCAATGGCAACTCCGGAGACCCCACTTGTGGCTTAAAACCCTGCCTGCACGCCACCGGGCACATAGCCGAACCCGGGAGAGCGAACAACACTATCAGCTTCCCCTTTCCTAATTGGTCAGTCTTTGACCGACGCAACCATACCTCCAACCGATCTGTATATAGGCTCACGTCTCTCAGTCTCAACCCCCCAGCTTGCTTGGTACTCGGCGAAACCAACTCGCCGATTCTAAATGCCCCAAAGAACGCCAAAGAAAAAGCTAACCGAAACAACCTCATCTCGGCCGAAGAACGACAGACCGATGCTAATGATCCGCCCAAAGAGCTCAGCAGAGAAAACGACACAGGCCTTCTACGATCCGCCTCGACCCTACCTCGGCGCAAACCCTTCAAAGCCTGCCCCACTAAGAATTCCTTAGACACATCCCTAAAGCCCCGTAACTTGAAACCAAACGCCACCGCCGACATGAAGCGGTTAACCTTTGCCAATGAAAACCCCGCCTCCCAGGCGTCCCCTAACCAGTACAAAAGTGCCACCAACCTGTCTCTATCCGTGTTGACATCACCCAACTCTCTTACCCACTCCTCCCACTGCCTCCAGCAAGCAGAATAAGCACTCCACGTTGAGCGCGCCAAAGACCTTTTCACCAATCGTTCTACGGGACCGAGACCAGATCCCAAAGATGTTCCGGGCAGACCAAACCGAGACGTTCCGCTCCCGGTGCCAATTGCCGAAACCGGTCCCACTGCGAGCGAGAAAGAGCATCAGCGATACAATTCCGTACCCCCGGCACGTGCACCGCCACCACCCACGCGTTCAATGACAAGCACACCAACACTAAATGTCGCAACAACTGAATTACCGGAGGAGAGGACGCCGTGATGTTGTTAATGGCCAGCACCACCCCCATGTTGTCGCAGTAAAAACGAACCTTCTTATCCCTGAGCCTGTCCCCCCAGATGGTCGCCGCAACCACGATGGGGAACAGCTCGAGCAGGGCCAGATTCCGCGTGAGTCCACTGGACACCCAGCTAGCCGGCCATTGACCCGCGCACCACGGACCCCCCCCATAAGCTCCAAAACCGCCCGCTCCAGCTGCATCCGTAAAAATATTCAAATCACTCGTATCCTGCGCTGGAGCCATCCATAGCGACCGACCGTTATACTGGCCCAAGAAGTCATCCCATACCTGCAAATCAGCCCGATGCTCCTCCTTGAGCCGTACGAAGTGATGTGCCGCACGCACTCCCGCCGTAGCCGCCGCCAACCGTCTACCGAACACCCTCCCCATTGGCATAATCCGGCAGGCGAAATTCAACTTCCCCAGCAACGACTGAATCTCCCGCAGCGTAATTTTTTTTTTAACTTGCAAGCCCGACGTACCTCCTGACTCAAAGCCCCCAACTTATCCATCGGAAGACGACACTCCATAGCCACCGAATCTATCTCAATTCCCAAAAAACAAATCGTTGTTACCGGGCCCTCAGTCTTTTCTGGCGCCAAAGGGATCCCAAAATCCCTCGCAACCTTCTGCAGTGCGTGAAGCAGATTACCGCAAACGGGCAAACCCCCCGGGCCGACGCACAAGAAATCGTCTAAGTAATGTATCAACGAATCGACCCCGGCTACACCCTTCGTCACCCACTCCACGAAGCTACTAAAAGCCTCGAAGTACGCGCAAGAAAGGGAACACCCCATCGGAAGGCACCGATCCACGTAAAAAGCCCCATTCCAAAAACAACCCAACAGCCGTTGGCTTTCTGGATGAACTGGCAACAACCTGAACGCCGCCTCGATGTCGGTTTTTGCGAGCAGCGCGCCTGGACCCGCAGCACGAACTAACCCCACCGCTTTATCGAATGAGGTATACACTACGGAGCACAACTCATGATCAATCCCGTCATTTACCGACAAACCCTTGGGAAACGATAAGTGCTGAATCAACCGGAATTTTTGGGGCTCGCGCTTTGGAACAATACCCAATGGGGACACGACTAAATCCTTTATTGGCGGATCAATAAAAGGCCCCGCCATGCGGCCTAACGAAACTTCTTTAAACAACTTTTTTGACACGACCTCAGCATGCAAGTAGGCCGATTTAAGGTTCCTCCGCGTAACCGGGACCTCATAAGGAGGCGGAGGAATAATAAAACCAACACTAAACCCTTCGTAAAGCAACTTCGCCGCAGCCCTATCCGGATACTCATTTAGATAGGGGGCCATCCTTTCCACCCTCACCGGTGACAACCCCTTGACCAGCCGAGGAGGACTGGTTCCCTGACCTCTTTTTTCGCATACATTTTGCCGCCCCATGGGATGCACCATTACACTCCGAACACACGTGCTTGAACTTGCACGTGGCCCCAAACTTACACTGGCCATCGTTGAATTGCCAGCAGAATCCCAACTTTGCCCCACCGCCCTGTCCGACCTGACTGGACTGGCCCCCTTGGCCAACGCTCCCGGGAAAGGGCTGCCTAACCGGAGCCGTGACCCTTAACCAGAGAGCAATATCCTTCTGGTCCCACTGAATCGCCGGCCGAACCGCTTTTCGCTGACGGAATTGCTCATCGTATCTGAGCCAAGCCTGCCCCCCGTACACCCGATGAGCCTCCCCAATGGCGTCAAAATAACAAAACAACGCCGAACAATTTTCCGGCGCCTTTTCTCCTATTACACTGGCTAAGATGGCGAACGCCTGCGACCAATTAACGAACGTCTGCGGGATAAGCCTATACCGCCGACGCTCCTCCTCGTCCTTCTTGCTCTCATCCCGCTTGCTCCTATCCAAATTGAATTTAGCAAGCGGCAGAAGAGAAAAAATCTCAACGTATTCGTCCTTCCAAATACGCTCACGCACCTCCTGCTTTAAGTGCGCCCCCAACGGACCTTCAAAGCAAACATACACCTCCCCGCGAGCACGATCATCAATACGCACCCGATCGCCGTCTTTTTGGGCCTCGGTCTGTACCGACACCGCGACCGCCTCCGTAGCCGCCATTACGGGACGCGCCTGTAACAGTCCCACTTCCCTGGGGCCTTCCCAAACTACCGCCGGGGACACCTCCGTAACTACTGGCGCCGCCGCCCTATCTAGACGCCCGACCAGCTCCCGCAAGCAACCCACCAAGTCCGCTAGACCCGCGCCGTCGCGCCCGCCCGCGCCACTACCGGCCACCGATGCGACGCTAGCAGCCCCCCTGCCGACACCCGACATAAAAATCGCTGGATACGACAAAGATGGAGTTATGCACTCACCGGGCTGCACAGGCGCTGTGTTCCCGTCAGCCGGACCATCCTGCCCTCGCCGATACACGTCTATTTCACCGTCTTCCAGCTCCTCTCTCGCCGACGACTGGCCATCCCACCGACATCTCCGAACCGGGGATGATGACGCGCTGGCAGATGGGCCGGCAACCTGCCGCCCGACCGCTGGGATCCAAACTTCCGACCGGACCTGTTGCCTCGACGTCGCTGCAGGTCTAGGCGTCCGTCTCGACGATCCTGATGAAGCCTGCCCCCTGGCCGGAGCATCACCAGGCGGGGCGGCCGTAACCAGTCTTCCCGATCTTGCATCTGATGGGGGGGGGGTGACAGGGAGCCCGGCCTGCGACTCCCTGAGAACCGCCGGACCCCGTCGCGGCCTGGGATTCCTGCCAGGACGCAGGGCCTGGGAAGGGACGGTCCTCCCAGCTGCCTGGCCTGCAGCGTCCATATTAGGGCTCCCCCTGCGACGCCGTGTCCGCGGGACCACCTCAGGGCTGAGGCGTTCTGGAGGTCGGGACCGCCGGGAGCGACGGGCAGACCCGGCCTGAGTCGCCGTCACCCCCGGCGACGCTCTCTGCCTCCTCTGAGCAGGAGCGGGTGTTGTAGACTCCCCCCCCGCCGCCATATTACTGCCAGGAAGGGGGCCGGGGGAGGGGAGCCTGTCCCCCACTGCGACAGACCTCATATGCCGTGCCTGACGTGGCGAATCGGCGTCGGGGATCATTGTAAGTGCAGCCACGGTCTCCTCCAACCAACCGGGACCGTGGTGCACAGCAGCGGCACGCAGCCGCGCAAGAATCTCAGCCTCAGACATGCAGTACAGAGCGGGGCAACGGGAGCTTACTTGTGTGAGTGTTACTTCTCCCGCTGCTTCCGGCTCACTGCCGAAAAACAGCGGGAAGCTCCGTAACGGCCCCCTAACTCCTCCCTGTCCCTCCTCCACCTCTAACTTTCCCTACGAAGTTAACCCTTTCCCTCCTAGGGCTGTCATGGAGGCTTCCCTCCTAAGCCCTGCAGGCTGCGTCCAGCCTCGTCTTTCTATGTAACCAGAATTAAACTTGCTAGCACAGAAGAGTTATGTTAAGTATAAACACGGAATGGCAGGGGGGCGTGGGAAAGGTGGAGGCCCAAGTTTGAGGAACAGCCCAGGGCCTGTGGTCTACTTAATTCAACACTGCATCTTACATCAAATACACAACTGATTTTTTATTGAAATAACAAAATTTTTCTATTTTAGAACATGTAACACTAGTTTCCTTTGAAGTAGTGAATATTTACACTTCAATTGAACGGACTAGAAGCTGTAAAGCTGGCACTCGAAACCTTTACACAGGGGATTGTCAAATAGTACTACTCCAATTCTTTTTTCGGTTCCAGGACACATATTACATCTAGTGACGTGGAACTGCACACGTACGTGAATATGTACATGAATCATATGGAGGAAATGAAGGTGTACAAATAAGAAGCGTTCCAAGTTTGGATTTATTGAAATCAAAACAAAGGAAAAATTATTCCGATATTCCTTATTTGAGTACATTTAACCCTTTAAAGACCCAGACATATTTTGTTTTTACATTTTAGTTTTTTACTCCCTGCCTTCCAAAAGACATATCATAGAATGGTTTATTTTTTGCGAAGGTAGTTGTAGTTACTATTGGCACCATTTAAATTATTTGTGGGGTGGAATTGGAAAGAACTGCAATTCCTCCATTGTTGATTGGCTTTTGTTTTTACGTCTTTCACGGTGCGGTAAAAACGACAACTTAACTTTATTTTGCGGCTCAATATGATTACGATGATACCAAATTTATATAGGTTTTTTATATTTTACTACTTTTACAAAGAAAACACTGTTAAAAAATTAATTGTTTTGTGTCATCACATTCTGAGAGCCGTAACTTTTTTCTATTTTCGTCGATTGAGCGGTATAAGGGCTTATTTTTTGTGGGACAAGCTGTAGCTTTTAATGGTAATTTTTTGGTACATACGATTATTAGCTCACTTTTTGTTACATTTTTTAGCGCTAAAGCGACCAAAAAACAACGATTCTGGTGTTTCATTTTATTTTATTTATTTTTTAAAAAAAAACAAATTACGCCTGTCACCGTGTGAGTTAAATAACAGTATATTGTAATAGTTTGGACTTTTATAGATGAGGCGATGCCAATTTTGTTTATTTTTTTCTTTTGTACATTGTGCTAGCGGAAAAATGTGAAAAGGCTTTTTTTTTTAACTTTTAATATTGTAGTTTTTTTTATACACTCCTGAAAAATTTATTAAACTTTTTTTTGCACTTTTCATTAGTTCCCCTAGGAGACTTGAACTGGTGACACAGCTGACATAGACATATGCGGCGTATGGAGCGGCTCAGCGCGTGAGCCCGCTCCAAACTTTACCCCCCCCCCGATTGCTCCATGACGTATAGTTTCGTCTTGAGGCGGGAAAGGGTTAAAGAAGCACTCGCAGCAAAAATCTCCCCGCACTTCCGTTTGTAATTGAAGTGGCATAAACGATACTATAGTTAGAAAATTCACCAATGGCTTGATCTTGTCGTTCCAGGCCGCTGTTTGATCACGTGACCCCCGTTCTGACTAATCAATTCAGCGTTTGCTGTGCGGACCGGAAGTCTTTCTCTCTATTCGTACATATGGGAGTCTCAATGTAAGTCTCAAAGAAAATTATTTAGGCAATTATTTGTATATTTTTTTTGGCCAGCTTATGGCACTGTTATCTGGGCACAATCCTCTACGAGGCTGATAACGCATTGTACTGTACATTGCAATTGGAAAGTCTTCAGACCCTATACATTTTTTGATATTTTGTTATGTTGAGGCCTTGTGCTGAAATAAAAAAAATTCACGTTTTTCGCCATCATTCTGCACTCAATACCCCATAATAACAAACTGAAAACAGAATGTTAGTAATCTTTGCTAATTTAACCCCTTAATACCGAATACCGAGCAATTTTGTACGTTTTTCCATCGTCACATTCAAAGATCTATAACTTTTTTATTTTTGTGTCGACATAGCTGTATAATGAAATTTTTTTTGCGGGACAAGTTGTATTTTATAATAGCACCATTTTGGGGTACATATAATTTATTGATTAACTTTTTAATAACTTTTTTAGTGGGGTACTGGAAAAAAAACATAAATTTCGCCATTTTTTTTTACGTCTTAATTTTACGCCTTTTACTGTGTGGTATAAATAACATAATAAGTTTATTCAGCGGGTCGTTACGATTGTGGCGATACCAAATTTATATCGATTTTTTTATGTTTTCCTACTTTTACACAGTAAAAACACATTTTTTTTTCAAAATTATTTGCTTTTGTGTCCCCATATTTTAAGAGCCATAACTTTTTTATTTTTTGACCGACTGATGCAGCTGTATGAGGGCTTTTTTTTTGCGGGACGACTTGTAGTTTTCATTGGTACCATTTTAGGGTAGATGCGACGGTTTGATCACTTCTTATCAAATTCTTTTGAAGGCAAGATGAACAGAAAACAGCAATTCTGGCGTTGTTTTTTATTATATTTTTTACGGCGTTCACCGTGTGGGTTAAATAATGTAATCGTTTTACAGTTGGGTGTGTTACGGACGCGGCGATACCACATATGAGTAACTTTTTACTTTTTTTCATAATAAAGTATTTTGTATGGGGTAAAAGTCGGGGGCTTTATTTTTTTTTACTTGGGACATTTATTTATTTATTTCAAACTTTATTAAACTTTTTTTACTTTATTTTTAGTCCCACCGGGGGACTTTACTGTGCAAACTTTTGATCGCTATTATAATACACTGCAATACTTCGGTATTGCAGTGTATTATTGCCGGTCAGTGTAAAACTGACAGGCACCTGTTAGGTCATGCCTCTGGCATAGCCGAACAGGCAATCACTAAAGGCAGACCTGGGGGCCTTTGTTAGGCCCCCAGGCTGCCATAGAACCCATCGGCACCCCGCGATGCATGCAGGGATGCCAGTTGGATGAGAGAGGGAGCCCCCTCCCTCTAAAATCACTCAGATGCAGCTCTCGCTATTGAGCGCCGCATCTGAGTGGTTAAATATGATCGGAGAACACTGCTAGTGGTCTCCGATCGTTGCCATGAAGGCCGAGGCTGTTAGCAACAGCACGGGCTTCAGGATCGAAAGTTGTTCTGAAGTGCCGACGTGAAAAGGCGGCGCTTCAGAAGAATCACCCTGAACGGCCGACGTAAAAATACTATACGGCAGTCGTTAAGGGGTTAATGAAAAAGAAAAACTAAAATACTGCATTGACATAAGTATTCAGACCCTTTACTCAGTACTTAGTTGAAGCACCTTTGGCAGCGATAACAGCCTCCTGTCTTCTTGGATATGATGCCACAAGATTTGCACACCTGGACCTGGCGAATTTCTGCAGATCCTCTCAAGTTTTGTCAGGTTGGATGGGGACCGTCAGTGGACAGCCATTTTCAGGTCTCTCCAGAGATTTTAGATTGGATTCAAGTCAGGGCTCTGGGTGGGACACTCAAGGACATTCAGAAAATTGTCCCTAAGCCACTCCTGTGTTGTCCTGGCTGTGTGCGTAGAGTCATTGTCTTGTTGGAAGATGAAACTTCGGCCCAGTCTGAGGTCCAGCGCACTCTGGATCGGGTTTTCATTAAGAATATCTCTGTACTTTGCTCCATTCATCTTTCCCTTAACCCTGACCGGTCTCCCCGTCCAAGCCACTAAAAAACACCCCCACAGAATGATGCTGCCACCACCATGCTTCACTGTAGGGATGGTATTGGGCAGGTGATGAGCAGTGAATTGTTTCCTCCAGACATGACGCTGAGGGTATCTTCACACTACAGCGTCCGTAACGGCCGAAATTACGGGGCTGTTTTCAGGAGAAACAGCCCCGTCATTTCAGCCGTAACGGCATGTGCAGGCACTTGAACGCCGCGTCCAATACGGACGTAACTGGAGCTGCTTTTCATTGGAGTCAATGAATAACGGCTCCAATTACGTCCCAAGAAGTGACAGGTACTTCTTTGATGCGGGCGTCTTTTTTACGCCCCGCCTTTTGACAGCAGGGGCGTAAAAATAATGACCGTCTGAACAGAACATCGTAAGACCCATTCAAATGAATGGGCAGATGTTTGCCGACGCTATTGAGGCGCATTTTCGGACGTAATTCGGGGCTAAAACGCCCGAATTACGTCCGTAAATAGTGTGTGTGAACATACCCTTAGAAATGAGGCCAAAAAGTTCAATCTTGGTTTCATCAGACCACAGAATCTTGTTTCTCACAGTCTGAGAGTCCTTTAGGTGCTTTTTTGCAAACTCCAGGCGGGCTTTTATGTGTCTTTTACAGAGGAGAGACTTCTTTCTGGCCACTCAGCCATAAAGCCCAGATTGGTGAAATACTGCAGTGATGGTTGACCTGGAAGTTTCTCCCATCTGCACACAGGATCTTTGGAGCTCAGCCAGAGTGACCATTGTGTTCTTGGTCACCTCTCTTACCAAGGCCCTTTTGCCCTGATTAGTTTGGTGGGGCGGCCAGCTCTAGGAAGAGTCCTGGCTGTTCCAAACTTCATCCATTTAAAAATTATGGAGGACACGGTGCTCTTAGGAATTTTCAGTGCAGCAGACATTTTAAGATCGCCATGACTGCTGATCTAGCTTCTGGGCGGTTCTGATTACTTCCTGAGCCTATCCCACTTCTCTGTCTTCTTCCTGTCAGGTGTAGGGTGGGGTATTTATACCTGGCCTTCCTCTTTCTTTGCTTGTGAATTTTCTCCTTACTTAACTGTTGTGATCAAGCTCTCACTTACCCTGTGCCCTAGACTTCTGGTCTTCTTAAAACTGACCTCGGCTTGCCTCTGGATTATCCCCTTGCTCTCTCATTTGTACTTTCTGTCTACCCTCTGACTGTCTGGTTACCTGTTCGGGTATAGCCTGCATTGCACCCCTTATCCAACACTGAACTCTGTTAGAATAACCTGGGTTCTGTGCAGTAAAGACTGTCCCGCCTTGTGGTCGGCTCTGGCAAATACCTCAGAGTAGCCTTAGATTCTGTCTATCAGAATTGGGACGGATTTAGCGTCACGGTTTTATTTGCACGCTTACTCCCGACAGTCTCCAGCAGCCTTTTGGGAATTGTGCAATCAGTGCAACCAGTGATTCCATAACATGCCCATTTATATTATTTTTTCGCTATGGAACATATGCACGTTTTGGCGGATCAAATGTATAATCTAACTCAGCTGGTACAAGGTCTGGCTGTACGGATACAGCGGCATGAAACAGCGCAGGCCCAAGCAGTCATCCCAGTCGCAACTCCGGTTGAACCAAAGGTGAATGTACCTGATCGTTTCTCTGGTGATCGTAAGTCTTTTGTCAATTTTCAGGAGAGTTGTAACTTATACGTTTAACTAAGACCTATCTCCTCTGGAACGGAGCAACAGCGAGTGGGTATTGTCATTTCACTCTTGCAGAGGGCGATCCTCAAACCTGGGCCGTTTCGTTGAGCCCTAATACCCCTGAACTTTCTTCTGTGGAGGTCTTCTTTGGGGCCTTGGGTTTAATATATGGAGAACCAGATATCACTGCAGTGGCTGAGGCCAATCTGTTGTCTCTCCAGCAGAGACAGCACGCCTGTCGAAGATTATTGTTTGGAGTTTAGACGATGGTGCATCGCTTCTCAATAGAATGATGCTGCACTCTGATGTCAATTTCGCCGAGGTCTTTCAGAGACCTTGAAAGATCTTCTTAGAAATTACCCTCCACCTTTGTCTCTAGAGGATACTATGACCCTTGTTGTGCATCTGGACTGATGACTACGACACTGCAAAAATCAGAGATCGGCAATGGTCACCCCCCCCTTTCCCTACGCTGAGCTTCCTTCATCTGATGCACAAGAGCCCATGCAGCTGGGCTCCACTATGTCTTCTCAAGAACGGATACTTTTTTGAAAACTCAAGGGGCTGTGCTTTTACTGTGGGGACGCTCGTCATACTCTCAAGAACTGTTCCAGGTGTCCAGAACGTCCAGCTCCAGAAAACTACAGAGCCTAGATGGTCCCCGGGAATGCCACTTGGGCAGTCAGGTTTTTCCCACATTTTGAAAAAAAATCCTTTTGCCTGTTAATGTATGGTTTAATAATGTTTGTATTTCTGGCCAGGCTTTTGTAGAGCGTGGTTCTGTGGCTAATTTCATGGATTTTCAAGTTGGAAAAATATTGGCTATCCCCCTTGTTCAGTTGAGTACACCAGTCAAAGTCTTATATTGATAATACTCCTCTCCCTCAGGTGTCGGTGAAGTTCTCTACTCCGCCTGCTACATTGGAAGTGGGTACTTTGCATACTGAACAAATTACTTTTCTTTATTCTAGAAAATTTGCCTTCTGAAGTAATATTGGGTATTCCATGGTTGCAGACACATTCCGGTTATTGATTGGATAAAAGCAGATTTGAATAAGTGGAGTAGCAGGACAGGCGTGGTACTCAGCACTACACAACTTCAGCTCAGAAATTGAACAGGACAGCACGGGATACAGGTTACAAGCAGAAGGAACAAGAAACACTGGGAACTGGAAAACACTAGGAGACCATTTGCTTAGACAAACTTAAGGTAGGACAACAACGCTCAGGCAAGGCAGGAAGGGACTGGGCCTCTCTTATATTTCAGGTTGCTCATGGGCTAATTTTGACTTAAACTCAAGTGTGCAAGCTGGCCCTTTAAGAGCGGGCACGAGCGTGCGTGCGCACCCTACAGGACCCGGCCGAGGTAAGCGGAAGTGAGCGCTGGTGTCACCAGAGGATGAGGCTGGGGCCAGCGCTCGCAGATCCATGGCCGTCAGAAGGTGAGTGAGCTTGACGGCCCGCCGCCATGGGCATGACAATATGATTGTCCCATTGTACTTTTCAATAATGCTAACCTGCCTAAGGGGCGGATTTATAATCTTTCTTCTCCGGAAAGACAAACCATGAACGATTATATTAAAGACAGTCACCATAAGGGCCATATTCATCCATCTACTTCTCCGGAAAAGAAAGATGGCGGTTTAAGACCCTGTATCGACTGTCGTGAATTAAATAAGATTACCATTAAGAAACAATATACTCTTCCTCTCATCCCGGACCTGTTTAATCAGATCTCAGGAGCTAAGTGGTTCTCTAAACTAGATTTACGCGGGGCCTACAATTTGGTTCGCATCCGGAAAGGGGATGAGTGGAAGACAGCGTTTAATACTCCAGATGGTCATTATGAGTATTTAGTCATGCCTTTTGGTTTAACCCCTTAATGACCGGGCCTGAAAAGACCTTAATGACCAGCTAAATTTTTCTGTTTTTGCCTCTCTGCGTTTCAGCAGCCATAACGTTTTTATTTTTTCATTGACGTGGCTGTATGAGGGCTTGTTTTATGCGAGAGAAATAGTATTTTTTTTTTCCCACAGTTTGGGGGTAAAAAAAATTTTTTTTACGGCGTGAATATAGGAAATAGCGATTCTCGGAATCTTTTTTTTTGTTTATTTTTTATCCCGTTCACGTTTCACGCTAAATAACCCATTAGATTAATTCTTCAGATTATTACGGTCGTGTAGATACCTAATATGCATAGGTTTTTTGTTTTTATTTAGTGTAGGGGCAATAAAATGTATTTAATGCAAAATAAAGACTCTTTTTGTGACTTTTTTTATTTATATATTTGTTTTGTTACTTTTTTTTTTTTTTTATCCCATCAGGGGATAACTTTATTTTTTACTTGTAATGTATTAGCATACTTCTGTACGCTAATACATTACACTGTGTCTCTATGACACAGGCTGCTGATCGGGCAGCACATAGTGTGCCCGAACAGCAGGCACATGGAACAGACAGCCCTGGGGTCCTTTGTAGGTCCCCAGGGCTGACTGCAGAGGGATTCCCCGGTGTTTGATCGCATCACTGGAATCCCGGTGATGCGATCAAAGAGGGGAATTCCCTTTGATCTTGCCGCGGTCACGGACCGCGGTAATCAAAGGGTTAAACAGCTGGGGTCCGAATGTGTGCCGACCCCAGCTGTGTTCAGGAGGCTGCTCTAAGATCAGGAGCTGTTAGTAACAGCTCCTGCTTAGAGGATGAGCGCTCACACGAGCACTCATCAGCCTGATCTGCAGCGACGCCAAAAGACGTCTCTGTAGATTAAGCACCCGCACCGCCTGACGTCAAAAGACAGTGGGCGGTCGGGAAGGTGTTAAGTAATGCTCCAGCGGTTTTTCAGAACCTGGTTTATGATATTTGCAGAAATTTTATTGGACGCTTTGTGGTTGTGTATCTGGAAGATATTCTTGTGTTTTCTTCTGATTGATCCTCTCATGTTCAGGATTTAAGATCCGTCCTTCAAGTACTGAGGGAAAATTGTCTTTACGGAGTTCAGGAAGTAAATTTTTGGGGATATGTGCTGTCTCCTCATGATTTGCGTATGGACTCCGCTAAGGTTCAGGAAATTCTTGATTGGGCCCAACCCATTTCACTGTAAACCCTGCAAAGGTTCTTGGGTTTTGCTAATTATTACCAAAAATGTTTTCATATTATTTTCTCTCCATTGCCAAACCTTTGACGGATCTTACGAAAGTGGGTTCTGATCTTGTAAATTGGAAACCTAGTGCGGTCTCTGCCTTTGAAACCTTAAAACAGTGTTTTATAAAACTGTACTTTTTCAACCTGATCTTTCTAGCCCCTTTATTGTGGAGGTTGATGCCTCAGAAATAGATATGGGGGCTGTGTTATCTCAAGGATCTTCAGTATTGACTAATTTGCGTCCCTGTGCTTTTTTTTCTCGCATATTTTCTGCCACTGAAAAGAAGTATGATATAGGTAATCGTGAGCTTCTTGCTAATAAGTGGGCATTTGAAGAGTGGCGCCACTTTCTAGAGGGAGCTAAACATCAAATTACTGTACTGACGGACCATAAAAACCTGACTTTTTTTTAGAATCAGCCATAAGACCCAATCACAGACAGGCTAGGTGGGCCTTGTTCTTTACCAGATTTGACATTATTGTAACCTACAGACCCGGGTTAAAAAAATGTCAGGGCTGACGTATTATCTCTAAGTTTCTGTTCCTCACAGGTCCCCGACGTTCATCCTAAACCTATTCTATCTAAGGGAATAGTGATTTCTGCAATATCACCTGACCTTGCAACTGAGATAAACCCCTTCACGCTCAGAGACGTACTATTCCGTCTCGCTAAGTGCATCGTTCGCGCTCAGCGCTGGAATAGTACGTCCAGGGGAAAATGCATCGCCATTTTTCCCCGGCGCTTCATCGAGCTGTGATAGCCTGCTGTTGGAAACAGCAGGTATCACAGCTCAATACTCTGGGACAAATTGCAGTGGTCCCGCCCCAGCGATCGCTGCTATTGGTTAGTCAGTCAGTGACTACTAACCAATAGCAGCGATCGCATACATAATTTCCTGCCCCAGACCTCACATTCTGCCGCACCCGCTCTGAACTTCTCTGTTGGCATTGAAGAGCGGTTGTGTCGGAGAATTGTGATAGGAAAACTTTTAAAAAAAACTTGAAAAAGTAACTTTTTTGTACTTCCCACTTGCTCCATCCACTTCCCACACCTGTCCTCCTCCCCCTCCTTGTGTTCCTCTTGTCACCCCCATTTTTGGTCAGTGATTTCCTATCACTGACCACTTCTTAGTCTTCAGGGACACATTTTCTTGGTCCCTGTGGATTTTTTTTTATTTATAAAAAACTAAAAAAAAATATAAACATTTATTAAAATTTAAAAAGCTAGTTTAGAAAGTTATCATCTAGCTAGTTTAGTATTAGGATTAGTTAGTGTCAGGGAACTGTCAAAAAGCGTAGTGAGGTTTAGTGTCAGGCAATTTAGCGACCGGAATCCGTCACGGTAGTTAGGTTTAGCATTAGGGATCCATCACCGTAGTCAGGTTTAGCGTCAGGAATCCGTCACCATAGTCAGGTTTAGCGTTAGGGATCCATCACTGTAGTTAGGTTTAGCGTAAAATCAGTTGCTAGCGCCAGGAAAGATCGGAATAATCTAGATAGGTTTAGTGTCAGGCACCCATCACCGCAGTTAGGTTTAGCGTCAGGAAAGCTATAAAGAATAATCTAGATAGGTTAAGGGCTTATTCAGACGAACGTGATATACGTCAGTGCAACGAGCGTGATTTTCACTTGCGTCGCACAGACCTACAGTATATTAGTCTATGGGGCTGTGCAGACAGTTTTGTGATTTTTACGCAGCGTGAGTCCGCTGCGTAAAAGTCACGACATGTCTGTTCTTTCTGCGTTTTTCGCGCATCACGCACCCATTGAAGTCACTGGGTGCGTGAAAACCACGCATGTCACACGGAAGCACTTCCGTGGGACAAGCGTGATTTGCGCAACAGCAGTGAAAAGGATGAATGAAAACAGAAAAGCACCACGTGCTTTTCTGTTTACAAACATCCAAATGGAGTGTCATAATGATGGAGGCTGCGCGAAAAGCACGCAGCCGCGCATCATACAGGGCTGACACATGGAGCTTTTAAGTGCCTTTTGCGCAGGCAAAACGTCGTGTTTTTTGCGTGCGCAAAAAGAACACGCTCGTGTGAATCCAGACTTAGTGTCAGGGAATCGTCGCCGTAGATAGGTTTAGTGTCAAGGAAGTTCACATGAAATCTAGTTAGGTTTAGTATTAGGAACCCTTGCCCTAGTTAGGTTTAGTGTCAGGGAAGTCCACTCATTCTATAAAAACAAAAGAAAACAAAACAAAAAAAAATAATACAAATATATATATATATATATATATATATATATATATATATATATATATATATATATATATATATATATATATATATATATATATATATAAAGTTTAGATATTTAGTTATCTGCAACATCTCAGCTGGTATTAGGGTTTGTTAGTGTCAGGGAATGGTTCCATAAAAACAAAAAAAAAAGTTTTCGGTAGCAGTCTACTGCTTCTACTAGTACTAATAAAAGTACTGTACAAGAGAATACATTTTGCTGTATACATAATACACGTGTCTAAGCACACAATTTACATGTTGACACATAAATAATAAAATATGTCCCAAAGGTAATTTTCTCTGGAAGTGACCCCGCAACAGTTGAAACCTCCGAGCGAAGTGACCCCATTTGGACCACCCCACCAGACAATTACTAGCCCCAAATACCTGAGTACATGGGCAGCCCAGGGATAAAATTTTATACGGCAGGGCTCAGTGAGATGGACTTTTTCAAGTTCTTTTTCACGGATGAATTTATAGAGCTTATGGTGTCCCAGACAAATTGATAGGGCCAACAGTATATAACAAAGAACCCCACATCATTTTATGCCCAATCCCACAGGTGGACTCCTGTAGACGCAGCAGAGTTGGGCAAGTTCTGGGGACTGCTCTTGAACATGGGGCTTCTGAAAAATCCATCCATTAGTACCTACTGGATCATGGACATCTTATACCACTCCCCGATGTACCGCATGGCAATGTCCAGGATGCGTTATGAGGCAATACTTTGCTTCTTACATTATGCTGATAATGAGCAGTGCCCACCCCAAGATGATCCGAGTTTTGACCGTTTGTATAAACTGAGACCCCTATTAGACCATTTCAGTGCCCGGTTTGCCCAAGCATACACCCCCAAGAAATGTATTTCTGTTGATGAGTCCCTGGTACATTTTAAAGGGAGGCTTCAATTCCGCCAGTACCTGCCGAGTAAGAGGGCAAGGTATGGCATGAAAATGTATTAGCTGTGCAAGAGTGCATCAGGGAGTACATACAAATTTAGAATATATGAAGGGAAGGACAGCAGTATTCAGCCCCCAGAATGCCCCCCTTACTAGGAATTAATGCAAAAATTGTGTGGGATTTGGTGCACCCACTGCTGGACCAGGGTTACCACCTCTACCTGGATAATTTTCATACCAGCGTCCCACTCTTCAAGTGCCTCGCTTTAAGAAGTACTGTGGCATGCGGCATTGCTAGAAAAAATCTGAGAGGCTTCCATAAAACACTGCTTGGGCAAACACTCAGAAGGGGTGAGAGCAGGGCGCAAATTAGCAGCTGTAATGTCCGTGGCTGCTTGTGCCCTCTCTTAAAGGGGCAGCACGCACCAGTACATGTGATGAACTTTGACCCATGAGTACCATGGACTATAAGAGGTGCTCCAGCCCCCTGCTTCTATGCCTGAGCGTTGTTGTTGTTTCCCGTAGTCTGTCTTGCGAAAGGTCTCCTAAGTGTCTTCCAGCTTCCCACTGCTCCCCATACCTGTATTCTGTTTCCCGTGCTATTTGTACCATCCTGGTCTACTGCTGTGCTGAGCTGTTGTCCTGTTGTGCTTCATCTCCACTCCTCTTCTGCTGCTCCACACCTGACGTCTACCTGCCGCCTGGTCCCATCCGTGCCTGCCTTGCTGCTGTCTACATTGCCTCAGGTACCCTTTTCTAGACTATAGACTTTGTACCATACCGGTTTGGCCAGCTGCCATCACGCTACGCGGTACGGCCCAGTGGGTCCACACCCCGCCTCATGACAGTACACTCAGGCCATGGACTCGTTGGTCAATTTAAGGGCATGTCACCCTCCCAAGCCATGCAGGCGGACCTGCAGGATCTCTGAACAAGACAGGATCAACTTTTCATGGCAGTGGACTCCATGGTGCAGCAGCTAGTGACGCTAACTGCTTCCATTTCCTCTATACAAGCTCCCCCGACCGACCCTCCTGCTACTTCTCCTGGCGGTTCCAGTTCGCATTCCCGATTCTTGCTGCCATTACCTTCTCGGTTCCATGGAGATGCAAGTACGTGCAGGGGATTTCTGAACCAATGCTATATCCATTTTTCCCTGCACGCCCGAGCATTTCCGTCGGAGGGAACCAAGATCGCCTTCAACGTGTCTCTACTTGCTGGCAAGGCCCTGGCATGGGCGAACCCAATCTGGGAACGACAGGAACCCGAGACTCGAGACTTCCAGGGGTTCGTACGGTTGTTCCGTACTGTGTTTGAGGAGCCAGGACGTGTTTCATCGGCAGCCACGGCTTTCTTCAACATGCGCTAAGAGGACACCGTGGGTGAATACACCATCCAGTTCCGGACCCTGGCGGGAGAGCTGTCCTGGAACAATGAGGCCTTGGTGGCATCCTTCTGGCATGGCCTGTCGCCCAGGATCAAAGACGAACTTGCTGCCCGAGACCTACCACCTGCCTTGGATGACCTGATTCTGTTGGCTACTCGGGTAGATCTAAGGCTCAGGGAGAGGTCTTATGAGATGCAATAGGAGAGACAGCTTCCTAGATTGGCACCCAACTTTCAACAACCCCTCTTGCCTTCATCTACTGCTATGCCCGAGGTGCAGATGCAGGTGGATCGCCTAAAATTGTCTATACAAGAGAAACAGCGCAGGCGCACCTCTGGTCTCTGAATGTATTGCGGCCTCGCTGGCCATGTCATGTGTCTGTGTCCACAGAAACCAAAAAACCCCAACGCCTAGGTTTGGTTGGAGAGACAACACTGGGCGCCACTGCATTTAATCGTGCACTCTCTTCCAAACTGTTTATTGCCGTGACCATCGTCGCTGGCAAGAGGTTCCATCCAGTTTCTGCCTACCTGGACTCTGGCTCTGCAGCTAATTTCATCCGTAAAGACCTTGTGGATCTACTCCGGTTGCCTACTGTCCGCCTGGAAAGGCCATTGATCGTTGCCTCGGTAGATGGACTGCCTTTGCTGGACCCAGTTTTTTCCGTGACCAAGCCATTGAGACTTCAAGTGGGAGCTATTCACACTGAGCTCATCTCCCTGTTTGTTCTACCCAAGGCCGTTAACCCCGTGCTGCTGGGTTTGCCTTGGCTACATTTGCATCCCCAGTCCAATGGGCAAGTCGAGAGGATTAACCAAATTATGGAGAACTATCTGCGGCTCTTCATTTCCAGACAACATGATGACTGGGTGCAGCTGCTCCCGTGGGTAGAATTCTCCTATAATAACCATACTAGTGAGTCCACCACCTCCAGCCCGTTCTTCAAAGTCTACGGCCAACATCCTTGAATACCTCTTCCTGTCTCTACTATGTCCCAGGTGCCTGCAGCTGACTCGACCTTCAGGGACTTTCTGCAAATATGGCAACAGGCCCGATCTTCTATTCTGCTGACGGTAGATCGCATGAAGAGAAAAGCAGATACTAGAAGAAGGGATCCTCCTCAGTTTCTTCCAGGTATGAGAGCCTGTTTGTCCTCAAAGAATATCCGGCTGAGGGTGCCGTCCTGTAAATTTGCTCCCAGGTTCCTCGGACCATTTGAGATCCTGCAACAGATAAACCCTGTCGCCTACAAGCTTCGGCTGCCTCCAACCCTCAGGATTCCCAGCTCCTTCCATGAGAAAAGGTGGATCTTTTCAGGGGCGCTGCTGTGTGGTGAAAATGATAGGAACGGAGTCCGGAGGTATTGGTAATAGGTTCAATTTATTGTGAGTGGCTACACGTTTCAACGATGAACAATCGTCTTCCTCAGGCCATGTACATATCACAATGGACACATCTTATATAGCATGTAGGTTCAAATTGACACAAGTGAAAAAACCGCCAAATCTGCAGGGGTCAAGGTGCGATCGTGACGTCACTCCCGGCTTTTTTCACTGTTCCCATCGCAGGGCTATAAATGCGTAATGTGTTTTAACAAACAAGCCAAATATTTACTTGTGGACAGAGATACAATTGAAAAAATGAAAATGAAAAATGAAAAATAAAGTAAAATGAAAGAATGAAGAATGTTGCTGGGTTAAAATCAACGAAGCCGGGACGCGGCTTCGTTACCAGGACAACCAAGCGGAGATCGGAGCGACAGAGCAAATGAAAAGATCTGTGCTTGCTGTGGGTAAGATATTGAAAAAATTAAAAACTACTTAAAAACATGTATTAATAAATGGGAGAATACACATAGATACAGTCTCAGGCATAAATATTCTTATGTGACTGCACAGATAAAACAATAGATGACTGAATTTAGCATGATTCCCAAAGTCGTTCAGTCCTAATTTCGATAGGAATAAGCAGTGTATTTTAAACTCTGGGATGTAATTCAATAAGAAGATCTTATTTTTTGCAATAGTGTACATTAAAAGTAATGGTTAAAACTGCAATTATATTACTAGGTCAATAGTGCGGAACAACGGGACCGGAGGATCCGAAGAAAAACAGGGACAGGACAGGCAGAACATACCGCAGGTAAGTTGATAAAAAAGTCAATTATGGTTAAAATGATAATATGTGAAAACTTTACTATTTTAAAAAAAGAAAAGTATAAGTAAAATATGTAGATACGAGGGTTGCGTAGCAGAAAGAGAACGCATAATGAATGAATAAATTTGGCAGTCAAATTGCAAATGTTTATTGATGTGTAATAATTTGGAGATTATTTAGCCTCAAATATTATTTTAAAATTTGTGGTGTAGGTTAATCCAATGATGATTCAGAGATGTCATTCAAACCCCTTGGGTGTAAAGTCTGTAATTTAAAAATCCAATAGTTTTCCCTCTGTTTGAGTTTATTAAATCTGTTGGGAACGTCATGATGTATCTCTTCAATGGGTGTAACTGTAATTTGGTTAAATTGGCATTTATGTATGTGGGTGAAATGGCGAGACACACTATGTTTCAAAAAACCTGTGTTCACATTGAATCTGTGTTTGTTTATTCTGGATCTAAGACATTGTGTCGTTCTCCCTACGTATTGGAGTTGGCATGTACATTCCAATAAATAAATTACATATGAACTACTGCAACTTAGGGATGACTTGATTGTAAAAGACTCTTTTGTAACTGTCGATGTGTATGAATATTTTTTGTTGTTGATGCTATTGCAGCATAAGCATCGTGGGTGGCCACATTTGTAAGAGCCATTGGGTCTGGATAGAAACGTGGCTGATATTGTTTTGGGTTTACGGATTCTGCTGGGGGCCAGAATATTTTTCAGAGTTAGCGATCGTCGGAAAGTGATGCTTGGATGAGCGGGTATCGCATCTTTGAGGTAAGGGTCACTTTTTATGATGTGCCAATATTTGTGCAAGATTGACCTAACTGTCTTGTTCCCTTGATTAAAAGTTGTAATGAAGTTAGTGTTATATTTATTTGGTACTGGTTTTCTCTGTACTGGGATTAGGCAGGAGTCCTGAGATAATAGTGAGACTTTTAGTCTTGCATCTTTGATCGCCCTTGGTTAACCAATGTACCCTTCGGTCAATTCAGAAGAGTACGTAAAAATTGCAGTACCAACTCAAATTTTAAATCAGAGTGCAATATTTTAGAGAGAAGATTTAGAGAAAAGAACTTCCCTCTAAAACTGATCAAAGATGCAAGACTAAAAGTCTCACTATTATCTCAGGACTCCTGCCTAATCCCAGTACAGAGAAAACCAGTACCAAATAAATAAAACACTAACTTCATTACAACTTTTAATCAAGGGAACAAGACAGTTAGGTCAATCTTGCACAAATATTGGCACATCATAAAAAGTGACCCTTACCTCAAAGATGCGATACCCGCTCATCCAAGCATCACTTTCCGATGATCGCTAACTCTGAAAAATATTCTGGCCCCCAGCAGAATCCGTAAACCCAAAACAATATCAGCCACGTTTCTATCCAGACCCAATGGCTCTTACAAATGTGGCCACCCACGATGCCTATGCTGCAATAGCATCAACAACAAAAAATATTCATACACATCGACAGTTACAAAAGAGTCTTTTACAATCAAGTCATCCCTAAGTTGCAGTAGTTCATATGTAATTTATTTTATTGGAATGTACATGCCAACTCCAATACGTAGGGAGAACGACACAATGTCTTAGATCCAGAATAAACAAACACAGATTCAATGTGAACACAGGTTTTTTGAAACATAGTGTGTCTCGCCATTTCACCCACATACATAAATGCCAATTTAACCAAATTACAGTTACACCCATTGAAGAGATACATCATGACGTTCCCAACAGATTTAATAAACTCAAACAGAGGGAAAACTATTGGATTTTTAAATTACAGACTTTACACCCAAGGGGTTTGAATGACATCTCTGAATCATCATTGGATTAACCTACACCACAAATTTTAAAATAATATTTGAGGCTAAATAATCTCCAAATTATTACACATCAATAAACATTTGCAATTTGACTGCCAAATTTATTCATTCATTATGCGTTCTCTTTCTGCTACGCAACCCTCGTATCTACATATTTTACTTATACTTTTCTTTTTTTAAAATAGTAAAGTTTTCACATATTATCATTTTAACCATAATTGACTTTTTTATCAACTTACCTGCGGTATGTTCTGCCTGTCCTGTCCCTGTTTTTCTTCGGATCCTCCGGTCCCGTTGTTCCGCACTATTGACCTAGTAATATAATTGCAGTTTTAACCATTACTTTTAATGTACACTATTGCAAAAAATAAGATCTTCTTATTGAATTACATCCCAGAGTTTAAAATACACTGCTTATTCCTATCGAAATTAGGACTGAACGACTTTGGGAATCATGCTAAATTCAGTCATCTATTGTTTTATCTGTGCAGTCACATAAGAATATTTATGCCTGAGACTGTATCTATGTGTATTCTCCCATTTATTAATACATGTTTTTAAGTAGTTTTTAATTTTTTCAATATCTTACCCACAGCAAGCACAGATCTTTTCATTTGCTCTGTCGCTCCGATCTCCGCTTGGTTGTCCTGGTAACGAAGCCGCGTCCCGGCTTCGTTCATTTTAACCCAGCAACATTCTTCATTCTTTCATTTTACTTTATTTTTCATTTTTACTTTTCATTTTTTCAATTGTATCTCTGTCCACAAGTAAATATTTGGCTTGTTTGTTAAAACACATTACGCATTTATAGCCCTGCGATGGGAACAGTGAAAAAAGCCGGGAGTGACGTCACGATCGCACCTTGACCCCTGCAGATTTGGCGGTTTTTTCACTTGTGTCAATTTGAACCTACATGCTATATAAGATGTGTCCATTGTGATATGTACATGGCCTGAGGAAGACGATTGTTCATCGTTGAAACGCGTAGCCACTCACAATAAATTGAACCTATTACCAATACCTCCGGACTCCGTTCCTATCATTTTCACCACACAGCAGCGCCCCTGAAAAGATCCACCTTTTCTCCTGCACTTCTCTCTACCTAAGCGGTCCCATCTGGTTACCGACTCGGATCTGGCAGCAGCACTGTGATTATTACATGCCTTAAAACCTCCTTATCCAGGTGAGCACATTTCTTGCTACTTTGTCTCACCTTTACCTACTGATCTGCACAAGGCGGCGCCGTCTTTTTCTCTTACCATTTCAGCTCCTTCCATGTCTCCCTCCTGAAACCGGTGATTCTGAACCGCTATTCCAAGACTCCCAGCCCTGCTGTTGCCTCCAGCGGCCCTTCGGACACCTTTGAGGTTAAGGAGATCTTGGACACCAAGAGAGTGCGATTTTATTTGGTGGATTGGAGGGGGTTTGGTCCTGAAGAGAGGTCCTGTGAGCCAGAGGAGAATCTAAATGCCCCTACCCTTCTGAAAAAGTTTCTCTCTCACTCTGGTCCCAAGAAGAGGGGGCGTAAGAGGGGGGATAGTGTAATGTCCGTGGCTATGGGCCATCAGCTCCAACCTCCCCCTGACAGCTGCAGCCGAGTCGGCAAGCACTGGCACCAGCCTCCTCCTCAGGAGACGCCAGTGTTCGCGCCCACTCACCTCAGCCGGATTCCGTAGGGTGTGCGCGCACGCTCGTGCCCGCTCTTAAAGGGGCAGCACGCGCACCGGAACTTGTGATGAACTTTGACCCGTGACTACACTGGACTATAACAGGGGTCCAGCCCCCTGCTTCTATGCCTGAGCGTTGTTGTTCCCTTAGTCTGTCTTGCGAAAGGTCTCCTAAATGTCTTCCAGCTTCCCAGTGTTCCCCGTACATGTATCCTGTATACTGTTTCCCGTGCTATCTGTACCATCCTGGTCTAGTGCCGTGCTGAGCTGTTGTCCTGTTGTGCTTCATCTCCACGCCTGTTCTGCTGCTCCACGCTTGCCGTCTACCTGCCGCCTGGTCCCAGCCGAGCCTGCCTTGCTGCTGTCTACATTGCCTCAGGTACCCTTTTCAGGACTATAGACTTTGTACCATACCTGTTTGGCCAGCTGCCATCCCGCTACGCGGTACGGACCAGTGGGTCCACATCCCGCCTCGTGACATCAGCAATATATTGTGTGTCAAGTACAAGGACAAGAGAGATGTCCTTATAGGTACATGGGAGGGGTGGACTTGTCAGATCAAGTCCTGAAGCCCTACAGCGCCATGCGGAAATCAAGGGTGTGGTATAAGAAGCTGGCCGTGCACATCATACAGATGGCATTGTACAATGCGTATGTGCTACGTCGATGTACAGGCCAGAGGGGAACTTTCCTGGAATTTCAAGAGGTGGTTATCAAGAACCTAATCTTTAGGGACCAGGAAGGGGGGCACCCAGTACTTCTGGAAGCGAGGTCACACGCATCGTACCAGGGAAACACTTTCCAGGAGAAGTTCCCCAAACTGGCAAGAAGGGAAAAAGTCAAAAGAGGTGCAGAGTCTGCTCAAAGAGGGGGATAAGGAAGGACACAATATACCAATGCGACTCGTGTCCCGAAAAACCAGAGCTCTGTATGAAAGATTGTTTTAGAATTTATCATACATCCCTTGATTTTTCATTTACCCTGATCCATTCCGCACAGCTTATCCCCCTCATCTTTCCCTTCTGAGCCCTGCCGTGTGCCCAGGCAGCAGATAACAGCCACATGTAGGGTATTGCCGTACCCGGGAGAACCCACATTATAGTTTATGGGGTGTATATCTACAGTGGCACATGCTGGGCACAATATATCGGACACTGACATGGCATATATATATATAGAAAATTGCAAATCTCACTCTACACCATCTGCTGCGCATTATTTTTAACACAGTACCCGTGGGGTGAAAATGCTCACTACACTTCGAGATGAATGTCTTAAGGGGTGTAGTTATTAAATTGGGTCACTTCTCGGGGGTTTCAACTGTACTGGTACCTCAGGGGCTTCTGCATACATAACTTAGCACCAGAAAAGCTCCAGTAGGCCAAATGGTGGTCCTTTCCTTCTGAGCCCTGCTGTGTGCCCAGGCAGCTAATAACAGCCACATGTAGGGTATTGCCGTATCCGGGAGAACCCACATTACAGTTTATGGGGTGTATGTCTCCGGTGGCACATGCTGGGCACAATATATCGGACCTGGCATATATATATATATATATATATATAGAAAATTGAGCAAAAACTACTTATTGTAAAGAATTTTTTTTTAATTCACAGCCTGTAATGTCGGGGTAGGGAGACGGACAGGTGAGCCCTAATCTACCCGCCACTTAGTCCCTGCCTACTTGCACGGCCCGTCCTAGGCGACGACGTACAACTGGGCGACGGTCCCTACGCTCAATAAGTGCATGACAGACAAAACAGACAAGGGTACACAGAAACTAAGGAAGTTGGGCAGTTGCACACGGCAACACCGTGAGCAACAAGAGTAGTGGACGAGCCGAGTCAAACCAGGAGAGTACATGGTAGCAAAAGCAGAGCAGGAGAATGGTCAGTCAAGCCAGGGTCAATATGAAGCAGAGGTCAATGGTAATAGCAGGAACAGCAGAGCCAGGAAACAAGAGAATCACAGGCAAAGGACAAGCAGCAAATGAAGGTATAAGTAGACCAAGGGCGGTAGCTAGTACCGTCTGGCCAGGCTGTCATATATTCTCCCACTCCTCAGCCTACCAGCCTGAGTGGTAGCAGAACGAGTCACTCTAGCAGATCTAGGAACAGATGCAGGCTGATTAACCACGGGCGTCGACACAGAAGCTGTGTATGGCAAATCCTTTACAGTACCCCCACTTTTATGAGGGGCCACTGGACCCTTCCTAGGTGGACCTGGCTTATTGGGGAACCGAAGATGGAACTTCCAGAGCAATAACCCGACGTGAACATCCCGGGCGGGTGCCCAAGTCCTCTCCTCAGGCCCATATCCTCTCCAATGGACCAGGTACTGGAGGGAGCCTTGGACCATCCAGCTGTCCACAATCTTGGCCACCTCGAATTCTACCCCTTCAGGGGTGAGAACAGGGACAGGAGGTTTCCTCGAGGTAACCAAGGACGGGGAGCAGAGTTTCAGGAGGGAGGCATGGAACACTTTGTGTATTTGAAAAGACGGGGGTAACTCCAGCCGGAAGGAGATAGGGTTAAGGACCTCAATGACCTTGTACGGCCCTATATACCGGGGAGCAAATTTTTTGGACGGGACTTTAAGGCGCAAATTTTTTGAAGACAGCCACACCAGATCACCGACCACAAAAAAGGGGTTAGTCGAACGTCTTTTATCTTCCTGCGTCTTTTGTATGCTCTGGGACGCCTCAAGGTTCTTCTGAACCTTGGCCCAGACTGTGCACACTTCCCGATGAACGACATCTACCTCGGGATTGTTGGAACTACCAGGAGAAACGAAGCAGAACCGTGGGTTAAACCCAAAATTACAGAAAAAGGGGGAGACCCCTGACTAGTTACTGACCCGGCTATTAAGGGGAAATTCGGCGAGGGGAATGAAGGAGACACAATCATCTTGACAGTCAGAGATAAAACACCTTAAATATTGTTCTAGAGATTGATTAGTCCTCTCAGTTTGGCCATTAGTTTCAGGATGGAAGGCCGAGGAGAAGGACAGATCAATCTCCAGCTTCTTACAGAAAGCTCTCCAAAACAAAGAAACAAATTGTACCCCTCTGTCAGAAACAATATTGACAGGAACCCCATGGAGACGCAGGATGTGTTTGACAAACAAGGTAGCTAACGTCTTGGCATTGGGTAGTTTCTTGAGGGGCACAAAGTGGCACATCTTACTGAAGCGGTCTACTACAACCCACACCACCGACTTGCCTTGGGATGGAGGCAAATCGGTGATAAAATCCATGGAGATATGGGTCCAAGTTCTCTGGGGAATGGGCAAAGAACATAGTAAGCCCGCTGGTCGGGACCTGGGAGTCTTGGATCTAGCACAAATTTCACAAGCGGCGACGTAGGCCTTAACGTCTTTAAGCAAGCCAGGCCACCAATAGGTTCTAGAAATTAGGTGCTTGGTACCCAGGATGCCTGGATGGCCAGATAGTGCAGAGTCATGATTCTCCCTGAGTACCCTTAGCCGGAATTGCAGGGGAACAAACAGCTTGTTCTCAGGAATATTCTCGGGAGCTGAACCTTGATCAGCCGCAATTTCGGAGACTAAGTCAGAATCAACAGAGGATATGATTATACCTGGGGGCAAAACACAACCAGGATCCTCCTCCGGAGGAGGAGGGCTGGCCATGAAGCTACGCGACAGTGCATCAGCTTTAATATTTTTAGACCCAGCCCTAAAGGTGACCACAAAGTTGAATCTAGCAAAAAACAACGCCCATCGAGCTTGTCTCGGGTTTAGCCTCTGGGCAGATTCTAGGAAAACCAGATTCTTGTGGTCGGTAAGGACCGTTACCTGGTGCCTAGCCCCCTCCAGGAAGTGGCGCCACTCTTCAAATGCCCATTTAATGGCTAAGAGTTTGCGGTTGCCAACGTCATAGTTACTCTCAGTGGGGGAGAACTTCCTGGAGAAGTAGGCACAGGGACGGAGATAGGTGAGAGACCTAGTACCCTGGGACAAGACAGCACCCACTCCCACCTCGGAGGCGTCAACCTCCACGTTCAATGACTCCATCTGGTTAGGCTGAATCAGCACTCGGGGCAGAGATAAAGCACCTCTTAAGGATCTCAAAAGCCTGGACCGCCTCCGGAGGCCAATGGAGGAGATCAGCACCCTTGCGAGTAAGGTCCATAAGAGGCTTAGCGATGACCGAGAAGTTAGCAATAAATCTCCTGTAATAATTAGAAAACCCCAGGAAGCACTGTAAAGCCTTCAGGGAGGCAGGATGGACCCATTCAGCCACAGCCTGAACCTTGGCAGGGTCCATGCGGAATTCGTTAGGAGTGAGGATTTGAGCATTACACAACCCAAAGGGCATGACAAGGTATTCGAAATGACCTTCGGGCGTGTTAAACGCACTCTTCCACTCATCCCCTTCTCTGATTCGGATAAGGTTATAAGTCCCCCGAAGATCAAACTTAGAGAACCATTGGGCCCCCTGAACCTGATTGAAGAGATCAGGAATCAGAGGAAGGGAATATTGGTTCCTTACAGTGACCTTATTCAGGTTTCGGTAATCGATGCACGGCCTAAGACCACCATCCTTCTTCCCTACGAATAAGAAGCCAGCACCTACCGGAGAAGTAGAGGGGCAAATGTAATCCTTGGCCAGCTTTCCTGGATATATTCTCTCATGGCTTCACGTTCGGGACAAGAGAGATTAAATATCCTACCTTTAGGGAGCTTAGCTCCTGGTATCAAATCGATTGCGCAATCGTACTCTCTATGAGGAGGTAGCTTTTCGGAGGCTTTTTTAGAAAAAACATCAGTGAAGTCCTGAATAAACTCAGGTAGAGTGTTCACCTCCTCAGCGAGAGAAACCAAATTAATAGAAAAACAGGACGTCATGCATTCATTACCCCATTTAGTAAGATCCCCAGTATTCCAGTTAAACGTGGGATTATGCATCTGCAACCAAGGATGGCCTAAAACCAAATCGGACGATTCTCAGTTATAAAACAGGGGTATGCTGCGTAAAATAACCATTAGCAAGTGGAGTGGAGTCGATACCCACTACCGGGACAGGTTTAGGCAAATCAATCAATGGCATAGCTAGAGACATAGCAAATTCCACAGACATAATATTAGCAGAAGACCCTGAATCCACGAATGCACTGCCGGTGGCAGACCTACCATCAAAAGAGACCTGAAAGGGAAGCAAGATCTTATTAGGGTTCATATTTACGGGAAATACCTGTGCGCCCAAGCGATCTCCCCGATGGTCACTTAGGCACGGAAGTTTTCCGACTGCTTATTCTTATGCCTAGGACAGTCGTTCACTTGATGCTTGTCATCCCCACAGTAGAAGCAGAGACCATTCTTCCTGCGGAACTGTCTACGTTGCTGGGGAGACACGGAGGCCCCCGAGTTGCATTGGTTCAACCGAGTTTTCCGTGGAAGAGCGAAGCAACGGAAGCTCGGGACCCATCATAGGGGAGCCAGAGGAGAAGGCACAAAAACGTTCAAGTCGTCGTTCCCTGAGACGTCGGTCAAGACGTACTGCTAAAGCCATAACCTGATCTAGAGAGTCAGAAGAGGGATAGCTAACTAACAGGTCTTTCAGGGCATTCGACAGACCCAATCTAAACTGGCACCTCAAGGCAGGGTCATTCCACCGAGAAGCTACATACCACTTCCTAAAGTCAGAACAGTACTCCTCAACGGGTCTCTTACCCTGACGTAAGGTCACCAGCTGACTCTCGGCAAAGGCAGTCTTGTCAGTCTCGTCATAGATGAGCCCGAGAGCAGAAAAAAAAAGGTCAACAGAAGAAAGTTCAGGGGCGTCAGGAGCCAAGAAGAAGGCCCATTCCTGGGGGCCGTCCTGGAGCCGGGACATAATTATACCCACCTGCTGGCTCTCACAACCAGGGCCTTAAACGGAAATGGAGCCTAAAACTCTCCCGAAAGCAGAAAAAAGTCTTCCGGTCCCCTGAGAACCAGTCAGGCAACTTGAGGTGGGGTTCAAGAGATGAGGTGGAGGGCACTACCTGGGTCGCATCACACTGGTTGCACCTCTGAGCCAGGTCTTGGACCTGTAGGGAGAGACCCTGCATTTGCTGAGCCAGGGCCTCAAGGGGGTCCATAGTTGTGTCAGGGACCAGGGTAGAAATGGTATTGGGCATGTGATTATGTAATGACGGGGTAGGGAGACGGACAGGTGATCCCTAATCTACCCACCACTCAATCCCTGCCTACTTGCAGGGCCCGACCTAGGCGACTGCGTACAACTGGGCGACGGTCCCTACGCTCAATATGTGCACGACAGACAAAACAGACAAGGGTACACAGAAGCTAAGGAAGTGGGGCAGTTGCCCACGGCAACACTGTGAGCAACAAGAGTAGTGGACGAGCCGAGTCAAACCAGGAGAGTACATGGTAGCAAAAGCAGAGCAGGAGAATGGTCAGTCAAGCCAGGGTCAATATGAAGCAGAGGTCAATGGTAATAGCAGGAACAGCAGAGCCAGGAAACAAGAGAATCACAGGCAAAGGACAATCAGCAAATGAAGGTATAAGTAGACCAAGGGCGGGAGCTAGAGCCGTCTGGCCAGGCTGTGATAGGTTCTCCCACTCCTCAGCCTACCAGCCTGAGTGTTAGCAGAACGAGTCACTCTAGCAGATCTAGGAACAGATGCAGGCTGATTAACCACGGGCGTTGACACAGAAGCTGTGTCTGGTAAATCCTTTACACAGCCCAATTCATATAACTTCTGTGAAAAAACTGTGTGGTCTAAATGGTCACAACACCCATAAATTAATTTCTTGAGGGGTTCAGTTTCCAAAATGGGGTCACTTCTGGTGGCTTTCCATTGCTTTTAATACCTTTGGGGCTCTGCAAATGCGACATGGCACCCGAAAACCAATCCAGCAAAATCTGGACTCCAACGAACACATAGCGCTCCTTTCATTCTGAGCCCTCCCAAGGGACCAAACGGCAGTTTATCACCACAAATTGGGTATTTCCGCACTCAGGACAAATTGGGCAACAAAATCGGGTATTTTTTTCCCTGTGAAAATAAGAAACTTTGATCAAAAATGACATCTTATTGGAAAAAATTTCATTTTTTTAATTTCACAGCCCAATTCAAATACATGCTGTGAAAAAATTGTGCGGTCAAAATGGTAACAACAACCATAAATTAATTCCTTGAGGGGTGTCGTTTACAAAATGGGGTCACTTTTGGTGGATTCCTACTCTTTTGGCACCTCAACACCTCTTCAAACCTGGCATGCTGCCTAAAATATATTCTAATAAAAAAAGAGGCCCTAAAATGCACTATGTGCTTCTTTGCTTCTGGGGCTTGTGTTTTAGTACACGAGCACACATTTGGGACTTTTCTAAAAACTGTAGAATCTTGCCAATACATATTTAGTAGTGTTTCCCTGGTAAAACCTTCTGTGTTAAAGAAAGAAATTAAATAAAATTTTAATTCAGCAAGAAAAATGAAATTTGCAAATTTCACCTCCACTTTGCTTTAATTCCTGTGAAATGCCTAATGGTTTAAAAACGTTCTAAATGCGGTTTTGAATACTTTGAGTGGTCTAGTTTTTAAAATGGGGTGTTTTATGGGGGTTTCTAATACATAGGCCCCTTAAAGCCATTTCAGAACTGAACAGGTACCTTAAAAAAAAAAAAGGCTTTTGAAATTTTCTTAAAAATATGAGAAATCGCTGTTTATGTTCTAAGCCATGTAACGTCCAAGAAAAGTAAAAGAATGTTCAAAAAACGATGCCAGTCTAAAGTAGACATATGGGAAATGTTAATTTGTAACTATTTTGTGTGGTATAACCATCTGCCTTACAAGCAGGTGCATTTAAATTCAGAAAAATGCAATTTTTTCTACATTTTCTCTAAATTTAGCAATTTTTAACAAATACACACTGAATAAATATATAGACCAAATTTTACCACTAACATACAGCCCAATGTCTCATGAGGAAATCTTAGAATCGCTTGGATAGGTTTAAGCATTCCGAAGTTATTACCACATAAATTGAAATATGTCAGATTTGAAAAATAGGCTCTGAGCCTTAAAGGAACAGTGTCATCACAAATTATTTTTTTTATATGTTAAAGATGTTAGTGCTTTATTAAAAACGTTTATATTCATTTGTGTGTTTGTGTTTTACTTTTTCTTATTTTTACACTTTTTCTTCCCTATGGGGGCTGCCATTTTTTGTTCCATTTCTGTCTGTGTCGATTAACGACACATACAGACATGGAATACGTCAGCCACAGTCCCATAGGGACTGCGAACGGCTCCCGTCCCATTGACTTCCGTGTACGGCGTCTGTGTGGGAACTGCGCATGCGCCGCTCCCACACAGTCCAATTCTAAATTGGCGCCGTCCGGCGCCATTTTCCTGTGGACCGGAAGTCGCGGCCGGACAGTAATATTACTACTTCCGGTCGCGGCTTCCGGATTTGTGCACTTGGACCAGCGGCAGCAAACGGAGCGGACGGGCCGGAGGGAGCCGCGGCGGCAGGAGCAGGTAAGAGATTTCAATGTATGTTCGTGTTTGTGTGTGTTTACTACTGTATGTAAACCTACTACGCTGTGTGTTAGCTCAAAAAATGGCGACACACAGTGTAGGAGGTTACACCGTTCAAACCCCTCGTTTATCCCGGCACTAGCCAGGATAAAGGAGGGGGGGATGCTGAGAGCTCACTAGAGCGAGGGCTTTTAACCCAATGTTGCAATGCTGCAATTTTGGGAAATAGCTCCATCTAGTGACCAAAAATGGGTAGTATTATAAATTAGAAATAATTTATAATATTTCCTCACTCGTGAAAAAAATAAAAAAAATTTGAACAATGTTTAATCACCCACACACTAAATGTTTAATTTTTAAAAAAAAAACATGTTTTTCTGGCAACACATTCCCTTTAAGGCCCAAACTAGGCTGCGTCCTTAACCCCTTCCCGACATGCGCCGTACATGTACGGCGCTGTCGGGAGGTGCTTCCCGCAAAGCGCCGTACATGTACGGCGCAGTGATTGTGCGGGCTCAGAAGCAGAGCCGGCACCATCACCGCGGGGTGACAGCTGTATTATACAGCTGGCACCCTCCTGTAACCCTCCTGTAACTGCCAGGACCGGAGCTACTCTCCGATCCGGCAGATTAACCCCTCAGATGCTGCGCTCAATAGATGCTGTCGCAATCGGACGCCAGAAAATGGCGTCCGAGTCTGCCTTGTACGGGAGCCGATGAGGACCCGCCTTCGGCGAGTCCTCATAGGCTTGCTGTCAGTGAATAACTGACAGCGCTAATACACTGCACTACGTATGTAGTGCAGTGTATTAGAGTAGCGATCGGGGCATCAGGCCCTCAAGAAGGGGCTGGACGGAGCCTGCAGGGCTGAAGGGAAGCCTCCATGACCTCCCTGGTAGGGAAAGGGTTAACTTGTGAGGGAGAGTTGGAGGGAGTTGGAGGGGGTCAGGGAGGAGTCAGGGGGCCGTTGCTGCTCTTCCCGCTGTTTTCGGCATTGAGCCGGAAGCAGCGGAGGGAGTAACACAGTAAGGACAAGCTCCCTGTTGCCCGCGCTCGTACAGCATGTCAGAGGCATTTTTGTTAGAGCAGCTGCGAGCTGCTGCTGTGCACCACGGTCCCGGATGGCTGGAGGAGACCATGGCTGCATTAGCGAGGATCCCGGACGCCGTGTTGCCATGTCAGGCCCGGCGTTCGGGGTCTGTTGCAGGGGACAGGCTCCCCTCCCCCGGCCCCCTTCCTAGCATGGCGGCGGGGGGGGAGTCGGCAACAACTGCTCCTGTCCGGAGCAGGCAGAGAGCGTTGCCGGGGGTGACGGCGACGCAGGCCGGGTCGACCCGTCCCTCCCGGCGGTCTCGACCTCCAGAGCGCCTTAGTCCTGAGACAGTCCCGCGGACACGGCGTCGCAGAGGGAGCCCGATCTCGGACGCTGCAGGCCAGGCAGCTGGGGGGACCGCCCCTTCCCAGGCCCTGCGTCCTGGCAGGAATCCCAAGCCGCGACGGGGTCCGGCGGTGAGCAGGGAGTCGCAGGCCGGGCTCCCTGTCACCCCTCCACCATCGGATGGAAGATCTGGAAGACGAGGTACGGCCGCCCCGCCTGGTGATGTTCCGGCCAGGGGGCAGGCCTCTTCAGGATCAGCGAGACGGACGCCTAGATCTGCAGCGACGTTGAGGCAACAGGTCCAGTCGGAAGTCTGGGTTCCATCGGTCGGGCGGCAGGTTGCCGGCCCATCAGTCAGCGCTTCATCATCTCCGATCCGAAGATGTCGGTGGGATGGCCAGTCGTCTGCGAGAGAGGAGCTGGAGGAAGGTGAACTGGACGTGTATCGTCGAGGTCAGGATGGTCCGGCTGACGGGAACACAGCGCCTGTGCGGCCCGGTGAGTGTGTAACTCCATCATTGTCGTATCCAGCGATTTTTATGTCGGGTGTCAGCGGGGGGGCTGCTAGCGTCGCATCGGTGGCCGGTAGTGGCGCGGGCGGGCGCGATGGCGCGGGTCTGGCAGATTTAGTGGGTTGCTTGAGGGAGCTGGTCGGGCGCCTGGATAGGGCGGCGGCGCCGGTAGTTTCGGAAGTGTCCCCGGCGGTAGTGTGGGAGGGCCCCAGGGACGTGGGATTGGTACAGGCGCGGCCCGTGCTGGCGGTTAGGGAGGCGGTCGCGGTGTCGGTACAGACCGAGGCACAAAAGGATGGCGATCGGGTGCATATTGATGACCGTGCTCGGGGGGAGGTGTACGTTTGTTTCGAGGGTCCGTTGGGGGCGCATTTGAAGCAGGAGGTGCGCGAGCGGATCTGGAAGGACGAATATGTGGAGATTTTTTCTCTCTTGCCGCTCGCTAAATTTAATTTGGATAAGAGCAAGCGGGACGAGAGTAAAAAGGACGAGGAAGAACGGCGGCGGTATAGGCTTATCCCGCAAACGTTCGTTAATTGGTCGCAGGCGTTCGCCATATTGGCTAGTGTGATAGGGGAAAAGGCGCCGGAAAATTGTTCGGCGTTGTTTTGTTATTTTGATGCCATTGGGGAGGCTCATAGGGCGTATGGGGGTCAGGCGTGGCTGCGGTACGATGAGCAATTCCGTCAGCGAAAAGCGGTTCGGCCGGCGATTCGGTGGGACCAGAAGGATATTGCTCTCTGGTTACGGGTTACGGCTCCGGTTAGGCAGTCCTTTCCCGGGAGCGCCGGCCAGGGAGGCCAGTCTAGTCAGGTTGGACAAAGCGGCGGGGGAAAGGCAGGTTTTTGCTGGCAATTTAATGAAGGCCAGTGTAAGTTCGGGGCCACGTGCAAGTTCAAGCACGTGTGTTCCGAGTGTAATGGGGCTTCACACGGGGCGGCAAAATGTATGCGGAAAAAGAGGTCAGGAAACCAGCCCTCCGCGGCTGGTCAAGGGGGTGTCGCCGGTGAGGGTGGAAAAGATGGCCCCTTATCTAAATGAGTATCCGGATAGGGCGGCGGCTAAGTTGCTTTACGAAGGGTTTCGGGTTGGTTTTGTTATTCCTCCGCCTCCTTATGAGGTTCCGGTTACGCGGAGGAATTTAAAATCGGCTTACTTGCATGCAAAAGTCGTGTCGGAAAAGTTGTTAAAAGAAGTTTCGTTGGGCCGCATGTCGGGGCCGTTTGTTGAGTCGCCGGTAAAAGATTTAGTTGTGTCCCCGTTGGGTATTGTCCCTAAACGCGAGCCCGGAAAATTTCGTTTGATTCAACATTTATCGTATCCCAAGGGTTCGTCGGTAAATGACGGGATTGATCACGAGTTGTGCTCCGTAGTTTATACCTCATTCGATAAGGCGGTGGGGTTAGTGCGGGCTGCGGGTCCAGGTGCGCTGCTAGCAAAAACCGACATCGAGGCGGCGTTCAGGTTGTTGCCGGTTCATCCAGAAAGCCAACGGCTGTTGGGTTGTTTTTGGAAGGGGGCTTTTTACGTGGATCGGTGCCTTCCGATGGGGTGTTCCCTTTCTTGTGCATACTTCGAGGCGTTTAGTAGCTTCGTGGAGTGGGTAACGAGGGGAGTATCCGGGGTCGACTCGTTGATCCATTACTTAGATGATTTTTTGTGCGTTGGCCCGGGCGGTTCGCCGGTTTGCGGTAATTTGCTTCATGCACTGCAGAAGGTGGCGAGGGATTTTGGGATTCCTTTGGCGCCAGAAAAAACGGAGGGCCCGGTAGCGACGATTTGTTTTTTGGGAATCGAAATAGACTCGGTGGCAATGGAGTGTCGTCTCCCTGCGGATAAGTTGGGTGCTTTGAGGCTGGAGGTTCGGCGGGCTTGTAGAATGAAGAAAATGATGCTGCGGGAGCTTCAGTCGCTGCTGGGGAAGTTGAATTTCGCCTGCCGGATTATGCCGATGGGGAGGGTGTTTGGTAGGAGGTTGGCGGCGGCAACGGCGGGAGTGCGTGCGCCGCATCATTTTGTGCGGCTCAAGGAGGAGCACCGAGCTGATCTTCAGGTTTGGGATGACTTCTTGGGCCAGTACAATGGTCGCTCGCTATGGATGGCCCCAGCGCAGGATACGAGTGATTTGAATATTTTTACGGATGCGGCTGGGGCGGGCGGTTTTGGAGCTTACGGGGGAGGTCCGTGGTGCGCGGGTCAATGGCCGGCTAGCTGGGTGTCCAGTGGACTCACGCGGAATCTGGCCCTGCTCGAGCTGTTTCCCATCGTGGTGGCGGCTACCATTTGGGGGGACAGGCTCAGGGATAAGAAGGTCCGTTTTTACTGCGACAACATGGGGGTGGTGCTTGCCATTAATAACATCACGGCGTCCTCTCCTCCGGTAGTTCAATTGTTGCGACATTTAGTGTTGGTGTGTTTGTCGTCGAACGCGTGGGTGGTGGCGGTGCATGTCCCGGGTGTACGGAATTGTATCGCTGATGCTCTTTCTCGCTCGCAGTGGGACCGGTTTCGGCAATTGGCACCGGGAGCGGAACGTCTTGGTTTGGCTTGTCCGGAGCATCTTTGGGATCTGGTATCGGTCCCGTAGAACAACTGTTACAAAGGTCTTTGGCGCGCACGACGTGGAGTGCTTATGCTGCTTGTTGGAGGCAGTGGGAGGAGTGGGTAAGAGAGTTGGGTGACGTCAATACGGATAGAGACAGGTTGGTGGCACTTTTGTACTGGTTAGGGGACGCCTGGGAGGCGGGGTTTTCAGTGGCGAAGGTGAACCGGTTCATATCTGCGGTGGCGTTTGGGTTTAAGTTGCGGGGCTTTCAGGATGTATCGAAGGAATTTCTGGTATCGCAGGCTTTGAAGGGGTTGCGCCGAGGTAGGGTGGAGGCGGATAGTAGAAGGCCTGTGTCATTTGCTTTGCTTAGCTCGTTGGGCGGTTCATTAGCATCGGTCTGTCGTTCTTCAGACGAAATGGATTTGTTTCGGTTGGCTTTTTCGTTAGCGTTCTTTGGGGCATTTAGAATAGGTGAGTTGGTGTCGCCAAGTACCAAACAGGCAGGGGGGCTGAGATCTGGGGAGGTGAGCCTATTCGCAGATCGGCTGGAGGTATGGTTGCGTCGGTCAAAAACTGACCAAGTAGGGAAGGGAAAACTGATAGTTTTGTTCGCCCTCCCGGGGTCGGTTATGTGCCCAGTAGAGTGCATGCGGGGTTTTACGCCAAACAGGGGGTCTCCAGATTTGCCTTTGTTACGTCATGTGGACGGGTCGTTTTTGTCCAGGTTTCAGTTTGGAGCTGTATTTAAAAAATGTTTGACGGCGGTTGGTGTCGCGGCAGGCTCATATTCATCTCATTCCTTCAGGATTGGCGCAGCAACAGAAGCGGGGCGCTGGGGGTTGGATGATGAGGGGGTGAGGCGTATTGGTCGTTGGGAGTCCAACAGGTTTAAGTCCTATGTCCGCCCCCATATGTTATGAATTTTGTTGTTAACGCTTTAAAAATGTTATATGGTGGTGCCTAATTGTTTTTTCCGTTTCAGATTCGCCTCCGTGTTTGGTGTGGTTGATGGGTCATTCTTACGTGCACTGGGGGGCTTTGAGGGCGGACGTCCGCCCGGATGGTCGCCAGTTGCGCATTCCGCGACAGGATGCGGTTGTGCATTGGCTGGGTTTTAGAGGTATGTCGTGGAGCAGGGTGTTGGCGGAATTCCAGACATATGCTCGGCTTGATAGGGTTCCGGAGGTCTTAGTGTTGCACGTGGGTGGGAATGACTTAGGAGTCCGCCCCTTTCGTGAGTTGGTGCGGGATATCAAACATGATATGTTGTGTTTGTGGGTATCTTATCCCAAGTTGGTGATAGTGTGGTCGGACATAGTCCCAAGAAAGCACTGGCGGTTAGCTAGATCTGTGGAGAGAGTCAATAAGGCTCGCATTAAAGTTAATCGGGCGGTGTCCCGTTTTGTGGCAAAAAACGGGGGCATTTGCGTGAGGCATAGGGATTTGGAGTCAGGAGTGGGGAATTTCTGGAGGAGTGACGGGGTTCATCTGACCGAGGTTGGCATTGATCTTTGGAGCTTGGCGATAGCAGAAGGCATAGAAAGGGCGGTGGTGGTGTGGAGGAACTCACAGGCTTAAGGTGGTCAAGGCCTGTTTCGCTGTGGCGGGGGGAGTCCTTGAGGCCAGTCAGTACAAAATGGTGGGGGGGTCGCATCGGGGGTATGCGTCCCCCAAAAAAGGTACATGGTTGAAGACTTCATCGGGTGTTATCCCTTTGAAGTGGTCTTCTGGTAGAAGGTATATCACTTGAAGGCTTCATCGGGTGTTATCCCTTTGAAGTGGACTTCTAGTGGTCGGTATATCACTTGAGGGCTTCATCGGGTGTTATCCCCTTGAAGTGGACTTCTAGTGGTTGGAGCCATCTGCAGAGGTGAACGGTGCTTCCGAGCTGGTTTACGGCTGGAGGTAATTAGTGGTTTGCAGATGGCTAACTCGGTGTGTTCTTAAAAAAGGAATATCTGAAAGGGCTTCAAGGACTTCCTCTGCTCGGGTTAATGTTAACGTTAAATTGTTATTTACGTTTCTGACCCATGTTGGGTCATGTGAATTATTAGGAGGAATTCTCTGGTGGATTCCTAACTAGTTATCCGAAGGTTTCGGATTTAAATTGTTTTTATAAAACTGTAAAATTAATAAACGGCTGCTGTGGCCATTTCACATCCAACCTCGGTGTCACGTGTCTTTCCTAAAGGTGGGGGTGGGGGGATAGGATGGGTTAAAGGAAGGTTCGTTAACACACGACTCTACTTAGGCAGGTCAAGAAGGGGCTGGACGGAGCCTGCAGGGCTGAAGGGAAGCCTCCATGACCTCCCTGGTAGGGAAAGGGTTAACTTGTGAGGGAGAGTTGGAGGGAGTTGGAGGGGGTCAGGGAGGAGTCAGGGGGCCGTTGCTGCTCTTCCTGCTGTTTTCGGCATTGAGCCGGAAGCAGCGGAGAGAGTAACACAGTAAGGACAAGCTCCCACCCTCCCGCCCTTGGTTTGTTACGTGGTGGGTCTTTGCGTACGTCCATATAGGAGTGTTGTTTTTTATTTGTGTGCTTATCTAACATGTTTTTCCTTTTTTCCTGAGTAGGTTCTGGTGTCATGGCAGCTGGCGGGGGGAGTCCTTGAGGCCAGTCAGTACAAAATGGTGGGGGGGTCGCATCGGGGGTATGCGTCCCCCAAAAAAGGTACATGGTTGAAGACTTCATCGGGTGTTATCCCTTTGAAGTGGTCTTCTGGTAGAAGGTATATCACTTGAAGGCTTCATCGGGTGTTATCCCTTTGAAGTGGACTTCTAGTGGTCGGTATATCACTTGAGGGCTTCATCGGGTGTTATCCCCTTGAAGTGGACTTCTAGTGGTTGGAGCCATCTGCAGAGGTGAACGGTGCTTCCGAGCTGGTTTACGGCTGGAGGTAATTAGTGGTTTGCAGATGGCTAACTCGGTGTGTTCTTAAAAAAGGAATATCTGAAAGGGCTTCAAGGACTTCCTCTGCTCGGGTTAATGTTAACGTTAAATTGTTATTTACGTTTCTGACCCATGTTGGGTCATGTGAATTATTAGGAGGAATTCTCTGGTGGATTCCTAACTAGTTATCCGAAGGTTTCGGATTTAAATTGTTTTTATAAAACTGTAAAATTAATAAACGGCTGCTGTGGCCATTTCACATCCAACCTCGGTGTCACGTGTCTTTCCTAAAGGTGGGGGTGGGGGGATAGGATGGGTTAAAGGAAGGTTCGTTAACACACGACTCTACTTAGGCAGGTCATGTCCCCTAGTGGGACAAGTCAAAAAAGTAAAAAAAAGTTAATAAAAATGTGGTAAAACAATAAAAACACACACATTTCAAATAAAAATAAAGCTAAACTGACTTTTTTCCCATAGTAAGTCTTTTATTATGGGAAAAACCGTAAAAATTCAAAAAACTATACATAATTGGTATCGCCGCGTCCGTAACGACCCAAACTACAAAACTATTATGTAATTTATCCCGCACGGTGAACGCCGTAAAAAAAAAACATGAAAAACAACGCCAGAATCTTTGTTTTTAGGTCACATCTCCTTCCAAAAAATGCTATAAAAAGTGATCAAAAAGTCACATTTACTCCAAAATAGTACTAATAAAAACGACAATCCGTCCCGCAAAAAATAATCCCTGACACCGCTTTGTGCACGCAAAAATAATAACGTTATGTGAAAAAAGTGATTTTGTTGTGCAAAAGCCGCAATACATAAAAAAAACTATATAAATTTGGTATCGCCGTAATCGTATCGACCCGCAGAATAAAGCTAACATGTAATTTAGGGCGCACTGTGGATGCCGATAAAAAAAACAATAAAAAACTATTCCAGAATTGCTTGTTTTTGGTAATTTCCTTTACCAAAAAATGAAATAAAAAGTGATCAAAAAGTCGTATGTGTTCCAAAATGGTACCAATGAAATCTACAGCCCGTCTCGCAAAAAACAAGCCCGCACACCGCCCAATCAACTGAAAAACAAAAAAGTTACGGCACTAGTAATGCGGTGATGAAATAACATCTCAATGCCCAGGCCGGAGGGGAACATTCCTGCAGTTTCAGGGCCCTAGTATTTAGGAACTAGGAAAGGGAAGGGACATAGCACATCCGCTGTAAGCGAGGGCGCCCGTATTATACCAGCGCAAAACTTTCCAAGCAATATTTCCCAAACTACGAAGGAGAAAAAGTCCCCAAAAGGTGCAGAGCGTTACAAAAGGGGGATAAGAAAGAAAACCGTTTATCAGTGCGACACCGGCCTGCGCATAACGGATTGCTTCACAGCGTACCACACATCTATGGAGAATTGTATTATTTACCCCATTATTATACCCTCTTATTATGCCCTGATGTACCCGCACAGATTACATATACCCTGATGTTCTCCGCACAGATTACATATGCCACCACATTATAAACTGAATACCAGCAAAACTCAAACAAAACTACCAAGCAAAATCCATGCTCAAAATGGCGGTCTTTCCCTTCTTAGCCCTACAGAGTGCCCAAACAGCAATTTATGGCCACAAGTAAGGCATTACCATACCCGGGAGAACCCGCTTAACAATTTATGGGGTAACATTCTCTAGGGGCACAACATCTTGTGTGGTGAATGGGCAGATCAGTGGAAAAATTGCAATTTTCACTTTGCACCATCCACTGCGTATTCATTTCTGAAAAACACCTGTGGAGTCTAAATTCTCACTACATCCCTTGATAAATGCCTTTAGGGGTGTAGTTTCTAAAACGGGGTCACTTTTGTTTGGTACATCAGAGGTTTTGCAAATGCAACATGGCGTCCGCAAACCATTCCAGCAAAATCTACGCTCCAAAAGATAAATACCGTTACTTTTCTTCTGAATGCTCCCATATATGTCAACAGCTGATTATAACCACATATGGGGTGTTACCGTACTCGGGAGAAATTACTTTACAAATGTTGGGGTGCTTTTTCTTCTCTATTCCTTGTAAAAATGAAAAATGTTGATCTAAAACGACATCTTGTTGGAAAAAAAAATTATTTTTCATTTTCATGGCTTAATTCTAATTAATTCAGCAAAAAACTTTTGGGATCAAAATTTTCACTATACCCCTAGATGATTCCTCAGGGGTGCAGTTTCCCAAATGGAGTCAATTTTGGGGTGTTTCCACTGTACTAGTACTACAGGGGCTCAGCAAATGTGACATGGCGCCCAGACACTATCCAAAATCCAAATGGTGCTAGTTCCATTCTGAGCCCTACCGTGTGTCCAAACAGCCGTTTATGACCACATGTGGGGTATTGTTTTACTCGGGAGAAGTTGCTTTACTAATTTTATGGTGCTTTTTCTCCTTCAGTCCTTGTGGAAATGAAAAAAAAAACCTAAACCTACATTTTATTTCAAAAAATGTAGATTTTCATTTTTACAGCCTACTTCCAATAAGTTCTGTAAAACACCTGTGGGGTCAAACTGCTCACTGTACTCCTAGATAATTTCCTCATGGGGTGTAGTTTCCAAAATGGGGTCACTTGTTGGGGGTTTCCACTGTTTTGTCCCCTCAGGAGCTTTGCAAATGCGACATGGCCTCCGCAAACCATTCCTGCTAAATTTGAGTTCCAAAAGCCAAATGGCGCTCTTTCCCTTCTCAGCCTCGCCGTGTGTCCAAACAGCCTTTTATTACTACATGTGGGGTATTGTTTTACTCGGGAGAAATTTCTTTACAAATTTTATGGTGCTTTTTCTCCTTTAGTCCTTGTGGAAATGAAAAAAAATTTGCTAAACCTACATTTTATTTGAAAAAATGTAGATTTTCATTTTCATTTTCATGGCCTAGTTCCAAAAATGTTTGCAAAAAAACTGGCCGGTCAAAATGCTTGCTACACCCCTAGATAAATTCCTCGAGGGGTATAGTTTCCAAAATGGGGTCACTTGTTGGGGGTTTCCACTGTTTTGTCCCCTAGGGGGCTTTGCAAATGCGACATGGCCTCCGCAAACCATTCCTGCTAAATTTGAGCTCCAAGAGCCAAATGGCGCTCTTTCCATTCTAAGCCTCGCCGTGTGTCCAAATAACCGTTTATTATGACATGTGGGGTATTGTTTTACTCGGGAGAAATTGCTCTACAAATGTTGTGGTGCTTTTTCTACTTTAGTTCTTTTGGAAATGAAAAAAAATTAGCTAAACCTACATTTCATTTGAAAAAATTTAGATTTTCATTTTCATGGCCTAGTTCCAAACATTTTTGCAAAAAAACTGGCCGGTCAAAATGCTTGCTACACCCCTATATAAATTCCTCGAGGGGTGTAGTTTCCCAAATGGGGTCACTTTTGGGGGGTTTCCACTGTTTTAGTTCCACAAGACCTGTTCAAAGCTGACATGGTGCCTAAAATATATTCTAATAAAAAGGAGACCCAAAATCCACCAGGTGCTCCTTTGCTTCTGAGGCCGGTGCTTCAGTCCAGTAGCACACTAGAGCCACATGTGGGATATTTCCTAAAACTGCAGAATCTGGGCAATAAATATTGAGTTGCATTTCTTGGGTAAAACATTCTGTGGTACAAAAAAAATGGATTCAAAATGAATTTCTGGAAAAAAATAATGAACTTTGTAAATTTCACCTCTACTTTGCCTTAATTCCTGCGCAATGTCTAAAGGGTTAAGAAACTTTCTAAATGCTGTTTTGAATACTTTGAGGGGTGCATTTTTTAAAATGGGGTGACTTATTGGGGGTTTCTAATATATAAGGACCTCAAACCCACTTCACAACTGAACTGGCCCCTGTAAAAATAGCATTTTGAAATTTTCTTGAAAATGTGAGAAATTGCTGCTAAAGTTCTAAGCCTTGTAACGTCCTAGAAAAATAAAATGATGTTCAAAAAACGATGCCAATCTAAAGTAGACATATGGGGGATGTTAGTTAGCAACATTTTTGTGTGGTATAACTGCCTGTCTTACAAGCAGATACATTTAAATTGAGAAAAATGCAAATTTTTGCAATTTTTCGCTAAATTTTGGTGTTTTTCACAATTAAATACTGAATGTATCGGGCAAATTTTGCCAGTAACATAAAGTCCAATGTGTCACGAGAAAACAGTCTCAGAATCACTTGGATAGGTAAAAGCATTCCGGAGTTATTACCATATAAAGTGAAACATGTCAGATTTGAAAAACGAGGCTCTGTCAGGAAGGTCAAAAGCGGCCAAAGAGGGAAGGGGTTAAGGAGTTAAAGTATGTCAACAACTCGCTCCACAAACCATTCCTGCGGGGAGGTTGTTTGTACCTCCTCAGTTCAGATATCGTTTGCTCAATGAGTTACATGATTCTGTTCTCGCGGCTCTATTGTTGGCCATCGTTGTCTCGTGATATGAGTACCTATGCCTCTGCTTGTGATGTCTGCGCTCGCTCTAAGGCTGGGTTCACATGACCTATTTTCAGACGTAAACGAGGAGTATTATGCCTCGATTTACGCCTGAAAATACGGCTCCAATACGTCGGGAAACATCTGCCCATTCATTTGCATGGGTTTGCCGACGTACTGTGCCGACGACCTGTAATTTACGCGTCGTCGTTTGACAGCTGTCAAACGACGACACGTAAAATAACAGCCTCGTCAAAGAAGTGCAGGACACTTCTTTGGACGTAATTTGAGCCGTTTTTCATTGATTCCAATGAAGAACAGCTCACAATTACGGCCGTCAAAGACGCCTCGCAAAATGTGAGGACGAGCATTTACGTCTGAAATGACGGAGCTGTTTTCTCCTGAAAACTGCTCCGTAATTTCAGACGTAAATGCAGTTTACGTGTGCACATACCATAAGACTCCTCAAACTCGTCCTATGGGTGAACTGCTGCCATTGTCTGTTCCACAGAAACCTTGGTCTCATCTGTCCATGGATTTGCCTCCCTCTGAAGAGAAAACCGTAATTTGGGTTGTGGCGGACCGTTTCAATAAAATGTGTAATTTCATTTCTTTACCTCAACTGCCTGATTCCAAAACTTTGCCTAAATTATTTGTTGATCAAGTGGTTCGTCTGCATGGTATTCCGGAAAATATTGTGCCTGATAGATATGTATTTGTGGCTAGCTTCTGGAGAGCTTTCTGTAAGAAACTTGGTGTACAGTTATCGTTCTCTTCTGCTTTTCATCCTGAGACTAATGGACGAACTGAGCACTTTAATCAAACCTTGGAACAGTATCTTAGGTCTTATATTGCTGATAACCCGGTTGAATGGGTCTCATATCTTCCATTAGCGGAATTTGCCATAAATAATCACCACCATGTCGCTCTTGATACATCGCCATTTTTCTGTAATTATGGTTTTCCTGCTCGTTTTGGTTCATTTTCCACCTCTTCTAGTGATAACCCTGAGGTGGAATTTGAATCAAATAAACTGTTCACAGTTTGGGCTCAGGTTCAATTGAATCTGAAGAACTCCGAAGCTTCTCAAAAGAAAAATGCTGACAAAAAAACGTACGGTGCGTGGCTTTCTACTAAAGATCTGCGACTGAAAGTACCTTCTCGCAAGTTTGCTCCTAGGTATTATTGGTCCATATGAAATTGTTGAAATTACTAACCCTGTATCTTTTCGTCTGGCTCGTCTTCCGTCTTTTAAGATACATTATGTGTCACGATGCGGGGTGTAGACCCACTGGGCCGTACCGCGTAGCGGGATGGCAGCTGGCCAAACAGGTATGGTACAGAGTCAATAGTCCAGAAAGGTTACCTGAGGCAATGTAGACAGTGGCAAGGCAGGCACGGCTGGGACCAGGCAGCAGGTAGACGTCAGGCATGGAGTAGCAGAGCAGGCATCTAAATGCAGCACAGCATGGCAACAGTTCAGCACGGCAGTAGATCAGGATAGCACGGGAAACAGGATAGCACGAGAAACAGGATACAGGTACGGGGAACACTGGGAAGCTGGAAGACACTCAGGAGACCATTTACAAGACAGATTTTGGGAAAACAAAAAACAATGCTCAGGTGAGGATCAGAAGGGCGAGAGCCTTCTTATAGTCCAGCAAATCATGTGAGTTGATGATTTCATTCGCGTGCGCTGGACCTTTAAGAGCGGGTACGAGTGCGCGTGCACCCTCCGGGAGACAGACTCGATACCCGGAAGTGAGTGCCGGCGCCTCACAGGGGGACGACGCAGCACAGCAGCAGGATGTCTATGGCTGCGGGCATCGAGGGGTAAGTCAGAACGATGGACCGCGGCCATAGATGTTACATTATGTTTTTCACAAATCTCTCATTCAAAAATTTATTCCACCATCTAATCCCCGCAAGAAACCTCCTCCTGCAGTTCAGGTGGAAGGAGATGTGGAGTTTGAGGTTCAGAGGATTGTGGATTCCAGAAGGGTCATGGGTTTTCTCCAGTACTTGGTGCACTGGAAGGGGTATGGGCCGGCGGAATGAACTTGTGTTCCGATCTATTCTGTACATGCTAGTCGTCTAGTTAAAAACTTCAATTTAAAGTTTCCTTTGAAACCTAGGCTGAGGTTTAAGGGACCGGTGGCCCTCGTAGTCAGGGGGGTACTGTGAGGAACTGTCTGTGTCTGTAAGATCGCCATGACTACTGATCTAGCTTCTGGGCGGGTCTGTTTACTTCCTGCGCCAATCCCTTTTCTCTGTCTTCTTCCTGTCAGGTGTAGGGTGGGGTATTTATACCTGGCCTGCGCCCTCTTTTTTTGCTTGTGAATTTTCTCCTTAATTAGGTGTTGGGATCAAGCTCTCACTTCTGGACTTGAAACTGACCTCGGCTTGCCCTTGGATTATCCCCTTGCTCTCTGATTTAGACTTTCTGTCTACCCTCTGGCTGTCTGGTTACCCGTTCAGGTATAGCCTACATTTCACCCCTTATCCAACACTGAACTCTGTTAGAACAACCTGGTTTCTGAGCAGCAAAAAACACCCCGCTATGTGCTGGGCTCTTGCGAATACCTCAGAGTAGATTTCGATTCTGTCAATCAAAGTTGTGACGGATTTGGGGTTGCGGTTTTATTTGCACGCTTACTCCCGTCAGTCTCCAGCTGCCTTTTGGGAATTGCGCAACCAGTGATTCCATAACAGTACCCGTCTCCAGATCTGTGCCTCCACACAATCCTGTCTCTGAGCTCTACAGGCAGTTCTTTCCTCCTCATAGTTTGGTTTTTGCTCTGATATGCATTGTCAGCTGTGAGATCTTATATAGATAGGGGTGTGTCTTTCCAAATCATGTCCAATCAAATGTATTTACCAGAGGTGGAGTCCAATCATGGCTTAGAAACATTTCAAAGATGATCTACAGAAATGGGAGACCCCCAGAGCTAAATTTCAAGTGTCATAGCAAAGGGTCTGAATACTTATGTCCATGTGAAATTTGATAATTTCATTTTTAATAAATTTGCTAAAATTTCTACAATTTTGTTTACACTTTGTCATTATGGGGTATTGAGTGCAGAATGATGGGGCAGATTAGCACAAGGCCTCAACATAACTAAATGTGAAAAAGTGAAGGGGTCTGAACAGTTTCCAAATGCAATGTATGTTATTGTTATTTGTTTATTAGATTACAGAACACATAGGTGTGCCAACAGAAATTACCGCACAGGGCACGATCGGGTGTAACACCGGCCCTGGTCCCAGCAACAAATATCACAATAGAAAACAGCAGCACTCCAAAATAGTGAAAATAAATACTGTCTTTATTCACACATATGGTATTGTTTGATAACTGATGATTGTATTATTTAGAGGCAGGGCCTGCCTTAGGGGTGTGTGACCTGTGCCATTGCCAGTGCATCACTTCAGCAGGTGGAAGGGGTTGCTGCGCTGGCTCCCTTCTCCTGCTTGTTTCAGAAGCGCCCGGGCCCGGCGACTCAGCAGCTGCCTTTCCGCCCGGGCGCATCTTCCCTCAGCAGCATTGCTACCGTTGTAGCAGCCACAGCAGCTGTTAGTGGTGACACTGGTCATGACTAGCCCCCGCATGGGCGCTGTGGCTGCTACAGCGGTAGCGACGCTACATACAATAGTATCTGCGTCCTTAGGATGCAGATACTATTGGACACTATAGCATCTTCTATCTCTGTAGCTCCCTGAAGGAGCGGAATCCCCATGTGCCCAGGGATTCCGCTCCTGGATGGAGCGCTTGATGTCTCTGTCCATATATGGACAGTGACATCAGGGGCAACTCCTGAAGCAGAATCCCCATCCACAGCGTTGCTGACACTGTGACCGGGGATTTCACTCCAGCAAAAGCCACTGACGTCACTGTCCATAAATGGACAGAGACGTCAGGGGCTTCTCCTGGAGTGGAATCCCTGACGCTGTGACCGGGGATTTCACTACAGGAGAAGCCCCTGACTTCACTGTCCGTAAATGGACAGAGACGTCCGGGGCTTCTCCTGGAGTGGAATCCCCGATGCTGTGACTGGGGATTCCGCTCCAGGAGAAGCCCCTGACGTCACGGTCCATAAATGGACAGTGACGTCAGGGGCTTCTCCTGGAGTGGAATCCCCGGTAACAGCATTGGCAATGCTGTGGACAGGTGTTCCACTTCAGGAGTTGCCCCTGATGTCACTGTCCATATAAGGATTCCACTTTTTCAGGGAGCTACAATGGCGCTATCTACACGAAGGGGGGCTGCTATCTACAAGGGGGCTGTGTGGCACTACCTACAAGGGTGCTGTTTGGCACTACCTACAGGGGGCTGTGTGGCACTACCTACAATGAGGTTGTGTGGCACTACCTACAAGGAGGTTGTGTGGCACTATCTACAAGGGGGCTGTGTGGCACTACGGTCCAGACCTCCATGACGACTTCTCCCGGCCATGGTCCATTTCTGCAGAGTTTGCCGCTCAGATGTCTTCTTTTTTAACCCCTTCCCGACATATAGTTACGTCATTGCCGGGAAGGGAAAGTATGGAGCGTGCTCACAGAGTGAACCCGCTCCATACGATGTGGGTGTCGGCTGTTTGTTACAGCCGACACTTCAGAGTAACGAGCGGCATCGCGCTCGAGCATAATCGTATTGACCCACAGAGCCAGGGAGAGACAAGGATCTGAGACCCGTGACTTCCAAGGCTTCCTTCTGACTTTTTGCATGGTGTTTGAGGAGCCTGGACGGGTCTCATCTGCCGCGGCTTCTTTGATTAACCTACGCCAAGGAGACGCCTCCGTGAGTACGCCATCCACTTCCACACCCCGGCAGGAGAGCTGTCATGAAACAATGAGGCTCTGGTGGCTGCATTCTTGCATGGACTGGCTCCTAAAATTAAGGACGAACTTGCCGCTCGAGATCTGCCGCCTACCCTGGATGACCTCATCCTTCTGTCCGCCTGGATTGATTTACGGATCCGAGAACGCCTCCAAGAGGTTCGTCGGGAGGGAGGCCTTCCTAGTCTGGCTCCTACTTTGCAGCAACCCCTGCTGTCCTCAGATGTTGATCCTCCTAAGGAGTCTGTGATGATGGACCAGTGTAAGCTATCCACCCAGGAGGGACAACGCAGATGCACTTCTGGACTCTGTCTTTATTGCGGCCTCGATGGCCATCTTGTGCGCCTGTGTCCCCAAAGATCCCAAAGCCTAGGGTTTCTAGGGGTGACAACCTTGGGTAAGAAAGAAATTCCGTCTAAATTGTTCATACCTGTGACCATAGTGTCAGGCGAGAGAACGCATCAGGTCTCTGCGTATCTGGACTCTGGATCCGCTGCTAATTTAATCCGTAGAGACCAGGTGGACCTTATTCAATTACCCACCAGCCCTCTGGAGAGCCCATTGACAGTTGCTTCAGTAAATAGACTACCTCTGCCAGACCCAGTCATAGCTGTGACTAAGCCCGCTGAGGCTCCAAGTAGGGGCTCTTCACTCCGAAACCCTGTCGATCTATGTCCTGTCCAAAGCTGTTAACCCTGTGTTGCTGGGCCTGCCTTGGCTCCGACTACATGCCCCAGTCCTGGACTGGAATTCTGGAGAGGTTCTCCAGTGAGGCCCTGAGTGTCAAAGCCAATGCCTGGTGCAGATTCGTTTGGCTCAGCCTTCTCTGCCTCGGTCATTGGCAGGATTGCTGGGTCATTATTCTGTATTTTCGGACGTCTTCAGCAAGCGGGAGGCAGAGACATTGCCTCCACATCGGGCGTATGACTGCCCTATCGAACTGATTCCTGATGCATCCCTTTCCCGTGGTAGGGTATATCCTCTCTCCTTGGCAGAGACTCTGTCCATGTCCGCCTATGTGAAAGAGAACTTGGAGAGGGGCTTCATACGGAAGTTTTCTTCCCCGGCAGGAGCCAGGTTTTTCTACGTCAAAAAGAAAGATGGCTCTCTTCGTCCTTGTATCGAATACTGAGGTCTCAACCAGATCACGGTGAAGAATAAATATCCGTTGCCACTGATCTCTGAACTGTTTGATCGTATACGTGGTGCCAAGATTTTTTTCTAAACTAGACCTGCGTGGGGCTTACAACCTAATCCGGATTCACCAGGGTGACGAATGGAAAACTGCATTTAACACCCGTGATGGACACTATGAATATCTTGTAATGCCCTTCGGCCTGTGTAATGCTCCCGCGGTCTTCCTGGAGTTTGTTAATGACATTTTCCGTGACCTCCCCTATTTTTGTGATGTGGTCTATCTTGATGATATCTTTTTTTCTCCAGATCCTATGACGCATCAGAGACATGTCCATCAAGTTTTGCTACGGTTAAGGGAGAATCGTATGTACGCCAAGTTGGAGAAGTGCGTGTTTGACAGAGATGGGAAAAAATAGGAGGGCGGAATCCAGCGCAAGAACAATTCCTGAGAAGTTGTTAGTTTAAAATGGAAACAAGTTCCAATTTTATTTGTAGTAACAATAAAAACGGGAGTCAATATCCCACGGAGAAAGGTGGATGTAAGAATGTATACGCTGCCAACGCGTTTCAGACGACTTCCGCGTTCTTAGCCATGATGACTGGGTGCAGCTGCTTCCGTGGGCTGAGTTCTCATATAATAATCACACCAGTGTGTCCACAAGGAATGCACCGTTCTTCATTGTATACGGCCAACTCCCACAAATTCCTCTCCCGATGCCCCATACTACCGAGGTACCAGCGGCTGACTCCGCTTTTAGAGACTTCCTGCAGATCTGGCAGCAGACTCGATTCCCCATCCTAATGACAGTTGACCGCATGAAACGGAAGGCTGACACAAGGAGAAGAGAAGAGAACCTCCTCCATTTCTCCCTGGCATGAATGTCTGGCTGTCTTCTAGGAATATCCGACTAAGGGTGCCGTCATGCAAATTTGCTCCCAGGTTCCACGGACCCTTCGAGATCCTTCAGCAGATCAACCCTGTCGCCTACAAGCTTCGGCTGCCTCCTACCCTCAAGATCCCCAACTCCTTCCATGTCTCCCTCCTGAAGCCGGTGGTTCTGAATCGCTATACCAAGACTCCTAGCCCTGTGGTTGCCTCCAGCGGTCCTTCAGACACCTTTTGGTTTAAGGAAATCTTGGACACCAAAAAAGTGAGAGGGGGTTTGGTCCTGAAGAGAGGTCCTGGGAGCCAGAGGAGAACCTCAATGCTCCTACTCTTCTGAAGAAGTTTCTCTCTCACTCTGGTCCCAAGAAGAGGGGGCATAAGAGGGGGGATACTGTCCTGTCCATGGCTGCGGGCCATCAGCGCCTCTCTCCCCATGACAGCTGCAGCCACGAGTCGGCGAGTGCTGGCCCCAGTCTCCTCCTCAGGGGACGCCAGCACTCGCTTCCACTCACCTCAGCCGAATCCCAGGGGGCAGCGAGCGCACCCCCTGGGATTTGGCTGAGGTGAGTGGAAGCGAGCGCTGGCGTCTCCTGAGGACTTTGATCAGCATCAGGCCGTGAGTACCATGGACTATAAGAGGGGTCCAGCCCCCTGCTTCGATGCCTGAGCGTTGTTGTTGTTTCCCTGGTTTGTCTATGCAATGGTCTCCTAGTGTGTTCCTGTTCCTGTTCCCTGCATTCCGCACTATCCTGGTCGAGTACTGTGCTGAGCCTAAGTCGTGCCGTGCTGTATACCACGCCTGACCTGCTTCACCACGCCTGACGTCTACCTGCTGCCTAGTCCCAGCCGAACCTGCCTTGCTACTGTCCGAGCTGCCACACGTACCCTATACGAACTATAGACATTGACCTGCGCCCTGTTGGCCAGCTGCCATACCACCAAGGTGGTACGGCCCAGTGGGTCCACAGACCCTACGTGACATGTTCCCTGCTTCAGAATTTGGTTCAACTGTATCTGCGCAGATACAGTTGACAGCGGGACATACCCCCGGCTGCACGGGTCAGTGGGACACCGCCCGGAATCTCGGGCTATCCCGCTGATTCCGGGATGGTTGGGAAGTATGACTTATAGCCCTATGCTACATATTATATATCAAAATAAAACCTGGGCACTGTAAAGTCATGTTACAGATACAGTAAAGCTGCTGGTAGTGAAACAGCTTTCTTGACTGTGCTGGGCTGCTATGATCATATGTCTTTAATAGCTTGCATGTTTTCCCTATAGCCATACCTCCCAACTTTCAAGTTTCGCAGAGGGATATTTTATTTTCCGTTTAAGCCACGCCTATAATCCCCACCCATTTCCCACCCATACACACCCAGTTTAGCCCACACAATATCATGCTCCCATAGTGCCTCCCACACTGTATAATTCAAATAGCTGCCATATACAGTATAAGGCACCCATAGCTGCCACCATACAGTATAATTCCCCTATATATGAACAGTAACGTAAGTGGCTCCTCCTGGAGCGGAATCCCTGGCCAGAGCATTGCCGATGCTCTGGCATGGGATTTCGCTCCAGGACAGTGACTTCAAGGGCTTCCCTGGGCTCAGCACTTAAAGTAGCGCTGTGCCCAGGGAGTCCTCCATACTAATGCTGGAGCAGGGAGCTGACGGTTCCCTGCTTCAACATTAGGTTCAATTGTATCTGCGTCCTCAGGAGACGTTGAAACCGGGAGTCTGGGACATACCACCGGCCATCTAAGACAGTGGGACACTGTTCGAAATCCGGGACTGTCCCGCTGAAACCGGGATGGTTGGGAGGTATGTCTATAGCCATACAGGCTGCTTGTAATTCCCTGTTTAAATAAGATCAGGGGCATAGCTAAAGACGGTGTAGAAGTAGCAGGAATTTAAAGGTACCAGGCACTAGTGCCACAGTGAGCATACTGACTCCTCTACCACATAAGACGACACCAGTATCACAAATAGAGCATGGTAGGTGGGGGCTTTGTTACAGATTTTTTATTGGGGCACTGGAGCTCTAAGTTACAGCTCTGGGTAAAATATTGTGTGCTATTTACGCTACGTCACTCAGGAAGAAGGAAGTAACTGAATCCTTCTCCTACTCTCCTGCATATTGAAATGGATGGAGTGTGCTTCCTGCTAATAAAGCTAATAAATAGTGTAAGGTGTGCCCGGAGGGAGCTGTCATGGACGCCTGTCACAGTGTTTGGTTTGCTGTAATGTTATTTATGACAAGTATACAGTTCCTTAATTTTTTTTTTGCAGGAAAAAAAGAGTTGAAGCTCCATATGTTTTTTTCTGTGTAGTGTCTTAGAAATATTGTAAAAAAAATAAAAATAAAATAAAAAGCAAAGAGGTCAACATGACCCGTGGTTATCACCGTATCATAACATCGATCATAACATGACAAATAATATGACCAGTTACGGTCCACTTAGCTCTTTTTATCTGAGTAGACATTAGAGCGTTTTGGTTTAGCTAAGAAAAACAAACAGAAATAGAGGGAGGAGGGTGGGAAGGGGGGAAAGTTGAGAGAGAAGAAAAAAAGGGGGGGACGCATATGTATGGTATATGTTATAAGTAGTATATTCCTCACATATCCGGAGAATGATCCGAGAGATCAGGCCTGGGCATCTGCGAGGCTAGTGTATTCAGCAGAGTAGATGAAGTGGAGCCAAAGGGACCACATTTTATCAACTGCTTCACTTGGTTTCCTCCTGAAGGTGGTCAGGTTTTCCATACGTATTATTTCGCTAACTCTAGATAACGATTGAGGAATGATCGGTGGAGTAGTAGATTTCCAAGAGCCAGAATACATGCCCTCACTTCGTTTAAGAGATGTCTTAAAAGCGATTGTTTGTATGTGTGCAAGGGAATGTCGCTGTGATGGCGGAGGAAGAGGTCTGTTCCGCAAGGCAGGGTGCAGCCAGTGACTTTTGATGTAATGGAATGAACTGCTTTCCTTGCAGACACTGAAGCTCATAGGGAAAGTGTCAGGGACTGCGAGGGGTTAAAGAAGGATGGAACGTTTAAATAATGCCCAGGACCAGGATTGGTGAACACGGGGTAAGAGGAACGTGGTTAAGGAGATATAAGGCTGGGATTTGGGGCAGAACGCCCTCTTACCTTCAAGCTGCAGCGGGAGAAACAACCTTCGTTGGAGCTGGAAGATTCAGAGCGTTTTTTCCTGTAGTTTGCGGTGGACGTTCCTGTACAGATGGCGGAGGATCTTTTGCGGCAGGTGGCACAGCGGGTGGCCTTGGAGGGGCTGGAATCCCTGTTGGTGATGGGAAGAAGAGAAGGATCGGATCTGGTCGTGGAACAGCCGGGAGCGGCTACCCGTGGTAGGCCGCAGCGCGTGATCCGCCCCCCCCCCCCCCGCTCGCTTAAGCCCCAGCCCTGTTCCCGTTCGGGGTGCAGTAATGGCTGCACCGCTGCGCTCTTGTCCCAGCGCTTCCCCTAGCCCTATTTCACCCGGCGCTTAGTCGGGTGACATAGTGCCGCCTTCCCCCCCCCCTCCACACGTCGCGCTGGCGTCCCTCCCCATGGCGGTAAGAGGGCTGCGGGTAAACCGGCGCAGGCACGGTACACCCTACCTCGATCCGCAACTGCGGGAACGGATGAGGCAGACGACTTCCAGGACAGTGGGGTGAGTGTGGCTGGTCCAGGAGACTGGTCCGCCATGGTTGCCTACCACGAGGCATGTTCGCGGGAACTGGGACTTGCTTCTGGTTCCCGCGAGCGGCCGGCGCTGACGTCATCACTCCCCATTCTGTTCTCTGTTCAACCGGAAGTGGTTGGAGAGAGGGCAAAGGCGGGACTTCCGGTTCGTCGCAAGTCGGCTAGGAAGCAAGATGGCGACGCCCATGCAAAGAAGACTGCTGCTAGTACGCAGAAGCGGGCGGTGAGTATTCAGCCCAGCCCTGGGGTGGGGGCTTCTGCTGCGCCTGCAGCTGATAACCTCCGGTCTCCTCCGGTCCCCTACCAGCAGGGGTAGGGATTGTTCTAGTGAGTGTAGGGTCAGGGAAACGTCTGGTCCGTTTTGCCCTTCTCCTGCCTTGTCGCATTTTTCTCCCTTAGGTTCGGTGAGGGAGCGTTCCAGACGGGGGAGGAAACGTCGTTCTGGAAGACATCGTTGACATGGCCATCGCAGACGTTGCAGATCGGGCGGCGTGAAGAGGCATGGTCGGCAGTCTTCATCGTTATCCAGTGAAGGATTCTCCTCCTCGTCATCAGCATCCGCCTCATCGGAGTCGCGGAAGAGGAGATCGTCAAGGCCGCAGGGACACAGTCGACGCCGGGAGATGCATCACTTGTCGGAGGACCGTGAGCAGCAGTCCCAGGTTGTTCCTCCCGCCGGGTCAGTGGAGGAGGTTCAGGCCGTGGTTCCAGTGCCGCGGCAAGTGGCTGAACGACCCTCTGGAGTCGGTGGGACCTCTGGGAGCGGTGAGTCGGCCTGCGGCGACGCATGGCTTAATAAATCTAATGTATCTGGTACGGATCTGATTTCAGTTTTAAAAGCCGTGGTGGCTGGTTTGAATGTGAATGAGGGAACGTCCGTTCCCTCTGTGCCACCAGGGGGGGCTAGGCTCCCGTCTGAGAGAGAAAATACTTTAGCTAGTCTAACGTTTCGGGATTCTTTGTTCTGTGGGGTCGCTCCTCTCGGGACTCATTTGTCAGCGGAGACCAAAGAAAAAATTTGGAGGAATGAATTTGTGGATATTTGGTCCTTGGTCTCCGTGGAGCAGGTGACTGTCGATAAGGAGCGGGTATTTGAGAGAGGTTCAGATAAAAAAGTTAATGTCGCGAAAACTTTTGGCAACTGGGTACAGTGTTATGCTACACTGGCTCATGTTATTTGCCAGCGCTACCCTGCGAAAGGGGCTGAGTTGTTTGTTTATTTTGACACGATTTTCAGCGCCCACAGGTTGCACGGCGGTGCAGCCTGGTGGCGTTACAATGAAGAATTTCTGCGTCGTTTGGCTTTGTCGCCGGATATTAGTTGGGCGTCAAAGGCAACGGATGTTTGGTTGCAGCTCTTCTTAGCGCAAGGCAGCAGACAGCAACGCCCCTTTCCCAGTGCGGCCGCGGCGCCAGGCCCCGCCCCTGGAGCTGCGGCCGCTAGGCCCACGGGAGCCTGTTGGCTCTACGTCGAGGGTCATTGTCGGTTCTTTGCCACGTGCAAATTCTGACATGAATGCTCCATCTGTGGGGGCGCTCATTCGGCGCTCAGGTGTTTCCGGAGAGGTAAGCAGTCGGCAAGGCACCTCCTTCCGGCGCAGCGAAGAACGCCGGTGAACGTTCTCGAGATGGGCTCATGGTTAGAGCGTTACCACAGGAGGCGGGAAGCAGAGGTGCTCACTAGTCGATTTTCTTATGGTTTTGAGAAATATTCTGCAACATTGTCATTGGCTGACAATTTGAAGTCGATCAATGAGAATGTTGGCGTCGCCTGTCTGAAATTGGCTAAGGAAGTTGAGTTGGGGAGAATGGCAGGTCCGTTCTGCGAGCCGCCGCATCCTAACCTACGGGTTTCCCCCCTTGGCTTAGTTCCAAAGAAGGAGCGGGGGAAGTTTAGGTTGATTCATCACCTTTCCTTTCCCCGCGGTGGATCAGTCAACGACGGGATCTCCAAGGCAGATGCGGCGGTTTCGATGTTGCGGTGAGGTTGGTGCAGGCTGCAGGCTGCAGGCCAGGGCGCGTTTTGGGCTAAGTCTGACATTGAAGCAGCGTTTCGGTTGTTGCCGGTTCATCCGGACTGTTTTCACCTGCTGGGTTGCTGTTTGGATGGTGCCTTTTATGTTGATATGTGCCTTCCCATGGGTTGTTCTATATCTTGCAGTTATTTTGAAATGTTTGCTTCATTTTTAGAATGGGTAGTTCGCTTGTAGTCTGGGTTCTCTTCGGTCATTCATTATTTGGATGATTTTCTTTTTGTGGGCCCTACGGGTTCTGGGTTGTGCAGCACGTTGCTGTGGGTGTTTCGGCAGGTGATGTCTCGTTTTGGGGTACCTATTTCAGAAGAAAAAACTGAGGGCCCGGTAACCGTTTTGTCTTTTTTGGGTATTGAAATAGATGCCGTCCAGATGATTTTTCGCTTGCCCGATGACAAATTGGCAAGTTTGGTGTCCCAGGTTGACCAGGTCATGGGGTCTAATAAAGTGATGTTGAAGCAGTTACAGTCGTTATTGGGATTGCTGGTGTTTGCCTGTCGGATAATTCCTATGGGTCGTGTTTTTTCTCGGCGTTTGTCATTAGCTACTAGGGGTATATTGAAACCGGATCATTTCATCTGGGTAACGTCTTGGATGAAAAAGGATTTGTTTGTCTGGTATTCGTTTTTGAATTCATTTAATGGGAGGTCGGTTTGTCAGGACGCTGAGTTGTCTAATGTAGATCTGGAATTGTTCACGGATGCGACTGGGAGTGATGGTTTTGGAGCAATTTTGGGCCGAAGTTGGTGTAGGTCCCCTTGGACCTCGCATTGGGGGGAGTTAGGGTTGGTACGTAATTTGACGTTATTAGAGTTGTTTCCTACTATAGTTGCTATAGAGTGGTGGGGTAGCAGGATGGTGAATAAGCGGATTTTATTCTGGACAGACAATATGGCGGTTGTACACGCGGTGAACGGTTTGTCGTCTAGTTCATTGCCGGTTTTAGCTTTATTACGATGATTGGTTTTGAAATGTTTGGAGCTGAATGTGTGGTTTCGTGCGAAGCATGTTCCGGGAGTTCGTAATGTGATGGCCGATGCTTTGTCTCGTTCACAGATGTCCTGGTTTCGGGAATTGCACCCGGCAGCTTTGGCAGAAGGGGAGTCCCCCCCCTTTCACTTATGGGCCCTGGTCGAGGACAACTTATGAGGCTGTTGAGGGGTTCTGTGGTGCCAGCGACTTGGAAGAGTCATTGCAGAGCGTGGGATCGGTGGTTGGAGATTGCGGGGGGTAATTTTCCATCACAGGATGGTTGTCATCTTGATATAACCCTTACGAGTTTGGTGCAATTACGTCAGGAGGGTGGTAGTGTGGCCACTGCAGGTAAACATTTAGCAGGGGTGGCCTTTATGTTAAAATTGTGGGGAGGTAGAGATGTTACAAAAGATTTTGTCATTAGGCAGTCATTGAAAGGGTAGAGAAAGGAGGCGTTTTCCCGTGATACGAGGCGGCCGGTATACTTTGCGCTCCTGGGTCGGCTTCTATCCATTTTGTGTTTTGTGTGCCGGGATGAATATGAGGTTTCGTTGTTTGGCGCGGCGTTTTCTTTGGCTTTCTTTGCTGCATTGCGGGTTAGTGAGCTGGTTCCACCCAGCGTGAACACAAGCGGTGGGCTTCTCGGATCTGATGTGGTGGTATTGGGCGATTCCCTCCGGGTCTGCGTTCGGAGGTCAAAAACAGATACGGCAGGGAGGGGAGCTTGGTTGTCGATTGGGAAGATTGGGGGCCAGGATTGTCCGGTAAGGTTGGTTCAAGAATTTGTGTTTGTCCGGGCGGCCGGGGTTCAATTCTTGACACATCAAGATGGGTCAGCAATGTCGCGCTTTCAATTTGAAGCGGTTTTTAAGGCTGGTCTGAAATACTTGGGGCTGCCACCGGGCGAGTTTGGTATGCATTCGTTCAGGATTGGCGCGGCCACAGAGGCAGATGCCTTGGGCTTAGATTCAGTGGCTATCATGCGTTTGGGTAGATGGTGCTCGAATAACTATAAATCGTATGTGCGACCGGATTTGGTTTTAAAGTGTGATTAATTATTGTGGTCCCTCTTTTGGTTCTTCTTTTTCCCCTTTTTGTTGTCCAATCCCCCCCCAACCCCCTCCCCCCCTTCCCCCCTCCTTCCTCGGTTCTTTCCGGGTATCGTGTTATTCTATTCCTGTCTGTATCCTTTTCTCCCATTTGACCTGGTATTTAGTTTGACTTCTCTTTTGTTAGGGTCTCGGTGCCCCCAGGTGTGGATCCTGGGGCACTCATATGTGCATTGGGCGGCGGTACGAGTAGTGCGGAGGCCGTTGGGTCCGAATTTGGGCCTCTCACAGGCCGACGTCCACTGGAGAGGTGTCCGGGGACTACGGTGGGTGCAGTTGCTGCCAGAAGTAGTGGCAGTTACGAGGCACACTGATGTACCTGTTGTCCTGATCATTCACGTCGGGGGGAATGATATCGGTCAAGTAAAAATGGCCGAGTTGTTATCATTAATTCGGACTGATTTGGAGCGTTTTCAGGATCTGTTCGCTCGCTGCGTGGTGGTATGGTCTGAGATAGTGGCGCGGACGGTGTGGCGGGGTGCCAGGAGAAGGAGAGAAAAGGAAAATATATATTTGTCTTCATGCCGATGGTTGTTAATAATAATAAAGCTGTGGCCACTTCCACATTTCCATAAAGAAGGTGTTGGTGTTTTATTTCAAGTAAGGATGGTATAAGGTCCTGGGCAGGTAAGGTTGACAATGGGTCCTTGCAGTCCGAATGGGGAGAGAAGATAACAAAACCAGAATATATGTAGAAGAGTGCCATCTTCCACTCCACATCTCCAGCATAAGAGGGAGGCTGTGGGAAATATCTTATGTAGTACTGACTCTGTACCAACGAGAGAGTATTTTGTAATTAGTTTCCTGATCTCTAGAGGAAATAGTAGATTTATGAGCCAGAGTTAAAATTTTAAATATGTCCTCTGCAGTCCAAGATTCCTGAAGGTCTCTTTCCCATTTTGAAATAAACGGGGGATACCAGTCTACTGGGGGGAAGGAAAGCTATCCGTATATCATGGAAAGCGAACGTCGTACTAAACCCCGAGCTGAGTATAGTGCATCAAATGGGGTGAAAGCACGATCCGTGCGTGTCGATGGAGGTAGTGAAGAGAGAAAATGTGTAAGCTGAGATAGGCGCCACGATTCTAAAGGGGGTAGATCAGGTGGGTTTGTGAGCTGGGATCCCGATATCTATTGAGAGACTTTCAAAAAGTGTCTTACCTGAAATCTCCCTCCTTTAATCCAATCGTGAAAACATCCACCTGTTAACCCGGGAGGGAAGGCAGGATTACCTAAAATAGGGAATAGTGGTGAAGGATAGGGGGAGAGTCCCAGTTTCGAGAAGAAGCGGGAAGCAAGACGCAATGTAGGTCCAATCGTCGGATGTGAGCGTATGGCAGTATCGACTGGTGAGATGAGCCAAGGGAGGTTAAAAAGAGGTGTAGGTGTAGATACTTCTACTATTATCCAGCATTTTTGTGAAGAATGACTGCACCAGTCAGTTATTCTCCTAAGATGTGCTGCTGCATATTATTTATAAGGGTCTGGAAATGCCCCATCCCCCGATTCTTTCCCGGGTGATAGGATGGACCTGGTTATGTGTGGGGAACCGGGATGCCAAACAAAGTTAGACCATACTCGTCGCATGGATTGAAAGACGGAAAGTGGGATGTGGATAGGTATAGTCTGAAAGAGGTATAAGAGACGAGGTAGAACATTCATTTTAATGATACCGCATCTACCGAACCAGGAGAAAAAAATGGCTCGCCAGGAGTCGAGGTCCGACTTAATAGTGGCCAATAAGGGAGGGTGTCACGATCTAGGGGTATGTGGACCCACTAGGCCGCTCCGCCGTGGCGGAGAGGCAGCTGGCCAAGTCACAGTCTATGCAAAAGTCTATACAAGTTCGTAGCACAAGGGTACCTAAAATAGTCCAGATGGTGGCAGGGACTTTGGCACGGATGGTAGTAGGTGCAGCAGGTTGCGCCAGACGTGGCGGATGACAGCAGGTGCAGCAGGTTGCGCCAGACGTGGCAGATGACAACGGATGCAGTAGGTTGCGCCAGACGTGGCGGAGGGCAATGGGTGTAGTAGGACCTGACTTCAATCACAAAACAGGCTCAGGAACAATAGCACAACACTGGATACAGGTAGCAGGGCACGGGGCACGGGAACACTGGAAACGGGACAACACTAAGGAACCATTTGCAAGACTAACATGGGGATTACAAACAATGCTCAGGCAAGGATCAGAAGGGCAGGGCCCTTTTTATAGTTCAGGGTGATCTGGGAATAATTAATTATTTACATATTCACGCGCTGGTCCTTTAAGGCTGGGAACCAGCGCACGCCCTCTAGTGAACACTACGTGACAGAGCGGACGCATGTTTAACCCCTTCCCGACATTTGACGTATCCATACGCCAAAATCGGGTAGGGGAAGTATGGAGCAGGCTCACGCAGTGAGCTCACTCCATACGATGATGGTGTCGGCTGTATGTTACAGCCGACACTTCAGAGTAACTAGCGGCATCGCGCTCGAGCGCGATCCCACTAGTTTAACTCGTTAAATGCCGCAGTCAATACTGACCGCGGCATTTAAATCGTCAGAAAGAGGGGGGCGACCCCCTCTAACAGCTCATAGCGCCCCCCGCAACGCAATCGCGGATGGGCGATGTTTGCTATGGCTGCCTGGGGGCTTAATGAACGCCCCCAGGTCCGCCATCTTTGTACACCATAAAAGGCGGGAAAATTTTAAACGACTATATTTACAGACAGAGGAGGACTTCAGGAAAGAAGAGAACAGGAACGAACTCTGGACAGCTGCGGCCATTGAGGGGTCAGGCTAGTTTAACAGGTAAGATGTTGATGACAGGATCCCTTTAAAGAGGCTCTGTCACCAGATTTTGCAACCCCTATCTGCTATTGCAGCAGATAGGCGCTGCAATGTAGATTACAGTAACGTTTTTATTTTTAAAAAACGAGCATTTTTGGCCAAATTATGACCATTTTTGTATTTATGCAAATGAGGCTTGCAAAAGTCCAAGTGGGCGTGTTTAAAGTAAAACTCCAAGTGGGCGTGTATTATGTGCGTACATCGGGGCGTTTTTACTACTTTTACTAGCTGGATGATACTTCTCGTCAGAACGCCCAGCTAGTAAAAGTAGTAAAAACGCCCCGATGTACGCACATAATACACGCCCAGTTGGACTTTTACTTTAAACACGCCCACTTGGACTTTTGCAAGCCTCATTTGCATAAATACAAAAATGGTCATAACTTGGCCAAAAATGCTCGTTTTTTAAAAATAAAAACGTTACTGTAATCTACATTGCAGCGCCTATCTGCTGCAATATCTGGTGACAGAGCCTCTTTAATAGGTGCCTGTCAGAATCACAATATACTGCAATACATTAGTATTGCAGTATATCGTGCAAGCGATCTAACGATCGCTGGTTGAAGTCCCCTAGGGGGACTAATAAAAAAAGTGAAAATGAGTTAAATAAAGTTTTTTTTGGTGTAAAAAAAAATAAAAAAATTTAAAAGTTCAAAAAACCCCCCTTTTCCCATTTTCCCCCTAGAGCATAGTAAAAAAATAAATAAATAAACATAATTGGTATTGCCGCGTTCGCAAAAGTCTGAACTATTACAATATATCATTATTTAACCCGGACGGTGAACGCCGTAAAAAAAATAAAATTGTAAACGCCAGAATGTCTATTTTTTGGTCACCTCAACTCCCACAAAAAATGAAATAAAAAGTGATCAAACTGTCGTATTTACGCCAAAATTTTATTATTAAAAACTGCAGCTTATGCCGGAAAAAAATAAGCCCTCATACCACTTAATCGACGGAAAAATAAAAAAGTTGTGGCTCTCGGAATTTTTGGTATCGCCGTAATTGTATTGACCCACAGAATAAAGTTAACATGTTGTTTTAATTGCACAATGAGTTCCGTAAAAACGGCACGCAAAAAAGCATGGAGGATTCGCTGTTTTTTTCATTTTCTACCCCACAAATAATTTTTTTCCATTTTCCTAGTATATTATACGCCAAAATAAATGGTGCTCCGAAAAACTACAACTCATCCCGCAAAAATCAAGCCCTCATAGTACTATAACGACGCAAACATAAAGACTTTATAGCTTCTGGAATGTGGAGAGGAAAAAACGAAAATGAAAATCTGAAAAAGGGCTGCGGCGGGAAGGGGTTAAAGAAAACTCCCCATATAAAGCATTTATGCGCATCCCACACTAAAAAGGGGCTGACTGTGGGGGTCATAGTTTGTACTGAAGAAATGTTCAAGTTCTGTGAGGATCTGTTTGGAAATGGAGGTGTCTTGTAGGAGTGAATTGTTCACGCGCCAATTAGTTCTTGGTGGGTGACTTCCCTCTAGTGTAATGGTTAGAGATACCGGTGAATGTTCAGAGATGTGTGACGATTCTATCTGAGAATTTGAGACAATGCTCAGTTCTTGATGTTTGGTAAGAAAGAAATCAATTCTTGTGTAGAGAGAGTGGGGTGCCGAGTAGAATGAGTAGTCCTTTTCTTTTGGGTTAAGGATGTGCCAAACGTCTAACAATTGGTGGTAGTGAAGGAGGCGTTTAAAGTGTCTCAGGGTGGAGTGTGGAAGGGTGGTCGTTTCCCTCGAAGCATCCAGCTCAGGGTCCAGTACCAGATTAAAATCACCACCGATTATCAGAGTACCCTCCGTGAAGGTCTGGAGTGAATCAAGCACTGTTTCTAAACAAGCAGTCTGGTATTGGGAAGATAGATAGATAGATAGATAGATAGATAGATAGATAGATAGATAGATAGATAGATAGATAGATAGATAGATAGATAGATAGATAGATAGATAGATAGATAGATAGATAGATAGATAGATAGATAGATAGATAGATGCAAATGTTTGGGAGGCTTTCGTTCCCTTTACCGCAAGATATCTTCCCTCCCATCACAGCAAGTGTCACTGAGTTGCCAAGTTAAAGAGCGTGACACCAGTATACTCACTCCTCTGGATCTAGAATCAGTGGGAGAGCCATGATAATTGTATCCATATCTTCAATCGGAAAGTATAGGAATGCGGTCTTGTCTGAAGTGGTTTTCTTGAAGACAAACCACTTGTGCTCGGAGACGCAAGAGGTCATTGAGGAGCATAGTCTGTTTCTCAGGGGGGGGGCAATCTAAAAAGAAAGGAAAGTGAAATGGAAGGGAGTGAAGAAGAGGCAGGACAGGCGGGGGAGGCAACGCCTTCTGGTCACGAAAGAATGAAAGGAAAAAAGAAGAATACGGAAAAAGGACCAGTTTGAAATAAGTAAGGCATGGAGAGCATATAAGAGGTACAATTATCCGCCCCAGGCTAAAGGCCAGGGGGAGGTCAGTAGAGGCAAGGAGGCTATATTGGGGATAGGCCTCAAACACTATGGACCATTACAAGAGATCTGCAGTGTAGAAATGCCCTGGGTGGGGGGTAAGTCAACAGCGGATGACATCAGGTAATAAACAAGACAATATAACCAAATATAGGTGGACTCGTGGGCAAGAAGGATGAAGGTAGTAATGGTGCTCTTCAGGCTATAATCTTGTCTAAAAGTATGTTTCGTTCACAATACTAAATAGGCAGTAGGTAGGTTGGGATAACAAGGTGTATTTAACTGTCCTGAGCTAAGAGCCAGGGGAAGGTCAGTAGAGGTAAGGGTACTATATTGGGGATAGGCCTTACTCTCTGTAGACCACTACAAGAGATCTGCAATGCGTCCAGAGAAAAGATCAAGTCAACAGGAGGTAGCATCTGATACTAAACAAGTCAATACAGCAATATATGAGCAAGACCTTGAGCAGGAAGGAGGAAAGTAGTAATGATGTTGTGCTATCCATAATCTCGTCCAGAAGTATTTTTCGTTCACAATACTAAATGAACAGGCTAAGAGCCAGGGGAAGGTCAGCGGAGCTAAGGGTACTATATTGAGGATAGTCTTACACTTTGTGGACCATTACAAGAAATCTGCAGTATGAAAGTGCCCATGGTAGGGGGCAAGCCAAACCACAGTTAGTATCTGACACTGAACAAATCAATATAACAATATAGAAGTAGCATCATGAGCAGGAAGGACAAAATAAGTAATAGATCTGTTCAAGCTATAATCCTGTCTAGAGGTATGTTCTCATCAAAATATTAAACAAACAGCAGGTAGGCAGGGAGGGGAAAGGAGAAAAGGATGCAGCGAATTCTACAGAAACAAGTAACAGTCATTGATTTCCCCCCTGTCACAATTGATTACAGCTAGGTAGTTTTGTCTGTTGTAGAAAGGAATATCACAGAGTAGGACAGGTAAAGGTCCCAGATGTCATGCTGGAACTAACGGAATGTCTCTGTATTGTCACGATCCGTGGGTATGTGGACCCACTGGGCCGAACCGCCATAGCGGAGTAGCAGCTGACCAAACAACAGTCTATACAAAGTCCTAGTACAAGAATACCTGTGATAGTCCGGACAGTAGCAGAGGCTTAGGCACAGATGAAACTTGAAGGTAGGGGACGCCACACCTGGTGGATGATATCAGGCGTGGCAGATGACACCAGACATGTATAACAGCAGGCGTGACAGGTGGCACAACACGACTTCCAACACTCTAAGGCTCAGGAGCAAACACAGCACGGGATACAGGATACAGGTAGCAGGGCATGGAAACAACGGGAACAGGATAACACTAAGGGACTATTTGCTAAGACTAACATGGGAATACACAACAACGCTCAGGCAAGGAGTGAAAGGGCAGAGCCCTTTTTATAGTCCAGGGTGATCATGGGCTAATTAGTAATATTATACATGTGTGCGCATTGGCCCTTTAAGGCTGGGCATGAGCGCGTGACCGCACCCTACGGGACACAGCAGAGTGGAGCGGAAGCGAGTGCTGGCGTCTCCTAGGATGGAGATGCCGGCCAGCACTCACAAGTCCATGGCCGCGGCCGTCAGGGGGTGAGTAGGAACGACGGTCCGCGGCCGTGGACGTTACAGTATCCCCCCTCTTCTTGGGACCAGAGCGAAAGAGGAATTTCTTAACGAAGGTAGGGGCATTGAGGTACTCTTCTGGCTCCCAGGACCTCTCCCCTGGACCAAGCCCATTCCAATCCACTCAATAGAAACTCCTTCCTCCTACTCTCTTGTAGTCCAGGATCTCCTTCACTTCGAACACATCGGAAGAACCGCTGGGAGCAACTGCAAGACTAGGAGTCTTACTGTAGCGGTACAGAACCACAGGCTTCAGGAGAGACACATGAAAGGAGTTGGGGATTTTGAGAATAGGAGGCAGCCGAAGTTTATAAGAGACAGGGTTAATTTTTTGCAGGAAGAAACTGTGGCGGCTCTCTTCTTCTAGTATCCGCTTTTCGCTTCATGCGATCGACTGCCAGCAGAATATGCTGCCAGATTTGTAGAAAGTCCCCAAATGCAGATTCAGCTGCGGGTACCTGGGATGTAGCCGAAACAGGAAGAGGGATTCGTGGATGTTGGCCGTAGACAATGAAGAACGGTGTGGAAGCAGTGGACTCACTTGTGCGGTTGTTATATGAGAACTCGGCCTATGGAAGAAGCTGTACCAAGTCATCATGCTGCAGATGAAATGACGAAGATAATTCTCCATGATTTGGTTAATCCTCTTGACTTGACCATTGGACTGGGGATGGTAGGCAGAGGAAAAGTCCAATCTCACATCTAGTAGCTTACAGATGGCTCTCCAGCATTTCAAGGTGAACTGAACCCCCCGATCAGACACGGTATGAAGGGGCATTCCACGCAAGCGCAAGATGTGCTGAATGAAGAGATTTGCCCGTCGAGGAGCAGAAGGTAGGCCGGTCAGCGGGATAAAATGTGGCATCTTTGAAAACCGGTCCACCCCCACCCAGACAGTATTGCATCCTGCTGAGGGAGGAAGATCTGTGACAAAGTCCATTGCTATATGTTGCCAGGGAGGGTTGGGCACAGGCAGAGGTTGGAGCAGACCAGCAGGCTTGGAGTGAGCAACCTTGTTGGAAGCACGCACAGTGCAGGAAGAGACAAAGTTCGCAATATTTTTGGGCAATGTGGGCCACCAGAAATGACGAGCAATCAGATCTCTAGTCTTACGAACGCCCACGTGCCCAGCCAGTTTGGAGTTGTGTCCCCAGCGAAGGATTCTCCTCCTGTCTTCCAACCGCACAAAAGTTCTCCCCGGAAGGTTGTCTCTCCAACCAATCCTAGGCACTGGAATGTTTTGGCTTCTGGGGACACTAACGCACAACATAGCCTCCGAGGCCGCAATACAGCGGAAGTGCGTATGCGTTGTTTCTCTTGAGCTGACAGTTTGAGCCGGTCCACCTGCATAGGCTCCTCTGGTGGAACAACTGATGAGGGCAACAGGGATTGCTGGAAAGTAGGAGCGAGCCTAGGGAATCTTCTCTCCCAGCGAACCTCTTGGAATCGCTCCCAGATCCTCATGTCAATTCGGGTGGCTAGAAGAATGAGGTCATCCAGGGTAGGTGGCAGATTGCGAGCGTCAAGCTTGTCTTTAATCTCAGAAGACAGTCCCTGCCGGAATGTAGCCACCAAGGCCTCATTGTTCCAGGTTAGTTCTGCAGCCAGGGTGCGGAACTAAATGGCGTACTTGCCCACGGAGATGTCTCCCTGGCGAAGGGGCAGCAGAGATGCAGAAGAAACTCTTCCAGGTTCCTCAAATACTGTACGGAAAGTCTGTAAGAAACTCTGTAAGTCACGGGTCTCTGGTCCCTGACGTTCCCAAATGGGCTTTGCTAATGCCAGGGCCTTGTCAGTAAGGAGAGAGATTATGAAGGCGATCCTTGCGTCGTCAGGTCCCCGCGTCTCCATCATAGCGATGAGGTAGTGGCAGGGAGAATCGGGAGTCGGCACTGGTACTGGCAGGAGGTGTAGCAGGAGGAACAGCAGGAGAAACAGGAACAGGTGCTGTGACGACTGCAGCTTGCGCATCAAGTTGATATGCAATGGCGTGGTATGTGGACCCACTAGGCCGCACCGCCATAGCGGAGTAGCAGCTGGCCAAACAACAGTCTATACAAAGTCCTAGTACAAGAGTACCTGTGATAGTCCAGACAGTAGCAGAGGCTTAGGCACAGAAGAAACGGTCTCGCATGTCTGCCTGCATGATTTGTGACGTTGTCATAGTCTTGGGTCGACCAGCGGGGTCCATGCCTGAGCGTACTGTCACGATCCGTGGGTATGTGGACCCACTAAGGCCGCACCGCCATAGCGGAGTAGCAGCTGGCCAAACAACAGTCTATACAAAGTCCTAGTACAAGAGTACCTGTGATAGTCCAGACAGTAGCAGAGGCTTAGGCACAGAAGAAACGTAAAGGTAGATGATGTCACATGTGGCGGATGATATCAGGCGTAGCAGATGACACCAGACGTGGTGTATAACAGTAGGTGTGACAGGTGGCACAACACGACTTCCAACACTCTAAGGCTCAGGAACAAATACAGCACGGGATACAGGTACCAGGGCACGGGAACAACGGGAACAGGTAAACACTATGGGATCATTTGCTAAGACTAACATGGGAATACACAACAACGCTGTAAAGGATCTGCCAGGCACTACGTCTGTGGATACTCCCAGGATTAATCAATCGACACCTGAGGCCGGACCTCTTAGACTGACTCCGGCTCCCACCAATCAGGGGGGCAGGCTCAGGAGTGGGAGAGCCTATCGCGGCCTGGTCAGTCGGAGTTAGCTCCGCCCCCTGTCCATTTATACCTGCCGTTTTCTCTTCCTCATTGCTTGTGATTCTTCCTGGTTTCCTGGCCCTGCTACAGCCTTGCTCCAGCCTGCTACTGCCTTGCTTCAGCCTTGCTACAGCTTCCGCTTATCCTGCTTCGCTCTGACCCCGGCTTGCTTCCTGCTCCTTGCTCTGCGTTCGTATACTTTTTTACTTCCTGACTCTGACTGGCTCGTTCACCGCTCTGGTCTCCTCGCGGTGTTCCGTGGGCTGCTGCCCCTTCCCTTGCTTGTTCCCTGTTTGTATTCCCTGTAATCTGTGCATCATCCCCTCAAAGTAAGCCCTGTCAGGGATGTCTCCCCTGGGTGAATAGGGGGGGATCTGAGGGTAGGGAGCTTGCTTGTGCTGCCTGAGGAGCAGAGGGAGAGGGAACAGGAGACAAGTCTAGCCTTAGAGAGTGGGCCATGGAGGAGGTACATGGCGATGGTTGTGGCGTACCTGGTGGTGTGGTGTGGCGTGGGCTGTCGGAGATCCGTCTCCCGCTTGTGAGGATGGAAGTGTTCCGGCCACAGGGGCCATATTGCGGCCTGTACTGTGTGTGCCGAGCAGTGGTTGCGGTGTGGCTGCCGATAGTAAATAGGAGCAGAGCATTGAGTGGGTAATACCGATCGGTGTGCCACGGCTTTCCCTCCTCCTTCCCATACTTCAGTGCGCTGCAGAGAGGGTAATGGACAGTCCGTTCATCCTGAAAGGGACCGGTCAGCAGTAGCTTTGGTGAAGTGCATCCTCACAGTGCCGTGTCCTGGCCACGCACTCGTTAAACTGTGTTTTACTATTCACTGTAAGGTAACATGTTGGGGAAATTACTGCACTAATGCGCCATGTTACTCTTTGTTCACACAGGGGTCATTGTAGGAAACTCTATAGGTGTGGTAGACAGGTGGTGCTTAGTTTGCACCATCACGGGAGGAGTTGCGAGTCAATAAAATGGGCGGGTTTCCCACAAGTAGTGTTTAAGCTTGTGAGTTGCAGAGACGGCTGTTGGAGGGGGAAACACCAGATCTGTACCAGTTTGAACCCTCGCTAGGCTGCGACCACTAGGAAGGCATTCCAGAGTGGGGAAGGCTAATGGAAGATCCAAGGGTATGTTCACACACAAACTCAAAAACTTCTCAAAATACGGAGCTGTTTTCAAGGGAAAACATCTCCTGATTTTCAGACGTTTTTTAAGCCACTCGCGATTTTTGCGGCGATTTTTACGGCCATTTTTGGAGCTGTTTTCTATAGGGTCAATGAAAAACTGCTCCAAAAACGTCCCAAGAAGAGACATGCACTTCTTTTTCGTGGGCGTCTTTTGACAGCGGCGCGTAAAATTACACCTCGTGGGAACAGAACATCGTAAAACCCATTGAAAGCAATGGGCAGAAGTTTGTAGGCGTAATGGAGCCGTTTTTTCAGGCGTAATTCGAGGCGTAAAATGCCCGAATTACGTCTGAAAACAGTGCGTGTGAACATACCCTTAGACTGCAAGAAAGGCTGCAGTGTCAGACAAGGAAGATGTAGTGGATGGCAGTGACCAGAGTGCAGGTTTAGTGGGATATGTATCTGATAACAAGAGCCAGACTACGCAAAGCTTTCAAAGAGACATAGTATAGACACGCAAACGCTGGCCTGTTTTAACCGTGTAACCAACCGTGAGCCTCCTCAAAAGAACCGTAAAGCATTGTAAACTGTTTAAATTGTAACTGCCAAGCTCGTTGCCTCTATAAAGTAAACTATTTTTTGAGTTGTTGCAACCCACTTCAACTGTGTGAGTGTCGTTACTACACCAAATCCTCTTGCGTGGGTGGTTACCATCAGTCCCCCTTGATTGACAGGGAGTACGTCCCCCTTGTCCCTGTGCTCGGTCCGCCACTTACAATTTAGCACTTAATTTTAAATTCTTGAAGAGAAACTTGAATTTGCATATTCTTTTTAATTGGATCACTGGAGAAATTTTTTGACAGTGCACTGACTATTTGGGCACTAGATACTGTACAGTGCTTTTTTTGGTGCACTGTGGTGGCACTATTATATTAGCAGTTCCATGATATGGGCACTAGAGAAATCATACCGACACTACAATAAGAGAAAACATGAATACAAATAAATACATTTATAGACATATTCCCTCTGTTTTATAAAGAAGAGAATGTATATAAAAGATGGAAATAAACACCTTTCAAGTGTCACAAAAGTTAAACATTTAAGGAATGGCGTTATTGAGGCCCAAAATACCCTGTTCATGATGTGGCTAAAAAGTATTGATGCCATATGCACACTTACTACAGCCTGACAGTGGATGCATTACATTATACGTAGAACAGCCCAGGGAAGTGTAGAACAAAAGAACTCCAGTCTTTATGAAGAGAATTTAGCTTTCACTGCTTCTTGGACTAGATTCAAGCATATTTTTAAGGGATTTATTCCTGTTGTCATGACAATGATCCTTTTATGCCCCCTCCATCTAAAAGAAACTTTTGTTTGGACTTGTTTAAAAGTCTGGTCATGTGTATAGTGTATTGGCCTCTAGTAATATATTCCAGGTCTGAAAAAAACTTAAATCTATCTATGAGTGCACATGAGGTTATTAATTTATTAGTCATTAACTGCAATTTATTTTGTTTCCAAATAATCAAATCTCGTAGTTGGAATGTGATCTCAAATATTTTTCACTATTTAGGTTTAAATTGGTTCACAAGACCAATTGCATTTCATTTGGCATGGGCACCATTACAGTATATTTAATTAAATCTCTGAATGAATGACTGATAAGGGAGATTAAATGTTTAACCCCTTAACGCACCTTGATGCAACTGTACGTCATGGTTTGCACTGCATTAAGGCACCATGAAGTACAGTTACGCATGGTACTTTTCTGTCACCATGTCAAAACACATGGTGACAGAACAGTGACATTGGCTGTCACAGACTTGCAGCATGGTTACCCGGCTAAAAGAGCCGGGTAGCCACGCTAGCCGATTGGCTGTTGGCAAAAGGAGGCCCAACAATGGCCCCCTGTCTGCCAAGTACGGCGGCCTGTTAGGCCCCACCCGGAGGCGAGGCTTAAAAAGCTTCCGCCCGCAGATGAAAGATGGTGGCGGGCTCAGAAGCTGAGTCTGTGCCATCAGCCTGAAGGATGCCAGCTGTATGTTACAGCTGACATCCTGCTGTAACGGCAGGGAACGGAGCTAGCGCCGCTCCCTGCCAATAATACCGTAGATGCCACGATCAATTTAGATCGCGGCATCTTAGCTGTTTCCAGGAGACCGGCAGCGCTGCGATGTGGTCGCATGGATGCCGATCGTTACTATGGGAACCGGAGGCCAACAGTGGCTTCCAGGTCTCCCACGCACGGAAGCCTATTAGGCCCCGCCCAGAGGCGGAACCTAATAGGCTTGCTGGCAGTGAATAGCTGACAGCTCTAATGCATTGCATTACGTGGGTAGTGCAATGTATTAGAATAAAGATGAGAGGTGCAAGTCTTCAAGTCCCCTAGTGTGACAAAAAAAGTTATAAAAAAGTTAAAAGTTAATAAATGAAAAACTGCCTTTTTTCCTATAAGGCTGGATTCACACGACCATGTTACGTCCGTAATGGACGGAACGTATTTTGGCCGCAAGTCCCAGACCGAACACACTGCAGGGAGTCGGGCTCCTAGCATCATAGTTATGTACGATGCTAGGAGTCCCTGCCTCACTGCAGGACAACTGTCCCGTACTGAAAACATGATTACAGTACGAGACAGTTGTCCTGCAGCGAGGCAGGGACTCCTAGCATCGTACATAAGTATGATGCTAGGAGCCCGACTCCCTGCACTGTGTTCGGTCTGGGACTTCTGGCCGAAATACGTTTCGTCCATTACGGACGTAACATGCTCGTGTGAATCCAGCCTAAGCCTTTTATCATAGGAAAAAAAATGAAACCGTTAAAAAAGTACACATATTTGGTATCACCGCATTCGTAACACCCAAACTATAAAACTATAATGTTATTTTTCCAGCACGGTGAACACCGCAAAAATGAAAAATAAAAACCAATGCCAGAATCACCATTTTTTTGGTTACCATCCCTCCTAAAGTATAGAAAAAAGAGTGATCTAAAAGTCGCACGTACCCCAAAATAGTACCAATAAAAAAGACATCCCGTCCAGCAAAAAACAAGTCCTTGTCAACGCAAAAATAAAAAAGTTATGGCTCACAATATGGGGACACAAAAAAATTATTATTTTTCAAAAAAGGGATTTTTTTTTGTGCAAACGCTGTAAAACATAAAAAAAACTATATACATATGGTATCACCGTAATCATATCAACCCGCAGAATAAAGTAAAATGTCATTTATAGCGCACGGTGAACACTGTAAAAGAAAAAAAAACATTGTCAGAATTGCTGGTTTTTGATCACCTTGCTTGCCAAAAAAATTGAATAAAAAGGGACCAAAAAATTGTGTGTACCCCAAAATGGTACCAATGATATCTACAGATTAATCCGCAACAAATAAGCCCTCACACAGCTCCGGAGGAGAAAAAATAAAAAAGTTCTGGCTCTGAGAATATGGCGACGAAAAATATGCAGTGTTCCAAAAGCAGATAAGATTGGGCGCCATTTATCAGTGTGACTCCGGCCACATATCTGTGGATTATTATTTATTTACTGCATTATTATACCCTCTTATTATGCCCATTATGCCCTGATTTACCCCGCACAGATTACATATACCATGATGTTCCCCGCACAGATTACATATGCCCCCACATTATAAACTGAAATACCAGCTAAACCCTAAACAGAACAACTGCCAGGAAAAATCTGCGCTCCAAAAGCCAAATGTCGCTCCCTCCCTTCTGAACCCTACAGCGTGCCCAAACAGCAGTTTACATCCACTTACACGGCATTGCCACAGCCGGGAGAACTGGCTTAACAGTTTGAGATATTTGTGTTCAGTGGCACAAACTGGGCACAACATATTGTGCACTAAATTGGCGTATCAGTGGAAAATTGCAATTTTCACTTTGCACCATCCGCTGGGCACTAATTTCTAATGTAGAATCACCTGTGGGGTCAAAATGCTCACTACACCCTTTAAAATGCCCTTAGGGGTGTCGTTTCCAATATGGGGGTCACTACTTGGGGATTTGTTTTACTATTTGACCTCCGAGCCCTGCAATTGTGGGCCAATGCTGTGAAAATGACCAAAATAAACCTCAAATGCGCATGGTGCTCTTCACTGCTGAGCCGTGTCTTGTCCAGGCAAATGATAAATGCCTTGAGGGGTGCAGTTTCCAAAATGGGGTCACTTCTTGGGAATTCAACTGTACTCTGGTACCCTAGGGTTTTTTTTTTATATGCGACATGGCAGCAAAATCTGCATGCCAAATAGCGCTCCTGCCATTCTGAACCCTGCCGTGTGTGTCCAAACTGCAGTTTATGACCACATGTGGGGTATTGCTGTAATCCGGAGAAATGCTTTACAAATGTTGGGGTGCTTTTTCTCCAGTATCCCTTGTGAAAATGAAGACATTCTACAATTTAGTGGAACAAAATGTAGATTTAAATTTTCATGGCCTAATTTCAATAAATTCTGCAAAAGACCTGTGGGGTCTAAATGCTCACTATACCCCTAGATAGATTCCTTGAGGGGTGTAGTTTCCCAAATGTAGTCACTTTTGGGGGGTTTCCACTGTTTTGGCCTCTCATGGGCTTTGCAAATGAAACATGGCTCCTGAAAAACAATCAAGCAAAATTTGAGCTCTAAATGCCAAATGGCGCTCCTTCCCTTCTGAGCCCTGCCGTAGGTCCAAACAGCAGTTTATTAACAGAAATTGTGTATTGCCGTACTCAAGAGAGTTTGCTTTACAAATGTTGGGGTTCTTTTTCTCCTTTATCTATTGTGAAAATTGAAAAATCTGAGCTAAAATGACATTTTATTAGAAAAAACTTAGATTTTCATTTTCAGAGCCTAATTGCCCTAAATTCAGCAAAATACCTGTGGGGTCAAAATGCCCACTATACCCCTTGATAAATTCCTTGAGGGGTGTAGCTTGCGAAATGATGTTTTTTTTGTAGTGTTTTCTTTGTTTTGGCCCCACAAGACCTCTTCAAACCTGACATGGTGCCTAAAATATATTCTAATAAAAATAAGGCCCCAAAATCCATTAGGTGCTCCTTTGATTCTGAGGCCGGTTTTTCAGTCCAGTAGCACACTAGAGCCACATGTGGGATATTTCTAAAAACTGCAAAATCTGGGCAATAAATATTGAGTTGCGCTTCTCTGGTAAAACCTTCTGATTTACAGAAAAAAAATGGATCAAACTGATTTTCTGCAAAAAAAAAATTACATTTGTAAATTTCACGTTTAATTTGCTTTAATTCTTGTGAAACGCCTAAAGGGTTAAGAAACTTTCTAAATGCTGTTTTGAATACTTTGAGGGGTTCCATTTTTAAAATGGGGTGATTTATAGGGGGTTTATAGTACATAAGGCCCTCAAAACCAGTTCAGAACGGAACCGGTCCCTAAAATATGGCTTTTGAAATTTTCTTGGAAATGTGAGAAATTGCTGCTAAAGTTCTAAGCCTTGTAACATCCTAGAAAAATAAAAGGACGTTAAAAAAACAATGCAAACGTAAAGTAGACATATAGGAAATGTAAAGTAGTAACTATTTAGTGTGGTATTACTATCTGTCTTACAAGCAGATACATTTAAAATTTAAAAAAATGCAAATTTTTGAAATTTTTCTCAAAATTTTGGTGTTTTTCATAAATAAACACTGAATGTGTCTCACAAATTTTACCACTAAATAAAAGTCCAATGTGTCACGAGAAAACAATCTCAGAATCGCTTGAAAAAATAAAAGCATTCCAAAGTTATTACGACTTCGGCCTTATTCAGACGAACGGGATATACATCCGTGCAACGTGCGTGATTTTCACGCGCGTCGCACGGCCCTATATTAGTCTATGGGGCCATGCAGACATGTGTGTGATTTTTACGCAGCGTTGGTCCGTTGCGAAAAAGTCACGACATATCCGTTCTTTGGGCGTTTTCCACGCATCACGCACCCATTGAAGTCAATGGGTGCATGAAAACAACGCACGCCACATGGAAGCACCTCCGTACGGACAGCGTTTTTCATACAACACTTGTTAAGTCTATGTAAATGAGTTGAGCAAACTTGTCCAAACAAGCACAAACCAGGAAGTGGATTTTCACTTTTTGGGCACATGCGCACAGTTGAAACCGACATCTGCTGCAATGCCTCGTGCGTGCCATGTAGAGAAGCTCATCTGCTTGGTCCAGGAGAGGCCACAGTTGTGGAACACACGGGCAGGGGCCTACCATGGCCGCACGGGCAAGGAGGTCGGCTGGGATGAGGTCGCGCAGAGCTTATTCGGACAGGGGTGGGCTAAAAGCACCACAAGAGACCACAAGAGCATTGGTAAGTCCATATCTTTTTTTATGCCAATGCAATCGCCCATGCTGTAGTGTATATCTTTGTGTTTCACATGTTCCTACTGTGCAAGGTCGCGGGTGTGTCACAGCATCATTAGGTTGGTGTATAATGTTTAGTGGTGTCTAAGGACAAGTGCCGTTTTCAGTGATGTCACCTGGTGACCTTGTTTTTTTGTTTGGTGTTCCTATGTCCAGTTGATGATGTCAAAACCCGGTGGAGGAGCTGTCGGGATCAATTCCGGCGGGAATTTGGCGGCAGAGGGCGAAGTGGGGACGGCGCGCCCAAGAAGCGCCAATACATCTATACCAAGCAGCTCATGTTCCTGAAGGACATTATGGAGATGCGCCCGTAAGTACTGACTGTACCTTGAAGACATGTGTGTGCTCACTTGAAAATCAGCCAAAACAGGTTGTTTGTCCCTTGGGCCCATGTTAAAAGGAATAACGCAAAATGTTTCTGGCAGATGCAGTGATAATCTCCTCGACACCGAGGAGGAGGCTGGCCATGAGGAGTCGCAGCCGGCCCCGAAACAACATCCCGTGCTGCTCTTGACCCCAGAGGCGACGGCACCACAAGCAGCCACCCAGTCGAGCAGCCAACCCCAGCTGGCACGGGAAGTCGACAATCCCCGGACGCCACCAGCCAGGCGCCGGCGCAGCCAGGTTGCCTCAGCAGGTGCCCACGTGGACTCCAGGGTACTGGAGTACCTCCGCCGCTGTTCCGAGGAGGACGCCTGTGACACGTTTTGCCGCAGCCTTGCGCCGCTACTCAGGCGAGTACCTGACCACCGGATAGCGCGCGTCCAAGGCTCCATCCTTGGGCTAATTGACTCCGCCACACCTCCTAATTATCCACGCCGGTGCTTCCAGGCAATTGAGCATTGGCGTGGATTGCCTGAGGCATCGGTGCCCTACACTGCACCTCTCCCTTCCCAGCCTGCCACCCCGGCCACAGTACCAGCGGCCAATGGTGAGCCGAATGTCACCTGGTCATGTGGTGGTGCGGGACCGGCCTTTCCCACCCTACGGCAGACCCCTGGAACCCTTTGCCCAGGGCCCACCGGCAGGGTACAACACTCTGCATCAGCACCACTATGCTGTTGAGGAACATCCTCAGCAGGCCCAGGGACAGCATAGTGGTGCTGAAATGCCAAGCTATCACTCCCCATCACGCCGATATCAGGAGTTGTAGCGCAGTGTTGGCAGATTAGGGTGTGCTCGTTGTTGTGAGCTAAACATCTAAATTGTATGTTAATTTTGCATCATGTTGGTGTGTTTATGTGTTCATTTTTGCTGCTAGGTTATGTCTAAAGTGCATTTAGCACATTACACAATAAAGTGTGTTTTGGTTTAGCAGGAAAATTGGTTGTGTTTGCCTCCATCTATGTGCTGTAACAAAGGTTACCGAACAGGTCCTTTTAGGTAACGTTGGAACATTCTGGCCAGGGCCCTAGATTTGCATGACATTATTGAGGTATTAGTGTATCTTTTACGGTTTTGCTCAATTCCTAAAACTCTTCTCTGCCGCCTTGCAGTGCTGTGATAAAGTCCGGGCGAATGAGTTTTTGCTTTGTATTTGTGAACATTGGATAAGCCAATGTGCCTCACATGCAATTTGGTTTTGGCCATGAAAACAAAACAGCAAAACCACCAAAGATATAAGCTCGCAACTCACGTCAAGGGTCCTGATGTCTTGCGAGTCCCTAATACTAAAATCCGCACCCTCAACCACTAAATTTTCCAAGAACAAATGATACATTGGGCCACTAATCTCCACAAGGCCACCCTTCACAGAGCATCCTCCTGCCATGGCAGTGCTCCATCAGGGCTGTCAAAATATTGCGCAAATATGTTGCGTACTTGGATACCAGATGTTTGAGCCCTTCCGAGTGGAATTTGTGGCGGAATGGTTGATGTTGTTGCATTTCTTCGAATATATTCGGCATCACAACCGGCGTCATGTATGCGGCAAAAATTATGAAGAAAGACACACGCTCGTATGACACGGGTCACATTTTGTGGCGTCAGTTGCATTGTGGTGAGAAAAACACGCCATTTGGTTGACATAATGCCAAATGCACATTCCACACATCTTTGAGCTCGGCTTAGCCGGTAATTGAAGATGCGCCGACGGTCATCCAAGCCCCTTCTTGCAAATGGACGCATTACTTGGCTTGTGAGGCCAAAACCCTCATCTGCCACGATTACATAAGGGACTGGTGGTCCTCGCGAACCAGGCAGGAGGCTCGGTTCCGGCACAGAAAGTTGATTGCCCATAAGACGATGGCCCATTCTAGATGTGCGAAATATGCGGGCATCAGCAGAGCTTCCATAGGACCCAATGTGTACAATGGTAAAACAATAATTACTGTCGGCCAAGACCAACAAGACTATGGAAAAAAACCTGTTTGTAATTATAGTATCTGGAGCCAGAGTGGGGGGGGGCTTCTTGACACGAATGTGTTTCCCGTCTAGGGCACCAATACAATTAGGAAATTGGGTGGTGGCGAGAAAATCATCCGAAATAGTAAGCCAGTGCTCTGTCGTGGGCTGAGGCATCACTGTGGGCTTTAATCGCTGCCACAGCACAACACAGGTGCCGGTCACAATGACAGAATTTGTGCTCACTCCAAGAAGGAATTCGAAATGTAACGAATGGTAGATATTTCCTGTAGCAAGAAATCTACATGGGCGAGAAAAAAAACCACAAAACACAAAGAAACTTTATGTAGGACATGACACCCCCACACCATCCTGTAAGCTGGTGTTGTATAAAACACACATACCTCAACGTCACAAGGAGTCGCTTCTCGGGGGAAATGCAGCGCCGCATGTTTGTGTCCTGGTAGGTGATTCCTGGTCAAATCTGGCCCAGCAGAATATCAAATGTCGACACAGACATGCGGCAAAACGACCTAAATTTCTCGGGGTGGCTGCGAAGGTCATCATAGAGAGTATGAAAATGCCCTTTGGAGGTGCGCTGGGCCACAAGAGGATGAACCCAAATCCTCCCTCTTCTCCGGGATCCCTCCTGAAGCATCGGTCGGCGCTCGCCAAATCGCCGAGAAACCATCCAGGAGATCAGCACACGGCCCAGCGGAGTCAACGGCATCATTTCGCTTTTAGGGTATGTTCACACGGCCTATTTACGGACGTAATTCGGGCGTTTTTGCCCCGAATTACGTCTGAAAATAGCGCCTCAATAGCGCTGACAAACATCTGCCCATTGAAAGCAATGGGCAGACGTTTGTCTGTTCACACGAGGCGTATATTTACGCGCCGCTGTCAAATGACGGCGCGTAAATAGACGCCCGCGTCAAAGAAGTGACCTGTCACTTCTTTGGCCGTAATTGGAGCCGCTATTCATTGACTCCAATGAATAGCAGCGCTAATTACGGCCGTAATGGACGCGGCGTTCAAGCGCCTGCACATGCCGGTACGGCTGAAATTACGGGGATGTTTTCAGGCTGAAACATCCCCGTAATTTCAGCCGTTACGGACCCCCGCCGTGTGAACATACCCTCAGAGAGGCAAACAAGGCAAGAAACACCCTACACGACCAAAAGTAGTTTGCAAGGTGCAAAAAGGATGCGAACATGTGCTCACATCAAGCAGGTGTTGGAGAACGGTGCCTCTTTGTAGGCTGCCCTCTCCATTACTCCACCCTCCGTTTTTTTAACGCGCGTAAAAAACGCATGCCATACGCGCGTAAAAAACGCACAAACGCAGCCCTAACACATGCCACACGCAACTACAACGCAAGCAAAATGTCGCGTTTTTTACGCGCGCAAAAACGCCACGCTCGTGTGAATCCAGCCTTCAAGTGTTACATGTCAGATTTGAAAAAAATGGTCTGGTCCTTAAGGCCAAAACAGGCTTAGTCACTAAGGGGTTAATCTGCCTTGAAATCTCACACATACTGTTACTGTTAAAAACAATGTAATTCTCTACTAGATAAAGGCATCTTTATGTGTTATTAACCCTTTAATGACCAGGACTTTTTGCGTGATAATGACCAAGCACTTTTTTTTCGTTTTTTTCATAAGAGTCATAACTTTTTTATTTTTCATAACAGTGCTGGCAGGTCCTTGCGTGTCTCTGACATGCAGGATCCACCTGTAAACTATCAAATAAGTTATGAACTTGGATGTGACAATTTACAGGTGGATCCTGCATGTCAGGGACACACAGGACCCACCGATACTAAACCCGCCCGCCGGACTAATGGATTCAGTGAAAAGCGCTAGATACAGCTGCTCTGTATAGAGAATACAGAGCAGCTGTATCTAAAAAAGTAAAAATACTTTATAATAAAAAGTAATTACAAAGTTACACAAAACACACCGATACACCTTTTTATTAAAACAAAATGTTTTGCCTTTCAAAGGTGTACATTGCCTTTAAAGATAAAAAAAAAACAGAATACAATGAAAAAAAAAAATTTACGATATAAAATAATTCCCACAGTTTTGGTAATCCCATAACAACATGTATCAAGAATAAATACACTTATGGTAAATGTAATTGCTCTAAAAATCGAATACGATAATCCTGTGAAATGTGTGACTATGAGGACATCTTGTGGTACAAATACTGTATACATTATGAAAAAATGTAGTGAAGTAAAGCAGAACCTACACTCCTCAAAACATTGAAATTGCTGCACAAAGTAGGGCAAGCTGTAAGGTTATGCAAATCAAGGAAGTAGCAGGTATTGCTAAGATCTGCAAATTATCACATTTAAAGAGGCTCTGTCAACAGATTTTGCAACCCCTATCTGCTATTGCAGCAGATAGGCGCTGCAATGTAGATTACAGTAACGTTTTTATTTTTGTAAAACGAGCATTTTTGGCCAAGTTATGACCATTTTTGTATTTATGCAAATGAGGCTTGCAAAAGTCCAAGTGGGCGTGTTTAAAGTAAAAGTCCAAGTGGGCGTGTATTATGTGCGTACATCGGGGCGTTTTTACTACTTTTACTAGCTGGGCGTTCTGACGAGAAGTATCATCCACTTCTCTTCAGAACGCCCAGCTTCTGGCAGTGCAGACAGCGTGTTCTCGAGAGATCACGCTGTGTTGTCACTCACAGGTCCTGCATCGTGTCGGCCACATCGGCACCAGAGGCTACAGTTGATTCTGCAGCAGCATCAGCGTTTGCAGGTAAGTAGCTACATCGACTTACCTGCAAACGCCGATGCTGCTGCAGAATCAACTGGTGCCGATGTGGCTGACATGATGCAAGACCTGTGAGTGACAACACAGCGTGATCTCTCGAGAACACGCTGTCTGCACTGCCAGAAGCTGGGCGTTCTGAAGAGAAGTGGATGATACTTCTCGTCAGAACGCCCAGCTAGTAAAAGTAGTAAAAACGCCCCGATGTACGCACATAATACACGCCCACTTGGACTTTTACTTTAAACACGCCCACTTGGGCTTTTGTAAGCCTCATTTGCATAAATACAAAAATGGTCATAACTTGGCCAAAAATGCTCGTTTTTTAAAAATAAAAACGTTACTGTAATCTACATTGCAGCGCCGATCTGCTGCAATAGCAGATAGGGGTTGCAAAATCTGGTGACAGAGCCTCTTTAATGCACCTTTAATGCATCCATGCCTTCAGAGAAACAGATGACCGGAAAGCCAAAGGGAAATAATAGGTTTCGTTTGAATTACCATTGATTTCAATGGTAATGCTTCCGTTGCAAATAGTTCCGTTTGTTTCCGTACCGTAAGGTTTCTTTTTTTTAGCGGAAACAATAGCGTAGTCAACCTATGATTTCCGTTCATTTGATCCTATGACGCAATGGATGAACGGAAACCGACAATGATGTGAACGAGGCATTAATTCCAAATTTCCCATTCTTTATTTCTACAGCTACTATAGAGGCAGGGCCGGCGTCAGCACCCGGCGAATCCGAGCAAGTGCTGGGGCCCACTACCCTTGGGGGGGCTCACTCGGCCACCGGGTGCTGACGCTGCCGTCACGGCTCCTCCAGGAGTGTAATCCCCCGCCAGAGCGTTGCCGATGCTCTTGCCGGGGATTCCACTCCTGGAACAAGCCCCTGTCCAGAAGTGGAATCCCCCCCCCCCTCCCTGGACAGTGTATATGAGTTGTAGACACAAAACAATAGAACATTTTTAATTTAGAATATTTGTAAAGTTGTTTCTTTTTTTTATTTTAGATGCATTGGAGTAATACAAAAATTCATGCAAAGTTATACATGGCCCAAATGTAGGTGATACAGCCAGTCATGGCCATATTGAGAGTAGTCTGGACCACAGGGAATAAGGCTAGATCTACAAAACTACTTCTGGCCACCTGCAAGTTGCGGTAAAATCTTGGCATTACAGAGACTCTTGCGCTTCTACAATGGTTCAAATTTTTTTCCTTGTAGGGAAACAGTAAATTACTTCAGTTTAAAGCGTACCTGGCTTTTCAGAATAAGCTTTCATCCGTGTGTGCATGAGAAATAACACTATTTCTGGTCAGTATATGACTTGTATTCTGCATTGTTTTCCCCTCTGCTATCTTTCTCTAAGGGGGGATTCACACGAGCGTGATTTGGCAGCGTGTAGGCCGCGTGGTTTTCGCGCGGCACGCAATGCCCTATAGAAGTCTATGGGGCAGTACACACAGTCCGTGTATTTTGCGCAGCGTTTGTTCGCTGCGCAAAATACGCGACAGGTTCAATAACTCTGCGTATTTCACGCATCACGCACCCATTGAAGTCAATGGGTGCGTGAAAACCAGGCAGGTCGCACGGAAGCTCTTCCGTGCGAACCGACTGAAACAGCGCACGAGCTGTCAAAAGGATGAATGGAAACAGAAAAGCACCACGTGCTTTTCTGTTTCCTAGCATCCAAACGGAGTGTCTTTGCGAGGAGCGAACCCCGACAACCGAAGCTAACTTCACCGGGTTCGGCCAAACTCGTTTTGGCCGAACCCGGCAAAAAAAATTCCGGTCCGCGACGTCGGGAGACATTCACTGTGCATGATGCTGAAAGAGTTAAACTGTTTCAGCACCATGGACAGTGACTTGCGATCCCAAAATACATGAACCTGTAAAAAAAAGTTCTAACTTACCGATTACTCCTGTCTCCTTCCTGCAGTCCGACCTCCCGGGATGACACTTCAGTTCAAGTGACAGCTCCAGACAAACACAGGCCAAGCACAGCCTGCAGCCAATCACAGGCTGCAGCAGTCACTTGGACTGCCGCGTCATCCAGGGAGGTGGGGCCCGATGTCAAGAGAGGCGCGTCACCAAGGACGCGTCACCAAGGCAACGGCCGGGAAGTTCTCGGTAAGTAGGAACTTTATCTTTTTTTTTTACAGGTTTTTCGCTGTTGTGTTCGGCATTCACTGTCGAGGGTGCTGAAAGATTTAGCTCTTTCAGCACCTTGGACAGTGATGGGCGTCGACAAGCCTCATCTCTATGATGCCGGCTGCGCGAAAATCATGCAGCCGCGCATCAGACACGCACGACACACGCAGCTGTCAAATGGTTTTTGCGCTCGCAAAACGCAGCGTTGTTTGCGCGCGCAAAAACGCAACGTTCGTGTAAATCTGCCCTAATTCTCAGTTTTCTCTGAGCTAGTGGGTGGAGCCTAATGGCTATCATGTCTTCTATTCACTGCACACAGAGGAAAGGAGAATCCTGCTCTCCTATCTCTAATATATATATATATATATATATAAAACTTTTTGAGGAATTTTTTTATTTCATCACAAGGCCTCAATGTAACAAAATGTGAAATCTGAATACTTTCCAAATGCACTGTATATATATATATATATATATATATATAGTGCATATATATATATATATATATATATATATATATATACACATATATATACAGTGCATTTGGAAAGTATCCAGACCCTTTCACTTTTTTCACATTTTGTTACATCGAGGCCTTGTGATGAAATAAAAAAATTCCTCAAAAAGTTTTTCCCCATCATTCTGCATTCAAATACCCCATGATGACAAAGTAAAAACAGAGTTTTACAAGTTTTCACACATTTATTGAAAGTGAAAAACTCAAATTACGCATGGACAGAAGTATTCAGACCCTTTGCTATGACACTTAAAATTTTGCTCTGGGGGCCTCGCATTTCTCTAGATGATCTTTAAAAATTTTCTACACATTGATTGGAGTCCACCTGTGGTAAATTCATTTGATTAGACACGATTTGGAAAGACACACCCCTGTCTATATAAGGTCTCACAGCTGACAATGCATATCAGAGCAAAATACAAGCCATGAGGAGGAAAGAACTGCCTGTAGAGCTCAGAGACAGGACTGTGTGCAGGCACAGATCTGGCGAAGGGTACAAAAAAATATTCTGCTGCACTGGAAGTTCCCAAGAGGACAGTGGTCTCCATAGTTTTTAAATGTAAGAAATTTGGAACAACCAGGACTTTTCCTAGTGCTTGCCGCCCCAACGAACTAAATAATCAGGGGAGAAGGGCCTTGATAAGATATGTCACCAAGACCACAATGGCCACTCTGGCTGAGCTCCAAAGATCCTGTGTGCAGATGGGAGTAAATTCCAGAAGGTTGACCATCACTTTAGCACTCCACCAATCTGGGCTTCATGGTAGAGTAGCCAGAAAGTAGCCTCTCCTCAGTAAAAGACACATGCAGGCCTGCCTGGAGTTTGAAAAAAAGCACCTAAAGGGCTCTCAGACTGTGAGAAACAATATTCTGAACTTTTTGGCCTCAATTCTAAGTGTCATGTCTGAAGGAATCCAGGCACAGCTAATTACCTGCCCAATACAATCCGTATAGTGAAGTATGGTGGTGGTAGCATCATGCTGAGGGGTTGTTTTTCAGCGGCTGGGACAGGGAGGCTGGTCAGAGCTGAGGGAAAGATGAATGGCGGAAAGTAGAAAGATATTCTTAATGAAAACCTGATCCAGAGTGCTCTGGACCTCAGACTGGGCCGAAGGTTCACCTTCCAACAAGACAATGACCCTTAGCACACAGCCAAGACAACACAGGAGTGGCTTAGGGACAACTCTGTGAATGTCCTTGAGTGGCCCAGCCTGAGCCCTGAACCCAATCAAACATCTCTAGAAAGATCTGAAAATCGCTGTCCACTGACGGTCCCCATCCCACCTGACAGAGACTGAGGGGATCTGTAGAGAAGAATAGCAGAAAATCCCCAAATCCAGGTGTGCAAAACTTGTGGCATCATAACCAAGAAGACTGGAGGCGGTTATCGCTGCCAAAGGTGCTTCAACTAAGTACTGAGTAAAGGGTCTAAATACTTATGTCAATGCAATATCTTAGTATTTCCTTTTCAATAAATTAGCAAAGATTACGAATATTGTGTTTTCACTTTGTCATTATGAGGTATGAAGTGCAGAATGATGGGGAAAAAATTTTTTTTATTTTTGTGCAAGGCCAGAACATAGCAAAATGTGAAAAAAAAAAAGGTCTGAAGACTTTCCGAATGCACTGTGTGTATGTACGTATATATATGTGGAAAATTTGTTACCTGAAATTTTCATTTCCTGGAGTCCCTAGGTAGCACACTTAAGGGTTAAGATACTTCATCTGACCGGATAGAAGAGACATATTACACAGCAGTAATCAATTAAACAATTAGGAGGTCCCAGGTAGCCTTAAATGGAGCCCATATTTCTTCAGAAAACGTAACGTATGCAGAAGTGAAAAACCTGTGCTGCCTACAGACTCCAGGACATGAAAATTTCACGTAACAAATTTTCCACTTCCTGATCGTCCCACGGCAGCACACTTAAGGGACTTAAAAAGCAATGAGATTATGGGGGGGGGGATTTAAGCTTTGGATGCTCCCACTAGCACTTTTTTGCCAAAGGCTGAACCCTCAGAAGAAAATAAGTCAAACCTATAATGTTTAATGAAGGTTGAGGAAGAAGACCAAGTGGCTGTTTGCAGACTTGGTCTTAGGGGACATGGCAACTTTCTGCCCACGATGTAGATGTGGATCTGCTTGAATGGGCCCGAATATCTAAGGGGGACTCTAGGCCTTCCAAGGAGTAGTAGTCCCTGATGATTTCTTTAAGCCATCTAGCTAGTGAAGTTTTGCTGGCTTTTTTCCCTTTATTTGGCCCCTAGAATTGGAGAAACAAACCTTCCGATTGTCTAAAAGGGGCTGTTGTTTCCAGATACGCAAGTAGGGACCTCCTTACGTCTAAATATTGTGAATTAGTAGGGGCATTAGAGGCTGAGTCTAATGGTAAGACTGGCAAAACTATCTCTTGACTCGAATTGGAGCTGGATGGTACTTTTGGCAAGAACCCTGGAATTGTTCTAAGGATAACACACTCGTGTAAGATCCTAAGATAAGGCTCTTTACAGGGCAGTGCTTGTAATTCGCCAATCCGTTTAGCGGAGGTAATTGTTATTTTTTTTTTTTTTATTTACATTTTTATTAAGTTTTCAACATAAAAACAAAACAGTTAAGAAACAAAAAAGCAAAAACAAAAAGGAGGTAATTGTTATTAAGAATAGGGTTTTATATGAAAGCAGCTTAAGGCTTATACTGTGAAGTGGTTCAAATGGGGCACGGCCGACATGTTTCAAAACAATGGGCAACTCCCAAGAGGGCAGAGGATTGTGATAGTATGGCCTTAATTTTTGAATCACTTTCAAGAATCTGGTTATCATAGGATGGTTAGAGAACATCCCCTCTGAATTGGCATTAATGGCTGTCAGATTCACTTTTAAAGTATTGGGCTTGAGGTCTTTCTGGTTTCCTTCTTGTAGAAACTGCAATACTGTGGAGACTGTATCTGGTAACCTGTCATTGTCCTGACATCAGTTAGAAAAAATAAGCCATATTTGAGAATATATTTTCATTGTACTGGGTTTTCTGGAGGCTAATAAGGTATTGATTACCTCATCAGAGAAGGCCTTATTTTTTAGAGACTGTCGTTCAGTTTCCATGCCGTTAGATGTAACCTTTCTATCGTGGGATGAAACCACCCCTCCTGTAGGAGGAGATCTGGACGTAATGGAAGTTTACAGAAGTTGCTGTTCGAGAGATTCAATACGAGCGGAAACCATGCCCTACTGGGCCAATGAGGAATGATGCTATGGCCTTCACTTTCTCGCCCCTTATTTTACTCAATACCCGAGGAATGAGAGGTATGGGGAGGGGGGACATAAACAAAGGTTTTTTCCAAACTTAATGATAGGCTGTCCATGGAATATGGGTGATCTGACCTGTTGAGGGAGCAGAACTTCCTTAATTTGGTATTCTTCGCGGTCGCCATGACATCTAGAATTGGTTTGCCCATCTTCCTGGTGATTTGAAGGCAGACTTCTGGATTCAAGCTCCACTCTCCTGGGTGAATCCGATTCCTGCTCAGCCAGTCCGCTTTCAGATTCAACACCCCTCGGATGTGGACTGCGGAGATCAATCTCAGGTTGTATTCTGCCCACTGCATGATCTGACTGCATTCCTTTTTGAAGGAATTGCTTCTGGTGCCCCCCTGTTTGTTTACATAGAAAACTGCGGGGAGGTTGTCTGACTGAATTTGGACATCGTGACGATGGAGTACATTCTGAAAGTGCAATAGGGCTAGTTTTATCGCCCTGAGTTCTTTCATGTTGGATGAAAGGTGTCGTGAAGGGTCTGTGGACCCACTGGGCCGTACCACCTTGGCGGTAAGGCAGCTGGCCAACAGGGCGCAGGTGAAAGTCTATAGTTCGTATAGGTACCTGTGGCAGCTCAGACAGCAGCAGGGCAGGCTCGGCTGGGACTAGGCAGCAGGCAGACATCAGGCGAGGTGAAGCAGGTCAGACGTGGATACAGCATGACACAACTTTGGCACAGCACAGTGCTCGACCAGGAAGGTATTGAATGCTAGGAACAGGATCTGGAACAGGTACAAGAACAGGTACAGGTAACACACTAGGAGGCCATCACATAGACAGACTAGGAATACACAACAAAGCTCAGGCGTGGGAGGATGGGGCTGGGACCTTCTTATAGCCCAGGGTGCTCTGAAGCAATCAGCTCAACTACCAACATGCGTGCGCTCTGGCTTCTCAAGTCTGGACTGAGATCGTGAGCGCACCCTGGTGGTCACTGTGGAGCAGGACAGCCGTATGTGCAGACATCTCTTGAGAGAAGGGTGTCGACTGGAAATGCAGATAATGTCCAACGTTAATGGACAATGTAAATTCTGCAGCGACAGTGGTCAGCGACCACAGACCTTACAAAAGGCAGCAGTCGTGTTTGGACCATTTTTTCTACACCCATGATGTTCCCACATGTGTACCCCAGCCTGAGCCTGAGGCATCCGTAGTGAGGAGTATCTGATGAACTGGTCTCAGAGACCTGCCTCGATCGAGATGGTAGGGTACCAGCCACCACTGGAGGTCTCATCTCACATCCGAAGACATTGACATTAGGGTGTCGAGAGACACTATTTTCTTGTCCCAACTTTTCAGTATATTGGATTGCAACATTTGGATGTGTGCCCTCGCCCAGGGTACTGCCTCGATAGCCGACGTTAGAAGGCCTAACACCCTCATGGCCTGATGGATGGAGCACTGATTTAATTATATTAGTCATTGAACTCCCTGACGGATAGAATATATCCAGTCGCTGGACAGTGTCAGCGACATTTCTTGTGTGTCTTTCATGAAGCCTAGGTACTTAGTCAACATGCGTGCGCTCTGGCTTCTCGAGTCTGGACTGAGCTCGTGAGCGCACCCTGGTAGTCACTGTGGAGCAGGACAGCCGTATGTGCAGACATCTCTTGAGAGAAGGGTGTCGACTGGAAATGCAGATAATGTCCAACGTTAATGGACAATGTAAATTCTGCAGCGACAGTGGTCAGCGACCACGGACCTTACAAAAGGCAGCCGTTGTGTTTGGACCATTTTTTCTAAAAATTTTCAGCCCCATCCTCCCACGCCTGAGCTTTGTTGTGTATTCCTAGTCTGTCTATGTGATGGCCTCCTAGTGTGTCACCTGTACCTGTTCCAGTTCCTGTTCCTAGCATTCAATACCTTCCTGGTCTAGCACTGTGCAGTGCCAAAGTCGTGTCGTGCTGTATCCACGTCTGACCTGCTTCACCTCGCCTGACGTCTGCCTGCTGCCTAGTCCCAGCCGAGCCTGGGACTCTGGGCGCTGATATTATCCCAAAGGGTAGGCAGGTGAACTGAAGATTTAACACTTGATGATGAACCTGGTGCATGGTGTTAGATGAGACTTTTGGAGGTTTATCATGAAGCAATGCGAGATGAGCATGTCTAGAGTGACTTTTAGGTGGTCTGTAAGAATGTCTTCTGACGGAGCTTTCACCAGCCAATTGTCCAGGTAAGTGCATACAAAGATCCCTTTAATTTGCAGTACTGCAGATAGTACAACTGCTACTTTCGTTAACACTCGGGGCGCTGATGTTATCCCAAAGGGTAGGCAGGTGAACTGAAGATTTAACACTTGATGATGAAGAAGAACCGCTACCCGTAGAAATTTCTTGTGCTTCTTTAGGACCGGGATATGAAGGTATGCAACTTGTGGATCGATAGTGGCTAGAAAATCTCCTTCTTGAATAATATTTATGACCGATTGTATGGATTCCATTTTGAACTTTCTCTTTACAAAGAATTTGTTCAGGTATGTCAAATCCATCACTAAACGCCACTTGTCCTTCTTTTTTGGAACGGCAAAGATAGGTGAGTACACTCCTTGACCTCGCTGATGATACGGGACTTCTTCTAATGCTCGCTTTCTTATGAAGTCTTGAATGAGACTGAGAACCATCGGATTTCTTCCTCTGTTTATACAGAATTTGTTTTTTGGAACGGTGTTTAGTTCCAACGAGTAGCCATTCTGGATGGTGGATCTGACTCAGGCGTCTGTGGACGTTTTTAGCCATAGGTGAACAAACTTTCCTAGCCTTCCCCCTACTGGACACTCTTTTCTCTTGGCGTCATACGTTTGAATTTTTTTGAAAGGGGGATTTCTTCCTGAAGGGGGGGGGGGTTACTCTCTTGCTTGCTTTTGAGTCTACGCTGCTTGTCACCACCGCGAAAATATTTCTGAACTTTAGGGGACCTTTTGGAACGGTTTTGAAAGGTTTTGCATGGCGGCCTCTTTGGAGGGCGTGGAAAAGAAATTCCTCTTTCTGTCATTTATCAACTTAAGGATGTCTTCCAATTTTGGTGCGAACAGAGAAGAGTGATGAAATAGTAGGGAACAGAAATGATTCTTGGATGGAACGTCCCCTGTCCATTGCTTGATCCAAAGGGTTCTATGCGCCACATTAGAGAGAGCTAGGGATCTAGAAGAAAACTTCAAGACATCCAGCGGCTCGTCACATAAAAACTCTGAAGCCGTTTTCATGGGAGGGATATTATGTAAGATTTTCTCTCTCGGTTCGCTGTCTTCTAAATCTTGTGAGAGCTGACTAAACCAGGTACGAAGAGCCCTGGCTACCGGTATGGAGGCTGACGCCACTTTATACGCTGCTACCGACGATGAGTAGGCTTTTTTAATATCAAATTCATTGGATCCTTTAAGAGTGTGGATTCCTCTGAAGGAAACGCAGATTTCTTCGATAATCTTGCGACAGCCAGATCAACTTTGGGTGGAAAATCCAAGTTAGTACTGAACTTGGGATCTGTTTTTAGGTGTGTTTACACTTTGCCCTTGATCGATTCGTTTCTCCAGCTTATCCCAATCTTTCTGGAACCAATCCGGAATAACAGGATGGGAGGGAAGGACTCTGTCTTTGTTGATAGAGAAATAATAAAGTTGTTCCTTTTTAGGTTTATGAAATACATCTTAATCAGTCTCGACAGTCAATTTAACTGCTTTCGGCAATTGCGGGACTTTGTCTTTATCCAACAGATAAATATTATCATCATCAGAGTCCTCTGAATCCAGACCGTCTTCCAATATTCCTTCATATTCGGAAGGGGATTGTGGAAAGGGCGTCTGCTTTCTACCTTTAGATTTTTTAGGCATAGCAACCGACTTCATCCCCTGAAAAGTGCCCGTAAGTTGATCCTTAACCTGTTGCCAACACAGGACGAGAATGCTTGTCCTGAGCGGCGGGTATTTCGTGCATTAGGACGAGTATTCTCGTCCTGAGTGACAGCCGACTCTGTGCGCGATCGAGAGCCGGGCAACGGCTGTAATACACAGCCACGGCCCCGCTCTAACAGCGGAGAGAAGAGAAACATCCTCTCTCCGCCGTTAACTCCTTAAATGCCGTGATAAAAGCTGATCGCGACGTTCAAGGAGGCTGGGACTACACTTTGATCGCGTCACAGAAAATAACTGTGACGCGATCAAAGCCCATAACGTGTACGGCCAGACAGCCCAGGGTCCATTGAAGGACCCCCGGGCTGTCTGAACATATTTCCTGTTGTTAGGGCATACTGAGGAATGCCCTAACATCTGCCTGTGTACAATCAGTACACAGGCTAATGTACTGGCATATAGCTCTATGCCAGTACATTACAGTTAAAAAATCAAAATCAAAATGAAAAATCCCTTTATGGGATTCCTAAAAAAGTTAATTGAATGTAAAAAAATGTTATGATAAATAAAAAGTAAAAAAATACACAGAAACACAATTTTTTTATAATAAATAAACTTTTTAAAATATAAGACCCAAAACATTAAATAATATAGATATATTTGGTATTGCCACGACCGTAACAACCTGTACAATAAATGTATAACATTATTTATGATGGTCGGTTTATGGTGTAAAAAAAAAAATATTAAAACTGCAGCGTTACTGCTTTTTTTTTTTGATTTTCGCCAAAATAAACATTTATATAAATTAAACAATAATGTATTTGTACCAAAAAATGGTACCTACATAAAGTACAACTCGTCCCGCAAAAAACAAAGTCTCATACAACTACATCGTACAAAAAATAAAAAAGTTATGAGCGTCGGGATGCAAAGAGGGAAATACAAAATTGGCCGTTTCCTTAAGGGGTTAAATTAAGACAGAAACTCCTTGGCTTCAGTCTGGAGGGATTGTTCAGGATATCTGCAAAAGGAGCAGAAACTCTGGTCCCAATCCCCCGGCAACGGTTGCTGACAACCCTTAGGGTATGTTCACACGGCGGGGGTCCATAACGGCTGAAATTACGGGGATGTTTCAGCCTGAAAACATCCCCGTAATTTCAGCCGTACCGGCATGTGCAGGCGCTTGAACGCCGCGTCAATTACGGCCGTAATTAGCGCTGCTATTCATTGGAGTCAATGAATAGCGGCTCCAAATACGGCCAAAGAAGTGACAGGTCACTTCTTCTACGCGGGCGTCCATTTACGCGCCGTCATTTGACAGCGGCGCGTAAATATACGCCCCGTGTGAACAGACAAACGTCTGCCCATTGCTTTCAATGGGCAGATGTTTGTCAGCGCTATTGAGGCGCTATTTTCGGGCGTAATTCGGGGCAAAAACGCCCGATTTACGTCCGTAAATAGGCCGTGTGAACATACCCTCACACATATCGTGTTTGGATTTTCTCTTGCATTTCCCTTGACATGCAGGACTAACCTGTATGTGGCAAACAAGGAGGAAATACCTCTGTCATTATCGTGACACCATGTTCGCTAGATACCTTAGATCTCCAGGATCCAGCAGCTTAGGTCTCATGCACACGAACGTAAAAGCGCCCGTAATTATGGGCCGTAATTACGGGCCCATAGACTTCTATTGCCCACGGGTACCTCCACATATGCTTACGGGAAGGTGCCCGTGCTGTAGAAAAATATAGAACATGTCCTATTTCAGGCCGTAATAACGGCACCTGCAGGCCCATAGAAGTCTATGGGGCTCCAGTAATTACGGGTGACTACGTGTTTGCACCCGTAATTACGGGAGCTTTGCTAGGCGACGTCACGGGATAGTCACTGTCCAGTGTGCTGAAAGAGTTAAATGATCGGCAGTAACTCTTTCAGCACCCTGGACAGTGGCCACCGATCACAATATAGATCAACGTGTAAAACAAATAGAAGTTCATACTTACCCAGATCTCCCTGCTTCTTCCTCCGGTCCGGCCTCCAGGGATGACGTTTCAGCCCATGTGACCGCTGCAGCCAATCACAGGCCAATCACAGGCTGCAGCGGTCACATGGACTGCCGCGTCATCCAGGGAGGTCGGGCTGGATGTCGAAAGAGGGACGCGTCACCAAGACAACGGCCGGGTAAGTATGAATTTCTTTTACTACGGAAAGGGCTGCCCCTTCTCTCTATCCTGCACTGATAGAGAGAAGGGGCTGCCGATCAGTGCAGTGCAATTTTGCAGCGAAAACGTGCCCGTAAATACAGGTGGAATACTGGTGACACCGGACCCGTATTTACGGGCACGATTCTGTAAATACTAGTGCAATAGGGGTCGAATACGTGTGATCAAGGACCCGTATTTACGGCAGTATTTACGGGAGGAAAAAAATACGTTTGTGTGCATGAGGCCTTAGCCAGCGCCGTAGCCCTAGATTTGCGGTCTTTTCGTGAACCGCTGGGATCCCTCGAGAATTCCGTTCCCACGCATGCGCAGTACGAACTTTTGGAGCTGTTTTCTCATAGACTCTATTGATAACAGCTCCAAAAACGGGCGAAAAAACGGCACGGAAACGCCGCCAAAACGGCCCGAAAAATGCAGCGAAAAACGTGAGTTGCTCAAAAAACGTCTGAAAATCAGGTGCTGTTTTCCCTTGAAAACAGCTCCATATTTTCAGACGTTTTTGGCTCAGCGTGTGAACATACCCTAAAGTGTGCTGCCGTAGGATGATCAGGTCAGGGAATATATATATATATATATATATATATATATATATATATATATATATATATATATATATATATATATATATGTATACTTCCAACATTGACATTGTAACACCAAAAAGGAAAAGTTTTGGAATTGTGGAGTTCACAGGATCGATAGACATGTTAATGATATTCAAATGATAAAAAAATGGAAACAAAATATTCCAAACATCTTGATTTATTTAGTATTGAGTATGAGCGCCATGTACAGCAATACACACACTTACACGCCTTTGCATGTTATCAGTGAGGTTATTAGTGTTGTCTGAGGAATGTTATGCCACGCTGAATGCAGTTGAGCATGCAAATCATCAATATTGTCTGCTGGTAGATCCCTTTGCAATTGCCGACACGTCCTGAGATGCTGAAGGCCATGGTAACACGTTTAGGCCATGCAGGCTGCTTAAAGTAGCACGAGCAACATGCAGCCTGGCGTTGTCCTGCTGAAAAACGGCTTCTGAGTCACTTTAGAGAAATGGCCGTACCACTGGTTCCACGACCAAATCACTGAAACTCCGAGCTGTTAGTATACCTGAAATGAAGACTAGAGGGGTCCGAACACTCCATACCATAATCCCAGGAGTAGGACTGATGTGATGCTGACCTTGTGAAGGCCTCTTTATGGCGTTGCCCACGTGGCCTCCAGACCAATTTCCAGCTATCATTGAGACAAAAGCGGGACTCATCGCTGAAGAGGATAGACCTCCATACCAGCCTCTATTGGCGTCTTACGGTGCACCATGATAGCCTTCGAGAGCGGTGGCGTGTGGTCAATGGAACACCTTTAGCTGGACCTCTGACTCGTAGCCCAATGTCGTGCAAACATCTTCTGATGGCTTGTGTCGAGACAGGTTGCCGCCCTAGGCTTGGTATGTGACGTCCAATTTCAAATGCAGTACAGAATGAATCACTAAGCGCCATTCTTCCAATCAGACGATCCGTCTGTGCAGAGGTGCCATTTACGATTGTTGTTCTCTCAACCTCCAGGACACGCAAAATGAAACAGTGTTGACATCTAGGCCCAGGCACGTAGTGATCTGCCAGAGTGATAAACCAAGGTCTCTCAATTCATGGATTCTGTCCCTTTCAGTTTGCAACAAGTGGCGATAACTGGAGTGTCGACGAACAGGAGGCATCGCACAATCATCCCATACCACTTGATCCAATTTTTGAGGGTTCATGTGGCTAAAAAATTTTGCTTTAAATCTGGCTTTTATGCCCCTCCCACATGCCACAGATTGGCTCTAGGTGCTTGAAAATTTTATTATTTCCAGATCTTGGCGACATCTGCTAATTCCTCGATTTGCATAACCTTACTGCTTGCCCTTCTTGGTGTTGCAATGTTGAGGAGTGTATATGTATATGTAGCATCCATGGCCGCCGGCCATCGGGTCTACTCACCTCCTGACGCCCGCAGCCATGGATCTGTGAGCGCTTGTCCCCATCTCCTTCCTAGGAGACACCAGCGCTCACATCCGCTCCGGTCCGCTGTGTCCCGTAGGGTGCGCGCGCACACAATCGTGTCCGCTCTTAAAGGGCCAGCGCGTGCACATGAAGGAAATCATCATCATCAACTCACATGATTTCCTGGACTATAAGAAGGCCCCAGCCCTTCTGATCCTTGCCTGAGCATTGTTATTATATCCCGAGTCTGTCTTGCAAATGGTCCCTCAGTGTTTCCCTTTCCAGTTGTTACCCGTGCCCTGTTACCTGTTCCTGTATCCCGTGCTATGTTCTTGTTCCTGTGCCTACTAGTTGGAGTTGTGTCTACTGCACCTGCCATTGTTTGCCACGTCCTGCGTCATCCGCCACGTCCTGTGTCATCTGCCACGTCCTGTGTCATCTGCCACGTCCAGAGGGATTCGCCACATCTGGCGCAACCTGCTGCACCCACCTCCATCCGTGCCAGAGCTGTGGCCTCTGTCTGGACTATCCAGGTACCCTTGTGCGGGACTTTGTATTGCTGGGGTTCCCTGTTCTTTGGCCAGCTGCCTCCCTGCTACGGCGGCGCGGCCTATTGGGTCCACATACCCACAAACCGTGACAGTATATATATATATATATATATATATAGAGAGAGAGAGAGATATAGAGATAGATAGATAGTTCAAACAAAGGATAAACAAGCAGCACCGTTCCTCATAATACGTACAGCCAGGGGGCAGACGTCTCGTTTGGACCAGTGGCGTAACTACCGCTGTAGCAGCCGTAGCGGCTGCTACGGGGCCCGCGGCATGAGGGGGCCCGTTTCGCCCGCCGGCACGGGCCCCCACCATGGCCGGAGGCTCCGCTAGCAGCCGCTATGGCTGCTACAGCGCGACGCCACTGAACACTACGGCAGAGCAGGGAGGTATCTCCCCGCTCTGCCATTAAACAAAAGACATGTATCCCGTATCCACAGGATAGGGGATACATGTGTGATCGCTGGCAGCGATAGGGAGAACGGGGGACTGAAAGTCCCCCGAAGTTCTCCATCACAAACCTCGGACTTCCGGGGTCTGTGTCGGCAGCTCCGTAGAAATGAATGGAGCGCCGGTCGCGCTGGAAGTCAGAGGTTAGTCATGGAGAACTTCAGGGGACTTTCGGTCCCCCGTTCTCCCTATCGCTGCCAGCGATCACACATGTATCCCCTATCCTGTGGATAGGGGATACATGTCTTTTGTAGGACACACTGTATGTCGGATTTTTTTGGGGGGGTTGGGGCTGCATGGCGTTACCTACAGGGGGGACTGTATAGCGTTACCTACAGGGGGGGCTGTATAGCGTTACCTACAGGGGGCTGTATAGCGTTACTTACAGGGGGGCTGTATAGCGTTACCTACAGGGGGGTCTGTATAGCGTTACCTACGGGGGGGCTGTGTGGCGTTACCTACAGGGGGGGCTGTGTAGCGTTACCTACAGGGGGGGCTATATAGCATTACCTACAGGGGGCTGTATAGCGTTACCTACAGGGGGGCTGTATAGCCTTACCTACAGGGGGGGCTGTATAGCGTTACCTACAGGGGGGGCTGTATAGCGTTACCTACAGGGGGGAATGTATAGCGATACCTACAGGGGGGCTGTATAGCGTTACCTACAGGGGGGCTGTATAGCGTTACCTACAGGGGGGGCTGTATAGCATTACCTACAGGGGGGTCTGTATAGCGTTACTTACAGGGGGGGCTGTGTGGTGTTACCTACAGGGGGGGCTGTATAGCGTTACCTACAGGGGGGGCTGTATAGCGTTACCTACAGGGGGCTGTATAGCGTTACCTACAGGGGGGCTGTATAGCCTTACCTACAGGGGGGCTGTATAGCATTACCTACAGGGGGGGCTGTATAGCGTTACCTATAGGGGGCTGTATGGCGTTACCTACAGGGGGGCTGTATAGCGTTACCTACAGGGGGGGCTGTATAGCGTTACCTACAGGGGGGCTGTATAGCGTTACCTACAGGGGGGCTGTATAGCGTTACCTACAGGGGGGCTGTATAGCGTTACCTACAGGGGGGCTGTATAGCGTTACCTACAGGGGGCTGTATAGCGTTACCTACAGGGGGGCTGTATGGCGTTACCTACAGGGGGCTGTATGGCGTTATCTACAGAGGGGGCTGTATGGCGTTTTCTACAGAGGGGGCTGTATAGCGTTACCTACAGGGGGGCTGTATAGCGTTACCTACAAGGGGGCTATATAGCGTTACCTACAGGCGGGGCTGTATAGCGTTACTTACAGGGGGCTGTATGGTGTTACCTACAGGGGGGCTGTATGGCGTTATCTACAGAGGGGGCTGTATGGCGTTATCTACAGGGGGGCTGTATGGCGTTATCTACAGGGGGGGCTGTATGGCGTTATCTACAGGGGGATGTATGGCGCTATCTACAGAAGGGGATGTATGGCGCTATCTACAGAAGGGGCTGTATGGCGTTATCTACAGGGGGATGTATGGCGCTATCTACAGAAGGGGATGTATGGCGCTATCTACAGAAGGGGCTGTATGGCGTTATCTACAGGGGGATGTATGGCGCTATCTACAGAAGGGGCTGTATGGTGTTATCTACAGGGGGGCTGTATGGCGTTATCTACAGGGGGGGCTGTAAAAAAGGCACTATCTACAAGGGGGCTTGTGTGACACCCAGGGGAGGAGGGGCCCCAGTCAAAAGTTTGGTATGGGGCCCAGTCTTTCCTAGTTACGCCCCTGGTTTGGACACATGACCAGTGTCCCTGATACCAAGTAACTTCTCCAAAAGACAAGACAGCACACCTTGATAGTGAAAAAAGTGGATTTATTCACCACATGCATTTTCACTATCAAGGTGTGCTGTCTTGTCTTTTGGAGAAGTAGATAGATAGATAGATAGATAGATAGATAGATAGATAGATAGATAGATAGATAGATAGATAGATAGATAGATAGATAGATAGATAGATAGATAGATAGATAGATAGATAGATAGATAAGCTGGAGCAGCAGCATGGAGGACATTATACAGTAAGGGGGGATTCACACGAACGTGTATTGGGTCCGTGCGGGCCGCGTGGTTTTCATGCGCCACGCACAGACCAATACAAGTCTATGGGGCAGTACAGACAGTCCGTGCTTTTTGCGCAGCGTTTGTCCGCTGCGCAAAAAGCGCGACATGTTCAATATCTCCGCGTATTTCGCGCATCACGCACCCATTGAAGTCAATGGGTGCGTGAAAACCACGCAGGTCGCACGGAAGCACTTCCGTGCGAACTGCCTGTTTCGCGCACCAGCTGTCAAAAGGATGAATGTAAACAGAAAAGCACCACATGCTTTTCTGTTTACAAACATCCAAACGGAGTGTCTTTGAGATGAGCGAACCCGGACAACCGAACCGAACCCGGCAAAAAAATTTCCGGTACGCGACGTCAGGAGATAGTCACTTTCCAGGGTGCTGAAAGAGTTAAACTGTTTCAGCACCCTGGACAGTGACTTCCGATCCCAATATACATGAACGTGTAAAAAAAAAAAGAAGTTCTGACTTACCGATAACTCCCGAATTCTTCCTCCAGTCTGACCTCCCGGGATGACAATTCAGTCCAAGTGACAGCTCCAGCCAATCACAGGCCAAGCACAGGCTGCAGCGGTCACATGGACTGCGGCGTCATCCAGGGAGGTGGGGCCAGATGTCAAGAGAGGCGCGTCACCAAGGACGCGTCACCAAGGCAACGGCCGGGAGGGAAGTTCTCGGTAAGAACAAACTTTTTTTTTTTTTAACAGGTTTCTCGATATTGTGATCGCCATTCACTGTCGAGGGTGCTGAAAGAGTTAACTGCCGATTAGTTAACTCTTTCAGAACCCTGGACAGTGACTGACGTCGACTAGACTCATCTTATGATGGCGGCTGGGCAAAAATCACGCAGCCGCGCATCATACACGGATGACACACGGAGCTGTCAAGTGGTTTTTGCACGCACAAAACGCAGCGTTTTTTGCGCGCGCAAAAACGCAACGCTCGTCTGAATAAGCCCTAAGAATGAGTAGTATAGCTGTGAATCCAGCACTGGGGTGAGATGTGACACTTACTAGAAGCTGCAAAAGCTTTATCTTTGTCTCTCTGCCTCTCTCTCACTCTTCTGCCTCTCTCTCTCTGCTCTTTTCCTCCTCCTCTCTCCCTACACTTCTGTGGGCAACTGTAAAACCTGATCCCTCAGAGAGCTGATAATCTGTCTGGTCTCTCAACACAGATTTTAGCAGTGAATTGAGAGGGAAGGCAGGTGGCAGGATAAGTGGAGAAAGAGGAATTTCTCTCCAATACGATTTATTACAAAGTTTCTTATATTCTCTTATACTATTGATTTATGCAAATTTTGTTCAAACGACAGTGCCTGTTTAAGGTCGCTTACAAGTCTCGGAAATGCCACAATTTTTATGTGACTTGCAAGCAGTCTCAATCTTTCTCTGAGGTAAAGACGTGACCACCATAGGGCCCTAGTCTCAAGGTCTTAAGTTCCATACCAACATAATTCTAATTTTTTTCGTGCGGGTCAAGTGTTGCTAATTGCAACCATTTAGATCAAATACTTTTATTATGAACCCTTCCTATATAAAAATAAAAAAGCTAAACTCGTGTTGCTTTTGGCCACAAGGACACTTATGCATGAGCCGTTTGTTTTATGTTTAATATAAAACATTATGTAATTCTTCAGACAATTTATCACAATATATTATAAAAGTACAAGAGCTATGCCGTTGATGTCCCTGTAGCCAATGTAATGTATAATGTTGATGGAATGACTGACAGCCCAGGAGCTGCATGCGGCCTTTGTGGGCCAGACGTGCGGCCTGTAGGGGAACGCATATTCATATGGTGCAGCTACCTTCCCCAGCATAATGATCAGACATGATCGCTCCATACACTGAATGCTCTGGACAGTCCGTAAATTACTTACATCTGTTTGTATCGGTTTTTCAATTTGTTCTTCAAAAACTTGTCTGTCCCTGATTTTTTTTATACATTTTCGGACTCAATAGAAAGTCTATGAGCCCGTACTCCGATACATCGGCTTTCCGGAAAAAGCCGAACAGACACGAAGCGGCTGAGCGCTCACACGAGCACTTCAGCTGCTTCGTTCTAGCAATTGGTGGGGGTCTCAGTGCTCGGACCCCCACCAATCCAAACTTCTGACATGTCACTATGACATGTCAGAAATTTGTCAAACGTTTAGCTACACTTTAAAGGATGAGTGACAATAATAATTTGAATAATAATAATATAAAAAAAAAACATTGTATTAATTTGTGGACAGAACTGTTGGATAAGGATGCTTGTAATGTCATTTATCAACTCTTTTGCCCACTACTAAAATGTCGCTCATTGAACATGGGCGTGAAACAACTGGTAAGAAGCATAGTCACTTCCGGCCTCGTCGTGACGTGCAGTGTGCGCCGGAAGTACCAGATTGATATTGTGCTTTGCCGGGAGCAGTTTACCGGGACACCGAGGAAGAGAGGAAACAAGACACGGAGCACAATGATCACCTCGGCGGGTAAGTTAGCGCACACCAGGCGGCGGGGGTTGGCAAGTACAAGTCACAGAGTAGAAAAACTGAGATCCGCTGACTCATTGTTCAGTGTGGTGGCGTCATGGGGTTGGCTTTACCGGCCACTGTGTGATGCGGCCCGGGATGGCTGTCTGGTCTTCCAGGGCTGTAGAGATACACGGTGGTGGTGGAAGGGATAGAAGCTACAGCCAGAAAGAACGGAGACAGCAGGGACATGCTGAGTCACCCCCGGGAAGGCCTGACCGGGCGCCTGCTCCGTCACCGGCTTGTTAGCAGTGGGTGGCGATGTGACCGCGAAGCTTTACCAACCTGCGAGTAATAGAGGCAGGAGGATTATTCTTATGATGAATCACTACATTGACTGACCTGTCCAAGTTCTTATTACAATCCCTTCATTATGTGTCTGTTCCATTCCCAGTGTATTAAACATCTGCTAATTCACAATGCGAAGGTGTTTGTACAAAGTAAAGATATTATATATATATATATATATATATATATATATATATAATCCTGACCAGTCATGAAAGTGTTTGTCCCTTTAAATAATGACATCTGTAAGAGCCAAATAAATGGTTCATGTATATCTGTGGCAACAGACCTTTTTACATTCGAACATAAATTCAGTTCAGTGACATCTTCGTGATGTGGTGGTAAATGGTCTTCTGGACCTTCCGGAGGGCCTTCGTGTCCTCATTAGCCCTTTTGCTTTTAGGGGCTTCAGGACAATTTCCAAACTTTTGGCAGACACAAGACCTGGATTATGAAATAAAAAGTCATAATATAACCCTATACCCATATATTTTGTAAAAGTAAACACCTGGCACATTGTGTAATTGCCACTCAACACTTTGCATTTTGGGGTGTCTTTATGCAGTTTTGCATCAGAGCGTTGCGTTTTGTTAAAACAATGTATACAAATTCAGGTTTGTGGCGAAGTCCGAGCCAAGCAGAGCCTGAGATGTACAAAATCTCCCGAGATGAAGTGTGTAGAGTGGAAACGTGCCCCTTGTCTATCGCACATTCTCACAAAATCATCTAAGCTAAATAGACCAAAAATCTCTGGGATCTTCCTCTTGCAGCTTCCCTCTCCTACCTTTCTCTTAGGCCTTATTCACACGAGCGTTAGATTTGCGTCCACAACAAACTGACTGTTTTTCATCCGTGTCTGTGTGTCATCTGGTTTTCTTCTCTGCAAGCACTTTCTGGTTGCACTTTTCTTTTTCTGCATTTGTTTACTAACTGATCCGTGAAAAGTGGACCGCACCAGGATGTTGTCCGTGTGCTTTCCAGGTTGTTTATGCACCCATAGACATTAATCGCTTAGACTGGTCCACAAAAACAGACCAGAATTGGTCATGCTGTGAGTTTCTTGCATCTGACACATGCTCCGCGGAAAAAAAAACAAAAACGGATGTGTTAATAGCCTCATTGACTTGCTTGGATCAGTGTGTAAAAACGGACAGCACACGGGCGTGAAATATATTCGTATGAATAATGCCTAACCGTAAGGGTATGTTCACACGCAGTGGTTTCAGACGTAATTCGGGCGAATTACGCCTGAAAAAAAGCCCCTAATATGCCTACAAACATCTGCCCATTGCTTTCAATGGGAATTACGATGTTCTGTTCCCACGAGCCTTTATTTTACGTGTCGCTGTCAAAATATGGCGCATAAAATGATGGCTCGTCAAAAGAAGTGCAGGACACTACTTGCAAAGTTTTTGGTGGCATTTTTCATTGACTCCATTGAAAAACAGCTCCAAAAACGGACGTGAAAAACGCAAGTTGTGACAAAAACGTCTGAAAATCAGGAGCTGTTTTTGCCTGAAAGCAGCTCCTTATTTTCATGCGTTTTTGGTCACTGCGTGTGAACTTACACAAAACCAGTAAAACGTTCATCCTGCTCCATGACTTCAACACTGCAGCTAGAGTTTTGCTCCTGGTTGGTATCATTTAAAAGGTAGAATTCTGGGCTTTAATACGATGCCAAGATCTATCTCGTAGCCCTTCTAATGTAATCCTTTAAGTCCTTAGCAGTGAAAAGGTTAGGCTGGGTTCACACAGAGTTTTTTGCAGGTGGAAAATCTGCCTCAAAATTCCGTTTGGAACTTTCGCAACGTTTTTTGCTGTGTCCATTGAGCGGCGCGGGCATAAAATGCTGCGAAATACGCTTTCTCTGCCTCCCATTGATGTCAGAGGTGTAAACGCCCAAAGATCGGGCATGTCCCTTTTTCCCGCGTGCCGGTTTTTCTGCTCGTGGGAAAAAAACGCCTCCACCTCCCATTGAAATCAAACAGCATTTTCTGCTGTTTTTTGGCACGTTTTGCGGCGCAGTTTCTGCGTCAAAAAACCCAGTGTGAACTTTAATGTGATTTATTGTCATATAAAGATTCTGTATATACTCATGGGTGCGAAGAGCCCCATCTTTATAGCTCCCAGAACTAGATTTTGGAAGGCTTTGTACTTTTCCTGGCATCCAGCTTAAAAGGAGGTGGAAGTAATGTAAGCTTGTCCGTCATCTGCTCCAATCCTAATCCATAGTTGTGATATCACCAATGCACAGGGCTGCGTACTGTATTAGACGTGGCAAATCATGTGATGCTGAGGGGTCCTGTGAGCAGACCCAGATTATAGCTAATGTTAACAGAGCGTTGGGGAAAAAATACCCTGGTACTGAAGTGGTTAAGGAATAATGTGAGCGTACCGACCAGGCTAACAACAATGCTCCAGTTTGTATGAATGATACTATTTAACTATTTTTACTGATGCTTCCCTAATCCCTTTCTGTCAAGTGAACCTCTAAAATAAGAATGAGCAGGGGACCCCCACCTCGAACTTCCATATGCCCTAATAATGCAGACAGAAAGGGGCGTCCTGACGGGACAAACACCCTCACCTTGGCTTTTCCTTATCCTGGTTTACATGTTTGGATAGTGCTCCAGATATGACCAACTACCAATTAGGATATGGATGTGCTTCTATTTTCAGTTGCAGATTTTTTTTGTATGTTGGAAACTAAAAACTGTTCCTATTGTCGTAAAGCAAGACAACATTGTGACTTATCACGCTTTTTAGCTGCCCATTTTTTACCAGCCAAGAAAGAAAGGTCCGTGTTCTGATCAATGATTGGCATTTATGTGAATGGATTATTCTCATACTGTTTTTGTTGTCTTGTGTAATGTGCATTGACTCATGCCGGAGTCCTTAGATGTGACGTTATCTGTATTGTCTTGCTCTTCCACAGCTGGTATTCTGTCCCTTCTCGATGAAGAGGAGCCTCAACTTAAGGTTTGAACAAACTTCTTATTTTGTTTTCTACACACTGTACGTTTTTATAGAATATTTTTTATGAAAGTTAAAGATGTGCAGAAATCATACATGCCATTTATGTCTGTCAATTCGCAAGCCGTTTATACTGAAGTCCATGAGTCGACAAATTATTAGGCCTTATTAGCCTCGGGGTTGGCTACATATGCAACGGCTCATCTTCTCACCCTTTTCTGATTGGCTTTTTTATTGACCTTTCTTCTTGCGTTTTTAACATGCGTTTATTTTGTTTTGATTGATGAGCTCCCATTGAGAGACATGGGAGTTTATCTTCCAGAACAAAAAAAACGCATGCTAAAAACACAATAAAAACGCACAGTGTGAATCCAGCCTTAAAGTTTTGTGGGCTTGGGCAGTTTCTTTTTTTTTTTTTTCTATATTTTCTTATCAGATCATATTATCTTGGTTGAATAGGATTTAGACTGTACTTTCATTATTAATATCGTTGTTGCGCTTACATCCCTTTCTGTAAACTACAAATGAGCATTAATACGAACGCTCGTTCCCAATAGTTTCCCTGTGTAAACAGGGCAGCAATCCGCTGACGAACAAGCAAACACTCGTTCAACAACTGATCGCATCTTTTATGTGGCCAAAAGATGCGGTCGCTAGTTGGCAGCACATCTCCCTTTGTAAACGGGATGTGCTGCCGACAAGATGCAAATGTATGAGCACAGACGATCGCATAAGTGATTTTGTCTCCGTACATTGCGATCATTGCTCCATGTAAATGGAGCTAACAAGCCCCGTTTCATGTTCTGTAACGTCAATCAGCGCTCGTTTACGGGGCAGGAAATCTGCCCGTGTAAAAGCGCCCTAACCAGCTCCTAAGTCTACAGTAAAATTGTCATATTTAGTATGTGCATGTACCTTTTAATAGTTTGTAGATCTGCTAACTCATCATTATATTGTCTTACTTTAGGAATTTGCTCTACACAAGTTGAATGCAGTAGTCAATGATTTCTGGGCTGAGATATCGGAGTCTGTGGATAAAATGTAAGACTTCTACACAATCCTAATTATTTACCGATGACCCCCCCCCCCCCCCCTCCACATATACGGCCTTTATTTTTTTAGGTTCTCTCCATCTCCACATTCAAAGGGGTTTCACACTTATTTAAAACCGGATAACCAGGTGCATGCACACCCTTGTGATTTATAGGCTGGCTATACACCCAATTGGCTATTCCCTATGACCATAAACATATACACTAAGGCTGTGTTCACATCAATGCTGCCCTTCCGTTGAGGGGTTCCGTTGGAGGTTCCGTCGGGTTGACCCCTCAACGGAAAGGCAAACTAAAACGTTAGCTTCTGTTTCCCTCACCATTGATCTCAATGCTGACGGAAGCGTTGCTAAAGTTTAATGTTTGTCACCATTGTGACAGGGTTCCGTTGTTCTTGATGGAACCGATAGCACAGTCGACTTCGCTATTGGTTCCGTCAAAAACAACAGAACCCTGTCACAACGGTGACAAACGGAAACCATTAACCATGTTTTCGTCACCATTGGGATCATCGTTGAGGGAAACGGAAGCTGAAGTTTCCGTTGAGCGGTTAACCTGACGGAAACCTCCCACGAAACCCCTCGACAGAAGGGTAACAGTGATGTGAACAGGCCCTAATCTCAGGAGGCAAGTAGTGTCTGGCAGTGGATTATCTCCAACATGCTCAACCCATGTTCCCTGACATCTTATAGCCCCAAATAAAAGGATCTGGCTATAGAATCTGTCTACATCCTCCTTAGAGGCAGTATTTTTTTACTGGGTGTGTGTTATTAAGGCCTTATCCACACCAGCGTGTCAGATTTGCGTCCGCAATAAAGCGGACCAGTTTTCATCCGTATAAATGTCCGTGTTGCGTGCATGTGGTTTGTGTGTCGTCCGTTTTTCTCCTCTACAATCACTTTTCTTATCTGTGTTTCTTGATCAATTGATTTGTGGAAAGCGGACAGCACATGGATATCATTTGTGTTCTGTCCGTTAATTTCATGCACCCGTAGACTTCAATGGGTGACTGGTCCACAAAAGATCAGAATAGGGCATGCTGTGAGTTTCTCGCCACGGACAAACACTCGGTGAAATATAACTATGTGAATAGTACCATTGACTCGTATGGGTCAGTGTGCTGACCAATATTAAAACAGTCACCACGTGGACGAGAAATGCGTTTGTGTGAATAAGGCCCAAGTATGAAAATTTACCCTTTTATAGTAAAAAAGTGAATAAAATGAAAATTCTGGATTCTCTAAAGTCAAATAGTGTTTTGCTTCGTGCTGTAGATGTTAGAGAATAGTCTAACTGAAATACTGGTGGAGTAACTTCCACTGCAGCGCTGGGGACTGAACACTGTCTTCCCAAAATGCACAGGGAGGAAGTGCTGGTGGCCCATATTATAGGCCGCCTCCCCCCGACCTCCCCCCTCCCCCCCCCCGCCCCCCCCCCCCCGTAGTGAGTGGCGCAGCTGGAGGTGCCTGTAGCTTTCATCCAGACCGCCTGCTGCTTAGCTACACAGTGCTTTCTAATATTTACAACAGGTTTTTTTTTTAATGAATAATTCAGTCTAGTTTTTCCCTCCGTGTTCTGTTAATTGACAAAACCTTTTAATATTTCTGAAATGACATTATCCACTGATGTACAATAAGTCTTTGTTCTACAGTGAAGTGCTTTATGAAGATGAGACTTTTAGAAGCAGGCAGTTTGCTGCCCTTGTGGCCTCCAAAGTGTTTTACCACCTAGGGGCATTTGAAGAGTCTCTGAACTACGCTCTGGGCGCTGGAGATCTGTTTAATGTGAATGACAACTCTGAATATGTGGAGACTATTATAGGTAAGTTGTTGTGATGGAGCTAATGGGTTCTTGGCAGCAAAACTAAGGGAGGGGAAAAATAAGAGAAGTTCAGGTTGGCTTTCGGCACCGTTGCGATTTACAAATTTTTCCGTTTTGTTTTTGCCATAAGGATGTTTTCTACTGATATTAAATCTAATTTGACCAGTTGATCCATTATAGAGAATATATAGTCGATTGGGTGGTGTTGGACTCTTGAATGGACTTACTGTTGTGTTCAGCCGGATTTGTCACAGATCTTCTATACGTATTCCACAACAAAAATCTGCAACAAACTACAGTACAACACAGGCGAATGGGGTTTTAAAAAAAACCCATTCACATGTAGGAGATTTTTCCGCTGAATATTTAAGAGCATGCTGCGAATTTTCAAATCTGCAGCAGAACTATTATGTAGTTGATTTGCTGCTGAATTATTGCAAAACATGGTGTGTATTTTTTCCGCTGTGTCTCAACTCTATAGAAAGGAATTAGCTATAATGGAATTATACTATTTTTGGATCAAGTCCTTTTTTGGCTGCAAAAATCATCAAAAACTGCACTGTGTGAACAAGGTCTTAGATTGTAGGTTTAGCAGATGGCCTTTATTGAAATGACTAACCCTGAAGGAAATATATACCCATAATGGTATTTTAAATTAGGGGGATGCATTGGATAATATTGATGTGTAGTCAATCTGTGCATTGATATTTCATACAAACACATCCTTTCATTTGCAAAGGATCACTACGCCAGGAAAAAATATGCTTTAATCTTTGGGGTATAGCAGTAGGAGTACTGCATGCCTTAAAAGGGGTTATCCTCGAATCTGCCGTTTTTACTGAAAGCCTATTACACCCCTTTTTTCTGAATACATTTTATGACATGTCCTATGACACTTACCACGTTCTTTTATTCCTGGTTTTTGACCTCCCGGTTCTTCCGTTCGATATGCTGGAATAACTGTTTAGACTGGGCGGTACTTCAGAGCAGCACATGTGACCACCATTTTAGAGTTAAACACTACAATTCCCACAATCCTCTTGGCTCCATGTACTCTTCCGTTACTTTATTGGTGTAGTCCATGTTCAAGGAAAACGTGCATGCGAGGTCACACAGCATAGAAAGTAGGAGCACTGCTGTAGTAAAAGAGCAGTGCTGCAATGCGCATTCTCTATTGGCTAACAAATTAACTACAAAGGACGTAACTAAGGGCAACCAGGTAGTAACAAACAGAATTACATGGGGTATTTACTTCAGAACTGTTGCTATTTGATGGTTAAAATTGCAAATCTGTATTTTACAATAGATGTGGCTTGGTTACGATTGGGGCAATTCACTTTAAGTATAAGCCCTTATTATGTGTTGTAATATTTTCAATACGTAGTATTAATAAGGATCCACCTTGTCCCCGTCTCTCAATGGTAAGGAAGTCAATTCTATTATAGGAAGTGTATCCCGATTCCAGAATAATGTTTCTCTTCATTTTCCTTTGCAGCCAAATGCATTGACCATTACACCAAGCAGTGTGTAGAAAATGCTGAGCTCCCCGAGGGTGAAAAGAAGCCGGTGGATGAGCGCTTAGAAGGGATAGTAAACAAGATGTTCCAGCGTTGCCTAGATGACCACAAATATAAGCAGGCAATAGGGATTGCTCTAGAGACACGAAGGTTGGATGTTTTCCAGAAAACCATTTTAGAATCGGTGAGACCCATGGTTCTCCTTCCAATCGCCTTTTTGTTTTATTTATATATATTATATTTATTTATTTTTTTTTTATTTTTTTTGTGAATGTAGAGTATTTTATTAAAAAGTATTTTTTTTACCTTTTTGTTTTAGAATGATGTCCCTGGAATGTTGGCCTACAGCTTAAAGGTCTGCATGTCTTTAATGCAAAACAAACAGTTTAGGAATAAAGTTCTTCGAGTTTTGGTCAAAATCTATATGAACCTAGAGAAACCAGACTTCATCAATGTGTGCCAGGTAACTTCGATACCGCGTTCATATTCTAGTAGTAGTATACATGATTGCTGTAATAAGCAGGGCACTTGCTGGAGCAGCTTCTTTATTTATTTGCTTTATTTCCCTCAACAGTGCCTAATTTTCTTGGATGATCCACAAGCTGTTAGTGACATTTTAGAGAAGTTGGTGAAGGAGGACAACCTGCTCATGGCTTACCAGATATGCTTTGACTTGTATGAGAGTGCCAGCCAGCAGTTCCTGTCTTCTGTCATTCAAAATCTACGTACTGTCGGAGCCCCTATTCCATCAGTACCAGGCTCTACTAACACCGGCACAGTACCAGGAACTGCAAAAGACAGGTAGGCCAAAAATAATAGGTTGTTTTTCTTTTTGGTTTCAATGTCAAACAGACCTGCAAATCAGATTCAAAATATTTGTCAAATACCTTCAATTTATAATATACTGAGTCATTATTACAGCAGCTTGGGTAAGCTACACTGAGTTAAAGAGGCTCTGTCACCAGATTTTGCAACCCCTATCTGCTATTGCAGCAGATAGGCGCTGCAATGTAGATTACAGTAACGTTTTTATTTTTAAAAAACGAGCATTTTTGGCCAAGTTATGACCATTTTTGTATTTATGCAAATGAGGCTTGCAAAAGTCCAAGTGGGCGTGTATTATGTGTGTACATCGGGGCGTTTTTACTACTTTTACTAGCTGGGCGTTCTGATCCACTTCTCTTCAGAACGCCCAGCTTCTGGCAGTGCAGACACAGCCGTGTTCTCGAGAGATCACGCTGTGACGTCACTCACTTCCTGCCCCAGGTCCTGCATCGTGTCGGACGAGCGAGGACACATCGGCACCAGAGGCTACAGTTGATTCTGCAGCAGCATCGGCGTTTGCAGTTAAGTCGATGTAGCTACTTACCTGCAAACGCTGGCTGATGCTGCTGCAGAATCAACTGTAGCCTCTGGTGCCGACACGATGCAGGACCTGGGGCAGGAAGTGAGTGACGTCACAGCGTGATCTCTTGAGAACACGGCTGTGTCTGCACTGCCAGAAGCTGGGCGTTCTGAAGAGAAGTGGATGATACTTCTCGTCAGAACGCCCAGCTACTAAAAGTAGTAAAAACGCCCTGATGTACGCACATAATACACGCCCACTTGGACTTTTACTTTAAACACGCCCACTTGGACTTTTGCAAGCCTCATTTGCATAAATACAAAAATGGTCATAACTTGGCCAAAAATGCTCGTTTTTTAAAAATAAAAACGTTACTGTAATCTACATTGCAGCGCCGATCTGCTGCAATAGCAGATAGGGGTTGCAAAATCTGGTGACAGAGCCTCTTTAAAGCCTCTGCTGTAGCCCACAATTGCAGTTCTGCTGGCTATTATTGGAAACCGTCGACAAGCCTGCCAGTTATATTGGCTAGTTTCACACTAGCACAATCCTGGCACATTTCTGCGACCGTAATATGGGTGCAAGTCCTGCACTAACTGCATCATAAGGGCTAATTAAAGCACTTGCTTTTTGCCCCTGGTGTGTAGGTATGTGGAAGAGTTGTAATTCAAAATAGTAGTTAAAAATATGTAATATTTGTTCCACTGGCGGTTGTTGAAAAGTAAAACTCGTGGTGTGTGATTGTGTTCTTATCCTGTTTTATGTTTCATCTTGCAGTGAACCAATGGAAACTGAGGAGAAGCCCACGAGCACAACTGGCAGCAAATCCACAGATTTGGTTAGTATGTACAGTTATATAAATCGCTGTGTAACCGCATTATGGTCTCTTGTAGTGTGTTTTTATATTGTTGCTTTATTTTTGTCTGCAAGCAAAGCTTTCACCTGCCCATACATGTGCAGCTGACTGCACCATGTTATAGGCAGTGCTGCACAAACCCTGTCTCACTTTAAAAAAAATTTCCTATCCTCCTCCGTGATTTAGATATCAGTGCTGTTATATTTGGCGCCCGTAATGTAAATAACCCCCTGAACTGCCAATGGGGTGTGTAAATGGCAAGTGGGTGTGTCACTATCGCTGTGACATTGTCCAATCAGCTACGGACAGTGCTTGTGCTGTGTGACCTCTCGCGAGATCAGAGTTTCCTTCACTGTCTGACGAGATGGAGAGGGGAGCGTGCGCAGAAGAGGAGGAGGAGGAGAAGAAGAAGAATGTGAATTCTTCTTTTCCGTAGCGGCGGGAGTATCGTCAGCAGCAGTGTTGGAGCTGTGCGCAAGAGATCAGTCTTGACGTCCTTGTGCGCTGAGAGCTGAAGAGTGAGATCATGTGCGCACAGCTCTAATGCCGATAATACTCCCGCCGCCACAGAACAGAAGTAGAAGAAGAATTCACCTTCTCCTCTTCCGTTCCGTGACGGCGGCGGAGCTGTGAGTGTGCGCACACTCTCTTCTCCACCTCTTGTCACACATCACAAGACGCTGTCTGTCTGTAGCTGATTGGACAGTGTCACAGCGATAGTAGCACGCCCCCTTTCACACCCCATTGACTGATCAGGGGGTTATTCACATATATGAGGGGCCAAATATAACGGCACTGATATCTATATAATGGAGGCGGATAGGATTTTTTTGTTAAAGTGAGACGGTTTGTTCAGCACTGCCTATTACATGGTGCACTCAGCTGCACATGTATGGGCAGGTGAAAGGTTCTCTTTAATATATACATTCACATGGGATGGCAAAATCCCGTGATAATTGATTAGTTTGTGAAAAGCTTGTTGTTCGTCATGCGAGGTCTTTAAACTTCTCAGATCTTATAAGACATGTCATTGCAGGATAAAAAACTTTTTACTTTGAATAAAACCCTAGGGTAAGCCCTAGCCTAAAAGTAGACTCGCTGCAAACAATTGCTCAGAAACCACTGTCTATAGGAATACATTGAATAGCTTAAAAATCGCTCCAGTCAAGCAAGTCGCTAGCAATTTATTTTTTTTTGTTTCGTTTTTTTAATTGCTATTTGCTGAGATTCCTGAGCAATTTTTTAAAAAGCAGTAGCTACTTTATTCCACCATAGAGTAATATGAAAATAACTTGGAAATCTCTGGAAAGCCACCCGTTACGGTTTTTATTATTCTATTGTAGCCCTAGCCTTAGGCCGGGTTCCCTCTTGAATTTTGTTTGCTAAGGCTTCGTTCACATCTGCGTCAGTGCTCTGTTCAGGGGTTCCGTCAGTTTTCCATCAGGGGAACCGATGAACGGAACCCTGAATGAAACAAATGGAAAACATAGGTTTCCGTTTGCATCACCATTGATTTCAACGGTGACAGATCCGGTGCGAATGGTTTTAGTTTTGTCACCGTTGTTTAAGGGTTCCGTCGTTTTGATGGAATAAATACAGCAGTCTACTCTGGTATTGATTCCATCAAAACGACAGAACCCTTAAACAACGGTGACAAACCTATGGTTTCCATTTGTTTGTCAGGGCTCAGTTCATGGGTTCCCCTGATGGAAAGCTCAAACGGAACCCATGAACGGAGTGTCTACGCAGATGTAAACTAAGCTTTGGTGATCTACTCCTGGCTTTGGCTTAAATAAAAAAGTGGACACACACACACACACACACACACACACACTTTGTGTGGTGTATTTAATGTCGTTTTTTTAACAAAACGCCTTAAATACAAATGTGTTTTGCTGCGTTTGTAGCGATTTTTAGGCAATTTTGTGGTCTGTAGTGGTCATGTCTAGGGATGCACGATGCATCGAAACTTCGATACCGTGCATCCACAAACTGTTCGATACCGTTATTTCATGTATTTCGATACTTAGCTTTGCAGCCGCACAGCTCAGTATTGTAACACACGAATGTATGAGAGGGGGGGCTGCGCCTGTGTGATACAGCCATTGCCCCGCTCCAGAGTCCTGACAAGTGCGCGCCGGCAGGATGATGTGATGCAGCCAGCGCTGCACTAATGATTGCTGGCAATGAAGACAGAACATGGCGGGCGCACTACAAAACACCCCCATGTTCCGTCCTCAGTGCCTAAACCGCCGCTCATTAGATCAGCGCCGGCAACATCACCTCATGCTGACCGCATGTGCACTTAATGTCAGGAGCGGGGCAATGGCTATTACACAGCCGCAGCCCCGTTTTGTAACGGGGGAGATCAGAGAAACCTCCCATCTCCGCCGCTATTCTCCTGAATGCTGCGATCAAAGCTGACTGCATCATTCAAGTGGAAAGTGAGAAGGGGGATGCCCCGTGGATTGTCAGGAATCCCTGTGATGCAATTGAGGGACATACCATATATGGGCAGACAGCCCAGGGTCCATTGAAGGACCCCAGGGCTGTCTTACCATATTTCCTGTTGTTAGGGCATACTTGGGTATGTCTTAACAACTGCTTGTGTACTATCAGTACACAGGCTAATGTACTGGCACATATCTGATATATGCCAGTACATGAAAGTTTAAAAATAAAGTAAAAACATGAAGTAATATAAAATTTTAAAAAATACACATATGCCTTTTTTACAATAAATATTAAAATAAGTCTCAATACATAAAATATAGACATATTCGGTATTGGCGCGGCCGTAATAACCTGCACAACAATTTTTTTTTGCATCATTTATGATGTGTGCGCTGTAAAAAAATAAAATAAAAACTTTCTTTCACTTGCTGTGAGTTACGAGGTGTGTTGAATTTAACCTCCATGTGCCCCACATTAATAGTAATTAACCCCATCATGTACCTTACACATTAACCCATTATGACTGAGAAACATGATGGGGTTAATTACTATTAATGTGAGGAACATTCAAAATTCATTACACCTCGCGCCTCAAATCGCAAAATAGAACCTTTTTTTTTATTACTGTTGGCAATGTATCGTTTTGGTATCGAAATCGCAATACTACACGAAGTATCGGTATCGAAGTCCAAATTCTGGCATCGTGACATCCCTAGTCATGTCATGCTCTGGGTCTGGCGTTTTTTCAGGCATTTTTCCCATTGTCTTCTCTATAGGACTTCACAAAATGCCAGGAAAAAAAGCACGTACAAAATGACACTAAATGGAAAAAAATTTATTTTAATAACATAGTTTTAGACGATTTTTTTCCCATGCAGTTTAAATTGCTAAATAAATTGTTTGTGTGAAGGAGGCCTTATAGCTCTGTTCCATTAGGGCTGGAATCAAACATGCAGTTTTTGGAGCCAAGTGGTGGATCCAAAAGGATGGCCGTGTACAAAGGAAGAAATGTAAACGTTTCCTTCTTGTTGGATCCACTTCTGGCTTTGACTCCAAAAACTGCACCAAAACGGCACGTGTGAATGCAGCCTAGGAGAGAACTGTGATTGGTTACAGTGCCCTCGGGGAGTTTCCTGCCTCTTATCATAGACTCTGACTGTGGCTGTCCTCATTCACGCTGCTTGTTTACATTGGGTGTGATTTATAAGCACAAACCCACCAGGAAGTCATTACGCAAAGTGCTGATTTCCCTTACAAGGATAGAATGATTATAAGCTACGAACAACAAAAGCACTGGTGAAAAAAGATGAATATCTGGTAGCTGCCACATGTACTATCGCACGTTAAGTGGGTGCCAGAAGATTCCCTTTATATCATGACCTGATCTGAACCCATAAATCTAAACATGCTGCAGCTCCACTGCTACAGATTCTGCTTTGGGGCTTTATGCGGCTGTGCAGACCTTCCCTCTCCTAACTAATGTCAGACAAAGGATGCGGTGGAATGAGCAGGAAGGTAGGTTACATAGTGAAAGAGAAGTTTTTAATTGGAGCTGGAATATACACCTAACCATTATTAAATGTCAACAGTTTCGGACTTAAAGAGGCTCTGTCACCAGATTATCAAATCCCTATCTCCTATTGAATGTGATCGGCGCTGCAATGTAGATAACAGCAACGTTTTTTTTTAAAAACGATAATTTTTGCCCAAGTTATGAGCAATTTTATATTTATTCAAATTCGCTTTTCAATTGACAAATGGGCGTGTTTTCTCGTTTTACCAACTGGGCGTGTTTTCTCGTTTTACCAACTGGGCGTTGTGAATAGAAGTGTATGACGCTGACAAATCGGCATAATACACTTCTCATCATTCCCACCCAGCTTCTTTTACTGCAGACACACAGCGTGACGTCACCCACAGGTCCTTCAACCTTTTCGTCGGACAAAGAAGATACATCGGCTCCAGGCGTCCAAAAGGTTAATATGCTCGTCTCTAGGGAGTTTGCTATGCTTACCTGCACATGATGATGCTGCTGCAGATTCAACTGTACCCTCTGTCGTCTGGAGCTGATGTGTCTTCTCTCTTCCGACGCCAAGGTTGAAGGACCTGTGAGTGACGTCACGCTGTGTCTGCAGTGAAAGAAGCTGGGTGGGTACGATGAGGTCACCCACAGGTCCTTCAACCTTGGCGTCAGAAGAGAGAAGACACATCAGCTCCAGGCGACAGAGGGTACAGTTGAATCTGCAGCAGCATCACCATGTGCAGGTAAGCATAGCAAACTCCCTAGAGACGAGCATATTAACCTTTTGGACGCCTGGAGCCGATGTATCTTCTTTGTCCGACAAGGTTGAAGGACCTGTGGGTGACGTCACGCTGTGTCTGCTGTGAAAGAAGCTGGGTGGGAACGATGAGAAGTGTATGATGCTGATTTGTCAGCGTCATACACTTCTATTCACAACGCCCAGGTGGTAAAAACACAATACACGCCCATTTGGTAAAACGAGAAAACACGCCCAGTTGTCCATTTGAAAAGCTCATTTGCATAAATATAAAATTGCTTCTAACTTGGGCAAAAAAAAAAACAACAAACAACGTTACTGTTATCTACATTGCAGCACCCATCACATTCAATAGGAGATAGGGATTTGAGAATCTGGTGACAGAGCCTCTTTAATGTCGACTACATAACATTTCATTTATCATCTTTTCCATTTTCACGTTTTTATTTTCTTCAGAGTCCAGAACCAAAAGACCAGATTTCAAAAATGATAAAGATTCTCAGTGGGGAGATGGCCATAGAGCTGCACTTACAATTTTTGATCCGGAATAACAATACAGACTTAATGATTCTAAAGAACACTAAGGTTTGTTATATTTGCTGTAAGACTTAACATTCTGTGAAAAGCAGTAAAGGCATTGTTCATGATCGCTTGTATGCTTTGCAGCGTCGCACAAATTCTGTTTGGCTTCAACTTCTCGTCCTTGCACCATTGAAAATATTCCAACATGGGGCTCACTTTTCCCTATTACTAGACCGGTTAATATTCTGGTCGTTGATCGTGTTTGTCTGTGTTAACCGTTTTAGAACTACATATATTTGACGGTTGATATTAGAAGCATATCTATAGAGAGAGTACATTAGGATATAAGTGCTTTGATGGAGCTGATAAGAGTTCCATAGCCCCATACAGTCTCCAGGTACAATAGTATGGCCCCTTACCACCTTAAACACCAGGCAGTGGTGTAAAGAGCAATATACAACATGGCACATGATGGTCTACAAAATAGTTATGTAGTACCTAGTGAAGAATTCAGATGGGTCATAATCAAGGCACAGGGAAACTATCTATATTACTATTGTTTGGATTGGATGAACAGCCTTCAGGAAGTCGTATTCTGGAGTGAACATTATGCAGAATGCTATAAATTTTAAGTTCACAATGCACCTCTATTTTTTTTTTTTTTTTTTTCTTTTATATGGTTTGAATTCTGCAAAGTGATCATATCTGTCAAAAGAGCCAATAACATTCCTCTTGCACTCCGTTTTGGATGACGTAATCTACTTTGTAGTCCTGCACACTGGCATAGAGTTTAATAGAAAAGGATGAGATGTTCTTTCAATGGTCAGGACTGAGTGGAAAAAGAACAGGTATAGACGTATAATTTGTGTGCTGTTGCTATTCCCATATATAATCTATATTTGGGTCTCCACTACACGGTATATGTCTCCATGCAAGTATTGGTGTATTGACCTGCTTAATATGTTTATATTAAAACCTATTTCTGCTTGTCTCATACATATATACATTGTTTTATATTTTTTGCTGTTTATGTGCTGCTTTTTTTTAAATTTCAGGATGCAGTGAGGAATTCTGTATGTCATACGGCTACTGTAATAGCAAATTCTTTTATGCACTGTGGCACTACCAGTGATCAGTTCCTCAGGTATTTACTTCCATATTGTACTCTGTCTCTCTCTCCTTACACAATTGTGAGGTTATACACGGTCTCTGACAGTTAATACATGCTCATTCAATAATAGGCAATATAGCTTGCATACATTTACTATTGGACGTGAATACCTTGCCTCTGGATTACATCAACACTCTTATATTTTTCTTAAGTTTTATGCAATTATGAATTCTATAAAAAGTCGCCACATATCACCTTTTTTTTTTTTTTTTTTTTGGCAGAGATAATTTAGAATGGTTGGCAAGAGCTACAAATTGGGCAAAGTTCACTGCAACAGCTAGTTTAGGAGTCATTCATAAGGTAAGTGACCCAAAAATGTTTATTCTACGTTTGCATCACATTTGTAGATACAGTTTCCGTATTGTTTCAATGCAAAATACTTAATGGTTATTTTGTTTCTGCCCACAGGGCCACGAGAAGGAAGCATTGCAGCTTATGGCTACTTATTTGCCTAAGGACACTTCCCCTGGCTCTGCATACCAGGAAGGAGGAGGCCTGTACGCTTTGGGACTTATTCATGCCAACCATGGTGGTGATATAATAGACTACCTGCTAAACCAGCTGAAGAATGCCAGCAATGATGTAAGATTTCTGCGAGCAATATGTGATGGATTGAGGAGTCTGCCGGGAACTGTTGTGTTATAAGAGCTGTGCAGTATATGTGCATGTAAGAAATTGCAAACGAAGGCAATCCGACTGTTTGTCACTGTTAATTAGGTTGTCGGTTCATGACTACCCATTTCCCCATGCCTGACTGGGGCGTTCGGATTCCTTCAGAAGGTGGTACCCCCTTATATTGGCCAGAGCAGATATTCCATTCAATGGGAACCATGTAGCACTACATTACTGCAGCAGGAGAAATGTGTGGCTGTCAGATATTTGGAAAAAGTTGTAATTTAAAAAACTGTAATCTTACATTTTTTTGATGTTTTATATGAGTCGTCGTTCTTGTTCCGATGTTATTCTTATTAAAATGATTGAGACAGATCAGTTCATCTGTCATACTGGCACTAAATAGAAAAGCGAGAACTTCAAATGATCGCTTGACCTGGTGCTCTGACATTAGATCTGAGCTGGAAAAGTCTATGATAAATTATAGGGACTTATTTTCTTTTTTTATTTTGTTAAATCGGTTGTCATATTTTTCAACAGATTGTGCGTCATGGCGGGTGCTTAGGTCTAGGGTTGGCTGCAATGGGAACAGCTCGGCAAGATGTTTATGACCTTCTTAAAACCAATCTGTACCAGGATGATGCCGTGACAGGTAAAAAAAAAATTACGTCATTTGTTTTTTCTCTTTTTATTTTATATAAGGTTGGTCTTGGTGAACTAATTGTTTTGTACATGTTACCACTTTGTCTACTAGGGGAGGCTGCGGGCCTAGCACTTGGATTGGTAATGCTTGGATCCAAAAACGCCCAAGCCATAGAAGACATGGTTGGGTATGCCCAAGAGACACAGCATGAGAAGATCTTACGAGGGTTAGCAGTTGGCATCGCCCTAGTCATGTATGGCCGTATGGAGGAGGCAGATGCTCTAATTGAGAGTCTCTGCAGAGACAAGGTTAGTGATTTGAAAAGAGGCGAATATAAGATACATATTATTTGGCTTTATAAGTCTGTCTGACATGGGGAGGTGACGAAATGTATATAGTGTTTATTTGCAGACATTACATGTTGATCCTTGACATTTGAATGCAAGTTTTATTGTAAAGAGCTAGAAAGCTACCGTTTGAGACTTCTCTCTGGTGTCGTTCTTTTGGCACATGCTTCTCCTGTTCTGGCCTTTCCTCATTCCTGTAGAATTTATTTGCCATGTCTGTTTTACCTCCCTGCAGCAGACATGTCTGGCTTCCAAGTACTTCTAGGATTTGAAGCCGTGGCAGGAGACATCAATTTTATTCTGAAATGAATTGAGCTTATTAGGCAGTGAAGTCCAAACTGCATACAAATATATTAGCTCCAGAGTTATTGTGCGAAACACTTCACAAATTACCGGCCGTAGGAAAACAGCCTACTATGCTGCAACCTGACGTCACCTGGGTTGCAATGTTCTTAGAGTTACAGATCTGTGTTCGGCTTTAGCGTGAACATGATCTTGTGCAACTAAATGTCCTGTTCTTCTTAGGACCCGATCCTGCGTCGTTCTGGCATGTACACTGTTGCCATGGCATACTGTGGATCAGGAAACAACAAGGCTATTCGGCGTCTGCTCCATGTTGCTGTAAGTACACCTGCACTATTTTTACTTGTGTGTGTATATCCCGGTACTTTTATTTGTACGGCTGTGTTATTTAACATACACTTTGGTACAATGTGACAGCTCTGTTCTTGTGTGTTTTCTGCTATTAGGTGAGTGATGTAAATGATGATGTAAGAAGGGCTGCTGTGGAGTCCCTTGGCTTCATCCTTTTCAGGTCAGTGTACCAATTCTCCACCTATATGTGATGACGGTTTGAAAATGGTGCACATTTTATTGAATACACAAACGTCCTGTCACGACTTTTCATAGGCGGTGATTATTTAGCTGTTTGCTTTTTTTTTCCAATTTCATGCATATACGGTTATAAAGGATGTTTTCCTTATCGCTGGGGAGCTACATGTGTTTTATGGCAAACCCCTTTAACTAGTTAAATGCTGCAGTCAATATCGACCGCGGCATTTATAGGGGTTTTTCCATGAAGGACATTTCTGACACATCCACAGGATGTCCTAGATGTCAGATAGATGTAGGTCCCACCTCTGGGATCTGCACCTATCTCTAGAACGGGGCCCCCTAAACCCTGTTCTAGCTTTTTGTTCTCTGGGACCTGCATCTATCTGACATCTATGACATCTCCTGTGTTTGACCGCTGGGACGCCCAGCGATCAGGAGAACAGGGGACCGAAAGTCACCCAGGGAGCTACATGAGAAGCTTGGACTTCCGGGTTCTGTGTCCGGCTTATTTGTTCAGCAGCTCCATAGAAATCAATGGCGAGCCGCTCATGCATGCGCAGAAGAATCCCATTCATCTTTATGGAGCTGCCGGACACAGAACGCAGAAGTCAAAGCTTCTCATGTAGCGCTCTTGTTGACTTTCGGTCCCCGTTCTCCTTATCGCTGGGAGTCGGACCCCCAGAGGTCACACATGTATCACATGTATCAACCCACTTAAACGGCCAGGAACAGTGAAATTGCTGTCCCTGGCCGTTAGAGCAGCGTGTCGGCTGTAAAACGCAGCTGACACCCGCAGTGTATCGAGCGGGCCCGGCGCGTAAGCCTGCTCCATACATCATCCCCACCCCCTGCTTCATGATGGGTCAGGAAGGGGTTAAGTAACGCAGCGGTCAGGGGGCCCCTTGACTGCGGACTATAAGACGCAGGGACTTTTTAGCAGGATTTATTCTTGCTAAAAACTGCGTCTTATAGTCCGAAAAATATATCATATTGATAAAGATGATCCCTCTGATTTTGCCTAATTTAGTATTGTTTACATGGAGTACGGCTGTACAGACTCACGTTATGGGGACTACGTTAAAGCATAGCTACTGTTTTTTTCTAAGAAACGAGCAGCATAAGTGGTTTTGCGCATTTCCTCAATAATGTGTTACTCTCTGGAAAAATCAACCATATTGGCCGAGAGCGGTTTTATTATTTTATTGTGGTGACCATACGCACATATCGCAATCGCCCATGTGTATATGAAGCCTTTCAGCAGAAATCTACCACTTTTTTGTTATCTTTTGCCTTTTTTTTCCCAGTAAAATGCTATGGAGCATAATTCATCAAATTTGCATCAACTAGTGATGGTGAATATATTACCACTTCAAGATGTTCTATACAAAAAAAAATCTAATTTGGCATTTACAAAAGATTGTACTTATAGTTCTTGCGTAACAATTCACTACCATTAAAGAAGTATTCCCATCTTAGACATTTATGGAATATACACCGAATATGCCCTAAATGTCTAGTAGATGTGGGTCCCAGCGTGAGGGGTGGCCAGAAGTATGGAAACAACTGATCTCGCTGTTCTATTCTGTTTCCGTAATTTTCTTAGAAGCGAATGTGAGTTATGGAAACTACATAGCATTGCGAGCTATCTCGAAAGTTTCGGAAACCGTTTAGCTCGGTGTGCTAAGCAGTTTCTATAACTCCCATTCACTTCTATGGGAGTTACAAAAACAGTAGCACAGCGAGCTCGGCTGTTTCCGTAGTCTCGGCCACCTCTCCACTGTGTCTCCAGCTTGGAGTCTCCAACTGAGCTCTGACCTGCATTTTTGAGACCTTTATGCAATATGTCTATGATGGGAATACCCCTTTAATGTCTAATGTATACCTTGTAAGTAATGTTTTAATGTTTTTTTGTTTTGCTTATAGAAATTACATTAGTTTAATGTTTTAAGACTGCACTGACCCCCCCTAGTCCCAAGCGTTGGTTTGCTTTGTACGGTGTTAAGGTGCGGGCAGCTACTTTGTTGAGAATTGTTGGTGAGTGTGCACTGCCTGGAACAAGCTCCGTATTGACTGAACTTGCTGACGGGAAGCTGGTGTTTATACAGCCGGTGACAGCTCTCCCGGGATGAGATACAGGCTGGGCTTGGCTTGCAATCGTGTAGAGGCAGCTTTGTTAATGGTGCATTTAGGCCATAGGTAACCCTTTCATTGCTCATTTTCCCTCTAGTGTTCAGTACTCGTCCAGTATTTCCTCTTTCTATTACAAATGTAAGGTCAGTGAGAATACTGTGCGCTATTGGCTGATAGAAATACCGATGAAGGTTTTTATTCAGTGACCTCTGCATTTGTATATATGTTTAAATGCTACTGATATCGTTTCAGGCGGAATCATACTTGTATTTTCTATTCTGTTGTTAAACGGGGAAAAAAAATTTTTGGGGGCAAATGGGAGAAATGGATGGAAATTGCAAATGTAAATCAAGCATTTGAAATGAATCAAAGTATTTTTTGCTTACTGCACTCAACCCAAGCTTAAAAGGGTATTCCTGTCTCAGACATTTATGGCTTGTCCACAGGATATGCCACAAATGTCTGATGGATGCGAGTCCCACCTCTGGGACCTGCACCCATCTCTAGGACAGGGCCCCTGAGTTACAAAGTAGTTGGGAGTATGGTAAGAGCGTAGCTTGCTGTTCGGTTTTGTAACTAATATTTACTTCTATGCGAGTTCTGGAAACATCGTGTATCAGCAAGCTTGGCTGTTTCCGTACTCCTGGCCGCTTCGTAACTTAGTGACCAGAGCCCACATAGCGGGAAAAGGTAGGACATGGGGTCATGGGCCTCAACTCAGAAAAAAGGTGTGGGTCACAGTGGTGGGACTAGCATCTTTCGGAAATTTATGGCATATTCTGTGAATATGCCATAATTGTCCGAGATGGCAATACCCCTTTAACACGTGTTGCGTTACTATTTGATATGCCAGAAATTTCTGCCTGATGAGACCAGCACTGATCCTCAAGACAAGGGTGAGTGTTCTACAATTGAAGGTGCACAGTTGGTTTCATGTGCGTGTTCACTCGCCATTAAGAAATACGGAAACAGCCAAAGGGTTTAAGAAAAAAAAAAAAACTGGACAACCGCTTCAAAGGAACACCACCGGCAAAACCGATCATGTTGTTCCTAGCGCCGGGAATGAGGTGGCAGTTCATGACAAGATTAGATCTCAAATCCCTGTGTCATGTACCGCACACTCTGGCCCCGCACTTAACGTAACAGTCTATATGTTTTGCCTGGAGTGTTCTTTTTGTTGTGTGAATTTTTTTTTTTTTAACACTTAAAGGGGTTGTCAAATCTTTTTCTTTTTTAAAATAATCGGCCTGCTGGGGATAAAACAAACAAATGTACAATATAAATTATATGGCGAAAAGTATGTGGACACACTAATTATTGAATTTTAGTATTTCAGCCGCACATTGAAACCGGTACATAAAATCAATCACAGACATGCAATCGCCATACACAAACATTGCTTGTAGTATAGGGTCATGCTGAACAGCTCGGTGACTTTAAATTTGGCAATTTCATAGGATGCCTCATTTTCCACTCTCAGCTCCGCGCATCTCTGAGTACTGAAGTGCATGGCGCATAAAAATCACATATCTGTTACATCACATACTATAAAGTTTTCAACTGCCTCTAGAAGTGAAGAACTGTGTGTCAGGAGCTTCATGAATTGGGTTTCCATAGCCGAGCAGCTGCACACGAGCCGAAGATCACCATGTACAATGCCAAGTATCGGATGGTGCGGTGTAAAGCACGCCACCACTGGACTCTGGAGCAGTGGGAACGTTCTCTGTAGTGATGAATCACGCTTTACTTTCTGGCAGTCTGATAGATGAATCTGGGTTTTACCAACCAATATAAATAGTTCTTACTCTAAAATTTGATAGAAGGTAATGGTCTGAGACTGTTTTTCAGGGCTTGGGTTTTATTTCCAGTGAAAGGTAATGTTAATGCTGCAGCATACAGAAACTTTAGACAATGGTACGCTTCCAACTGTGTGGAAACCGTTTAGGAAAGACCCTTTTCTGTTCCGGCATGACTGTTCCCCTCCGCACAAAGCGATCTCTATTAAGACATGGTTTGACAGGTTTGGTGTGGAGGAACTTGACTGGCCTGCACAAAGCCCTGACCTCAACCCCATTGAACCCCTTTGGGATGATTTGGAACGCAGATTGCGTTCCAGACTTTTTCAGCGTCTGTGCTGCTGTCACCCCTTGGACTCATCCTGCATTTGCAGCAGGCTGTGGAAACTGTATTGTGCATGGGGACAAAACATCCGTCAATGGTGAACAGAGGATGACTCCTGGAGGGTAAGTGTGTTGCAAATAAGTTTTTTGTTTTCTTTTTGGTTGTTTTTATACTGCAGGTTGCGATTTTTATTTTTTATTTTTTTTTTATATTTTAATTTTTTTTTAAGGCCAAACATGGCTATATAACTTTACAATATATTGAGGACTATGTTTATATTTCAGTTTAACCTCATTTTTGTTGGAAGTTGCACAGGTTAAGTGGTCACTAACTTTTCAACAAACTTTGTATAAATCAATATAAGACAAGTGGATATAAGAAACTTTCTAATATATTTTATTAGTGAAAAATGCCTCTTTCTATATATTGGGCTCCTCTCCCCCCTTTTTAACTGTTTACCCTGTCTGAATTTACTGCTAAATCAAAGATAGACTATCGGATCACTGAAGGATTGGGTTACAGCTGCCCATAGAGGTCTATGGAGGAGAAAGAGGGAGCCGAGGCAGACACACAAAACTTGCTAGAAGCTGCTGCAGCATCTATATCTCACCCCAGTTCTGGAATTCCAGCTACACTGCTTATTACTTCTGTATGTCCACCATGTTGCTGCTGCTTCTATAGATGTGAAAGAGATGAGAGCCATTATTCTCCGCCCACTAGCTCAGAGATAACTGAGAATTAGATAAAGCCTGCAGAGGGGAAAACTGCTAAAAAATGTCATAGAATGGCCAAAATAGTGTAAGCCCTTATTCACACGAACAGGTGTGAAATCGGCCAAAAACGGCTGTTTTTCAAGGCCGATTTTCATCCGTGCGGGACCTGATTTCACAGAACCCTCATAGACTTGAGTCTATTGAGGTATCCGTGAGAACTGGCAGAAATAGGACGCGTCCTATTTTTTCAGGGGCCGTTCACGTGGTCCGTTAAAAAACGGCAGTGTGAATAGCCCCATAGAAGTACATTGATTTGAATGCAGCCGTAAAATGGTCGTCACACGGCCGATTATCCCATTTGTGTAAATAAGCTTTTATTCCTCATGTACACATGACAGCTTATCCTGAAAAGTCACCAGAAGGGTTACGTACGCTTTAAAAAGTCGCATCTAAAGTTGCACATATTTGTCTCATCACCCCAAAAAAGAAAATGGGCAAGAAAAGTAGGTCAAGCTGTACTTTAAGACAAATAAATTGTATGGCTGGGAATAGCAAACATTAAAAAAAAAAAAATTCAAATAGGCTGAAGTTTCCAAATGCACCAGATTTGGTAAGAGGATTTTAATAAATTAGTTGCAATTCTCGCCAACTACTAAAATATGCTAGTATTAATAAATGTGGGACAATGTGCTTCAATTCCTCGCCATTTTTAAGATCTCTGATTACGTTTAGCCACATTTCTTTTACAAGGCCTATTGATCTTTCAGCACCATCATTTGTATGAAAATTGCAGGAGCTGAAAGGACACGATCGCGATTATACCGGTAGTTATCGTTATGGATGTGACTACTGCTTACCCACATAGATAGGCGGAAAGATGTACTCTGAAACTGCCGACAGGACTAATATAAGGCGCTGGCACGGAGCTGGTGGGCAGACGCGGTTAAGGACATTCGCCAGCCTTTTTTTTTTTTTTTCAAGAAATTCCATTTTCCTGTTCTTTGCTGTTAGCTGAATCACTCCTGCATGTAGAAAGGTTATATGTTAAGGTTATGCTCTAAATGCAACTCCCTAATATAATAAGAATTAAATATGTTAAAAATAAAGTCTTTGGCTTTCTGCATCACTTAGCATATTACCCAGCAGGGGGTGCTATTATGCCATCCATTATTCTTTGGTTTTTTGCCGGCATGGGTTAGCGCAGATTGATTGTTCTCTTCAGCCCTACATATACAGAAGGGAAATTCCATGCGCGTTTTCCAGTGTTCAATTTTGTATACAGATCCGAAGGCATTGCTGTTGACAGACTTTGCTGCACTGTACACAGCAGTGAATCGTCATGCTGTTCACATATGCTTTCAGAATATCCCTACGTTTTCCGTTAGAAGTCAATGTAATACGTAGCACGATGTGCTTGCTGCATTGCCGGGTTTACTTCGATACAGTCCTTTTATAGCTTTGTGACACAAGCCTATAACTTGTGTATTCAGAAAACAGTCCTCCGTCCTTTTGACCTGTGTGATATTATTCTATTTACCTGCTTTAGACCGTTTTAGCTTTTGAAGACTTCCATGTACGTGTTTAGTGTTTCTGCGGATGTGTGAGGGGAAGGAATGGAGCCACTGGGCTAATTGTAAGCAGTCAGAGGTGTGATGGTAGAAAGACGATGGTGCCAGCGACATGAGTCACCGAATGTCAGCCATGTGCAGTCGTTTTGGGCCAGCTGGTTGATGTCGGAGAAATAACAGAGCCCACTGACTAATTTAATTTCTGTAGTTTGCGAGAAAGGGTTCTGTTCACTTCTGGCTTCCAAGGCATTAAAGGTGAATTGCATGGATTACAGGAAACTCGGGGATAAATCATCCGCTCATATTCCGGTCTTGATCACTGAATCGTGACATTCGGACTAAAAAAAAAACTTGTAAATGTGTCAAATATAAAATAGAATATTGTGATTTTTATAGAGGCATTGTTTACATACTGAATCTCTGTACGGAATTACCGTTGCCCATGTTTTCTGCTCCTAGTGAGCATAAATACCTGCCCGACTCCAACTTTATTATGTGATGGTGTTTTCTGACCGCAGCTGCTTCATAGCCCTTCTCTACCTCCAGTCTGTGTTCACATAAGCATGGTAAAAAAAAAGAAAAATGATTTGTTTGCATATATGGTATTGCTGCTTTAAAAATTTTTAGGTTTTTGGGAAATGCTTTCCTGCGGTCAATCTCTTTTTGTGTAAGCTGCTTGTTCTCCATACTCTACACTGCAGCACTGCCAGTTTATATTGGCTGATTTGTATAAGTGCAAGATCACCATGAAGCTAGTTCAATGAGTACTTCGTTTCGTTACAGCAAATAATTGTGCAATAAATAGTTATACAGTTTTCCAATATACTTTATGTATCAATTCCGTCAAGAATTTTATTTGCAGTAATTTGATAAAGTTTAATTGTTTGTTCCCAATGGCGATGTAATTGCAAGGTGCCGACGGGTTTCCAAGGTAGTCAAGGGCCTAACAAAGGCCCCCAGGTTTGCAAGCAGTGTATGCCTGTTAGGCCCTAATAGGATGCCTACCAGTTTTACACTGACCGGCATGATACACTGCAATACAGAAGTATGGCCACGTCTATAATGACACAAACTAGAAAATAATCACGTTATTTAACAAATATGATTACAAATATAAATGTAAAATTCCAGAATTGGTATTTTCTGTTTATCACGCCTCCTAAAAAATTCATAATGTACAAAATGGTACCGATGAAAACGTCAACTCCTGTCCTGCAAAAACTTGCTGTTCTCTTCCACCATCCCCCGCAAGAAAAAAATTATAAGTTATACAGTAAATTATGTGTACCCTAAAAAGGTGACATAAAAAAATACATCTCGTCACGCCAAAAAAAAAAAAAAAAAGCCCCCATACGACTGACCATGGAAAAATAAAAAAAAGGTCTTGGAATGCAGCGATGAAAAAACAAACAAAACTTTCTTGTTTGCTAAGGCCCATAATAGACTGGTCACTAAAGTGTTAAAATGATCAGGTATCTTCCACACATATAATCACATGCTGTGCCCAGTCTCATGGCCATCCATGGTGCTGTTGGTGTGTGTATATGCCACCGCTTTAAGGTGGTTTTACACGGGCAGATCTATTTACCACCTTTAAAACTAGAGCCGATGACCAATACAGCTTGTCGATCGGTGCTTGTTTGCTCTTTTCAAACCGCGCACTAGTCCGCGAGTATAGAGACGAACAATCGTTACTGCAACCATTTGTCCCCAGGTATTTGCATCGTGTGAGCAGCACATTCCGTGTTTAAACGGGACACGCCTATTATACAGGCCAATGAACAGGTGAACCAGCAATCCTATGAACACTCGTTCCCGATCATTTCCCTGTAAACGGGGCAGAGATCCAGCTGATGAACAAGCATACGCTTGTTCATCAGCTAATATCTTTTATGTGGCCAAAAAAAGGGTCGCTACTTTACAAAGGGAAATGTGTAAACGGGGATGTGCTGCCGACCTGATGCAAATGCCTGTGGACAGATGATCCTCATAATTAACAATCATTGCTCCGTTGGAAGGCAGCAGACGAGCGCCAATTGTTACGCCGTATCGTCCTTTTGTCACTGTTTTAGAGGTGGTAAACATGGGTGATATTTGCTCATGTAAAACCTCCTGGAGATGTGCTGCTGACTAGATACCATTTTTTTTGGCCACATAAAAGATGCGAATAGCCGATGAATAGCCGATGAACAAGCGTTTGCTCATTCATTTATCAGCTGAACTTTGCCCTGTTTACACCCGGCAATGGTCGTCCATACGAATCACCCGATCATTGGCCGCGTAAAAGAGCCTTTAGGGCCATTCATTTACCAACCATTCTACTTCATTCTTAAAACTCACGGAGGTCTGCTGTTTCTCCTGACTTACCGTTCATTATAGATGAAGTGTTCTAGTTCATCCTCTACCTTTAGCACGGTTGTCGTGGGCACTTCTGTTTTTGCCAGCTTACATGAAAGAGTAATGAATCAGTCCTTTAAGTAAATGCACCTATGTGATGGTTTAAGAAATTAAACATTAGCGCTTTCCAAATGCTTGAAGAGGGTCGTTGTATCCAAAAAAGGGATGGGATATTGTTGGTGATAGATGAGCTGGGAGATAAAACGTCAGTAAATCATTTTCTTACATAAATAAGTCATATATGGAGTTCACAAGGAGAGCAGCGTTTCATGCAAGAGAATAAGCCAGGTGTGGCAGCTTGGGGATATATAAATATAGTGTGTGGGTGTGTGTGGTGTGTACGTACACGTGTGTGTGTGTACGTGTACACGTTTAATGCCATGTAGATGTTGATCGAAGTGCTAACCACTAAAGCAGTCCTATCCAACCTGTGCCTCTCCCAGCATGCCCTGAGAACCAGTGGGAGTTGTTTTGCAACATCTGGAGAATCGCTGGTTGGAGATTAATGTGTATGTTTGATAGGCCAAGTACTGTAGACTATGGTAGCCAGTTATCCCACTGGAGGAGCCACTTCAGCTTTTTTTTTTTTTTTAGGAATTTCTCTACTGTCAATACAATATGACGCAAATGAACACCAGTATCAAATTTATGTGCTTTGGCCACTTCTGGCTTTTGTCCAGCTCATATACTTGAATCATTCATTCTTATAAAGCCAGTCATTCACATTAGATAGCTGTCGTCGAACAGGTATATCTATTTCAATTGGGAGAGGGGAAGAAGTCCTAAATCCCTCTGGCAGCGGTTTATCGCTCGAGGAACAAAGGATCAGGCATGTTGGTCTTTCTTTTCCCCAATATCTGCTGTCCAGTTCCTTCACACACCTTACATTGTCAGCCAGAATGGGTGGGATCAGACTATTTTAATCTGTATGGTCATCTTAGGCTATTTTCACACTGTCGTTAGGTTACATTCCGAGAGGGTACTGTTTATTTTTTGCTTTTTTGACCAGCAGAATATTCTAGTCTGTATACACAAAAATATAATCGACCATATGGGAACTCTTCGGATACATTGCAAAGCAAATCCTTTTATATATGCCATAGATCATAGAATAACAGACCCCATGACACTAGTGTGAACAGAGCCGTACATACAAATATGTTTGACTTTAAAGTGGTCATACACTTTTGGGTGTGTCCATTCACATCTTGATGCCTGTGTGTCTCAAAACCAGTTGGACTTCTAGCGTCTGGTGCCGTGATCACATTGGCTTTAATTACCTGCGAAGCCGTCGGGGCCAAAATCTTTGTGTCTCGACATCAAAAGGTATGTGATTTTATGTTGCCTTAAAGTCGAGAAACATTTCCGGCATGGCGCATGTAACCGCCAAACCCAAAATCCAGCAAATCTGGATCTTTTTGCGACGGTCGTGTCCCAGTCGCTCTGTGTCACATGAAACATTGCAACCACATAGGCAGTCATTAGCTGCGATGTCACAAGCGACATGGCTATTTTCAAGTTTTGCGTTACGTGTAGTCGTGTAGCCCCCAGCCTCCTTAAAGGGAGTCTCAGCATGTTTTAGGCTAACAAATGGCTGAAACCACAAGTTAGCGATTTTGTAAAAATATATTTCATTCCACTGCATGCCATATGCTGATTAGGTTGGAGTGAGCTTACTTACTCCCTTACACTCTGCAGTTGATTGATGGCTATGCTCGTCTTCATCGTTCTACAGGCAGAGCCCTCAATCAAGTGCGGGTTTGGAGCTGTAAATGTCGGACACTTCCTATTCAGCGGTCTCTCCAACCTAATTAGCATATGGTGCATGGCGAAATAAGTTCTTTTTTACCCTGATGCAAGCCCTATGATCTACCTCACTGGCAAGTACATCTACCCTATCTCTAACTAGCGGTGCCAGTCGTTAGCCTAAAATGTGTAATGGTGTCCATTACTATATAAATAAGGATGGTCTAGTCTTTTTATGGGTCTTTTTTTTTTTTTTTAAGGATTGCAAATGTGTAACGCCTGCTCTTGAAATTCCTTGTTTTTACGTCTTAGTGTGTTTATTTGGTACTGTTTCTATAACACAAACATTTACTCATTGTGGTGTGTGGGATTGTACCTGCTGAGCTTTCCTGGCTTCCTCCTGACATTCTGCACATAATTTTGAGAGGCAGGACAGGTGCTTGTGCTTGGGAGGTGTTATACAGTCAAGTAGAGGGGTTCAACTAGGTCTTCCTAATACCAATCACTGAAACCAGCATTCATGTCTAAAGCACAGGCGTGCACATATAATATAGCTGAGGTGTCCCAAGGTTTTCTTTAATTCACCACTTACCAGGCTATAATGTCCTACAGATAGATCTGTAAATCTAGCAACAATATTCTGGCCAAATTTACTCTGTCAAATTTTTGCGGCCAGTTGTAGAAACTCTTCACAAAACCCACATGTTTCAAGATTTGTTTCTGCAACTTTTTTTATATGTAATCTAGTGGTTCTGTTGTGAAGAACCTGCTAGGACATGGCTTAAAGGGTTCGTTCAGCTTTACTTTTTTAGGGCCAGAAAATGCACAGAGGCCATGAACAATAGTCCGATTATTGTCACTACTAAGGACTGACATCTGGGTATGCTTCACCTGTGGCCGGGATGTGTACCCATGGCTGCAGGTTAAAGTTATAGACTGAAAGTTTGAATTTGGGTATAGACAAGATCTTAGTAGGTACCCAAACCTGATCTGTTAATAGAAACTTATTTTTTTTTTCCTTTATAAAACAGAACAACCTCTTTTTGTCTAGGACAAGTTTTTACTCTGAGAACATTTTATATAACCGGATAGGTAAGCGTTCGTAACTAGCTACTCGTTCACACAGGAGAATCTGATTGTGGCATGAAGGAGACTGGAAACTGAAAACCACCCCCCCCCCCCCTCCCGTTTGTGGTGGGCTGATCCTCCTTTTGATCTAAAAAGACTTGTAGGAGAATTGATTTTCCGAAAGGGGCCTTAGCGCCTCTGTGCATTAAATATCCATTATCCCATTCCTCAGTATAGCAACAAAATGAGATTCTCTCTCCCAATGTTCTTATTTATTTCCTGCATGATTCCAAGACCACAGAAAGTTAAATGTCAGCGTTCCTAATGTTTGTTTTTACCGATCTATAAATACATCCACCGCTCAGAAATGTTTTCACAAATCAGAATGGAATACCAGCACGGCTTTAGTTTTTAAGGTTTATTGTCTGGTTAGTCTTCACATACTAACAGCAATAAGTACAATCTGCCAAAAGTGACTGCACTGAACAAGAACGCATTTGGTTTTCTCATAGCCACTGCGGTGTTCGAGACGTCCTCTGCGTAACATGTAACATGGCCGCTTTATTGGCGGTTTACCCTGTTTAAAGACTTGCTGATTTTTATTGCAGAGCGACACCGGGTTGTGGTTTTGTAATTGTTTATGCCTTACAACTGCCGTCATATCAAGCCTACCATCTCTGTCGTCATGTAGGAAATATGGCTGATAAGTACGTTGACTGTATGGAAAAAAAGAAGATTGGTTTACAGGTAGTGGCTAATGTGTAAGATTCATTGCACGATCTCCTAAAACCAGACGTTTTGTGTAAAGTGATACTGGAATGTTATTGAAATCACAGCTTTCCAGAGTACTTTTATGAAAATATTATTTTAACCAATCGCCATTTGTAACGTTCGGCTGTACTTTTTCAAATGTAAATCCCAGTGATGCCAGGTGAAAGCAGTCCCGGAGACTGTGAAGGAGTTCCTTTTCTCCAGGTGCTTTTTATTGTTTTATATAAATATGTCCACACAGGCACGGCCATAACACCAAGACTTTCCGAGCAGTGTTTAACCAAAGTGAGGTACAACCTCCATGTACAAAGTAACATTTTTCTCCATATTTAGCAATTTATAAATATATTCAGAAATATCAGATCAAGCATTGCATTTGTATGTCTGATTTATACGTAGCTCACTTGCTCGTCAGTCTTTCCAGCTTCGTTTTCAGTGAGTAATAAGGTGTCAAGCAGGATAGCAGATGACTCAAGCTGAGCGCTCCGTAGTCGTCTTGGGCTCTGGTACATGACTGGGTTTATCCCATTTTTCATGCCGTGTTTCATGATCAGCTTTGAATTTTCTGCCATTGAGTTCCGAAATGATATCCGACTAGAGCAGTTTCGGAGGATGCCTACTGGCCGCATGCCACGAAAATTGCAGGTGATATAACGCCCAAAGGCGTCTCTGAAGGTTTTGTTAAATAGAGTGTAAACTAAAGGATTTACACCAGATGAGACATACCCAACCCACACAAAGATCTCCATTAACATCTTGATTACGTCGGGATCACAGTCATTTGGATCACAGAGCACTGAAGCCACGTTGGTAATAAAAAATGGGCACCACATAAAAACAAAAAGGAAAAACACTATCCCCAGGACTTTGGAAGCCCTTTGCTCATTAGTGATGGTCTGCATTGACTTCTTTCCTACACTAGAAAGCCTTCGAATGGGCATTTCATCACTGTTAAACTGCAATGCCCGTTCTCTTCTTTGGCCATCTAGCATGGCAACTTTCTCTGGAGAGGAACCAGGGCCCATGTCCCTCTGGAAGACTGTTGATACTGTAGACCAGGTGAGGCGCTGAGGAGGCTTGTTCTTGATAAGATAGGCCTTTTTCCTCAGTAAGTGAGTGGTCAGGAAGTAAATGACCACCATTATCCCGAATGGGACAAAAAAAGCAGCCATCGAGCCATAAATAATAAAGTACTTGAAGTGCTCTGTCCGAACCACACAGGTGTTGTTTGTGTTGAAGATAGTGTTTGGGTCTAGGAGTCCTTGGATCGGTATGGGAACAGCGATGCCTGAAAAAGAATGAAGATCATTTACTCCTTGTGTAAACTTGTATGAATTCTTTTCAAGCACTGCACTGAAGATGTTTATTTCTTCGACTATGATACCCTTCTCAGTGCATAACTCCTTGACATTTATTAATGTGTTAAGATTAGTAAAAAAACAATCGTGTAAAACGGTTCAGTTGGGTTTTTTTTTTTTTTTTTTAAAGCTCAATTTATTTTTATTTTTTGACAAGTTGCATCATTTATTTACCTGTTATATAGTATTTAGGCTGAAAATACCTCCTCTACTTGCCCCACCGTGTGTATCTGTGGAGGAGAGATTCCATCTTAAGCACACGCTTTGGTTACTGGTCAGTTACGTCTTTTCAGAAATGTTTTATTTCCTGTGCTGCCGTACAGCTGCCGCAGACTCATTACCAAAGCTTTAGCATGCAAGACCCAAGTAATCTGATCATTATGCACTGTAAGCTATATCAGGCCAGAATAAATTAAAGGAAAGTGTTTCTGATCCGTAGTGTAGGGAAGCATAGGGATAGTTTTTCAGCATGTCCCAGTTCTGCAGAGCACCTCCACAGCTGCAGGATTCAGAGGATCAACGTGTTGTCATAGCCCTTCCAACTAGCCGGGGCCGTTGCCAGTTAGTCTACTTGCTCTGGATTACGAGCGGAGGTTGCACCGTGTCTGACATTTGTATAACCTCCGATTTTGCATATTAGGGGAACCTTTTAGTGAAGAAGCAAGTAAAACATGTGTTTTGCGAACATAATATGTATTATCTAATCTTGTTCTGCTTCTCCTTTACTGGCGATTCACCATCACTCATAGACTTCCATGAAACTTGATGTACCTGCTATTGTCTATGTTCTGGCCTTAAAACCGCGGGCACTTCACTTGATTAAATAATTGATATACTTAATTAGTTGCTGTATGTCAATGGACATCAAACCTAAAGTATTCAGCTTATGAAACGAAAACTTTTATAAAAAGAACTGATCATATAATGGACGAATGTGTGTGTGTGAAACTTTCTGGAGTTTCTTTAGACTTCTATCGTCCGTTTCGGCCCATGGATGATCCACTTTTCACTACTGTACACATTTATCTAAATATTGGACATTGAACATTCTTTTTTGGTTTTAGTTTTGGATTTGGCTTACCTGCGGATATCAGCCACACCACTGCAATCTTAATGAGCGTTTTGGCTCTGGTGTTGTATTGACTGGCCTGGATAGGTTTCTTGATGGCAATGTAGCGATCTAAGGATATGGCACAAAGGTGTATAATAGATGCCGTAGAAAACAGGACATCCAGAAATAGCCAAATTGCACATAGGCATTGTGGCAGTGGCCAGGCAGGTTCTGAAAAAGACAGAGACAATGGTCATTCTGTATTCCTTAATGTCTCTCTCCATTTATCTGACGTAGCCAATATAGTTAGAAATAATTTGGGCAGAATTAGTTGTAAATGTCGCTCCTAAGAGTATATACACGTGGTGCAGTTAATTCACAAAATCGTGACAAAACTGCAGCATTTGCCATATTTTTAGATGTACTCACGGCAATAATTTGCGATTTGACCGCACCACGTGGCTACATGGTGTGAGAAGCAAACTAAATATATAGTGTCTGGGGAAAAAAAGTCTCAATTATGCGGATTGTGTTTAGTTGTAATAAGTAACTCTTGTATGTTATGACCACCTCTATTTAGGTGTTTCCTTGCTATCTGTGTCTAGGGAAACTGAAGAACAATGTAATATAGGTACTTTTACAGTAGTCACCCAGCTTTCCGAGTCTCTCAAATCTGCCTAGTTATTTAGGGGTACACGCCCTACTCCAACTAGATTATTCAATAGATTTGGTATTCCGAAGTGTATTAAGGTTGTGACCACCTGTTTGAGCTCTAAAGGTCGCACTTTACTACAGTACACCAAGTACATCTTACCACCCGTACGTGCAGCTGATGGTTGTCCAATGTGGAACCATCCCTTGATGTGCCTACAACAATTTTTTTTATTTTTATTTTTTTTACTAGCAACTGAACTTTTTCTATTCTTTGACAGCAGTCAAGTGATTTCCATAAATATTTACAGGAACGTCCTTGCAAATATATGAATATATTCCGAAAATAGGTGGGATGTTGGGCAACTTTTTTTTTATTTTTTATTTTTTTTATTTTTGACACGAATTAATGCATGCAGATTAGACATTGGGTACATACTATTCACCTTATACAATATAAAGGTAAGAACAGCATCCTCTTTAGCAACTGCTAATTGGAGGTTTGTTTTTTTTCGACAAATATAAATTTCTATTATACTGTTTTTGTTTTAAAATTTTGAGTTTCTCTGAGAAACACTTTCTTTTAGGTTTGCTATATGTTTCTCTGAGAAACACTGTTTCTTTTAGGTTTGCTATATGTTTCTTTTAGGTTTGCTATATGTTTTAGGTTTGCTATAGGTTTCTTTTAGGTTTGCTATAGGTTTCTTTTAGGTTTGCTATATGTTTCTTTTAGGTTTGCTATAGGTTTTTTTAGGTTTGCTATATGTTTCTTTTAGGTTTGCTATAGGTTTTTTTAGGTTTGCTATAGGTTTCTTTTAGGTTTGCTATATGTTTCTTTTAGGTTTGCTATATGTTTCTCTGAGAAACCGTTTTTTAGGTTTTCTATGTTTCCCTTTCTATTCACTTTTGAGTTCCAAGCGCCACACCTTTTCTAATAGGCAGGAACTTGTCTTGCAGATGAATAAAATGTTTGAATTAACTTTGCATTTGTGGTTTTTATAGCTTTCAGCTAATGACGCTTCCATTGATTTACATGTGCTTTATACAATAACAGTGGCCGGTGATGGATTCTTTTTAATCACTGCAGCAAGTTTTCCAGCGCTCACGGTTACAAAGAACTGGGCATGCTTTGTGTAAGAATCCTCTGCTTATTTTAGTAAGCTAGAATGCCTGGCGCTTGATATTTTGTATTCTGGAGACAGGGTTGCCTTTAAGTTTACTTTTAGAATTAATTTTTGATTTTTGCCAATTATAAGTTCAAAATTGTGTGTCCTTGATCATATTCACTCGCCCAACAAGGATACAGATTTGTTTTACAGACCGTTTTCTCTACTTGACAGGATCGTAAACCATCTTGTTCTAAGGCGAGTAAAACCCATTTGTCTCATTCCCTTTGAAGTTGTAAAAGGAGAGTTACGTTTTTCTTCCACTGTGTACTGTATGGGGACTGCTTACGGCTGTATGCCGTAGCAAAGAAGCTCTTTGAGTCCTGCTGTCTGTCCGTGGTGTAAACATGCATGACGTTTGTGTAAGCACACCACTTCTTTGTAACGGAATATCGATAATAAAGACATGGGATAAAAAAAAGTTACATTCTAATTGTACGACAGACGCCATTGAAGCGGTCATGCAACAAAAGTCTATGTAGTTCAGCCTAAGGAGTTAATTTTTTTTATTTTTGACCAGTCGCTCTCCAGATCGAGCACCCTTCCAAGCAACTTTCGTACTGTAACTTTCTAGACGTCTGAGAGGGAATGTCATTGGGGGAGATGTGGAATGGGATTTAAGTGGTCACGTCCGAATTTTCAATGTTCAATGGAGTTAAAGCTTAAGTAGATATTTTACTAAATACATGTAGGCAAGTCACATATTTCCTATTGGAAAATATAAATTTGGCATTTTTATTGAAGAACTTGTGTTATATACAATATTTAAATCAATATAGTACAGTCATCATGAGGTTAGAAACACCACCTTGATAGTACAGCTGCTAAAAGGATTCACACTATTCATACTTACTGAACATAATGGTGAGGAGTGCGATTGGCATCACAAATATTCCAACCAGCAGATCGGCTACAGCCAGTGACATGAGGAAGTAGTTAGTAGCATTCTGGAGTTTCTTCTCCAGTGATACTGCCAAGATCACCAGGATGTTGCCCCCAATTGTAGGTACGATGACCATAAGAGTGAGGAGGGCAAGCCAGCACTTTGGAGGTGCCGTGTCCGTCTTGGTATCGTTGACAAAATGAACAGTAAAGGAATGGTTGAACTCTGGCATTGCCTGCCAGAGTATAGAGTTGTGGAGTATTCCAGGTAACCTGGGGTATTTTACAACTTCTTCATGCATGTCCCATTCACTTTGCTGTTTCTCATATACAACCCATGCGATTTGTATCCATTATTGTTCTAATTTAGGAGGTCTCCAGTTTTTTTTGCCATGCCTATGCGAATGTCCTTGATGCCACTTTGATTCCGGTTGTAAAAACGGAAAATGATCAATCAGGCTGTAAAGGTGTCTCCCATGTGGCACAGATGGTATAAGTCCACTTGTATCTTCCTCTAACTACCAGTCTTTGCAATTCTTTTTCCTAATCCACCAGGAGTGTCTTGATTTTGGTTGTGTGTGGGAGGTGGTTTTTTTTAACCCCTTACATGCCAAAGGTGCTGCTTGATTTATCCAATAGTCACTGGGTATAAAACTGTCAAACCTCTTGCCGTGATAGTCTAGACAGGACACGAACAGTATGTAACATATATGCATATCTCCATGAAGATTTTCAAAATATCAATATCCATGTTTTTAATATCATTTAAATGCCATGCTCAGCCCTTGTAATGAGGCAGATGAGGGATTTGTTTCATTTAAACCCATCTGTTTTGACCAAGCTTGTCTGTGTGATTTTGCTCCCCCCCAGTGTGGGTATTATCTGCTGGTAACCTAACCCTTCATCAAGATTTAACTCTTAACATTAGACCCCCCCAACCCCATGCTGATATTATATATATATATATATATATATATATATATATATATATATATTTTAGTGCTGTTGAGTATACGGGTAATATTTTCAATTGACAATATACTACTTTTGGCTCTACATTGGATTCACATTAACATTACATTGAATTTAATGTTCGCTAATTTTTGTACTCACCAAAACCATTTTGACGGGTTCTGTGAAAACTTTAATTGTATTGTGCGCAGCGTTTGCTTTTTCATTTGGGATCCTTGCTTTGCCCTGTTCAACACCACCTCTGATCTCTCACTTATCGTTTCTTTTCCATGGATACAGTTGATCCCAGCTCTCACACCACGTATCTGTGACCCAGGGGTACATAGTTGGTCTTCAAGTACTATGTGACTGTAATGCATCTGCACTTCTGACTTGAAGCAGTCCGTCTCCTTAAGAGAATCTAGTGGAGGTTTAGAGCTGGAGGTCAGCCAGAAGCCAGACTCCTTGATTTTCTCTTCTTTTTTTTTTTCCTCCTCCTTTCTTTCCATTCTGTCCCTCCCACCCAATCCAGCTGCACCCTTGGGGTCTTCACTGCCAGTTATTGACTGACAGACCCCCAACATTATTCGCCAGATTAGAGGGTTTTTAACACATTGTGTGCTAGAGAATAGATTACAGGGACCAAGCATCTAATTAAAAGCAGACTTATGCAGTTTATTCGTTTTCTTTTCGTTTACATTGTCTGCTTTTGACTTTCCTGTTTTTTTGGGGGGGGGACAGAAACAGTATTTCTATCTACAATAGTATATTATGTGTGAAAATGCAAGTAAAATGTTATACTCTGTTGCCTTTTTTTCTTCAAATAACCTTAAAAATATAGTATATGGTAAAGGAAAACCACAGTACAGAGTGTAGTGTATATGCGAAGGCAAAAATAATTGAGTTAGGTGTCCATTCTGGTGATGTGTTGCACTCTGAGCGCAACACCTATTGTGGTGTATAGTGTGTCCGCTGCTGACGTGATCCCCTTCCGAACACTGGATCTTGTGAGTACTGTGGCTGTCTGGTAACTATATCTGAGAAAAACAATGTGGTCTTTGGAGGCGCTGCTGTAGAATGAAATCCAAACTAAACTAAGGTTCATATATTTTTTTTATTTTTTTTATTAGCGATGGGGTGTACATGACCAACTTGTTTGGGGACCGCACTAGACCCTACTTGTTACCCTCCTGTACTAATCAGATAAAGTATATAGTTTGGACTTCCTCACAGCAGTGCCTTCAAGGACCCGGTTTCTCTTCTCCTATAATAACCTTTTAAATATGTAGTGTACGTTGTATAAATGATCGGATTTCCACGAGCTGAAATGCGAGAAGACAAGTTGTTTTGTGATTATTGGGGTCAGCACCTTTGGGCCATATGAATCTTGCTGTGTATGAGGAGCCAAACAGAGTCTGGAGAATTTCACGTGCAGATTTTGTATACACAGGACAAGGCAATGCCTATACCTCTCCAATCAAAATGAACTTTTCTCCTTTCATAGCTACAGAGAAACTTCCCACACATTAACCCCTTAGTGACCTCCATAATCCCAACAAAATGTTAAACCTTTAAATTAAATTTTTACCATAACCCTTAACCAATTGACTTGGCATAGGTATGTAATCAAGATCAATCAGAAACTGATCACAATTAGATGTCAGATGTTCCAATACAGATCCTTCTATAAATAATGCTAAAATTAATAAGAAAAGTGAAAAGAAATTACGGCTCCATCAAATAGACTTGGTATTTTAAGGATCCCGAAAGAGAACCAACTAGTAAAAGATCCCTTTTTCTGTGAAAAGTCAGTTGGTTTTAGTATTTATTTAGTGTTCTTGAAAGGATTTCTGTGTGGGTTTTTTATTTTTTTTAATTTGTATTCTGTTCCATTGGAACGTTTCGATATTCTTAAAGGGGTTCTCCACTTTGGACCCATCCCTACCTGTTAAGCAGGTCTTTTGACAATCCGCTCTTTCAGTGTTCCCCTGCTCGAACCCCCAGCGATCAGCTGTAATCTGTTGAAAACCCGACAGTGTTCAATTTCCCTGCAGCACCAACACGGGAATTTAGGCATTACACAATGCCCATTGAAATGAATGTGTTGTCTGTGTAATACAGGACAGGTCCTCCAGAGCCAAAGACGTTCATTATAACCGCCCTCCACTCTGGCCAACAGATGGGGATCCTGAACAGTGGACCCCTCTAATAACTTAGCATTCCCTAATAGAGTATGTGAAAATGGGTTTCCCAAAATGGTCAATCACTTTAAGAATGTTTATTTTTTTTAAGTTACGATCTCTCATATACAGTGTATGTAGGCGCTCTATAGTCCACATTCCCATGCATCGTCTGTAAAACTGAACCCTATTTTCACAATTGTAGAAATTCTCATTTTCTGCCAATGGTTATTAGAGCTGTTTATTAGTTGGTAATAATAATTCTAAACCTGCGATTTCCACCCTTACTTCTGGTTTTTCATCTGATTTCTGGTGGCATGCTGGTTCCCTGGGTCTTGTGTATTATGTGTGTTAGGTATTGTGTTACATGTGGTGGATCCCCACCAGGGGCTGCTCACTTCTATCCCCTGCTGAGCTCCGTGTTCTCTTCCTGCCTTGGTATATTTTTATTGTACAGTTGTGAACACAAACACAATCAGGGTTGTAATAATGTATAGCATTCTTACTGTCTATCAGATGTCGGGTGGTAATGAGGGGTGGAACCTCTGCAGGAATTCAAGGGAATTAGTAAGTGTGGAAAGGTTTCTTCAGAAACTCAGTGCAGTCTGCTAAAGAAGCAACTCCTGTATTCTTCAGATGAGATGTGCGTAGGCTGCTTATTCATAGTGTATTTACACAGAAATGTTACCATTATGGCCATTAGAAGGCAAAGGCCGTTTAGGCTTCATTCACATCTGCGTTGGGGTCCCATTCTGACGTTCCGTCGAAGGTTTCCGTCAGAATGGGACCCTGAACTGACACGAACGGAAACTAGAGGTTTCCATCGCCATTGATTTCAATGGTGACGGATCCGGTGCCCATGGTTTCCGTTTGTGTCTGTTGTGAACCGGACCAGTCGTTTTCCTGGCAGCAATAGCGTAGTAGACAGGATGAAAATGCTGCAGAACTTTATCAAATCTCATTCACACGATCTGGAAATGATCAGCAGAAGACACGTGTAAAAATTAACCTGCAGCATGTAAATTTCTTTTGTGTAAACACTGTGGAATATCTGCACGGAGGTCTTAACCAGTTGAGGACCACCCACTATGAAATATAGCACGGGTTTAAAGAGGCTCTGTCACCACATTATAAGTTCCCTATATTGTACATAATGTGATCAGCGCTGTAATGTAGATTACAACAGTGTTTATTTAGAAAAACGAGTTATGACCTATATTAGCTTTATGCTAATGAGTTTCTCAATGGACATCTGGGCGTGTTTTACTATATGACCAAGTGGGCGTTGTGGAGAGTAGTATATGACGCTGACCAATCAGTGACAAATCAGCGTCATACACTTCTCTCTATTCGTTTACACTGCACATAGCGATTATAGCTATATCGCTATGTGCAGCCACATAAACACACAGTACCGTTACTGCAGTGTCCGGACAATGAATATACATTACCTCCAGCCAGGACGTGATGTGTATTCATTCTCCTGACCACTTCTGTAGCGTCTCTGAGACTACAGCACAGCGAGATCTCGCTGTAAATGACAGTTTACAGCGTAATCTCGCAAGACTACGCCTGCTATGCTGTAACTCACAGAGAAGTGGTCAGGACTGTGAATAAACATCACGTCCTGGCTGGGGGTAATGTATATTCATTGTCAGGACACTGCAGTAACGTTCGTGTTTGTGTATGTGGCTGCACATAGCGATATAGCTATATCGCTATTTGCAGTGTAAATGAATGGAGAGAAGTGTATGATGCTGATTGGTCAGCGTCATACACTCCTCTGTAAAACGCCCACTTGGCCAAAAAGTAAACCACGCCCAGTTGTCCATTGAGAAACTCATTCGCATAAAGCTAATATAGGTCATAACTCCATCAAAAAAGATAGTTTTTCTAAATAAAAAACACTGCTGTAATCTACATTACAGCGCAGATCACCTCATGTACAATATAGGGAATTTATAATCTGGTGACAGAGCCTCTATAAGCTTGATGACTGAGTGATTGACTGCCGAGTACCCGACATTCAGCTGGCCGGAGACTACCAGGGACACTGGAGAGGAGATATAAGCGGTTTTCAAAACATTTGTCTTCCCTGTACTCATGTACACAGCGCTCAATGAGCATTGTGTATAAAATAAAGGCAGCGGCACTAGTCACATGATCGCCAGGATGGCGGTAGTAGGAGGCTGCTGGGTCTAACTAGACCCAGCACAACCCTAAGGGCAAAGCCAGCCGTTTCTCCATTGACTTCCACTTCTATTTAGTAGGGTTCGTTTAGACGAGGCTGAAAATTCCGCTGCGGAGGATAGGCTGCGGTGCGGAATTTGGTGTCCGCAGCATGCAATGGATGTTGCGGAGTTGTGGTGGACTGGTTGCGGACTCATGGCGGAATTTCTCCATTGACTTCCATGGAGATTCTAATTTCCGCAATGAAGTCCGCAGCTGTCATGCACATGTTATGTGTGCTGCGGATGCGTCTTGCTTTTTTGACATGACATTTCTTCATTCTGGCTGGACCTATGTATTTCTAGGTCTACAGCCAGACTGAGGAAGTCAATGGGGCTCCCGTAATTACGGGAGCATTGCTAGGAGACGTCAGTAAATAGTCACTGTCCAGGGTGCTGAAAGAGTTAAGCGATCGGCAGTAACTGTTTCTGCACCCTGGACAGTGACTACCGATCCCAATATACAGCAACCTGTAAAAAAAATAGAAGTTCATACTTACCGAGAACTCCCGGCTTCCCAGGATGACGTTTCAGTCTAAGTGACGGCTGCAGCCAATCACAGGCTGCAGCGGTCACATGGACTGCCGCGTCATCCAGGGAGGTCGGGCTGGATGCCGAAAGAGGGATCCGTCACCAAGACAACGGCCGGTAAGTATGAAATTCGTTTACTTTCACTAGGGAAAGTGCTGGCCCTTCTCTCTATCCTGCACTGATAGAGGGAAGGGAAGCACTTTTACCGCAGTCCGCAGCAGCTAGTCCGCATTAATTTACTGCACATTTTGGGCAGATCCGCCGCAGAATCTGCAACGCAGATTCTGTGCGCCATTGATGCGGACAGTTGCGGAGGAAATCCGCCACGTGTGGGCATGCCCTAACAGTGACTATAGTCACTAGAACGGTTCCCAAAAGGTATCATGTAAAAAATAAATAATAATGTCCCCCAAAGGGCTTTTATGACAGTTTTAAGGCCCTGGTCACACTGAGTTGTTTTTTTTTGCAGGCAAATAAAATCTGCCTAAAAATTCCTTCAGAATTATGCATATAAAAATAAAATAAATCTACATTTAACACGAAAAAAAAAATCAAAAAATGATGTCGCTAGGCCAACCAATAAAAACATTCTAGTCGTTTTAATGTGTGCTAAAAATGGCTGAATGGTCCCTGGTCCTGTAAACTGGTTAGCGGAAAGCTTGCTGATGGCTACCATTATCAGAGGTTGTTTTTATTTCTTTGGCATCAATATGGGCCTATAGTCAGACCTCTAGAAAATGAACTGGCTCATGGGGTGGTCCAAGTGACTCCTAAAGACTGCAGTGTTTTAGTTTTCTGCTGCTTTTTTTTTGTAACATTTTAAATTTAACATGCTTAGCCACTAGAATTTGCCGGCACTTGTATGGACCATAACCGACTTCAGGAGTGCATGGAACATTATAACTGGAGAATTGCGTATTTAGGTGGGGTAATCGCCTCCTCTTATGTCCTACCGTATACGTCTCTTTATGTGTCCATCATTACTATGTTTTGTACATAGTTGGAGGACTGTATCAGTGGATCCGCTTGTAATTTATAACTATTGCTATATATGGGCTTTAGAAGCAGCACAAGGTTTTACTCGCTATGCACTAGTCACCTTTGACACTCATACCCCTGCTGAACTCGTACGTTCACTGAGGAGTTTGTGTAATGATAAAGGATTCTCCATAGGACTTAAAGATTTTTGGTTGCATGGATGCTGCAGTGCACTTGATGCAGGGCTAGATAATACACCAGTCATTAGACCTTTGATGCGTGTCTTTTTACCAAGTCTCTGTGTTGCTGCCAGGATGTTTCAATGCATGTCATCAGCACCTCCGCTGAAGGGGGATAACACGTTCAGATCTGCACAAGAGCTTGGAAATCTGTATCTTGCCTGTGTTACCAAGTTAGTCTCAAATATATTTGGAACATTGTTTAGCAGGTACCAAATAATAATTATGGCAACCTTTCTTGGAAAGTGATCAGAAAAACGATGTGGTCTCCAAGGAGATGTAGTTAAAGGGGTTGTCCAGTCCCTAAAAATTGATAGCCTATCCTCCATGGTAGGCCATCAATAGCTGATAGGTCAGGGTCTGATTTACACAACTCACAGGTGTTGCAGCCTTCTGCCATTCACTTCAATGGGAGAAGATGGCTCTGATACTGTGAATCCCTGCTACATCCACGTCGACAATTCACAGTGAGCAAGTCTAAATGAAGGGGAAGCAGCGGTCCTACGAGCGCTGCACCCCTTTCAAAATAGCTGATTGGCGGGGGTCCCGAGAGTCGGACCCCGACCCATCAGCTGGTGATTTCCTATCCTGGGGATAGGGCATTAAGTTTTAGGGACTGATCAACCCCTTTAAAGCCACATTTCTTAAGAAAAATTGATGAAAGTGGGACATATTTTATCGCAAAACTGTACCTGCTCATTGCAGACTATTTTCTCTCCTGTCAGGCAATTCAAAATGCGCCAAATTTATTAAAGGGGAGTGCGCCTTTCTTAATACATTTAGTACAAATTGCTCCAACTATCTTCTTTACTTAGGCCTGCGTAATATACGCCAAATGTGGGCTATAGTGTTTACTATCATGTGGGGTGGACCATATATGGCACAGAACAAACGGTTTACCTCAGGATTTACAGGACTTGTTTCTGGAGAAGATCTTGGCTTCTGTGTCTATCTTAAGACTGAGAACTGAGGGGCCTATGCGCTGCTCACACTGGTGTTAACAATGCTGTGAATGTAGACTTTTTATTTTTATTTTTTTACTACATAGAATAGTGCAACGTGTTGCATTATTCTGGCCGTCAAACAATGAATAGAACCTTATCTCATTTTAGTTTAGATCAGGGGTCTCCAGCAGGCGGCCCCTGAGGCTGTCATCTGCGACCTGCAGGACACCGAGCTTCCCCAGAGCTGGACAGTAATGTCAGGAGCACAGCTGGAGTCCCAGTAGTATCGCTATGCCTGGGACTGCAGCTCTGGGGTTACCCCTGACATCTCTGTCCATATATGAACAGTGATGTCAGGAGCAGAGCTGGAATCCCAGGCAGGGTGCTAGAAGTGGCTCTGCTTCGGGACTCCAGCTCTGGGGTTGCCCCTGACATCTGTCTATATATGAACAGTGATGTCAGGAGCAGAGCTGGAATCCCAGGCAGGGTGCTAGAAGCGGCTCTGCTCCGGGACTCCAGCTCTGGGCAAGCCCCTGACATCACATTCCGGTCCAGGAGGATCCCCTGACGTCCCTGTGTATGGACAGTGACATCAGGGGCTCCTCTAGCAGAGGAATCACTGGCCAAAGAGTCAGCTGGGTATTCCACTCCTAGAGGGAGTCCCAATGGAGCTAACTACTGGGGGTGTCTGTGGCACTATCTACAAGGGGGGGTGTGTGGCAGCATCTGCCGAGGGCACTGTGGCAGCATCTGCCGAGGGCACTGTGGCAGCATCTAAAAAGGGGCTGCCTAATCTTGACATTTGTGTTTCTGCCAAACGCTGCCAACTGAGCCGCCGGACTGCATTTAGCGACACTTTAACTGTAAAACTGGATTGTTGAAATAAGCATGTGGAGAAATCTCACAAATTTCCGTTAAGTTTAAACCTAGCGGTATTATTATAGTAATGTAGTATTATTATAGTAATGTAGATCATAGTAATGTAGAAATATAGTAATGTCGATCCTAGTAATGTAGTATTCTTATAGTAATGTATTATCATTCGTGTAATGTAGTATTATAGTATTGTAGTATTATTGTATAGTAATGTAGTAGTATTGTTATAGTAGTTGAAATAACTAATTAACAATAATTTTGTATTGTATAAAATTTGAAAGTAATGCGGCCCGTCAACTTCACATTATTGCTTTGTGGCCCACTTACCCGGCCGAGTTTGAGACCCCTGGTTTAGATGATGAGGTTGCAGATATTTTATACGTTTTACACACGGTCACCTCTGATCTGGGTTTTCAGATGTTCCGTGTGAATGTCTTTTGCACTATGATGTGTAATAGAGAGTGTATGTATTTTGTCTTTCGTTTGTGTAGGACATTAATTGCATAAAATAACATTGTCGTTGTGGGGAAAGTACATTCATTTGCACAAGTTCCTCACGATTTCCTTTCTCTGTCTGATCCATCATAAGTATCAGACTTGGTAAATGTGATAGGTGGGTTGTTGATATTAAAAAAAGCGCAAAAAATGACCTGACTGCCGGCACTCCTCATGGTTTACATTCTTGCACAATGCTGCTGTGTTAACCAGCTGGATATTTCACTTTTTATAGTAAACAACCCCTTCCATGTAGCCTCTGCGGGGTCGGCTTCCTTCTTTATGGTAACCAGAATCGGAGCGACTCGTTTTTCCTGGTTTATGTGGTGCAGCATATACATACTTGTGGCACAGTGCTTTGGTTAATGAATTATTTTCCTTCATTCCAGATCCTATTCCTTATTGATGACCTGTTGTTTGACCTGATCTTCTTCTATTTTAGCAAATTATATGGATAGTGTTTAGTTTTAGTAGTGTTGTATTATTTATATGGCTATTACACGAAGGCCATTTTCAGACGAGCGATATTCACGTCCGTGTGCTGTCCAAGTGTATAACTAACAGCACACTGGCTGAACACTGAAACCTTTAGTCGATAGGCCAATATAGATGTAGGATTCTCTGCGCGGACCAGCGTGCACTTCTTTGGTACGGTTCTTGCACTAGACTCGCACATTCAAGTCAATAGGTCAGTGAAGAAAACCTGACCGCGCACAGATGTCCGAGTGCAGTCCGTTTTTCACTCTGGTTTTTCTAGCAGATGCTGAAAAGAAAGTACTGTCCGAGCGGCATCAGTTTTTCACGACAGGAAAAAACGGGCACCCTGAAGGCATTCTAAGGCCGGGTTCTTATGTAGCATAAACACAGAGGAATTTCCGCAACAGAATTCTGTGCAAAAATTCCGCAGCATTTACAGTAGCAGCAAAGTGGATGAGATTTAGAAAATCTCATGCCCACGTTGTGGAAAAAAACCATGCAGTGTAAAAGTTGATAAATTGCCCTGCGGTGCGGAATTTAATTCCGCAGCGTGTCCATTTATGCTGCGTTTTAGTTGATTTTCTGTTGCGGGTTTTCCCCATTGAATTCGATGGGGATGCAGAACCCGCAACAGAAAGCCAAGTTTTGCGACTTTTGCGCTGTATTCGCAGCAATTACACAGCAAAAATCACAACCTACGGAAAACAAATAAAAATTATACTTACCTATAACTCTCTCCTTCTTCCTGCAGTCCGGCCTCCTGGGATGATGTTTCATCCTATGTGACCGCTGCAGCGTCATATGGCCTGCAACATCATCGTATGAGGCAGGGCTACACTCAGAGAAGAGGGAGGGGGGGTAAGTATCGACTTTTTTATTTTATTTATTCTTATTTATTTTTTTCAAGTGCTGCATTCCATAGCGGAAATCCCATCCGATCCCTTTTTTTTTTCCGCACAAAATGTACTGCGGATTCTAGGTCGTATACGCTGCACAGTTTTAACGCAGCGTATCTGACCAATGGAAACCGGCCTAACACAATCCTAATTTAACTCTCTCTATTGTAAAATCGTCAGGTTTTTACCTGATAAAACCCTTGACGAGTTTTACATTGTTCATCTGAATAAGGCCTACGGCCAACCATACTACATATTGCCTACACACAGTACCGTTACTGCAGTGTCCGGACAATGAATATACATTACCTCCAGCCAGGACGTGATGTGTATTCATTCTCCTGACCACTTCTGTAGCGTCTCTGAGACTACAGCACAGCACAGCGAGATCTCGCTGTAAATGACAGTTTACAGCGTAATCTCGCAAGACTACGCCTGCTATGCTGTAACTCACAGAGAAGTGGTCAGGACTGTGAATAAACATCACGTCCTGGCTCGGGGTAATGTATATTCATTGTCAGGACACTGCAGTAACGTTAGTGTTTGTGTATGTGGCTGCACATAGCGATATAGCTATATCGCTATTTGCAGTGTAAATGAATGGAGAGAAGTGTATGATGCTGATTGGTCACTGATTGGTCAGCGTCATACACTCCTCTGTACAACGCCCACTTGGCCAAAAAGTAAACCACGCCCAGTTGTCCATTGAGAAACTCATTCGCATAAAGCTAATATAGGTCATAACTCCATCAAAAAAGATAGTTTTTCTAAATAAAAAACACTGCTGTAATCTACATTACAGCGCAGATCACCTCATGTACAATATAGGGAATTTATAATCTGGTGACAGAGCCTCTTTAAGCTTGATGACTGAGTGATTGACTGCCGAGTACCCGACATTCAGCTGGCCGGAGACTACCAGGGACACTGGAGAGGAGATATAAGCGGTTTTCAAAACATTTGTCTTCCCTGTACTCATGTACACAGCGCTCAATGAGCATTGTGTATAAAATAAAGGCAGCGGCACTAGTCACATGATCGGGTAGTAGGAGGCTGCTGGGTCTAACTAGACCCAGCACAACCCTAAGGGCAAAGCCACACGTGGTGGAATTGCTCTTGAATTCCGCTGCGGACACTCCGCAGCGTTAATCCGCAGCGGAGCCGTTTCTCCATTGACTTCCACTTCTATTTAGTAGGGTTCGTTTAGACGAGGCTGAAAATTCCGCTGCGGAGGATAGGCTGCGGTGCGGAATTTGGTGTCCGCAGCATGCAATGGATGTTGCGGAGTTGTGGTGGACTAGTTGCGGACTCATGGCGGAATTTCTCCATTGACTTCCATGGAGATTCTAATTTCCGCAATGAAGTCCGCAGCTGTCATGCACATGTTATGTGTGCTGCGGATGCGTCTTGCTTTTTTGACATGACATTTCTTCATTCTGGCTGGACCTATGTATTTCTAGGTCTACAGCCAGACTGAGGAAGTCAATGGGGCTCCCGTAATTACGGGAGCGTTGCTAGGAGACGTCAGTAAATAGTCACTGTCCAGGGTGCTGAAAGAGTTAAGCGATCGGCAGTAACTGTTTCTGCACCCTGGACAGTGACTACCGATCCCAATATACAGCAACCTGTCAAAAAAATTGCCTACTTTTGCTTTTATGATCATATCCTGTACTTGTAAGAGTTTTCTCATGATAACCATTATATCTTACGTGACAATATCTTTGTGCTCCGATGGGATAATAACGATTACTCAAAGTAGACTGTCAATTGACATTACAGGTGGTGCCATCATTAAAACAGTTACAGAAAGTAGTGGCCTTTAGTACATCTTGCTAAGGAAAGGCCCTGGTACTTGTAGTTTGAGGGAGCAAATGAGCGGTCACAAGTAAGGCTGTAGGACTGCCAATTAATACGGTCTACAGGTCAAAAACACAGCAATACCAAAAGGGTGAGGTTAAACGCAAAGAATTAATTTGCGCATTATGATGGTACGGTAAGATTTCTTTGGTGTATGTGAAAGGGATCGTAGAGGTTTGGGAAAATTTATGGTGGAAAATTCCTTTAATTCAATTATATTTGTCCTTTTAAGATCTTGGATTTCTCAACTTTTTTTGCTCCTCCTGCAGAACACCAGAGCAATGCCCAAGTGTAGTGTCACTGCTGTCTGAGAGCTACAATCCTCATGTGCGCTATGGAGCTGCAATGGCCCTTGGAATCTGCTGTTCTGGCACTGGGAACAAGGTGAGAGAATATGCCTCTTCCTCTTATCTTTGATCTCTCTCCCATATGTTATTTCCTAAAGTCCACGTATCTATTATAGGAAGCCATTAACCTCCTGGAACCAATGACGAATGACCCTGTGAATTATGTGCGTCAAGGTGCACTCATCTCTTCTGCCCTGATCATGATCCAGCAGACTGAAGTAACTTGTCCTAAAGTAAGTGAAGGTTTTCTTATTCCAATACGTGTTCTTGACCTGAATTGTGATGATTTTACATGCCTACAAACCTCTCTATTTTTCTACATAGGCTTGCTACCCATCATAGTTTTTTACGCAATTCATGCAAAGCTTTATCCCTTGTCTACTAAGTGTTATAGAGCAGGAGAAGCTGGGAAGATTGAGAAAAGTGGGAAAAGACTCTGCATAACTTATTTATTTAAGGCTAGGGCTACATGGCGACTTTGGCTGCAACATAGGTCGCAAGGCCATTGATTGCTGTGTCGCATTGCATGCAAATAATGAAAGCAAATATGGCCACGTTGTAACCCGCAAGAAATTCAAACCTGCTGAATTTCCTGCGGGTCACAACTGTTGTCGCGTTTGTGGCAACCTAGCCCTAATCCATGCTCCGTCTACGCTAATGAGTCCAATGAGTGCGGTCTCATTCAGTGATTGACAGAGATATCTGTGAATCCCGGAGTAGGACTCATAAACCCAGAGAGCAGAGATTTAACTCTAAGGTTATGCTGAATATTTTCAGACTAAACTATATACGAACAATATTTGACAGTTTAAATATAGACTTAGGGGGAGATTTACTTAGACTGGCGTATTATAGTCCACACTTTGCAGGCTGCGAAGCTCATCTATCTCAGTACTACATGCTGGCACCATGTCTGCACAGATATGACTGTGGTGCTTTACATTCTGGGAAATGTAGTCATAAACTAAATGTTCCACTGCATTATATTAAGAGTTCGACATAGTTCTATCGGGATAAGTTTGTCCAGAAGCTTGATATCTGTTTCTAGTAGATACCTGCATAACTGTGAATGCAGATCCTTGAACACCGGAACCATGCAGAAATGTAATGCAATGTATTTACAAGCAGATCTGACAGGTATCCTACACTATCTGAGCACAGCATAGTCTCTGAACTTGGGGATATATAGTTTTATATTCATAGAGCACATGAGACTCCTGTTTCCCCGTCCACCTTTCCATGTATACAGACTGAAGCAGGAAAAGCTGTCAATGAGCAATTTTCATGCTTCCTTTGCTAGGGGACTCCAGCCGTAGGGAAGCCTCTGACATCACTGTCCATATGTGTCCCCGGGCAAAGCAATTCCTGATGCTCTGCCCGTGGACTTTTTTTTTTTTTTGGGTAATCTCAGAGTAACTGTTTTACAGTATTCACATTCCCCTCTCTATCAGATTACACACACTGTAAATGTCTTCATTTTAATGACACCCACAATGGACGTGAGGCAGTCCTAGTAAAGCATCCAAATGAAACTAGTTCTCAATGAGCCGTATCGGATGAAGTAGATGGTCTATATCGTGTAGATCCCAACAGCACAAGCAATGAACCTTCTTATATCCCCCCCCCCCCCCACCTTTGTAAATATTACATCAGTTTTACTGCTTTAGCACAAGCCAGTACATTTCTTCCTAGTGTATGTGTGCCTAACTCCCCATGTTCTGCCTTGTACACAGATTGTCTCCCCACTTTGGTATGCAGTTTTCTCCAGAGTGTTCCGTCTGGAAGAACTTCACACTGAATTAAAATAAACAGTCTATAAAGAAGATAATAAAGTCTGTGTGTCCACAGTCAGATCCAGGCACAGAGCAGAACCTTCTTGGAAACACCTCAATCTCAAAATGAATGGGCAACTAATGTAAGGCAGAATTTGGGTGTCCTGTCACTCCTATCAAAGGCTGCTGTTTTGGCTTATCAAAAAAAACGCCTACAGCCCCGTATTGGTGCATTGATTTCTATGAAGGTCAACTCTTCTTTTTTTTTTTTTTTGTTGATCTCTGATTCTCCAGTATTTCAGGGGTTAAGCCAGAAGACTTTAAATCACGCTTTTACTTGTCAGTGTGCCGGTACAAGCCGTATGCATGACGATGCCCATGTCCGGTATTCTGAACATTGCCCTTCCAACAGGCGCCAGCGGAGCATTAGGTCTGCAGTGTATCTGCCTTATTGTAGTCCTGCTTCCTCCAGATATGATTATAGTTCACAATGTATTAGACGCTGTGTGAGCGCTGCCTGTCACTTTTTACCAAAGGGTGCCGCACAGGTTCAGAAGACCAAAAGACAAATAGATTTAATCTACATAGTTTATGCTGAAGTGTAAACGTTTGGTTGAAATGTGCAAATATGTTGCTGAAGCGATGGCAAATTGAATTCAAGTTAATTTGAAAATGTACTTCTCTTGTATTCTTTTATTATACCACCATCTTTTTTTTTTTTTTTCAGGTCAGTCAGTTCCGTCAACTATATTCCAAGGTGATAAATGATAAACATGATGATGTAATGGCAAAGTTTGGCGCTATACTGGCACAAGGAATCCTTGATGCAGGTATGTTTTACACCATGTAACTTAATAATCCCTCTGAGCTGCAGTAGGATGGACGATGCGTTGAACAGAAATGCTTGTGGTACCCAAGGGGTTATCTTTGCTAGAAGAATGTCACTGTATAAATTACCTCTAGAAGGCAGCAGATAATGGTTTTATAATGATATTAGAGGACTGCACCTGGCCTTATGGCGGTAATGACCCGGCCTGCTGCCCTCTTCACCCCGCACTGACGGGAGAAATATTGACTTTAGACCTTCATTTAACCACTCAACTACCACTTGGCTGTAAACGCCTAGTATTGTAATGCCAACTTAACAAAAATTATTTTGAAGCGAATGCTTTAATTTCTTTTTTGCAGGCGGACACAATGTGACCATCTCTTTGCAGTCCCGCACCGGTCACACTCACATGCCTTCTGTGGTTGGAGTCCTCGTCTTCACTCAGTTTTGGTTCTGGTTTCCACTTTCACATTTCTTGTCTTTATCTTTTACTCCAACCTGTGTGATTGGTCTTAATAAGGATCTTAAGGTGAGTGCGAACACATCAGGTCTATGCACCTTACTGCAATTTTCTTTAGCAAGGCCCTGAATGGGTTACAATAATTGTAGCATCACAAGTCCCCATAACTTAAAAGAAAAATGCATAATCCTCTTACAGACCTTATGATGCAGGATCACTCACCACTCATTAGCAGCTCATGGTAATGATAGACAGGTCTGTTAATGAGATTTATTAACTCTTTCTTACAACAGAGATCCTATACAATCGTTTCTCCTTCTTGCTCAAAGGATGATCACTTACAATAATCTAAAAATGAACTAGGCGGTTACAGTTGTGAGTACAGTGGGGTACTTGGTCTCACTTGATTCAGTCCCTTACTGCCTGAAGAAGTGTTTGTGGCCTCATCTTAAAGATTTGTCATAAGAGCAGCTTTCCCTTAGAGGACCTATCACCTCTCCTGACATTTCTATTTTAGTAAATACTTACCCATAAAATAACAATTCCTCTGTTATTCCTCCTAGAAATGTATGAATAAATGGACAACTGTGTGTAAGCACTCCCCTTGTCAAAGGGGTGTGTGCCCAAACAGTCAGACTCGGTCAGCACTGATTAGACATGATCAGTCTGTGTATGGGCACATCCCCGACTGGTAACACCCAGTTGTCAATGTATTTGAAGATTTCTGGAGGAATAACAGGAACGGCACAACGTAGAGTTCTAAGAAAAGATGCTCCAGAATTGTTGTTTCGTGGGGAATACAATTATTTACTGTAACAGACATGTCAGGAGAGGTGACATGTCCTCTTTAAATGCTTAGCGTCACACCCTTGATGTAAGCACATTAAAATATGGATTCCCGTGTTTTGTTCCTGTACTCAATATTTTAAGATTTAATCCTATGATTGATAAACTGCTCTAGAGATAAGCAAATTGAATCACCATTTTGCTTGATTCATTGATTTGCGGGCCAAATAATAAATTTGAGGAATAAATTAACTTATTAATCTCATGACGCATTAATTTGCCAATACATCTTTATGGTAGGCAAATTGGTGAAATTTGAATTATGAGAAAAGGAAATTAAATTTTAAAAAATTAATGTTAACAGATACTATTTATTCCATTACAAAAGTTTTGTATTCATCACTAGAGATTATTGTTGTCCACTTATGTTGCGTATTGTTTAGTTAATGTCGGTAAAAAATTTTTTTCAGATGCCAAAAGTTCAGTATCGATCGAATTGCAAACCTTCAACTTTTGCCTACCCTGCCCCTCTAGAAGTGCCCAAGGAGAAGGAAAAAGAGAAGGTAAGTAATATGAAAGCGCAAAAAAAATGTTGGAAAGGCATTCACATTTAATTCAAGTAAACATTAAGTTCAATTCACAAAATAAAATGTACAGAAACATACAAATAATTATATAATTACATTTACTGAAAATGCATTGACCTGTACAATGACAAGTAAAATACCCATCACAGAGAACATAAAAATTCAGTTGAAAGCAATGTTAACCCTTTCCCGCTCTAGGCAATTTTCGTCTCCTCTTTTATTTTCCCCCGACCTTCCAAAAGCCATTCCTTTTTTTTTTTTATTATTCTGTCAAAATAGCCGTATAAGGACTTGTTTTTGCGGGACAAGTTGTAGTTTTTCACTTTACCATTTATTGTACCATATAATGTACGGGAAGGTACTTTGATAAAGAAAAAAACGAATGGCTAAAAAAAAAAAAATAGTTATTTTTGTTGCCATATTCTAAAACCCATTACTTTATTTTTCCAATAATTGGGCTGTGTGAGGGCTTGCTTTTATGAGCTGTAGTTTTTATTGGTACCATCCTGGGATACATGTGACTTTTTGATTATTTATAACTGTTTTTGTTGGATGTTTCATGTAGGGGTTACGCCATAGTCGGGAAGTGGAAGTATGGAGCATGCCACGAGCTGAGCAACTCCATACTCAGCGGAATAATAGCGATCACGGCAACTAAGCCATTAGAAAACGGGGCATAGTTCCTTGCGTTGCCTATCACCTCCCCACCCCCCATGCGTTGTGAACTCCATGCCGATTGTTGTCATGGCAGCCTAGTGGCCTAATGAAGGTCCCCTGGTCTGCCATCTTTGTGTTCCTACCGAGGGCTTTATAGGACCCAGTAAAAAAACACAATATATTGCAATACTTAAGTATTGCATTATATTATGCAAGCAGTCCAACGATCGCTAGTTCAAGTCTGCTTTTTTTATATATATATATATATATATATATATATATATATATATATATATATATATATATATATATATATAGTTATAGTGTAGAAAAAGTTAAAAAATGAAGATTTGTTTTGGGGTTTTTTATATACTCCTATCGCATAATACAGGCAGGATAACCAGCAAAATAGAACATCTTTATTAGATACAAACTAAAATACGGAATATAGGATGGAACGATAGACCCATGGTGCAAGAATCCCCACACATAAATGCTAAAAACTTCCTATAGAAAAAAAATGCATGGGTAAATACAGCAAAGTGCAAGTGCCTTAACAATAAATGCAGCAGCCCTATAGTGACAAGTGTCAAGTTAGGGAAAACAATTAAACTAGACAGGCACAAAAAGGAGGACCGTATGCAGACCAAAAGAGGGGGACCCTGATCCCCCAACACGTGTTTCGCCACCTGCAGCCAATTAGGAGACCGCTAAAGCCATCATTTAGAGCATAGGGGTGGGCTGACAACGTGCAGGGAGGATAAGCCAGGAGTACTTTCACATCAAGTGCCTGCTTCAGTGGCGCAGGGGAGTTAAACATCGATTTGGCAGTCATGCAGCTTACAGGACTGAGACACAAGGTATGTTTTACAATGCCCCCCCTTCCCTATATCGCTCTATCCGCAGTTTTGAGACTCCAAAACTGCTGACGGTTCCTTTAATGTGACTGTGCATATTAAAATCCAGTTGCCACACAATAGGCTGATTTCCTATTTTCTGCAACTTCGTTGTTTGATTACCCTGTCCTAGTCTGCACAGCAAAGCTTAGGGTGGAGGTTGCAATGACCGCTGTATTGTACTGCAGGAGGCCTAGACAATGCAATGAAAAGGCAGGATTGCAACACTACACAGATAAGACCCTGTATACAGCTCTTCTTTCACTTTCTCCTAATAATCTACGGCATTTCTCTGTTTAACTCTCGTTCATTGTTGTTGCCATAAAGCATGCACATGCTGCTGAACTGTCTATACAATACAGGAAATGTGTGCCTCCAATATAGACACCCCCAAGGGAATGTAAAAATAGAAATGGCTACAACACGGAAAAAAAAATAACAAACACATTAGTTCCCTTCTGGGTTGTTTGTTTTTTTTTTAAAGTTTATTTTGCATTTTTTTCAACAAAATAAGTTAGAAACATTTCAGAACAGTGAGTAAACCATCACAGCAATGTATATAATCGGGTAACAGGTATACAGTAAATCTGAGTCATGGAGGTGACACGTGGAGAGCAGGCCAAACAAGTCTTAACTTCTATACACGAATAACAATACAGCGCCCACACATCATGCCATCCTATATTCTCTGCATCTTGACCCCTCCCTGGAGCCCAGCAATGAACTACAACACATTTAAGTCTCTGACTCCAACCATCTCCTCCAGTTCTCAAATTTATAGGGACATTTCCTACTATTATATAACGTTCGATACAGAGGCACATATATATTAATAAACTGAAGCCAGTGCACCAAACTCGGTGACGCCGTAGCCTTCCAGGCCATACTAATCTTCCTGGAGCAGAACAAAGTGAAACTGGAAAAAAAATCTTGTCATAATAACCCTGTTTTACTACATTTATAATACCTAGGATGCATATTTGGGGTGTGAGAAGTTGTGGAAATCAAAAGTTATCATGGAAGAATTTCACAACCTCTGACCATAAGGGTTGGACCTTGGGGCATAGACACACACAATGGAGATACGTGCCCACCACAGCTTGACATCAACAACAAGAATCAGAGGTTGAGGCACTTCTCCTCTGAAGCCTGACTGGGGTATAATCGATACGGTGAAGAAACCTTGATTGGTTTAAGAAATCCCGAGCACTCGCCAGAGTCCACAAAGGAGCGCTCTACTTCTCTCAACTCCTCCCCTGTTAGATCAGGGATATCATCGTGCCATCTCGTAAAGGCTTAATCAAAGGGTCTAGACCCAACAGATCGTAATGCATAGGTTTGTGTAAGGGGTTTAGAAAGGTCTGGGACACCAAGGAGATCCCCCAGTTTAGAAAAACCCCCAACTCTGGACCCAACGTGCCAAACTGGGCAATGAAGGCATGTAATAAAAGAAGGCGCTCCTCTGAACTTGTGGACTGGCATGAGATCCTGAGAAGGGCACATGGGGGGCCTGTAGAAGGTTGAGACTAAATCTAGGAGTACATTATTTTTCTTCTACATTATCTAATTGATGAAACTAAAATGAAATACACATGACATTTCCTTTATTTTTCTTTGCTCCTTCAGGTCTCCACCGCTGTCTTATCCATTACAGCCAAGGCAAAGAAGAAGGAAAAAGAGAAGGAGAAGAAAGAGGAAGAAAAAATGGAAGTGGTGAGTTGTTTTCTACAGCTGCTTTGTATGAGCACAATCTATCTCAGGCAGTGGTCTGCATTATGTACATTAAGCGTTGTCCCCCTAGACAGTCCGGGAACTTTCTATAAACATAGCTTATATTTGGTATAGTTCATCATGAATGTACTATATGCATAGTAGACATCTGTGTGAACAAGTATTTGGTGCACTCTCGTCTATGGGGCACTAACCATATTTTAATTAACATACGATTAAAAGAAATGGATTATTGTGGTTAAGCCACCATTTCAGGCTGACGAGAGACTGACGGTAGTGTTCTTCTATGGTATCACGTACAGAAAATCCCTGCCTCGGTTATCTTTCCTTAAAGGGATTTTTTTTTTTTCCTACGAATGACACTTCCTGTGGATAGGTGTCTAATTGTTGGGACCCCCACCGATCATGAGAACAGAGTCCCATGTCCCTCGTTTGAATGGAGCGACTATTGGACTTTTGTGCTCCCTCTCACTCCAACGCTGTCGAACTGAAGGAGACACTTGCACAAGTCCCCAGTTTTCAGCTGTTTATTTAGTTGTCGATTTATATTTAAAAGGAAGGTGTCACGAAAAAAATAATGTTTATATAATATTGTTTTTAGTATGATATTAAAATAAATTTTATTTATTTGTGTTCTTGTGTTGTACTTTTTTTACTTTTTTCTTACTTTTACTTTTCTATGGGGGCTGCCATTTTTTTTGAAGATTCAAACCCCTCCTCCTGGCACTAGCCAGAATAAGGGAGGGGAGATTGTGTAAGCACACTAGAGCGAGTGTGTCTACCCCAAATTTGCAGCATAAAGCAATGAGGTTGCTTTACCACATTGCCAATGCTGCAATTTTGGGAATTGCTCCCTCTAGTGACCAGCACATTGGAATGTTATAAATTAGAATCTAATTTATAATATTTCCTGACTTGTGAAAAAATTAAAACAATGTGTAATCACTTATATACTAACTGTTTAACTAAAAAAAATAATAAATTCTAGCGACACATTCCCTTTAAAGAGTAAATGTACGTTCCAAAAAGTTTTGATATGTCTGAGACATATCAAAAGTTTTGATTGGTGGGGTCCAGGTGCTGAGACCCCACCTCCCTCTACTGTCACTGAAACGGAAGTGCAGAAGAGCTCAGCTGAGCGCTCTCCACATTTGGCTGTGATCGGCGCTCCTTGCTAGGCTGAAGACGCCTCACATAGATGTTTTGTGTGAGCTGTCTTCAGCCTAACAAGGAGCCCCAATCGCAGCCGAATGTGCAATGCCCAGCTAAGCGCTTCTGCACTTTCACTTCAGCGATGGTGGGGGGAGGGGGTCTCAGCACCCCGTACTCTAGCAATTAAAACTTCTGATATGTCTCGGATTCAAAAGATTTTTGAAAGTGCATTACTCTTTATCTACAAAAATAGCAGACAAATGATAATGTAGTTACAAGTGATGCCTATATCATTTGTACATGTCTGATTTTGTTTTCTAGGATGAGACTGAAAAAAAGGAGGATAAAAAGAAGGAACCAGAACCGAACTTCCAGCTTCTTGAGAACCCAGCCCGAGTGATGCCAGCTCAGCTCAAAGTGCTTAGCATGCCAGAGGGCTCCAGATACCAACCTTTTAAACCAGTAAGTGCATTATAAATGTCCCTGTGGGCACCGTGCCAAGATTAATGCGCATTCCCCTGTTATAAAGTGATCCCTAGGATATGCCATCACTTTATGATTGGTGTGTAACCGACCTCTGGCACCCCATGGATCCTGAGATAACACTACTGGTCGCCAACCAAACATTTAGGCTATCCTTGTGATTTACTTTGTTGTGTTGAAAGATGGAATAATGGAGATTTATGTATCTACATGATGTACAAGTAAACTGATTCAGATTTTTTACAGCATCATAAAAAATGACCGGTATGCATGCATAGTTGATGTCTACCATGCTTGACATTTTTTGGTATAGTTATTTATTTATTTTTCCTACAGCTCTCAATAGGTGGCATCATAATCCTCAGAGACACTAGTGAGGAAGAAGAACAACTAGTGGAACCTGTAGCTGCACACGGTCCAAAAATTGAGGAGGAGGAACAAGAGCCTGAGCCCCCAGAGCCGTTTGAATATATTGATGACTAAAAGTGCAGGTACTGAGATCTGTGTGTGTAATGCAGGTACATTTTGGTCAGAAGCATGTGAAATCTTCTTCATGTTATTAATCGCAATGAACTCCACATTACTGTACTCATGCGATCTTCTGTATGTGCACACTGTGTTACATAGAGCATGCTCAATTAAAGGGAATGTCATAAGACAATTACATATTATTTAAAGAGGCTCTGTCACCAGATTTTGCAACCCCTATCTGCTATTGCAGCAGATAGGCGCTGCAATGTAGATTACAGTAACGTTTTTATTTTTAAAAAACGAGCATTTTTGGCCAAGTTATGACCATTTTTGTATATATGCAAATGAGGCTTGCAAAAGTACAACTGGGCGTGTTGAAAAGTAAAAGTACAACTGGGCGTGTATTATGTGTGTTACATCGGGGCGTGTTTACTACTTTTACTAGCTGGGCGTTCTGACGAGAAGTATCATCCACTTCTCTTCAGAACGCCCAGCTTCTGGCAGTGCAGACACAGCCGTGTTCTCAAGAGATCACGCTGTGTCGTCACTCACAGGTCCTGCATCGTGTCAGACGAGCGAGGACACATCGGCCCCAGAGGCTACAGATGATTCTGCAGCAGCATCGGCGTTTGCAGGTAAATCGATGTAGCTACTTACCTGCAAACGCTGATGCTGCTGCAGAATCATCTGTAGCCTCTGGTGCCGATGTGGCCGACACGATGCAGGACCTGGGGCAGGAAGTGAGTGACGTCACAGCGTGATCTCTCGAGAACACGCTGTGTGTCTGCACTGCCAGAAGCTGGGCGTTCTGAAGAGAAGTGGATGATACTTCTCGTCAGAACGCCCAGCTAGTAAAAGTAGTAAACACGCCCCGATGTATGCACATAATACACGCCCAGTTGTACTTTTACTTTTCAACACGCCCAGTTGTACTTTTGCAAGCCTCGGTTGCATAAATACGAAAATGGTCATAACTTGGCCAAAAATGCTCGTTTTTTAAAAATAAAAACGTTACTGTAATCTACATTGCAGCGCCTATCTGCTGCAATAGCAGATAGGGCTTGCAAAATCTGGTGACAGAGCCTCTTTAAATCCATTATTTTGTCTTTCGGCCAGATGTTAAAGGGGTTGTCCACTACCAGACGATTGATGACCTATCCACCGGATAGGTCATCAATATATCATCGGTGTGCGTCCGACACCCGGACCCCGCACCGATCAGCTGCTTCGGTGGCCTGCGGGCATCGGATGTTGTTGCACACTATTCAGTGTACAGAGCCGGAAGCAGTTGGCTCTGTACATTGCATAGTGGTCATGCTGCCTAACTGCAGCTCTGCCGCTATTCCATGACCGGAGCCAACTGCTTCCGGCATGGATGGTCCGTGGCCTGGAGGCAGCCAGTGCGGCTGATTTGTGCAGGGTCTGGGTATCAGGTGGATAGGTAATCAGTTGTCCGGTCGTGGACAACTCCTTTAAAGTTAAGTCTATTGTGAAATATTTTGGTTTTTACAATTTTTGTAGGATTGTGGTTTGTAACGTTTTTATCAAAATCTAGACAGCTCTTGGTATGGCGTTTTTTTTTCAGGTATTTTCTCCATTGGCTTTACAATAGAACTGTAGAAACGTCTGAAAAAAAATATTGTTATAAAAATGACACAAATTTTAAAAATGTAACTAAAAACACACGTAAAAAATGCTATAAAAATTCTGCAGACTATATTGTTTTTTATATACATTTTAAAACGCATTCAAAAGAAAAATCTGTGTGTGAAGGAGGCCTAAAACTAGCTTTAGACGTTAAGATGTACCCTCCGTAGAAGCAATCCAAAATATATTTTTTTCTCTTTGTAATTAGACCGCTTGTTGGAAGAGAGACCTACATGGACAGATATATTGTACGATTTGAATGATTATTTTATTCCCTTTGAACTGGTTCATAGAGTGGGAGATATTGTGCATTGGCATTATAGCGTCAGGAACGATTTCAGATCGTTTGTGAATTTGGTAAAATTGATAACCTATAACTATCATAAAAATGTTTGGATTCCCAACGCTTGGTACAAATGCAGAGCGCTATATACAGAGCATAGACTAAATATTTGCAGGTCAAAAGGAAATATAAGTTATTATGAGAGGACAAAATCATCAATATAAAAACACCTATCACTAATCTTGTTTTCTTTTATAGATTTGTTTTATTTTAATGTCCGGATGTCGGGATGAATGCCGCCAGCAGCAACATCGCCTAGGCTGCATGTGAAATGTCTGCAACCCTTTCCTGTTGTACCCATGTGCGAAGTTCCTGGATTCCGTGTTACTGACCAGTGGTCTCTTTTCAAATAAAAACGTAAAAATAATTGGTACAAAACAAAGGTTTCGTTTTTTTCAAGCGGGAATGACCTTTTACACTTGAATGCCTTTGTTAGCACAGCCGCTATACTGTGGTTGGAACCTTCTTCTTTCGGCGCCGGAGGCAGCGGAAGCAGCTCATCAGTCCAGGTGTCCGGACTGTGCATAGGCCATCAGTATAAAAAATAGCCCCCAACCCGGACAATTCCTTGTATAATAGTGTAGAGAACTGGAAACCTAATAATAAGGGGTAAATGGGTTTGTCTACTCTTATTTTCTTCTCTAAATAAGGCTAATCGGAAGAGGCACTGTACTTTCTAATGCAGTCTGTAGTAATTCGGTCTTTGAGAGTAGATCTATGAAATTGCAGCTACACGGACGACGCCCTAATTGTGATAGTACATCCTGGTGATCATGCAGACAGAAGCCCTGTGATTAGCAGCCGTGATCAGGGAAACCTCTAATCTTGGCTGATTAGCCCCTTAGGCCTAGTTCACACAGAGTTTTTTGCAGGCGGAAAATCTGAATTTTGAGGCCGATTTTGACCTGCCGGCAGAACACTTGCTGTGTTTTTCGCCCGCAGCCATTGAGCACTGGGCAAAAAAAATGCAGCGAAAACCGCTTTCTCTGCCTCTCATTGATGTTAATGGGGGGTCAGAGCCTAACCTATAATGTGAGATTTATTTCTTTTTTTTTAGCAATGTAAGATAGTGATACAATTGTATCCATAAGGTTCGTTCACTAGCGCTTGCGCACTTTACATTGACATATGTAATAAGTTCAGATAGGACAAGGATGAGATTTAAATGGTTAATACCATCACACTCTAGTATTTATAATTTTATTTTAGCATTTTCCTGGTTTTTATTTATTTTTATATTTTTTTATATTTATTCAAAAAATATTATGTTTAAATATTTTTGTTCCAAGTTGGGACCGGTACCCTCCTTGTCACAAGGTGTGTGCCAGGAACTGAAGCAACATGAGCAGCTGCTCTAGGAGTTCCTCTAGATGAATCTCTTGTATTTCAGCTACTGCTGCTATAGAGATGTCTGTGCAGCTCTCTTATTAGCAGATCAGCTGCTTTATCAAGCCCAGTGTGTGCCAGTAGCTGATACAGCTTCAGCTGCTGCTGCTGTGGATTCCACTGTGAGGATCTCGTGTTTAGCAACACACTAATCCTGCCTATCTGTAGTTATCTAGCCCTACGCGTTTCCTTACTCATAAGTAACTCTGCAGTAATTAATCAGGGGCTCACAGAGTTAATAGATTAGACCTTCTGGCATTCCAGAGGTCTGTGTAGACAATGCACTGATTCTATGATCAAACGTGGACATAGTTGCTAGCCCATTGGTATTCATCCAGTGAAACACATATATTACTCAAGGGAAAAACCACGTATATTTACTAATGCACAGTGAATAATGGGGGGTCAGAGATGGAAACGACTGAAGAAAGAGCATGACACTTCCCATTGAAATCAATGGGAGGTGTTTTCTGATTTATTTTTTTTGGCGCGGTTTACGACACTTTTTCCGTGTCAAAAACCGCAGTTAATATAGACAGCAGCATCTAAGGACTTTGACAGAGTGAGGTAGCTCCCTCTGTCTGCCTATTGTCCTTCACGTCTGCCATAGGTATCTGACCTACGCTGGATGGCAATAATGCTTTAGAATACATTAGATAAGCAATGAAACATTTGTAGCTTCATGTCTCCTAGTAGCATGTTTGTGTTTTTTGTTTTTTTGTTTTTTTTAATAGTCTCCCCCCTTCAAATATTAATTATACTGCATGGGATAATAAAGAAAAAAGGTGGCTGATTTGCTGTCTATGGAATACAGAGGCACAATTATTATTTTTTTATATATATATATATATATATATATATATATATATATAATTCTTTTTTATTTTGCAAAAGTACTACAAACACAAAAATCAATATAAAGTTATGGCTCTTAGAATGTGGCGATGAAAAAAAAAATCTTTGTCATGAAGGCCCAAAATGGGCCTGTCCTTAAAGAGAACCTTTCACCTCCCCATACATATGCAGCATGTAATGGGGAGGGCTGCACAAACCCTAGGGCACTTTACATATTTTTTTCTACCCTCCTCCGTTATTTAGATATTGGTGCCGTTATATTTGATGCCCGATATTTAAATAGCCCCCTGAACTGTCAATGCGGCGTGTACTGACAATGGGGCGTGTTACTATAGCTGTGACACTGTCCAATCAGATATGGACAGTGTTACAGCAAGATAGAGGAGAGGTAGTGTGCGCGCTCATGCGCACGCTCACGCTTCAGCTTTCAAGATCAGTCCTCTGCCGAACTGGCAAGGGGGCGCGCACACTCTCACTTTTCAGCTTTCAAGATCAGTCTTCTGCCAAACTGGCAAGGGGGTGTGTCACTGCTACAGACGTGTAAGAGCTGTGGAGAGGAGAGAGCGCGTGCGCGCTCATCTCTACAGCTCTTGCGAGGGATCTACTTGTACTTTGTCTGCCGAACTGGCAAGGGGGCGTGTCACTGCTACGGACAGTGTAAGAGCTGGGGAGCGCTTGCACTTTCCGTAGCAGAGACACGCCCCCTTGCCAGTTCGGCAGAATACTGATCTTGAAAGCTGAAGAGTGAGAGCGTGCTCGGGCACTCTCTATCCTCGCTCTTGCTGTAACGCTGTCCATATCTGATTGAACAGTGTCACAGCCATAGTAACACGCCCCTTGCCAGTACACACCCTGTTGACAGTTCAGGTGGTTATTTAAATATCGGGCGCCAAATATAACGGCACCGATATCTAAATAATGGAGGAAGGTAGAAAAAAATATGTAAAGTGCCCCAGGGTTTGTGCAGCCCTCCCCATTACATGCTGCACATGCAGGGGAGGGGAAAGGTTCTCTTTAAGGAGTTAACATTCCACTTGTCGTACAGCATCCGGACAAAGTGCCCAGATGAGCAGGACACGGTGCTTAATGCCACTATAGCGCACCCACTGTGCTCTCTTACTCCCTCTTCCCACGCTGTCACCATTTCTGCCTCCTGACTCTTGCTGGCTCATTAGTAATGGCCTCAATTTTATTATCGCTAAATGATAAAGGGCAAGTCCTTTTCCTAACTCTCGAGACCATTAAGAACACAGTATAGAGGGATGGGACAAATTGTTAAACAAACTGGGAATTTATTTATTTTTTATCCGCTATATGGACCTAAATTTTACATAATCTAGCTGATATTATATAAGAGCACTGACTTCTGCAGCCTCTCACTCCTGTGTCATTGGTTAAGAGAAAAGTATCTGCTTAGTTTGTCATTTTGACAAAAATTATACTCCTAAAATGCAGCACTGTGTTCACTTACATAGCTTCCCATGGAAAGTTCAAAATGAAGGTTGCCTCAAAGAATTTTACACAGCTACTTCATTTAGTTCTTCTTAAAAGTCCCATATACAGAGGGAAAATTGTTTACGTAATGGTTTTTTGGTACATTCCATGGGCCGGTGGTGTGAGGACAGATTTTAAACATTGCTGTTCCTGTGTTCTGGATAGGAGAGCGTTACCAGAAAGGATACTTAAGCATGCGTGATGCACAGGAAACGACTCGGATAAGAAGTTTAAGATCAAATAAAAATGAAGAAGCCCAATTAAAATCGAACACATTGAAATGTTGATGGAGTAAAGGACGGCTTGTACATAATGCACGCCAACAAAGTACTGTCCTTACTTAAGATTACGGACGTCTTATGCTCTCTCTCTTTAGTTTTCACTATGAAAAAAGCCAGCGAATAATTATAGAGGGGGTGGTTACGCTTTTAATCTTTTAAAAGGATTTAACCCCTTCCCCTGCTTGCATTCTGGGCCCTAATGACCAAGCCATTTTTTACGTTTTTCCATCGTCACATTCGAAGAGCTATAACTTTTTTTATTTTTGCATCGACATAGCTGTATAAGGTCTTGTTTTTTGCGGGACAAGTTCTACTTTTTAATAGTACATTTAATTTATTCATTACCTTTTATTAACTTTTTTGGGGGGGGATAGAAGAAAACCTGAAATTTCGCGACTTTTTTTTTTTTTTTCTGCGCCGTTTACCGTGTGGTATAAATATCACTAACTTTATTCAACGGGTTATTACGATTGCAAAGATACCAAATTTGTATAGATTTTGTATGTTTTACTACTTACACAGTAAAAACACTTTTATTTCAAAATTATTTGTTTTTGTCTCCATATTTGAAGAGCCATAACTTTTTTTTTTTTATTGTTCCGCTGATGCAGTTGAATGAGGGCTTTTTTTTTTTTTTTTGCAGGACGACTTGTAGTTTTTATTGGTACCATTTTGGAGTAGATGCGACTTTTTGATCACTTTTTATCACATTTTTATTTAAGTCCGGATTAACAGAAAACAGCAATTTTTCCATTGTTTTTTATTTAATTTTTACGGCGTTCACCGTGCGGGTTAAATAATGTAACTGTAACTTTATAGTCGGGGTCGTTACGATCGCGGCGATACCAAATATGTGTAACTTTTTTGCTTTATTGTGTTTTTTTTTTTAATAGTAAAGCATCTTGTAATGGGAAAAAGTGGGTTTTTCATTTTATATTTTTTTCACTTTTTTTTACTAGTCCCACTAGGGGACTTTAATATACAATCATCCGATCGCTTTCATAATACACTGCAATACTTTTGTATTGCAGTGTATTACTGCCAGTCCATTTCAAACGGACAGGCATCTGCTAGGACATGCCTCCAGCATGACCTAGCAGGCATTTACTACGGGCAGACCTGGGGGGCCTTTGTTAGGCCCCCGGCTGCCATCGGAGACACAGACACTCGGCTATCTTATCGCCGGGTGTCAGTTGGATGAGAGGGAGCTCCCTCCCTCTCTCCAAAACCACTCTGATGCAGTGCACGCTATTGAGCACCGCATCTGAGGGGTTAAACAGGTGAGATCGATACTAATATCGATCTCACACGTTCGAGCAGGGATGCCCCCAGCCCTCCGCTACCTCTGGCAGCTGAGAGCAGGGACATTTATCGGCTCCCTGCTCTGTTTGTTTATCCTGATGCAGCACCGTAAAGAGGCTATTGCATCAGAATAAAGCCCACTAATGACCGCCGTGAAAAGGCTTATCGGCGGTCATTAAGGGGTTAACAGGGATACTAGACATAAAAATAAATAATGGGGGGGACGGGACATAACTATGTAATACACTTCAAGAGTGCAAGTCTTCCAAAGATTGGGGGACCAATGTTATCTCAATGAGTTCTATTTTGCCTAGGAAACAACTCGGGTGGGTGTTCTTGCCTGGTTCCTTGGTATCACTGGATGAAGGTTTCTTCCTGCCAAACAGACTTGTCTTACATACAGGCTGGTTCTACACAGATGGTTTCTTCATCTGCTTCTTGCTAGGAAGGGAGTAATAATTACTGGATCAAACTACGTTTGCTTGTCGGATTCCATACAGTTAGGTCCAGAATTATTTGGACAGTGACACAAGTTTTGGCATTTTAGCGGTTCACCAAAACATTGAATATACAGTTATATAATGAATATGGGCTTAAAGTGCAGACACTCGGCTTTAATTTGAGGGTATTCACATCCTAATTTGGGGAAGGGTTTAGGAATTACAGCTCTTTAATATGTAGCTGCCTCTTTTTCAAGGGACCAAAGGTAATTGGACAATAATCTCAAAAGCTATTTAATGGGCTATTCCCTCGTTAATCCATCATCAATTAAGTACACTACCGTTCAAAAGTTTGGGGTCACCCAGACAATTTAGTGTTTTCCATGAAAACTCACACTTATATTTATCAACTGAGTTGCAAATGACTAGAAAATATAGTCAAGACATTGACAAGGTTAGAAATAATGATTTTTATTTGAAATAATAATTTTCTCCTTCAAACTTTGCTTTCGTCTAAGAATGCTCCATTCGCAGCAATTACAGCATTGCAGACCTTTGGCATTCTAGCTGTTAATTTGCTGAGGTAATCGGGAGACATTTCACCCCATGCTTCCAGATGGCCCTCCCACAAGTTGGATTGGCTTGATGGGCACTTCTTGCGTACCACACGGTCAAGCTGCTCCCACAACAGCTCTATGGGGTTGAGATCTGGTGACTGCGCTGGCCACTCCATTACAGATAGAATACCAGCTGCCTGCTTCTTCCCTAAATAGTTCTTGCATAATTTGGAGGTGTGCTTTGGGTCATTGTCCTGTTGTAGGATGAAATTGGCTCCAATCAAGCACTGTCCACAGGGTATGGCATGGCGTTGCAAAATGGAGTGATAGCCTTCCTTATTCAAAATCCCTTTTACCTTGTACAAATCTCTCACTTTACCAGCACCAAATCAACCCCAGACCATCACATTACCTCCACCATGCTTGACAGATGGCGTCAGGCACTCTTCCAGCATCTTTTCAGTTGTTCTGCGTCTCACAAATGTTCTTCTGTGTGATCCAAACACCTCAAACTTCGATTCGTCTGTCCATAACGCTTTTTTCCAATCTTCCTCTGTCCAGTGTCTGTGTGCTTTTGCCCATATTAATCTTTTCCTTTTATTAGCCAGTCTCAGATATGGCTTTTTCTTTGCCACTCTGCCCTGAAGGCCAGCATCCCGGAGTTGCCTCGTCACTGTAGACGTTGACACTGGCGGTTTGCGGGTACTATTTAATGAAGCTGCCAGTTGAGGACCTATGAGGCATCTATTTCTCAAACTAGAGACTCAAATGTACTTGTCTTGTTGCTCAGTTGTGCAGCGGGGCCTCCAACTTCTCTTTCTACTCTGGTTAGAGCCTGTGTGTGCTGTCCTCTGAAGGGAGTAGTACACACCGTTGTAGGAAATCTTCAGTTTCTTGGCAATTTCTCGCATGGAATAGCCTTCATTTCTAAGAACAAGAATAGACTGTCGAGTTTCACATGAAAGCTCTCTTTTTCTAGCCATTTTGAGAGTTTAATCGAACCCACAAATGTAATGCTCCAGATTCTCAACTAGCTCAAAGGAAGGTCAGTTTTATAGCTCCTCTAAACAGCAAAACTGTTTACAGCGGTGCTAACCTAATTGCACAAGGGTTTTCAAGTGTTTTCTAATCATCCATTAGCCTTCTAACACAGTTAGCAAACACAATGTACCATTAGAACACTGGAGTGATGGTTGCTGGAAATGGGCCTCTATCCACCTATATAGATATCGCATTAAAAACCAGACGTTTGCAGCTAGAATAGTCATTTAGCACATTAACAATGTATAGAGTGTATTTCTGATTAATTTAATGTTATCTTCATTGAAAAAACTGTGCTGTTCTTGCAAAAATAAGGAAATTTCTAAGTGACCCTAAACTTTTGAACGGTAGTGTAGGTAAAAGGTGAGGGGTTAATTCCAGGTGTGGCATTTGCATTTGGAAGCTGTTGCTGTGAACCCACAACATGAGTTCAAAGGAGCTTTCAATGCAAGTGAAACAGACCATCGTTAGGCTGAAAACTTGAAGAAATCCATCAGAGAGAGAGCACAATTGTTAGGAGTGGCCAAATCAACAGTTTGGTACATTCCTGGAAAAAAAAGAGCGCACTGGTGATCTCGTGAACTCCAAAAGGCCTGGACGTCCACGGAAGACAACAGTGGTGGATGATCGCAGAATCCTTTCCATGGTAGAGAAAAACTCCTTCACAACATCTACCCAAGTGAAGAAAACTCTCCTGGAAGTAGGTGTAATAGTATCTTAGGCTAAAAAATTCTGCCTCAAAATTCCGTCTGGAATTTTGAGGCAGATTTTGCCGCAGCTTTTTCGCCTGCAGTCACTGCTTATTTATCTGCGGTATCTATCATCTATCTAATATCTATGATCCATCTCATATCGATCGATCGATCTCACATCTATCGATCTCTGGTTGCCAATGCTCTGGCTGGGTATTCCGCTTCAGGAGAAGCCCCTGACGTCACTGTCCATATATGGACAGTGTTGTCAGGGCTAACCCCAGAGCCATAGTCCCGGGCAGAGCACTACTGGCACTCTGCCTGGGACTCCTGCTCTGCTCCTGACATCACTGTCCATATGTGGATAGTAATGTCGAGAGCAGAGCTGAAGTCCCGGGCAGAGCGCTAGAAAAGGCTCCAGTACTCTGGCTCTGGGGAATCCCCTGACATCAATGTCCATATATGGCTAGTGATGTCAGGGGCAACCCCAGAGCCATAGTCCTGGGCAGAGCGCTACTAGCACTCTGCATGGGACACTGCTCTGCTCCTGACAACACTGTCCATATATGGACAGTGATGTCAGGGACTTCCCCATAGACCGAGTCCCGGAGCAGAGCCGCTTCTAGCGGACAGTGATGTCAGGAGAGAAGGAGCCATCCTGACATCACTGTCCATATATGGACAGTGAAGTCAGGAGTAGTGAGCGTCCTATGCAGAGAGCAAGAAGCGTCTCTTCTAAGGGACTCCGTCTCTGGGGAAGTCACTGACGGTCAGGGGCTTCCCCAGACACGGAGTCCCGGAGCAGAGCCGCTAGTGCTCTGCCAGGGATTCCTCTCCTCCTGACATAACTGTCCATATATAGACAGTGATGCTGTGACGATGGCAGCGTCAGCACCCGGCGGACCAGTGGGCCTCCCCAAGGGTAGTGGGCCCGGGTTCACCGGGTGCTGACGCTGGCCCTGCATAGATAGATAGATAGATAGATAGATAGAAAGATATGAGATAGCTAGATCTAAATTGCGATTTATTTATTTTTTGGGTTACACGAATAAAGATTATTATTATTTCTATCTACCTATCTCTTTATCTATATCGTTCATATAATATGTATAGATGTATTGTAAATTTTTAGGCTGGGGCTACACGGCGACTGGACACTACGGAATCCGCTTTGGAACATTTGCTCTCCAAAAGCCAGTTTGCGCACCATTCATTATAAGCTCCGCCTTGCGCCTAGCGTGTATGAAATGCGCACATATTTTATATAGTTGAAGTCGGCAGAAGTTGCCAAGTATGTATTCAGGTGTGTTACCCCAGTGCCATGCACCAGATGTAAAAAAGAGGTGACCTGAATTCACGTATTTGGGAAAAAGATACCAATTTTTATTTTTCCCATCAAAGTCAATGAATTGTCTGGAAAAAAGTGCTAAAATCCCTTATGTCGCTAAACTAATACTTTGAGGGGTCTAATTTCCAAAAGAAAAAGTCATTTTGGGGGTGTTTACAGTGTTCTGGCTCTTCACAACATCTGTAATGGTCGTTTGGTGTCCGCAAACCAGCTTTGGAAAACTTGCTCTCCAAAAGCCAGTTTGCGCACCATTCATTGTAAGCTCCGACTTGCGCCCAGCGTGTAAGACATACGCACATATTTGGTATCGTTAACGACGGCAGAAGTTGCCAAATATATATGTAGGTGTGTTTACCTAGTGGCATGCATCAGATGTAAAAAAAAAAAAAAAAACATCACATAAAATTACATATGCACATTTATTTTTTATTTTTTTCCTTTTACATTTTTTCAAAAGTAAAATATATCTATTTTTTTTATACAATATGGAAGCCCAATATGTTCTGAGAAAAACAAGACCAAATACATGTAGATTGGAAGAGTAATAGAGGAACAATTTGCTTTTAAATTGGCACATGGCTAAAACATGAAAATGGGCCTGGTCAGGAAGTGGTTAAGGCAGAAATACCCACAAACAAGCAACAACTGAAAACCTCTGCAGTAAAGGCCGGGCAAAGCATCACAAAGGAGGAAACCCAGCGTTTGGTGATGTCCATGGGTTCCAGACTTCAGGCAGTCATTGCCTGCAAAGGATTCTCTTCAAAGTATTAAAAAAACAAAAACATTTTGTTTACGGTAATGTTAATTTGTCCAATTACTTTTGAGCCCCTGAAATGAGGAGGCTGTGTAGAAAAATGGTTTAAATTCCTAAACATTTTACAGGATATTTTTCTTCAACCCCTTGGATTAAACCTGAAAGTCTACACTTCAATTGCATCTCAGTTGTTTCATTTCAAATCCCATGTGGTGGCAAACAGAGCCCAAATCATGAAGATTGTGTCACTGTTCACATAATTCTGGACCTAACTGTAGGTCTGTATACACCAAACGGTAGGAAATTTATAGTCAAGACTATTTGCCAAGGTGCTTCAGTTTTCCATTTCAGATTCATTGGCACAATAAAAATAAAAAAAAAATTGCAAAAGTGTGCATGGTTTTAACAGGAAGGAAATTGGCTTTTCCACCATATCTGACCACCTGTATTTATCTTCATGTTAAAGGGGTTCTCCCAAAATCATAAATTATCACTGATTCACAGGATAGGTGATTATTTCCTGATAACTGGGGGCCCACTGCTGAGAATACCACCGATCGTGACAACAGGAGTCCCGAACCCCACATTCCTCCTCACTGCTCGACTTGCATTGAAGAGGACATTGAATGCAACAGAAGTCGAGCATGCGCGCTGCCGCTCCATTTAATGTCTATGGAAATGGACGAAACAGCCGAGTACAGCGCTCTGCTGCTTCTGTCATTCTCATAGACCGTGAATGGAGCGTCAGGCACATGCTCGACCACCGCTCCGTTCAAGCTCCTCACTGTGGGGGGGGGTACAGTGAGGAGGTTCTGTGGGTTCAGGACTCCCGTTCTCACGATTGGTAGGGCTCCCAGAGATCAGAAAATTTTCACCTAGCCAGTGGATAGGTGATACTTTATGATTTTGGGAAAACCCCTCTAAAGGCTATGTACGCCTTTTTTTTAAACACTGTTTTGTTTTTTTTAAAATAAATACAGTGTGTTTGGTGCAACTGTCTAAATACCCTTTATTTAAAATTATTTTAATTTTGTGAGATACAGGGTTCAGTGTCAGCGGGTTCTGCGTGTCTCTGACATGCAGGATCCACCTGTTATCAAATCTAAGTTATGAATTTAAAGGGAATGTGTCACTAGAAATATTTTTTTTTTTTTAGTTAAACAGTATATAAATGATTACACATTGTTTTAATTTTTTACATTTTTTCACAAGTCATGAAATATAAATTAGATTCTAATTTATAACATTTCCATGTGCTGGTCATTAGAGGGAGCAATTCCCAAAATTGCAGCATTGGCATGTGGTAAAGCAACCTCATTGCTTTATGCTGCAAAATTGGAGAAGACACACTCGCTCTAGTGTCCTCACACAATCCCCCATCCTTTATCATGGCTAGTGCCAGAAAAAAGGAGGGGGTTGAATGTTCAATTCCTCCTACACTGTGTGCTGCCATTTTTTGAGCGAATGCGCAGTGTAGGAGGATTAGATACAGTGGTAATCAGACAGTATAACACGAACATACACACACACATCACATACACAAACATAACTTACCTGCTCCTGCCGCTGCCTCGGCTCCTAGTCCTTGCGTCTGAACATATGGCCGGAAGCTGCGACCGGAAGTCGTCATCTTTCTGTCCAGTCGCGGCTTCCGGTCCACATGAAAATGGAGCCGGATGTCGCTCTGCCAAAGACCTTCCTTTTGGTCTGTGTGGGAGCGGTGCATGCGCCGTTCGCACACAGACGGCGTACGCTATAGTGAATGGAACGGCTCCCGTTCGCATTCTCTATGGGGATGTATGTGCCCTATTCCATCTCTATGTGTCGTTAATCAACACATACAGAGATGAAAAAAAAATGGCAGCCCCCATAGAGAAGTAAAAGAAAGAAAAAAGTACAACACAAAAACACAAATAAATAAAAATTATTTTAATGACATACTAAAAGCAATAATATATATAAAAAAAATAATTTGTGACACCTTCTCTTTAAAGTGTAGCTAAATGTTCGACAAACTTCTGACATGTCATAGTGACATCTCAGAAGTTTGTATTGGTGGGGGTCTGAGTACTGAGACCCCCACCGATCGCTAGAACGTTTCAGCTGAAGCGTTCGTGTGAGCGTTCAGCTGCTTTGTTTCTGTTCGGCTTTTTCCGGAAAGCAGATGTATCGGAGCACGGGCCCGTAGACTTTCTATTGAGTCCGTACACGGATAAATTTATTTCCGGAAAAAGCCGAACAGACACGAAGCGGCTGAGCGCTCACACGAAAGCTTCAACTGCTACATTCTAGCGATTGGTGGGGGTCTCAGTGCTCGGACCCCCACCAATACAAACTTCTGACATGTCACTATGACATGTCAGAAGTTTGTCGAACGTTTAGCTACACTTTAAATGTGCCTTTTTAATAAAGTATTATTTAGAAAGTTGCACCAATTACACTGATAGACCTTTTTATTTAAAAAAAAATAATATCTCAAAGGTGTACATAGGGCCCTGTTCACACTGAGTTTTTTTGACGCAGAAAGCGCGTAGGAAATCGTGCAAAAAAACGGCCGAAAATGCTTCCCGTTGATTTCAATGGGAGGCGGACGCGTTAAAAACCGCTTGTGGTAAAAAGAAGCGACATGCCCTATCTTCGGCCGTTTACGCCTCTGACCTCCCATTGACATCAATGGGAGGCAGAGAAAGCTTATTTCGCTGCGTTTTTGCCCGTTGCACTCAATGGGCGCGAGCGAAAAACGCGGTAAACGGTGTGGAGGCAGATGAAAATCTGCCTCAAAATTCCAAACGGAATTTTGAGGCAGAATTTTCCTCCTGCAAAAAATTGTGTGAACCCAGCCTTAAAGGGGTTTTTCCCCAAAGTCGTAACACATGCTTGTTGTTTAGAATGATTGTCACTTATGTCTTTGATATTCCATTTCTTTCACGTGGAAATTTGGACAACCAACTACAAACCCGGCCATTTCATCCAATATCTGTGCCCAACCCAACTAAGGGCCCCCTGCACACGCTGTGTGTCACGTTGGGTACGTGGACCCACTGTACCGTACCGCCTTGACGGTATGGCAGCTGGCCAACAGGACACAGGTCACAGTCTATAGTTCGTATAGTGTATCTGCGGTAGCTCAGAGTGTAGCAAGACAGGCTCGGCTGGGAGTAGGCGTGGTGTACAGCACAGCTCAACACGGTACTTGACCAGGATAGCACGGGATACAGGTAGCACGAATAGGAAACACTGGGTACTGGAAAACACTTAGGAGACCATTTGCTTAGACAGACTAGGGTAACGACAACAAGGCTCAGGCAAGGTAGGAAGGGGCTGGGCCCCTCTTATAGTTCAGGGGCTCATGGGTTAATTTTGACTAATTTCAGGTGCGCACGCTGGCCCTTTAAGAGGGCATGAGCGTGCTACGGGACCCGGATTTGCTGCAGAATTCCAGAAATTTTAATTTCCTAGAGTTCGTGGCAGCACAAACACGGAGTTAAAGAGGCTCTGTCACCAGATTTTGCAAGCCCTATCTGCTATTGCAGCAGATAGGCGCTGCAATGTAGATTACAGTAACATTTTTATTTTAAAAAAACTAGCATTTTTGGCCAAGTTATGACCATTTTTGCATTTATGTAAATGAGGCTTGCAAAAGTCCAACTGGGCGTGTTTACAGTAAAAGTCCAACTGGGCGTGTATTATGTGCGTACATCGGGGCGTTTTTACTTCTTTTACTAGCTGGGCGTTCTGACGAGAATTATCATCCACTTCTCTTCAGAACGCCCAGCTTCTGGCAGTGCAGACACACAGCGTGTTCTCGAGAGATCACGCTGTGACGTCACTCACTTCCTGCCCCAGGTCCTGCATCGTGTCGGCCACATCGGCACCAGAGGCTACAGTTGATTCTGCAGCAGCATCAGCGTTTGCAGGTAAGTAGCTACATCGACTTACCTGCAAACGCCGATGCTGCTGCAGAATCATCTGTAGCCTCTGGTGCCGATGTGTCCTCGCTCGTCTGACACGATGTAGGACCTGTGAGTGACGTCACAGCGTGATCTCTCGAGAACACGGCTGTGTCTGCACTGCCAGAAGCTGGGCGTTCTGAAGAGAAGTGGATGATACTTCTCATCAGAACGCCCAGCTAGTAAAAGTAGTAAACACGCCCCGATGTACGCACATAATACACACCCACTTGGACTTTTACTTTTCAACACGCCCAGTTGTACTTTTGCAAGCCTCATTTGCATAAATACAAAAATGGTCATAACTTGGCCAAAAATGCTCGTTTTTTAAAAATAAAAACGTTACTGTAATCTACATTGAAGCGCCTATCTGCTGCAATAGCAGATAGGGGTTGCAAAATCTGGTGACAGAGCCTCTTTAAGTCTCCTGACTGCCGGATAGAAGAGACCAGATTAGATTAGCAGTAGAGCAAACCAATCAATTAATTGAAGTAATAAACTCTCCCCTATAAGAAGCCCAAGTAACAAGATCGCGTTGCATAGTCTCAAACAATAGGATTTTATTGGGTGGGGTGCTGCCTACAGACTGTAGGAAATTAAAATTTCAGGTGAGCAAATTTTGCACTTCCTGTTTGTCCTACATCCTACCTACGGCAGCACAAACACGGGATTTAGGGGGTGGATATCTTGCAGTAGCTCTGAGCACTCGCACGCCGAAGGCTGAACCCTCTGCAGAAAGAACATCCAGATGATCGTGTGTCACAAATTTATGCCTTATTCACACAAACGTGTCCGTTTTGCGCGCGTAAAAAATGAAGCGTTTTTCTTACGTTGCAGTTCCGTGTGACATCCATGTACGGTGCGTGTCTGCGGTTTTTACGCGCGTATGTCATCCGTATGTCACACATTTTTTATGTCCGCAAAATAAACTGAAGGAGGTGTTTTTCTTTTTCTCATCATTTCTTTAGCAACTGTTGCGTGAATCACGCACAGCACACGTATGACGTCCGTGTGCTGTCCGTGATTTTCACGCACCCATTGACTTCAATGGGTGCCTGATGCGCAAAAAACGCACAAGTATGGGACATGCAGTGAGTTTCACGCAGCGGACACACGTTGCGTGAAAAACACGGAATGTCTGGATGGTCCCATTGAATTGCATAGGTCCGTGTGACGTCTATTGTTTTAACGCGCGTAACACGGACGTGAAATACACTCGTGTGAATAAGTCTTTAGATGGAAAAGTTATATCAAGAGGTAGATTTGATTTTTCAGCCTAAGATCAGGATGTGGACATGGTTAAGTGAGCCTGTATTTTTAGAGGTGAATTTTGGCCTTTTAGAGAATAGCATTCTCTAAATAAATCTTTGATCCATCTTGAAAGTGTAGATTTACTAGCTTTGTTAGGTCCATCAAATTGGACAAACAATTATTCTGAGAGTCTGAAGGGCTGGGAGGCATCCAGATGTATGTTTGGGGAATTGGAAGCACAATCTCTTGATTTAATATTAATAGTGGAGACAACCTTGGGAATAAAACCTGGCATAGTTCTTAATATAACAGCATTAGCCAAAAATCTCAGATATGGTTCTTTACAGTATAATGCTTGAATCTCACTGACTCTTCTGGCTGATTTTCTAGCCACCAAAAAGAGTGTTTTTAAGTGACAAATTACTCAGGGAGGCCTCAATTATAGGGTAAAAGGGGGAAGAGCATAAACAGTCCATCATCATCGACCAATCCAAAGAAGGGAGAGGATTATGAAAAACAGGTCTCAGTCTGTTAATTCTTTAAAAGAGAACCTTTCACCTCCCCATACATGTGCAGCTGAGTGCAGCATGTAATGGGGAGGGCTGCACAAACCCTGGGGCAATTCACATTTTTTTTTCTACCTTCCTCCGTTATTTAGATATCGGTGCCGTTATATTTGGCGCCCGATATTTAAATAACCCCCTGTACTGTCAACGGGCTTGTATTGGCATAGGGGCGTGTTACTATGGCTGTCACACTGTCCAATCAGATATGGACAGTGTTACAGCAAGAGCAAGGATAGAGGAGAGAGTGTGCGCGATCTCATCTCTTCAGCTCTTGCGAGAGATCAGTCTTGTACTTTGTCTGCCGAACTGGCAAGGGGGCGTGTCTCTGCTACGGACAATGCAAGCGCTCCCCAGCTCTTACACTGTCCGTAGCAGTGACACGCCCCCTTGCCAGTTCGGCAGACAAAGTACAAGACTGATCTCTCGCAAGAGATGAGAGCGCTCTCCTCTCCACAGCTCTAAGGGTATGTTCACACGCTGAGAGGCAGTTACGTGTGAAAAGACAGGCTGTTAACAGCTGCCTCGTTTCACACGTAAAAGCTCCTCCTCGTAATTTACGAGGCATCTGAGACGCTCGTAAACCTTGAGCCGTGCTTCATTGATTTCAATGAAGAACGGCTCAAATTACGTGGCAAAGAAGTGCCCTGCACTTCTTTGCCGAGGCAGTAAATTTACGGGTCGTCGTTTGACAGCTGTCAAACGACGACTCGTAAATAACAGGTCGTCTGCACAGTACGTCGGCAAACCCATTCAAATGAATGGGCAGATGTTTGCCGACGTATTGTAGCCATATTTTCAGACGTAAAACGAGGCATAATACGCCTCGTATACGTCTGAAATTTGGCCGTGTGAACATACCCTTATACTTGCCAGTTCGTCAGAAGACTGATCTTGAAAGCTGAAGAGTGAGAGTGAGAGCGTGCGCGCGCACACTTTCTCTCCTCTATCCTCGCTCTTGCTGTAACACTGTCCATATCTGATTGGACAGTGTCACAGCCATAGTAACACGCCCCCTTGCCAGTACACGCCCCATTGACAGTTCAGAGGGTTTATGTATATATCGGGCGCCAAATATAACGACACCGATATCTAAATAACGGAGGGTAGAAAAAAAATGTCAAGTGTCCCAGGGTATGTGCAGCCCTGCCCATTACATGCTGCACATGTATGGGAAGGTGAAAGGTTCTCTTTAAACCCCTTTAGGACACAGCCTGTTTTGGCCTTGTGGACACATGATTTTTTTCAAATCTGACATGTGTCACTTTATGTGGTAATAACTCCGGAATGCTTTTACCTATCCAAGCGATTCTGAGATTGTTTTCTCGTGACATATTGTATTTTATGTTAGTGAAGAAATTTGGTCGGTAAATTCAATATTTATTTGTGAAAAACTTCAAATTTTTACAAACATTTGCAAAAATTAGCATTTTTCTAAATTTAAATGTATTTGCTTGTAAAACAGATAGTAATACCACCCAAAATAGTTACTAGTTAACATCCCTCATATCTCTACTTTATGTTTGCATCATTTTTTTTCACGTACTTTTATTTTTCTAGGACGTTACGAGGCTTAGAACTTTAGCAGCAATTTCTCATATTTTCAATAAAATTTCAATAGGCCATTTATTCACGGACCAGTTCAGTTCTGAAGTGGCTTTGAGGGCCTTATATATTAGAAAGTCCCCATAAATCACCCCATTTTGAAAACTGCACCCCTCAAGGTATTTAAAACCACATTCAGAAAGTATTTTAACCCTTTAGGCGTTTCACAGGAAAGTAGAGGTGAAATTTACAAATTTCATTTTTTTTGCCGAAATTCATTTGTAATAAAAAAAAAATCTAACACAGAAGGTTTTACCAGAGAAACGCAACTCAATATTTATTGCCCAGATTCTGCAGATTTTAGAAATATCCAACATGTGGCCCTAGTGTCCTAATGGACTGAAACACCGGCCCCAGAAGCAAATGAGCACCTAGTGGATTTTGGGGCCTCCTTTTTTTAGGAATATATTTTAGGCACCATGTCAGGTTTGAGGAGGTCTTGTGGTACCTAAACAGTCGAAACCCCCAAAAAGTGACCCCATTTTGGAAACTACACCCCTCAAGGCATTTTTCTAGGGGTATAGTTAGCATTTTGACCCCACAGTTTTTTTGCAGAATTTGGTGGAATTAGTCTGTGAAGATGAAAATCACCTATTTTTCTGTGGAAACATAGAATTTTTTCATTTTTACAAGGAATAAAGGAGAAAAAGCCGCCCAACATTTGTAAAGCAATTTCTCCCGATTACGGCAATACCCCATATGTGGTCGTAAACTGATGTTTGGACCCACAGCAGGGCTCAGAAGGGAAGGAGCGCCTTTTGGATTTTGGAGCGCAGATTTTGCTGGATTGGTTTTCAGTGACATGTCGGGTTTGCAACGCCCCGGAGGGACTAAAACAGTGGAAACCCCCCAAAAGTGACCCTATTTTGGAATCTACACCCCTCAAGGAATTTTTCTAGGGGTATAGTGAGCATTTTGGCCCCTCAGGATCTTTTTTAGAGCTAAGGTGACCAAAAAACAGCGATTTTGGCGCTTTAAATTCTTTATTTATTACAGCGTTCACCGTGCTCAATAAATTACGTTTTAATTTATTCTGCCGGTCGGTACGATTACGGCGATACCATATGTGTATAGTTTTTTTAAAGTTTTGCAGCGTTTGCACAATAAAATTAAGTTTCTATAAAATAATTTATTTTCTGAGACACGCTATTCTGAGCTGTAACTTTTTTATTTTTTCGTCAAAAAAGCTGTGGGAGGTCTTGTTTTTTGCGGGACGGGTTGTAGTTTTTATTGGTACCATTTTGGGGTAAATGCAACTTTTTGATCACTTTTTATTCTATATCTTGGGAGGGGTGGTGACTAAAAAATAGTGATGCTGACAGTATTCCGTTTATTTTGTTTGCGGCGTTCACCGTGCGGAAAAATGAACATTATAGTTTCATAGTTTGGGTCATTACGAATACGGTGATACCAAATATGTGTACTTTTTTTTAACGTTTTCATTTTTTCCCTATAATAAATGACTTATTATAGGAAAACAAAACCTTTTATTTTTACACTTTTATAAAACATTTTTATTAACTTTTTTTTTACTTTTTACACTTTATTTTTTTACCTGCAGCTTTGATCGCTGCTAGAATACATTACACTACCTAGGTAGTGTAACGTATTCCAACTGTCAGTGTGATGTCACAGTCACTCTAAGGGCGGGTTCACACATAGCGGAATTTCACTTAAATTCCGCTGCGGACACTCCGCAGCGTTAATCCGCAGCGGAGCCGTTTCTCCATTGACTTTCACTTTAAATTAGCAGTGTTCGTTTACACGATGCGTACAATTCCGCTGCGGAGCATAGGCTGCGGAGCGGAATTTGGTGTCCGCAGCATGCTCTGTCTGTTGCGGAGCAGTGGCGGACTCATGGCGGAATTTCTCCATTGACTTCAATGGAGATTCAAAGTTCCGCAATGAAGTCCGCAGCTGTCATGCACATGTCATGTGTGCTGCGGATACGTCTTGCTTTTTTAACTTGACATTTCTTCATTCTGGCTGGACCTATGTATTTCTAGGTCTACAGCCAGACTGAGGAAGTCAATGGGGCTCCCGTAATGACGGGAGCGTTGCTAGGAGACGTCTGTAAATAGTCACTGTCCAGGGTGCTGAAAGAGTTAAGCGATCGGCAGTAACTGTTTCTGCACCCGGGACAGTGACTACCGATCCCAATATACATGTATCTGTAAAAAAACATATAAGTTCATACTTACCGAGAACTCCCTGCGTCTGTCTCCAGTCCGGCCTCCCAGGATGACGTTTCAGTGTAAGTGACGGCTGCAGCCAATCACAGGCAAAGCACAGGCTGCAGCGGTCACATGGACTGGCGCGTCATCCAGGGAGGTCGGGCTGGATGCCGAAAGAGGGACGCGTCACCAAGACAACGGCCGGTAAGTATGAAAATCGTTTCCTTTCACTAGGGAAAGTGCTGTCCCTTCTCTCTATCCTGCACTGAATAGGGAGAAGAGAAGCACTTTTCCTGCAGTCCGCAGCGGCCAGTCCGCATCAATTTTCTGCACATTTTGTGCAGATCCGCTGCAGAATCTGCAACGCAGATTCTGTGCGGCATTGATGCGGACAGTTGCGGAGGAATTCCGCCATGTGTGGTCATGCCCTGACAGTTGGTCTACGAGGATCAGCAGAGGCTGATCCTCATAGGCTGACGTACATGGCAGACCCGGGGGCCGTTTTCTGGCCCCCGGGTGCCATCACAAGCATCAGAAGCCCCCACGATTGCATGGGGGCTGCTGATGCGCTCCAACCCCGCTACATGCGGAGATCGCAATCGAGCCCCGCATGTAACGGGTTAATTGCCGAAATCAGCGGCAATGAGCCGCTGATCGGCAACACTGGAGTGTCAGCTGTCGGGGACAGCTGATCTCCAAGTTCCCGATGCACACTGTCGCCGACAGTGTGCCATCGGGAACGACACAGTGACTTCCTGTCACTCTGACAGGAAGCCTATCAGGACCAACCAACCATTGTTTGGCTTCCGTTTGCCATAGTAACTATCGGCAAACCCCACGATTTCGGACCGGGGTCTGCCGATATGTTAGAAACCCCCAAAATTTGGCGATTGCACCTGATCGCCGAATTTAAGGGGTTAATTCGCCGAAACCAGCGGCAAAGGACCACTGGTCGGCAAGAGTGGAGTGTCAGCTGTTGGCGACAGCTGACCTCCCGGTTCCCGGTGCACACTGTCGCCAACAGTGTGCACCGGGAAAAACTCAGTAACTGTACGTCCTCGTGCGGGAAGTAACCTCCCGCGACGACGGACAGTTACGTCCTGGTGCGGATAGGGGTTAAGGAACCTAGATACCAAGGGATGGTTAGAGAAATTGGAGAAGAGGCACCAAATCGCATGGAGATCTGTTATTCTGAATGCACCAAGTAGAGAAGATGTTCCATACTTTAGAATAAACTTTAGAGGTGGTCTGGATGCTAACAAGGTGGTCAATACCTCTACGGAAAGACCTTTGTATTTCAAGGAACTCTGCTCAGCCTCCAGGCTGTCAGATCTAGGTGTTCCAAGTTGGGGTGCAGGAACGCTTGCCGAAATAGAAGGTCCTTGTATAATGCTATTCTCCAGAATCTTCCCTTCAATTATTCTAATGCGAGAGGAGACCTCTTACTTCTGGGCCAGTGGGGAAGGATGACAATAGCTTCTCTGCCTTCTCTTCTCATATTTTCCTTAGCACACGAGAAAACAGTGGAATGGGAGGGAACACATATACAAAGGTTGTCTTCCAAGAAATGGACAGGCCATCGATAGCCTGTCCATTTGGGACTGTCCCTTTTGTACAGGGAGCAAAAGACTCTGGTCTTGGAGTTGGCTTTGGTTGCCATGCCACCGAGCTGAGGCCTGTCCATTTTGGCAACAATCTGTTCAAAGACTTCTAAGTTCAAACTCCATTCTCCCGGATGTACTAGATTCCGACGCAACCAATCTGCTCTGCTGAGATTGCCCTTGATGTGTACTGCTGAAATGAACAGATTGACCTCTGCCCACATAACGTTTACCCTGCGCTCATTTGCTAGGAGAGGGCTCCTTGTGCCACCCTGTTTGTTCAGGTAATATACTGTTGGCAGGTTGTCGGACTGAATCTGTACATAGTGATGAAGGAGGAGATGATGAAAGTGAAACAATGCCAGCTTTACCGCCCTCATTTCTTTTAAATTGGAGGAAAGGAATTTATCTTTGGGAGATCATTTCTTCTGGACCCAGTGTATCCCTACATGGGCACCCCAACCCAAACCGGAGGCATCCGGGGTGAGGACTATTGGGCAGGGAACCATGACGGACCAACCCAGCACCAGGCGGCAAGGAAATAGCCACCACTTGATATCTCTTTTTCACTTTTATAGGAATCATTATGGAAGTTTTAAGGGACTGAAGGTTCTTGTTCCAGACTCTCAGGATGCTGGATTGTAGAGTTCCTATGAGCTTTTGCCCAGGGAACGGTTTCTATTGAAGGGATCAACAGTCCCAAGATTTTCATGGCGAAACATATGGAACATGACCGCCATTTTAAGAACTCTTGGATGGCTTGTAGAATGTTCTGTACACTCTCCTCTGTCATGAACATCTTCATTTTGGATATGATAATGAAGCTGAGATATTTCCATCTGGAAGAGGGAAGCAGATGAGTTTTTCCTGATTGACTAAGAACCCGTGGTTGTGAAGCATCAGGAGAGTTGAGTGAAGGTGGGTTTAAAGAGTCTCGGGTAGAAGCTCTGATGAGCCAATCATCCAAATATGCCACAAAGATGCCTTTCATTCTGAGTGCTGCTGTGAGCACTACTGAAACTTTGGTGAATACTCTGGGGGCAGATGTAATCCCAAAGGGTAGGCACGTAAAATGTAGATGATGGATCTGCCCTTGAGAGATAAAAGCTACATGTAGCTACTTCCTGTGATATTTGAGAATTGGGATGTGTAGATAAGTATCCTTTAAGTCGATTGTAGCCATCATGTCATTTGTCTGAATGAGGCTTATGACAGATTCTATGTTATCCATTCTGAAGCTTCGTTTGATAAAGATTTTTAGGTAAGTGAGATTTATTACAAGATGCCAGCCACCTCCCTGTTTTGGGTACCACAACAATTTGAGAATAAATCCCTTGACCTCTTTCTTCTAGTGGAACACCTTACAGAGCTTTTTTCTGCACAAACTCGGAGAACGATAAGATTTTTGGATTTGTTTAGAACAAAACACTCTGGAGGATGGGATTTAAATTTGAGGGCATAACCTCTCTGGATAACTGAGGAGACCCAGGCGTCGGATCACGTTTCGGACCACCGAGCTGAAAACCTCTGAAGTCTGCCTCCGACAGGAGACGCTGGAGGCATGGCGTAATTGGTCTTTGGGTTTTTAATCTATGGGCCTTTTACCACTGAAACCTTTCCCTCTACTATATCTCGGACGTCCACGTCCCTCCATCGGTTGGCGCCAAAATCTGATTTATTTTCTTCCTTGGTCATGAAAGAACTTAAGGTTTGATCTTTTCGATGCTGTAGGGAAAGAAATGCCCTTGTCCTCCATTGAATTTTTTAAGAATGCCCCCCAGTTGCATGCCAAAGTGAGGATGGATGAAAACGGAGTGAGCAAAAATAATTTTTGCTTGGTAAATCGCCTGCTGACCATAGCTTGAGACATAGAGGTCTTCTGCCTGTGTTGCATAGTGCTATGGACCTAGAAGAAAATCTTAGGGTATCTAGTGGTTGATTATACAAAAATTCTACCGCTGGGCATGGGCATTTTTTGCAAGATTTCTTCCCTTGCTACCCTATCCTCCAAATCATGAGTCAGGTCACTTAGCCATATGCAAAATGCTCTCGCAACTGGAACTGCCGCAGCCGCTGTTTTACAGAGCACCATAGGTCCTCTTTAGGACTGAATGGATAAAATGGAAGATAGACCTCCTAGAGAGCTGAGCTACAGACAAATACATTTTAGGAGGTAATTCACAATTGTCTGTGGCTTTGGGAGCTAATTTATATGTGGTTTAAAATGTTAACCTGGATCAGTTCTTTTCTCAGGCTTATCCCAATCTTTTTGAAGCCACACTGAGATTAAAGGATGAGGTGTAAAGAGATTTTTTCTCTTACAGCTGGAAAATAAAAAAGCTTCTACTTTTTAGGCTTGCTTTTTACATCTTTGCTAGATTTTACAGTATTTTTCACTGCTTTGATTAGACCAGGAATCTTCTCCTTACTAAGCAGGAATAGATCCTCTGGTGTATCCACAACTGAATCTTCAGAATCAGCTCTGAATATTTCACCTTCAGAGCGCACATCTTCCTCCGCAGATACATCGGCTGGGCTTGGGGAAGGTGCTCCTACTCTTTTTCTAGACCTGGAAGCTAGAGAAGCTTTCAAATCCCGAAAAGTCTCGGCTAGCTGAGATGAAGCCCGTTGATTCCGAGCGGCTAGGGGATTCTGACGGAAGACATAGAGCACATACATCATGTTCTCAATCCTCTGGTATAGGTTACTGGCATCTAGTAAACATTATGCTTGGCTTTTCTGGATCTCTTCTTGGCTTGAGATGGGGGAGAGTCCATCTGAAGAGAGATAACGTAGTCAAATAAAAAGCCATAAGGGGAATTGGGATGATAAACAGAGCTTCAGGCTGACATTTTTGTGAAAACACGTTCAGTATGTAATATATCAGCGTCTGTACCAACCCCTTGGAACACATACCTTAACATGCAGAGAGTTCCGCTGCCTGCAAGTAGCAGGAATGGACATTACTTAACAAGAATCGGGTATCCCCGAACTTGTAAAGATACATGTGGGGAGTCCCCAGCCGTAATGATTTGACACAGTTGGCTGTGGCCTGCAGCTGATGGAAAGGAAACCTGTATACAGCAGACAGGGAATGCATATTAACCCTGTAATCCAAGCCTTATGGACAGAGAAAACTCTCTGTATAAAGGGCCAGTGATGTAGTATGATGAACAAACTTCTCTCCACAGGCAGAGACAAAAAAAAAAAATGCAACGCTGTCTTGTTACTTGGGCTTCTTATAGGGGAGGGTTTATTACTTGAATTAATTGATTGGTTTGCTTTACTGCTAATCTAATCTGGTCTCTTTTATCCAGCAGTCAGGAGACTTAACCCCTTGTGTTTGTGCTGTCGTAGAACGAACATGAAATCCCTTCAGATATATTCCAAAAACTAGTCTTTGCAGAAAGCATGATCTTGCTTTCCGAGCCGGCCTTATTAGAGGTAGCGCCCCACCCCATCATAAGAAAAATGCCCCCTATAGTATAATGCCCCCCCACAGTATAATGCCCCCATAGCCACCCCATACAGTACAATAATAATTATAAATATAATATATTATAACACCTTTATAACCCTATAGATGCTACCATACAGCACCTGTGTAGATAGTGCCATAAAGTACCTACCTTCCCCTTGTAGACAGTGCCATACAGCCCCCCACCTCCCCCTTGTAGACAGTGCCCCCAAAAGAAATAAAACAAGAAAATTATACTCACCTAGGCCCCATTCCCACAAAGAACGGAGTTCCTCCACAACACCGCTGGGATCCTTGCATAGGCCGGCGTGATACAGTGACGCCATCATCAGGGTCATCCTGTCCCTCCGCCTGATACCTCTCTACTCTGCCATGGTGTTCAATAGTATCTGCGTCCTAAGGATACTATTGAATGTAGCGTCGCTACTGCTATAGCAGCCATAGCGGCGGTGCCACCGGGCATGGGCCCCCTCATGCCCGGTGGCTCTGCTAGCAGCCGCTATGGCTGCTGCAGTGGTAGTTACGCCTCTGAGCAGAGAAGGTGTGCCCGGGCAGAAAGGCAGCTACAGAGTCATCGGTCCCGGGCGCTTCAGAAACACAAGCAGGGGAAGGTAGCCAGCGCAGTGCCCCCTTCCACCTGCTGAAGTGATGCACCCTGTGTGATGGCACAGGTCGCACACCCCAAAGGCCGGCCCTGCTTGTTATGGGGGATAAACCCCATTTGAATGCCTGTAGTGTTTTAATGAGGCCACTACTGTAATAATAATTGATCCCTATATGTATCTCCCATCCTACATTTCTGTCATGTATGTGCCTTCCTTCAACTGTGTCTTGGAATTTCACTTTAGAACAATGGATCTGTGATTGTTTTATAAAATCCTGTTTAATTATACGTACAGTATATTATAGCCATTTTAGTCACAATTTCAGTGGGCAGATTTGCAAACTGCCACGCTGAAAAAACGATGTGACATGTTACTTCTTGACGTGATTTCCGCTGCGTATTCCTAGTGTGTGTTTTGGATCAGAGGTAGCAGCAGCCAAAATCCATGTAATTTATAATTTGTCAAATCCAGAGTGTTTTTTAGGCCATATTGGAGGGAATTTATTAAGTAGTTTATGCCACTTTAGTGGCGGTAAAAACGTAAAAAATTTGGCACACATCAGTTTTGCACGAAAATCTGCTACTTTTTACCCTTTTATGCCGTTCTCGCCACTCTTTAAAAGTGGGTGGGGCTTAGCAGAAGTGGCGGGGGCACCTGACACTTCTGCTAAGCAATTTTACTATAACTTCCCCCAGAAATAGCTCACAGCTTTCGTAGATTTCACTTTATGGCACACAAACAGCCCATGATGCGTCCGCCTCTTAATAAATTTGTTGCATCTTACGTCAGTGGGCTTCGTTCTAAGACTGGCATGTGAAACACCAGACTTTGTAAATCTGGGCCATAGTATGTTTTTTTTCATTTCGGCATGCTTAAAGGGGTTTTCCACCTTCTGACAACTGATGACCTATCCACCGGATAGGTTATCAGTATATTAGCGGTGCGGGTCCGACACCCGGACCCGGCACCGTTAAGCCGCTCCTGTGGCCTGCGGACACCGGATGTTATGGCACATAATGCTATGTATGGAGCCTAGAAGCAGTTTGCTTTGTACATAGCATAGCGGCTGTGCTGCAGAACTGCAGATCTGCTCCCATTCATGGCCAAAGCCAACTGCTTCCAACATGTACTTTCAGTGCACGGAGGCACCGAACCAGCTGATCTTTGCGGGGTCCGGTTGTTGGACCCCCACAGATCGTGTACTGATGACCTATCCAGTGGATATCGGCGCATGCGCAATAGATGCAGGGCAAGGCATCAGTCGTGAGGAGAAGTCTGCGGTCCGCTGAAGGTTTGTGAAGTGTTTGTGTGTATATGTGTGTTTGTGTGTATATGGGTTTGTGTATATGTGTGTGTTTGTGTATGTGTATATGTGTTTGCATGTGTGTTTGTGTCTATATTTGTGTGTGTGTTTCTGTGTGTGTATATGTGTGTTTGTGTGTATATATGTGTGTATATGTTTGTTTGTTTGTGTGTGTGTGTGTGTGTGTGTGTGTATGTGTTTGTGTGTATGTGTTTGTGTTAGTTTGTTTGTGTGTGTGTATATGTGTATTTGTGTGTGTGTATGTGTGTGTGTGTATATATTTGTGTGTATTTATATATGTGTATGTGTGTGTGTGTGTATATATATGTGTGTGCGTGTGTGTGTGTGTGTATACATGTGTGTGTGTGTGTGTGTGTGTGTGTATATATATATATATATATATATATATGTGTGTGTGTGTGTTTGTGTATATGTTTTGTGTGTGCGTGTATATATGTGTAGGTGAGTATAACTATTGGTATTGTTCACATTGAAAACTTTATTTTTATTTTGTTGCAGATTTTGCTGTACCGATTGGACTACATCTTTGATTCGTTGGACTACTGCATAGATCTACGTTTTCTCAAAAATTTTAATAAAATCGTTAACAAGGGTTTTGTGGGGGATTTCTTATTTCAATAAAAAAAATTGGATTTGTGTTTTTTTTTAAACTTTATTAGTGCCTAGATATTGGCAGTTGGCTGATTGACAGCGTCCATTATTAAGGCGGAGCTTAATGTTAGCCGGTGCAGAGGCAAGCACTAACCACCCATTATTACCCCGGTTCCCACCACCACCAGGGGTGCCGGGAAGAGCCAGGTACGATCCAGTACCCGACCATCTGCTGCGATGGCTGGGTACTGGGGCGGCCGCAGGCTGGTATTATGAGGCTGGAAAGGGCCAAAAACAGTGGACCTTCCCGCCCTTATAATGCTAGGCTGCTGTGTTGTATCTGGCTGGTTATGAAAATGGGGGGGACCCCACATAGTTTTTTTTTTTTTAAATTAACAAATTTAACAATAGACGTGGGGTCCCCCACATTTTTAATAACCAGCCAGATACAACACAGCATCAGCAACCTGGCATTACACGGGTGGGAAGGGCCACTGATTTTGTCCATTCCCAGGCTTAGAACACCAGCCTGCGGCCGCCCCAGTGATCCACCATCACTGGATCGTACCAAGCTCTTCCAGGTAACCGTAGTGGAGGTTGATACCGGGGGAATGGCTGTTTACTGCTAGCCTAATGGATGTCGTCAAAAAGACAACTGTCATTATGCATGCGCTAATAAAGTATAAAAAAAACCATAGATATTCCCAAAAAAATTTATTGAAATAAATAATCCACCACAGAATCCTTGCTAACCATTTTATTTAAACAAAAATCGTAGATCATCGCAGTAGTCCACCAAATATACTACGTAGTACAATAGGTCCAGCGTAACCTCATTAAAATATATCAATTAGGCCTGAAGCATTCTTTTGTGAAATGATTCCTTGTGTTGTCCCTTTTTTTAACGTTCTTTTTCAGAATACAGCAAAACTTTAAAAATATTTGTATCAAATCTCAGGTTTTTTAAAAATAATTATTTGGTCACTACACTTTCCCTTTAGAAAAAAAAAATAGAGTTACTAAAGTAGTCCTCGAACCCAACTTAGTCAAGCAACCAAAACGTTCTAAAAACACAAACACACACAAATACAAAATTTATAACACATGGGGTAGGCTTACATACAGGGTACATGGGTGACACTGTCTGTTATATCAAGTATCTAAGCCAATAAAAAGTTAGGCGTAAATACATGAGCACAGCAGACACAAATCTTATACTATATAAGATTAATGTCTGCTGTGCCCTATTACATAAGGCTAATATGGGGTATGTATACCCCCCATACAATATAATGCCCAACATAGCTGCCCCATTTTTTTACAGGTTTGGTTGTTGGACTACGTTGGATTCAAGGACTACTTAGATGACGGCGCTTTCTTCTTTTGTTGGGGGTGCTTTATTTCAATAAAATTTTGTATCTATATCTGTGTATTTTCCTTGAAAGTTTTATTCCTACCACTTTAGTAATGGACGCTGACTGATTGACATCGTCCATTACTAAGGTGGTACTTAGTGTTATCTAGTGCAGAGGCTAAGACTAACCACCATTATTATCCCGGTACCCACCGCCAACAGTGTTGTTGGGAAGAGATGCGTACGATCCAGTACCCAACCATCTTTAGCGATGGTCGGGAACTGGGGCGTCAGCAGGCTGGTATTCTTAGACTGGGAAAATAAAAAAACAGTGGCACTTCCAACCCTTGTAATGCTAGGTTGCTGCTGCTGTGTTGTATGTGGCTGGTTATGATAAATTGGGTGGAACCCCACGTCTTTTTTTAAAAAAATATTTCCCAAAAATTTAATAAATAAAAAAATTAATTACGTGGGGTCCCCCCCCATTTTTCATAAGCAGCCAGATAAAACACATCAGCAGCAGCCTAGCATTATAAGGGTGGGAAGGTCCACTGTTTTTGGCCCTTTCCAGCCTCATAATACCAGCCTGCGGCCGCCCCAGTGCCCGACCATCGCAGCAGATGGTCGGGAACTGGATCATACCTGGCTCTTCCCGGCACCCCTGGTGGTGGTGGGTACCGGGGTAATAATGGGGGTTAGTGTTAGCCTCTGTACCGACCTAACACTAAGCCCCGCCTTAGTAATGGACGTTGTCAATCAGACAGCGGCCATTACTAAAGTGGTTGTAATAAAAGTTTAAAAGAAATGACAAAGATATAGATAAAATATTTTATTGAAATAAAGCACCCCCAACACAACCCTCATTAACCATTTTATTGTAGAAAAAAAAGAGCCGTCATCAAAGTAGTCCTCGAAACCGACGTAGTCCAATGACCAAGCCTGTAAAAAAAACACAAAAAAAAAGAAAGTGAATAAAACATGTTGTAGGCTTAGATTCAGGCCCATGTGTGATACTGACTGTTATACCATGTATAGAAGCCTACCACCAAGTTGCTTTGATACAGGGCCCCAGTAGATAGTATCATACATGGCCATACATACATATATACAAACATACATACATATATACAAACAAACATACATGCACATACATAGATGCAAACATACATAGATGCAAACATACATACATATCTACATGCATGCATACATACATACATGCAAACACATGCAAACATACATAAATACACACAAACATACATACACACATACATACTGTAATGATGGGGGTAGGGAAGCAGACAAGTGAGCCCTAATCTACCTGACACTCAGTCCCTGCCTACTTGCAACGACCCGCCCTAGGCGACGGGGTACAACTGGGCGACGGTCCCTACGCTCAATAAGTGCACGACAGACAAACAGACAAGGGTACACAGAAGATGGGGGAAATGGGGCAGTTGCCCACGGCAACACCGTGAGCAACAAGAGTAGTGAGCGAGCCGAGTCAAACCAGGAGAGTACGAGGTACAAAACGCAGAGCAGGAGAGTAGTCAGTAAGCCAGGGTCAATATGAAGCAGGGACAAATAGTTCAAGAAGCTGCAGCAGGGACAGGAAACCAAACGAGAAGAATCACAAGCAAGGAGGAACAGGAAAGGCAGGTATAAATAGACAGAGGGCGGGAGCTAGCTCCGTCTGGCCAGGCTGTGATAGGCTCTCCCACTCCTAAGCCTGCCATCCTGAGTGGTGGAAGATGGAGTCAGTCTCACAGACATAGAAGCAGGTGCAGACTGATTACCTATGGGCGTAGACACAGAAGCTGTGCCTGGCAGATCCTTTACAGTATCCCCCCTTTTATGAGGGGCCACCGGACCCTTTCTAGGTGGACCTGGTTTATTGGGGAAACGAAGGTGGAACCTCCTGACCAATACCCCAGCGTGAACATCCCGGGCGGGTACCCAAGTCCTCTCCTCAGGCCCGTATCCTCTCCAATGGACCAGGTACTGGAGGGAGCCTTGGACCATCCTGCTGTCCACAATCTTGGCCACCTCGAATTCTACCCCCTCAGGGGTGAGAACAGGGACCGGAGGTTTCCTCGAGGGAGCCAAGGACGGGGAGCAGCGTTTAAGGAGGGAGGCATGAAACACGTCGTGTACTCGAAAAGATGGGGGGCAACTCCAGTCGGAAGGAGACAGGATTGAGGACTTCAATGACCTTGTACGGCCCTATAAACCGGGGAGCAAACTTCTTGGACGGGAATTTAAGGCGCAAATTTTTTGACGATAGCCACACCAGATCCCCGACCATAAACAAGGGGTTAGAAGAACGTCTTCTATCTGCCTGAGTTTTTTGTATGCTCTGGGACGCCTCTAGGTTCTTCTGAACCTGGGCCCAGACTGTGCACAGTTCCCGATGAACGACCTCTATCTCAGGATTGTTGGAACTACCAGGTGAAATGGAGGAGAACCGTGGATTAAACCCAAAATTACAGAAAAAGGGGGAGACCCCTGACGAGTTACTGACCCGGTTATTAAGGGAAAATTCGGCGAGGGGAATGAATGAGACCCAATCATATTGACAGTCAGAGATAAAACACCTTAAATATTGTTCTAGAGACTGATTAGTCCTCTCAGTTTGGCCATTAGTTTCAGGATGGAAGGCAGAGGAGAAGGACAGATCAATCTCCAACTTTTTACAGAAGGCTCTCCAAAACAATGGAACAAATTGTACCCCTCTGTCAGAAACAATATTGACAGGGACCCCATGGAGACGCAGGATGTGTTTGACAAACAAGGTAGCTAACGTCTTGGCATTGGGTAGTTTCTTGAGGGGCACAAAGTGGCACATCTTACTGAAGCGGTTTACTACAACCCACACCACCGACTTGCCTTGAGATGGAGGCAAATTGGTGATAAAATCCATGGAGATATGGGTCCAAGGTCTCTGGGGAATGGGCAAAGAACGTAGTAAGCCCGCTGGTCGGGACCTGGGAGTCTTGGACCTAGCACAAACTTCACAAGCGGCGACGTAGGCCTTAACATCTTTAGGCAACCCAGGCCACCAATAGTTTCTGGCAATGAGGTGCTTGGTACCCAGGATGCCTGGATGACCAGACAGTGCAGAGTCATGATTTTCCCTAAGTGCCCTTAGCCGGAATTGCAGGGGAACAAACAACTTGTTCTCAGGAAGGTTCCCGGGAGCTGAACCTTGATCAGCCGCAATTTCAGAGACTAAATCAGAATCAATAGAGGAAATAATTATACCTGGAGGCAAAATACAAGCAGGATCTTCCTCCGAAGGAGGGCTGGCCATGAAGCTACGCGACATTGCATCAGCCTTAATATTTTTAGACCCAGCCCTATAGGTAACCAAAAAGTTGAATCTGGTAAAAAATAACGCCCATCGAGCTTGTCTCGGGTTTAGCCTCCGGGCAGATTCTAGGAAAACGAGATTCTTGTGGTCGGTAAGGACCGTTACCTGGTGTCTAGCCCCCTCCAGGAAGTGGCGCCACTCTTCAAATCCCCATTTAATGGCTAAGAGTTCGCGGTTGCCAATATCATAGTTACTCTCAGTGGGCGAAAACTTCCTGGAGAAGTAGGCACAGGGACGGAGATGGGTGAGGGACCTGGTACCCTGGGACAAGACAGCCCCCACTCCCACCTCGGACGCGTCAACCTCCACGATAAATGGCTCCATCTGGTTGGGCTGAACCAGCACCGGGGCCGAGATAAAGCACTTCTTAAGGACCTCAAAAGCCTGGACAGCCTCAGGAGGCCAGTGGAGGAGATCAGCACCTTTGCGAGTGAGATCCGTAAGAGGCTTAGCGATGACCGAGAAGTTAGCAATAAATCTCCTGTAATAATTAGCGAACCCCAGGAAGCACTGTAACGCCTTCAGGGAGGCAGGTTGGACCCATTCCGCCACAGCCTGGACCTTGGCGGGGTCCATGCGGAATTCATGAGGAGTGAGGATTTGACCCAAAAATTGTATCTCCTGCACCCCAAACACACATTTTTCAGTCTTCGCAAACAGTTTGTTTTCCCGGAGGACCTGGAGCACCTTCCTGACATGCTCAATGTGAGAGGACAAGTCCTTGGAAAACACAAGTATGTCATCAAGGTACACTACAAGAAATACCCCCAGGTAGTCTCTTAAAATCTCATTTATGAAATTCTGGAAGACCGCGGGAGCATTACACAACCCAAAGGGCATGACGAGGTATTCTAAATGACCTTCGGGCGTGTTAAATGCAGTCTTCCACTCATCCCCCTCTTTGATGCGGATAAGGTTATAAGCCCCCCGTAGATCATACTTAGAGAACCATTGGGTCCCCTGAACCTGATTAAAGAGATCAGGAATCAAAGGAAGGGGATACTGGTTCCTTACAGTGACCTTATTCAAGTTTCGGTAGTCAAAGCATGGCCTAAGACCACCATCCTTCTTCCCTATGAAGAAGAAGCCAGCAACTACCGGAGAAGTAGAGGGGCGAATGTAACCCTTGGCCAGGCATTCCTGGATATACTCTCTCATGGCTTCACGTTTGGGACAACTACCGGGACAGGTTTAGGCAAATCAAATAAAGGCATAGCTAGAGACATAGCAAATTCCACAGACATGATATTAGCAGAAGACCCTGAATCCACGAAGGCACTGCCGGTAGCAGACCTACCACCAAAAGAGACCTGAAAGGGAAGCAAGATTTTATTACGTTTCATATTTACGGGAAATACCTGTGCGCCCAAGTGACCTCCCCGATGATCACTTAGGCGCGGAAGTTTTCTGGCTGCTTATTCTTATGCCTAGGACAGTTGTTCACTTGATGCTTGTCATCCCCACAGTAGAAGCAGAGACCATTCTTCCTGCGGAACTCTCTACGTTGTTGGGGGGACACGGAGGGCCTGAGTTGCATAGGTATCTCCGAGTCTTCCGTGGAAGAACGAAGCAACAAAACCTCGGGAGGCATCATGGGGGAGTCAGAGGAGAAAACACAAAAACATTCAAGTCGTCGTTCCCTGAGACGTCGGTCAAGTCGTACCGCTAAAGCCATGACCTGGTCTAGGGAGTCAGAAGAGGGATAGCTAACTAGCAGGTCTTTCAGGGCGTTCGACAGACCCAACCTAAACTGGCACCTTAAGGCAGGGTCATTCCACCGAGAAGCTACGCACCACTTCCTAAAGTCAGAACAATACTCCTCAACAGGTCTCTTACCCTGACGTAAGGTCACCAGCTGACTCTCGGCAAAGGCAGTCTTGTCAGTCTCGTCATAAATGAGTCCGAGAGCAGAAAAGAAAAGATCAACGGAGGAAAGTTCAGGGGCGTCAGGAGCCAAGGAGAAGGCCCATTCTTGGGGCCCGTCCTGGAGCCGGGACATGATTATACCCACCCGCTGGCTCTCAGAACCTGAGGAGTGGGGCTTTAAACGAAAATAGAGCCTACAACTCTCCCGAAAGGAGAGAAAGGTCTTCCGGTCCCCTGAGAACCAGTCAGGCAACTTGAGGTGGGGTTCAAGAGGTGAGGTAAGGGGCACTACCATGGTAGCATCTGGCTGGTTGACCCTCTGAGCCAGGGCCTGGACCTGTAGGGAGAGACCCTGCATTTGCTGAGCCAGGGTCTCAAGGGGGTCCATAGTAGTGTCAGGGACCAGGGTAGACTAGGTATATGGGCTTGTGATTATGTAATGATGGGGGTAGGGAAACAGACAAGTGAGCCCTAATCTACCCGCCACTCAGTTCCTGCCTACTTGCAATGACCCACCCTAGGCGACGGGGTACAACTGGTCGACGGTCCCTACGCTCAATAAGTGCACGACAGACAAACAGACAAGGGTACACAAAAGATGAGGGAAATGGGGCAGTTGCCCACGGCAACACCGTGAGCAACAAGAGTAGTGAGCGAGTCGAGTCAAACCAGGAGAGTACGAGGTACCAAACGCAGAGCAGGAGAGTAGTGAACAAGCCGAGTCAAACCAGGAGAGTACGAGGTACAAAACGCAGAGCAGGAGAGTAGTCAGTAAGCCAGGGTCAATATGAAGCAGGGACAAATAGTTCAAGAAGCTGCAGCAGGGCCAGGAAACCAAACGAGAAGAATCACAAGCAAGGAGGAAAAGGAAAGGCAGGTATAAATAGACAGAGGGCGGGAGCTAGCTCCGTCTGGCCAGGCTGTGATAGGCTCTCCCACTCCTAAGCCTGCCATCCTGAGTGGTGGAAGATGGAGTCAGCCTCACAGACATAGAAGCAGGTGCAGACTGATTACCTATGGGCGTAGACACAGAAGCTGTGCCTGGCAGATCCTTTACACATACAGTGAAGGAAATAAGTATTTGATCCCTTGCTGATTTTGTAAGTTTGCCCACTGTCAAAGTCATGAACAGTCTAGAATTTTTAGGCTAGGTTAATTTTACCAGTGAGAGATAGATTATATTAAAAAAAAAAAAAAAGAAAATCACATAGTAAAAATTATATATATTTATTTGCATTGTGCACAGAGAAATAAGTATTTGATCCCTTTGACAAACAAGATTTAATATTTGGTGGCAAAAACCTTGTTGGCAAGCACAGCAGTCAGACGTTTTTTGTAGTTGATGATGAGGTTTGCACACATGTTAGATGGAATTTTGGCCCACTCCTCTTTACAGATCATCTGTAAATCATTAAGATTTTGAGGCTGTCGCTTGGCAACTCGGATCTTCTGCTCCCTCCATAAGTTTTCGATGGGATTAAGGTCTGGAGACTGGCTAGGCCACTCCATGACCTTAATGTGCTTCTTTTTGTGCCACACCTTTGTTGCCTTGGCTGTATGTTTCGGGTCATTGTCGTGCTGGAAGACCCAGCCATGAGCCATTTTTAATGTCCTGGTGGAGGGAAGGAGGTTGTCACTCAGGATTTGACGGTACATGGCTCCATCCATTCTCCCATTGATGCGGTGAAGTAGTCTTGTGCCCTTAGCATAGAAACACCCCCAAAACATAATGTTTCCACCTCCATGCTTGACAGTGGGGACGGTGTTCTTTGGGTCATAGGCAGCATTTCTCTTCCTCCAAACACAGCGAGTTGAGTTAATGCCAAAGAGCTCAATTTTAGTCTCATCTGACCACAGCACCTTCTCCCAATCACTCTCAGAATCATCCAGATGTTCATTTGCAAACTTCAGACGGGCCTGTACATGTGCCTTCTTGAGCAGGGGGACCTTGCGGGCACTGCAGGATTTTAATCCGTTACGGCGTAATGTGTTACCAATGGTTTTCTTGGTGACTGTGGTCCCAGCTGCCTTGAGATCATTAACAAGTTCCCCCCGTGTAGTTTTCGGCTGAGCTCTCACCTTCCTCAGGATCAAGGATACCCCACGAGGTGAGATTTTGCATGGAGCTCCAGATCGATGTCGATTGACAGTCATTTTGTATGTCTTCCATTTTCTTACTATTGCACCAACAGTTGTCTCCTTCTCACCCAGCGTCTTACTTATGGTTTTGTAGCCCATTCCAGCCTTGTGCGGTCTATGATCTTGTCCCTGACATCCTTAGAAAGCTCTTTGGTCTTGCCCATGTTGTAGAGGTTAGAGTCAGACTGATTAATTGAGTCTGTGGACAGGAGTCTTTTATACAGGTGACCATGTAAGAGCTGTCTTTAATGCAGGCACCAAGTTGATTTGGAGCGTGTAACTGGTCTGGAGGAGGCTGAACTCTTAATGGTTGGTAGGGGATCAAATACTTATTTATCTGTGCACAAAGCAAATAAATATATATAATTTTTACTATGTGATTTTCTGTTGTTTTTTTTATATAATCTATCTCTCACTGGTAAAATTAACCTAGCCTAAAAATTCTAGACTGTTCATGTCTTTGACAGTAGGCAAACTTACAAAATCAGCAAGGGATCAAATACTTATTTACTTCACTGTACATAAATGCACATACATACATGCAAACATACATACATGCATACATACAGTACATACATGACCCCATATAGTAGTTATTTCGTTGTCCATACTCCCAGGTTTGGTGACTTCACTCCAATGAAAATAAAAAATAAAATAAAAACTCACATAAGACGTTCCCACGAAGATCTGAACGGTCCCGTCACTTTTCTTCTTACTGCTTCCATTCACAATAACAAAGCGGTGGGTGCAGATGACGAAATCACGTGCGTGTGATATGATTACGTCATCTGCGCCACAACGCATTGTTACTGTGAATGCTACCAGTAAGAAGAAAAGTGACGGGACCGTTCAGATCTCCGTAGGAACGTCTTAGATTAGTTTTTTTTTTTTTAAATCTTTTCTGTTGTTCGCCGGGTGCTGATGCAGGACCGGTGCGGCGACTAAAGATATTACATGGGGGTGGGTGCAGCTTAGCTGGAGGGGGAGAAGTGGCTTGCCGAAACAGGGTGAATAGAGTATTGCATAGAAGGGTTGCGTGTTGTTGAAATTCACGGTGTGTTCGTCTCAACCAGGCTTACCATGCCTGGTTGAGACGAACATTCTCCCGATGCTGCTAGTACTACAGTATCTAGCAACGTCGGGAGAGCGCGCACTGCAGAGTGGCTTGATTGACATCGAGCCGCTCACGCCCCTTTTTAGAAAAGATAACCAGCACTAGCTGAGTTATCAAGTTTAAAAAAAAGGTAGTTAGGGAATGAATTTGTAAAAAATTTTCACAGCAAATGTTTTATTGTTTAATTCCAGCTTAGAATGTAAAAAAAAAAATAATTTTACTCAATTTGGGAATAACCCTTTACGTTTGATTCTGTTCAAGTCAATGTAACAAAGCCACAATATGAAAATCTGTTGCACTAAAACTGCATTTTAAGCCTGATTCAGACGAGCGTATTATACGAAAAAAAATAGGAGGACTCCATGTATGAACTGTGCTCGGGTCCTGCGTGGCGGCACACAATGTGGATAAACAGAACAAGAGAAATTTGATCCAGCGCTGGTTGATTTAAAAGGAAACTATGTTCCAACTTTATTCGTACAAATGGTAAAATCCGATGGAGGTAAGGGTGGTTGCACCTTGTGCCATGACTAAGAACAGGTGATCTGTCAGAAACGCGTAGGCTTATTGCTGATGCAACCACCCTTACCTCCATCAGATTTTACCATTTGTACGAATAAAGTTGGAACATCGTTTCCTTTTAAATCAACCAGCGCTGGATCAAATTTCTTCGAGCGAATTATACATCTGTGTCCTGTCTGTTAAAAAAACGGACATCACACTGACCAATGCAATTCAATAGGGCTAGTCACACGTTCCTTGTTTTTTCACGCAGCATGTGTCCATTGCGTGAAACTCTCTGCATGTCCTATTTTGGTCTATATTTGTGGACCATGTTGCCCATAGAAGTCAATGGGTGCATGAAAAACACAGACAGCACACGGACGACATCTGTGTGCTGTCCATGTTTTTCATGCACCAATTGCTAAAGATGAAACCAACCCCCCAAAAAAAAAACAGGAACACTGATGCCACATGGAAAGCATACTGATTCCACACGGAACTGAAACGCATGAAATACGGTCCGTTTTTTGGAGACGCAAAGTGGACACGTTCGTCTGAATCGTGGCAGATTTACGTTAGTAAAAAACGTGTGTAAATCTGTCCGTGTGCGTTGCGTTTTTGCATCAGTGTGGTTTTCACGCACTTGCAGCACTTTTTTTTTAATGTAATTGTTAAAATGCACCAATATAGGACATGCAGTGGACACTCGCTGTGTGAAAACTCGTGCATGTGTCAATAGTCCCATTGAAATCAATGGGTCCGTGTGCTGTGCGTTATTTCGTCTGAATGAGCCCTTAGGGTATGTTCACACGCTTAACCAAAAACGTCTGGAAATACGGAGCTGTTTTCAAGGGAAAACAGCTCCTGATTTTCAGACATTTTTTGAGCAACTCGCGTTTTTCGCTGCGTTTTTTACGGCCGTTTTTGGTGCTGTTTTCAATAGAGTCTATGAGCAAACGGCTCCGAAAACGTCTCAAGAAGTGTTCTGCACTTCTTTTGACGAGCCGTCATTTTACGCGCCGTATTTTGACAGCGACGCATAAAATGACAGCTCGTCTGCACAGAACATCGTGAGACCCATTGCAAGCACATATTGGAGCCGTCTTTTCAGGCGTAATTCGAGGCGTAAAATGCCTCCATTACGTCTGAAAACATACCCTTAGTTTGCACTTTTGCCTTGCAGCACTGGGGCTGAGTTGGGATATGACCAAGGATAGCCTCTGTATAAAGTGTGTATGTTCTCCCCATTTTTGGGTGAGTTTCCTCCCACAAGCCAGAAACATACTGATAGCTTAAAGAGGCTTTGTCACCAGATTATAAATGCCCTATCTCCTACATAATGTGATCGGCGCTGTAATGTCGAAAACAGCAGTGTTTTTTATTTAGAAAAACAATCTATTTTGACCAAGTTATGACCTATTTTAGATTTATGCTAATGCCTTTCTTAATAGTCAACTGGGCCTGTTTTTACTTTTTGACCAAGTGGGTGTTGTGGAGAGAAGTGTATGACGCTGACCAATCAGCGTCATACACTTCTCTCCATTCATGTACTCAGCACAGCCTGATCTCGCGAGATCATGCTGTGCTGTCACATACTCCCACATTAACGTTACCTAAGTGTCTTGAGAGTGAATAGACATTTCCTCCAACCAGGACGTGATTGATGTCTATTCACAATCCCGAGACTTCGGTAACGTTTGTGTGTGACTTAGGGTATGTTCACACGGCCTATTTACGGACGTAAATCGGGCGTTTTTGCCCCGAATTACGCCCGAAAATAGCGCCTCAATAGCGCTGACAAACATCTGCCCATTGAAAGCAATGGGCAGACGTTTGTCTGTTCACACGAGGCGTATATTTACGCGCCGCTGTCAAATGACGGCGCGTAAATAGACGCCCGCGTAGAAGAAGTGACCTGTCACTTCTTTGGCCGTAATTGGAGCCGCTATTCATTGACTCCAATGAATAGCAGCGCTAATTACGGCCGTAATTGACGCGGCGTTCAAGCGCCTGCACGTGTCGGTACGGCTGAAATTACGGGGATGTTTTCAGGCTGAAACATCCCCGTAATTTCAGCCGTTACGGACCCCCGCCGTGTGAACATACCCTTACTCACACAGCACAGCATGATCTCGCGAGATCACACTGTAAATGACAGCACAGTGTGATTTCGATGTGCTGTGCTGTAAGTCCCACACAAACGTTACCGAAGTGTCGGGATTGTGAATAGACATTGCGTCCTGGCTGGAGGTGATGTCTATTAACTCTCAAGACACTTCAGTAACGTTAATGTGTGAGTATGTGACAGCACAGTATGATATCGCAAGATCACTATGTGCTGAGTACATGAATGGAGAGAAGTGTATGATGCCGATTGGTCAGCGTCATACACTTCTCTCCACAACGCCCACTTGGTCAAAAGGTAAAAACACGCCCAGTTGGGCATTAAGAAAGTAATTAGCATAAATCTAAAATTGTTCATAACTTGTTCAAAATTGATCGTTTTTCTAAGTAAAAACCACTGCTGTTATCTACATTCCAGCGCCGATCAGATTACGTAGGAGATAGGGCATTTATAATCTGGTGACAGAGCCTCTTTAATTGACTTGTGTGTTTATCTGATATAAGGCAATTCGTTCGTGAGCCGCTTTTTTCAACAAATTGAAGACTGTCCCTAAGCGGCTGATAATGCTGTAGGTGCCAACGTCCGATGCGTTCTTCCCTTGAGTACATAGGTGAGGAAAGGGTGGCTACCACTCAGATATATTGTAGGGTATCCATCATTTAGATATGCACAAGTGCAAAGGGGTGGGGGGAAATGGAGAGCATGAATTTGAGATTGCTGGGGATGGGAGCAATTGGACTGTCTTTCTGACATTACAAAGGCTGTCCGAGGTTTTTAAAAATGAAAGTAACTGCAGTAAATGCTATAAAATAAAAAAGAAAGGTTACTGACCTGTCAACAACAGCGGTGATGCTCCATTGGGCCCGCAGAGACTGGCTTCTGTGGTAATGCTTGCATGTACGTCACGAGACCAAGGGTGCAGGGGCCACATCACACTAAAACTCCTGCCTTGGGCCCCAAGTGCTTCTGTCATTCCTGTGCGAGGTTCTGCCACACCCCCGATCAATGTCGGAGGGCATGTGATCGTATGTTGTGATTTTATTGTCTGATATACAATGAGTTAAGTCCATATTTGCCAACTCATGAAAAAGGGAGACCTTGAAGAGCAGGAAAATCTCCAGGTGCCCTGCATACTGTTTAAAATACACTAAACTTTTTGGTCACTTCATTTCCCCCCAAAAAATGTATAAAAGTGATCAAAAAGTCGTATGTACCCCAAAATGATATTAAGAAAAATTACAGCAGGACCCCCCAAAAAGCCCTGACACCGTTCTGTCGACTGAAAATTAAAAGTTATGGGTCTTAGAACATGGTGACACAGAACACATTTTTTTAGTGTAGAAGTAGTAGAACATAAAAAACAATATACATTTTGTCTCCTAGTAATGGTATCGCCCCGCAGAATAAAGTTAACGTGTCGTTTCTACCTCTTAGTGAACGCCGTAAAAACAAAACCCAAAATACAATGTAGCTGCTGGTTTATTTTTCTATTCCACCACAAAAATATATATATATATTTTTTAATATATGATATGGTACAATAAATGGTGACATTAAAAGCGACAACTTCCCCTGCAAAAAACAAGGCCCCATATGGCTCTCAACAGAAAAATAAAAAAGTTATGGCTCTCAGGATGCAGGGAGAGGAAAAAACAGAACAAAGGGATTTGGTTTATTTAGGAGGTCTGTAATTATTTTTATCTTCACTATATAACCACAGCTGGTGCTGAAATACTGGGTTCACACATGATGTTTTTAACATGTGTTTTTTGTTTTGGTAGATAAACTCCAATGTCTCTTAATAGAAGTCCATTAAACAAAACAAAAACCGCAACAAAAACGCTCTGTGTGAACTAGCCTAGTTAAGAAATGATTACTTTACGATCCTCTAGTAAATGCAAACAATGTCAGATGGTTTTCTTCATGCTGCAAATCAGAGCCAGGGCAACAATTCAAAGAACCTGCACAGTCTGCTGTATGTATGTGGAGTGACGTCACGGAGAAGCCCTTCACGACATTCTAAACAACAATCCCCACGCACGTAGCCAAAATCCCTCAAGTTTGATCCCAAATCGCTTCCGTCCGCGCCAATCACGTGATCTAAGCATTACAGCACGTTACCATAACGACTGCTTGGTTTCAGAGGCTTTTCTTTTTCAATAAAACTTTATTGTTCTTGTAACGCTTAGCAATTTCACATGCTCCCGGGCTTCACCCCATGTATAAAGAACAGCGGAGATTAATGTATATTGTGCTGGGTTACAATGATATTGTTGGGCTCCGTGTGACTTCTGTTAGCAAGCACAGCAGCGAATGCCCCGCCTCTCACACAGAGAGTAGTCTTTTTTTTTTCAGGATTACTGATTGGCTGTTTGTAAGCATCTAATTTGTTACAACCCTTTCAATTGGTTTGCTGCAAAAAGTGTCTGGAAGATAAGTGTTTCCTTGGTTACATTGTAACCGTCTACTGGGCCTGGTGTGGCTGCAGTGAGTCCTGGATTACGGGTCATACAGCCCAGCACACCGGAGCCGTAACATTGCTTCACATAGCGGTAAGCTCCTATTGATATTGGCGGGTGTAAATGATATAGGATAGGACATAACTGTGCTGCTATTTGCAGTGCTATAATTCTATTTCATTGCTACTTTTTTTTCTTCACTGTAAAGTATATTTTTGACTTCTTGTTTGCCATTAGGCTAAACACAACTAAAATGTATTGTAATGTATGTTATTCACCTCACACATAGGAAAATGGCGCACATATTATCTAACAAATGATACGTTTTTGTGTGTAAACTTGACCAATCGGTGAAGAATGATGTACTCGCTGGTTGTTTCGTGCTTTTACACTTGGCAATGATTGTTCGGTACGACATTATAACGATAATTGGTGAATGGCCGTATGACACGATGGCTGCAATGTGTAAATCAGGAGTGTTAGATTAGTCGCTGACTGTCCAATGAGTACAACCGCCGCGCTGCGCTGAGCCCTCGTACTGCACCCGTAGACGTTTATGGGGACACGTTCTTTGTCATTAATCAGATTTCATACGGCGGCAAATAGATTTTTTTTTTTTTCTCTTGGGTTGATGAGGAATACTAAAGAAAAACAATTGTCGCGCTTCTTCACGTGCCTTGTCTCATGACCGCTATAGGTTGTGCTCCATTGTGTGTTAACATTATAACCACGTTCAACTTACATGGCCACGGGTAGCACCAAATCGCAGTAAAAACGCATGGTTTTTTTTCAATGCAGTTTTAACTGCACCTCAACTGCAACGTATGAATAGACCTTTAGGGCAAGCCCTATGGAGCTGCAGTGACGCGGCCACATTAGCAGTTGACGGCCGAGCTGGCAATCTGTTTGTTGCAGGTAAAAACTTCTGGTTCCCTGAAAAGTTGTGTGGACATGAAGGGTGTATTCATTAATGGCTGCGCTATTTCGCATACCTGCTGTTTTACCTGCAGCAATTCACAGCCATTAATGAGAAATGCGACAGCTGCTTTCAGTGCAGCACAACTTTTGTCGTGTCAGCCGTGTCCATGCCGCTCAGTGGGGCCTTACACTTAGTCAGGGTAAAGTTAAGTCCAAATGGAGTGGTCCGGACACGGTTGCGACACCGCCAACAACCGTGTCGGCACCATGTTTGGCGTGGCTGTCAACTAGTCTGTTAATGGCCGCGCATTATAAAATCGTGCGGCCATAAAGGGTGTATTAATTAATAACTGCTCAATTTTTGCAAGTAAAGGGCCATTTTACCTGTAATAACGCCATTAGCAGGCTAGCGGAGAGCCGCGCCGAGCATGGTGCTGGTACGGTTGTTGATCATGACTGTGTCAGGACCGCTCCCTTTTGGACCTGCTCTCGGTGTATGTTCACATGGTGTGGTGGTGTGGTCAATTTAAAGTTTTATTGCTGCGATTACCACAAAATTGCTGCTAAACACAGCTGTTCCATCTTGCACAGTGTGAATATACCCTGACACGTTGTAATGCCTGGCTGTGGCGTGATAGCTGTGGAGTGATTGCTGCGCTTGCAAAGTGAGAGGAAAAAAGAAATGCGGTGTACAAGGTTCTGCTCCTCCACCAGTAGTCAGCGTAGAGCTACTCTTAAGGCCAAGATCACACCACACACCGTTTTGATGCAGTTTTTGGTTCAGTTTTTTTGAGCCAAAGCAAGAAGTGGATCCAAAAGGAAGGAAATGTATAAAGAAAAGACTGATGCACCTCCTTTCATTTCTGTCCATTCCTGTGTTTGGCTCCAAAAACTGCATCAAAACTGTGTGTGTGATGCTGGCCTAATGGTACTCACAGCAGTGTTCACCCCTTCTAGTAATAAAAATTGTGTCCTCCACTTCCCCAGTCATCAGATCAGACCCTCCCTCAGCAACCCCCTCCTCATAACGTCTCAGCAGGCCCCCCTTTTACCGGGAATCGAATCAAGTCCAACCCCTGCCCTTTCTATAGCTGTTTCACAGCAAGGCACCATAGGTTGCCCCAGCCCCATCCCAGTAGTCATAGCCCCTCCCACGGTACAGAGTTGGACTCCCCACACTAGTCACAGCAGTACTACCACCCAGACCCCTGACCCATGTACTCCCCTTTGTCCGCTCCCGCAATGTGCCCTCTGCTGGCAATAAGCTATATAAAAGCAGGCTATTGCCGGCTGCTGTTTGTTGCTTCCAGCATATGTCTCTGCTAACATAGACCAACACCGGCGGCAGAATTTGTTGCAGAAGTTTCTGTGACTGCATATCGGTTGCATTCATCTGAATAGAATTTTCAGAATTCCATGCACCTGCTGCAGAATCAGCCCCATTTAGATGAATGGAACTGATTTTTATTCGCATTTGTTTCTGCAACAAAATCTGCCGCATTTTACTGCACAATTTGTGCTACCAGTGAAATCACCTGGCCGCTGAATATATAAAGGGCAGGTAGAAAAACCCAGTTGTGAGGGCCATGGCGACCGGGTTTTGGCCTGCACTGCATTGAGGGCAAATAGAGCTGTCTATTAGGCCCCATGCACACGAATGTGCTTTTGCGGCCGCAATTCCCCGAAAATCCATGGGAGAATTGTGGCCCCATTCATTCCTATGGGCCCATGCACAGGACCGTGGTATCCACGGTCCATTCATAAGCCCGGACCGTAGAAAGAACGGGCAAGCCTTATTCCGGCCGACCATCATTGAAAATAATGGCCATGTGCACAGCCCGCGATTCGTGGGCGGCTCGCGGCTGTCACTCCGTGGCCGGCCCGACTTGAAAATCACGGCCGTTCACATGGCTACGGCCGTGCGCAAGAGGCCTTACACCTCTCTCCAGGACAGTACTTGGCTACTTGTATTCTACTTCTATCTGCTAATCTTTTTTTCTTTTATCTAATTTTTGGTCAATATTTTGGTTTCTTCAGAACCAAGTACTATTTTTCTTAAGACTTAGGCCTCATGCACACGACTGTATTTTTTCCCACCCGTAAATACTGGCGTAAATACGGGTCCGGTGTCACACGTATTCGACCCGTTTTGCACCAGTATTTACGGACCCGTGCCCGTAAATATGGGTCCGGTGTCACCCGTATTCTACCCGTATTTACGGGCACGTTTTTGGCGGCAAAATAGCACTGCACTAATCGGCAGCCCCTTCATTCTATCAGTGCAGGATAGAGAGAAGGGACAGCCCTTTCTGTAATAAAAGTTAAAGAAATTCATACTTACCCGGCCGTTGTCTTGGTGACGCGTCCCTCTCTTCACATCCAGCCCGACATCCCTGGATGACGCAGCAGTCCATGTGACCGCTGCAGCCTGTGATTGACCTGTGATTGGCTGCAGCGGTCACATGGGCTGAAACGTCATCCAGGGACGGCCAGGACGTCGGGCCGGATGTCGAGAGGGACGCGTCACCAAGGCAACGGCCGGGAGACCGGACTGGAGGAAGCAGGAAGTTCTCGGTAAGTATGAACGTCTTTTGTTTTTATTTTTTACAGGTTGCTCTTTATTCTGATCGGTAGTCACTGTCCAGGGTGCTGAAAGAGTTACTGCCGATCAGTTAACTCTTTCAGCTCCCTGGACAGTGACTATTTACTGACGTCGCTTAGCAACGCTGCCGTAATGACGGGTGCACACATGTAGCCACCCGTCATTACGAGAGCTCCATAGACTTCTATGGACTGTCCGTGCCGTTATTACGGCCTGAAATAGGACATGTTCTATCTTTTTTAACGGCACGGGCACCTTCCCGTAAGAAAACGGGAAGGTACCCGTGGCCAATAGAAGTCTATGAGCCCGTTATTACGGGTCGTAATTACGACCCGTAATAACGGGAGTTTTTACGGTCGTGTACATGAGGCCTAAGTCGACACGAACGTATTCTTGCGGCCACAATTCACCCGCAAATCTGCGGGTGAACTGCGGCCCCATTCATTACAATGGGCCCAGTCCGGTCCGTGCATAGCCCAGGAGCCTGGACCGCAAAAAGATAGGACATGTTTTGCGGTCCAGGCTCATAGACATTAATGCACGTGGCCATGTGCACGGCCCGCTGCTGTCCGAGTCGCAAAACGCGGCCGTGCACACCACTACGGTCGTGTGCATGAGGCCTTATGGTCTCAAATTACAATGGTCCTTCCGGAAAAAAAATGAATATTGTAACTTGAGGGAACACTGTATAATAGTGTCACATGAAGGCTATCTTTGTCCCTGGCAGTCACTTGAAGGGTATGTTCACACGCACTAATTACGGACGTAATTCTGGCATTTTTGGCCCGAATTACGTCCGAAAATAGCGCCTCAATAGCGCTGACAAACATCTGCCCATTGAAAGCAAATGACGGCGTGTAAATAGGCGCCCGCGTCAAAGAAGTGACCTGTCACTTCTTTGGCCGTAATTGGAGCCGTTATTCATTGACTCCAATTAATAGCAGCGCCAATTACGTCCGTAATGGACGCGGCTTTTCAAGCGCCTGCACATGCCGTTACGGCTGAAATTACGGGGATGTTTTCAGGCTGAAACATCCCTGTAATTTCAGCCGTTACGGACGCCCTCGTGTGAACATACCCGAACAGTGATTGCCTTCTGCTACTGCAGAGTCTGTGCGTGGAGACCTCTCCTGACTGCCAACCACAAGTCCTGCTAAGCATGGTGTGGCTGTCAAATGTATACTGGGCTTCCCTTCATGTCAAATATAGACTAAATAATATATAATTCAGGAACCAGTCATGTCAAAGAGCCAGTGGAGCTTGTTTGGCTTGCTTTTTCACTATTTGTAGGATTTAAAGGGCTTGTCTGGTTTCTTCAAATGAATGTTATTTTTTGTATAATAAAAAGTTATATAATTGTCCAATATATTTTCTGTAATAATTCGTCACAGTATTCAAGATCTCTGCTTGTTGTAATTCCGTGGGAATCTTCATTGTTTACTTCCAGTGGATAAAATTCTGTCCACAGTCATGTGATGATCACACAGGTGCTGGGATCGTTAGAAGACAGAGTTCTGATACACCTACTGTAACGAGCCGTGCGCCTGTGTGTCCATCACATGACCATGGAAGTAAACAATGAATGTCCCTACTGAATAACAACCAGCAGAAATCTTGAAAACCTTGAGGAATTAATACAGAAAGTTATATAGGAAAACTGTATAACTTTTTTAATAATACAAACAAACATTAATTTGCTGAAACCGGACAACTCCTTTAACGTGTATAAGGCTAGAGTTACACACTGGTTTAAAATTGCTTGAAATTTACATTAAAACTGCAGCTTCTTGCAATTTTTATTATTCCTTGTAGTGAAATCACTTGAGAATTCCACTAGTGTAAAATGTAACTTTTTATTCAATACAGCTAAAAGCAAGATGACGGATAATACGCATAACACAACAATAAGAGTAGAACCCAGAAATATATCCATTATACTGGCCTTGAGTATGTCCTAGTTCACCCTAAAAAAATGCAGAATAACCATTGTGAAAAGGGCAACACTGTTCTCCAACCTCACCCTAGTATACCCTGTAAAGTCATATTAAAAAAATAAACCATATATGGACTATAAAAGGGGGAATATACAGTATGCGGAGTAATACATTTTATATCTGGGGAGATCCAGTGGAATCCCCCAATCAGATAAACACAGTAATGCAAATACACCTTTGATGTTGCTGATAAGATCATCCCTTGAAGTCACACTCGTGTAAATGTAACATACTACCGGTAGATATCTCTGTATCGGAGTCATACCTACATCAAAGCACCAGGTAAAACATCTCTAAAATATACATGTCCCTATTAAAACTCGGTTCATCAGGAGATCAATAGCTAGATCATAAATTATCCAAACCTATGCAAGGTGTAGGAGATGACAATCACGATGTCTTGGTAAATATACGACACCACATCATAGATGAGCGATGGATAGCAGTATAGATGTCCCAATAAGGATGTCTGCTCCGCTACTATGGGGATTTTTTTTCCCTCGCGCCCCCCCCCCCCCCAATGAACAGCAGACCTACCCAATGGGAGGAAAGTGGTGCTAGTGGTACACAGTTACTTGCCTTGGGGCAGATGTAGCATTGTCACATACTGGTTTCACATCCTTTTAGGGTTCCATAGCCCGAGCATTGCACCCAAACTATACTATATCTGGGGCTGGAGCAATGGCTGGGGGGGGCAGATGTAGCGCCGGAGCAATTTTTCCCAGCAGATGAGTTGTCACACAGGTTCGGAAGATGCTGCTAATGGGTCTGAAGGAGAAAAATGCATCTTTATGTATTATTATATAAAGCAACAATTATTTCCATGTTTTCCTTTGTTTTGTTGATGGTTAAAACGTTTTAATCCTTATTTGTTTTTTTGCTTTTCGATTCTGTTTTTTTGTTTGTGGATACGACTTTTGATAGCAATGTGCAGCTATTAGTATGTTTCTTTGGCTAGTTGTATAGCCAGAAGCTATATAATTATATGGGAAGTGGCAGACAAGGCATAATAAAGTTACCTTGATGTGTAATATAATTATGTCGTTTTGAGTCTTTATTAGCAGCCAACTAAGCAGAACAAAGAACAGAGCACTGCTGAGTACAAGGCGTTCTAACTCAATAAGTCTACCGAAAGTGAAATTACACCTTTTGGTCTGGGGACAAGAATTTCTGAAGTAAACATATTCTTGTGTAAACGTAGAGAAGCCAGGCCCGGAGGGTGGCACCAGGCAGTTGATTTATTTGGGTACTATAGCATTGAAGAGGGGTTTTTCCTTTATGGTGTCATCAGTGTTTGGATTTCAGTTTTATATTTGCTGTGTAATAATTTGCGCTTACCTTTTTTGTTCTTCAGATTTTCTTGGTATGAGGAAAGTAACGGATTTGTCTTAAAATGGGTGATATTTTGGCATATGAAGCAGATTTACTTGGACTAGTAAAAGAAGTAAGTATGCCATGCTCTGTAACGTATGCAAATAAAGGTCTGTATCTTAAAACGACCCTCCGGTCTCCGTAAAAAATTATAAATGTGATGGGGTATCTCTACATATAATAAAACTGTAAATTTTGCGTGTCTGTTCGTTGAAAAAAATATTCGGAAAAAAATAATTGGGGGGGGGGGGATGAAGGATAAGTGATAGAATGCGTTAAGATCATTTTTGGAATTTTTGTCTTTGTTTGTGCACGCATCACGTAAAAACTACTGACCCAATTCGGATGGAGTTTTTAGAAAAATACAGGGGTCAACTTGAAGTAACATTGAGTGAACCGATTGCGATGAAATAACTAAATCCGAAGATATGCGAATTTAATGTTTTCAAAAATTCATTTACATTGCATTAGTACAACAAACACACATGGAAACCATGGCAACCAATCACATTTTTACTTTCATTTTGTATTGTCTTGGAAAAATAGACACCAGTAGGTTGCTATGGGCAACTGCTCCAAATTTCTTCTATACTGATTGTTAGATATTTGAGAGGTTGCAAACAATGGATGCGGCGCAGGTGATAGCCTTTTTATACCCCCGAATCCCCCTCATTCCAAATAATTTTCCCTTCAGTTTTAAACATGTACAGTTTCCAGTCTGCTTATGTTACGCTATGACCATCAACAAAGCGCCGGGCCAAACGTTGCGCATTGTGGGCGTGGACCTCCGTGTCAGCTGCTTTGCGCACGGCCAGCTCTATGTGGCTCTCTCCCGTGTTAGCATCTCCACCAATCTTTATGCACACATCCCTGGTGGTTCTACTGCTAACCTTGTCTACAGGGAAGCGTTGTCGTAGTGAACCTGACTACTGAAAAAACTATTTTTAATTGAAGTTTGTTTATTGTCTTTGGTTTTTTTTTCACTTTGTTTTGAGTATTGTTCAAGGCTAGGAGCATACTAATAAAAAAAAAACGCATCGGTATGTTTTTCAGTGGTCTGCGCGTATGAAGTCGCTGGCACAGCTAGTATGGAATAATATTACCTGTTGCCATCGTATGCCGTGAATCTGCCGTTTTAGGGCCCCCTCTGCGTTGTCTCTAAATGGCAACTGTTCTTCTCAGACTAAGTCTAAGACACTCCCACTGTTAATGGATTGGACAGAACTGCTCACGTGAACTGCTCTGGCCAATCTGAGAACAGTGGGAATGTCTCAGACTCGTAATCTAAAAAGCACTGCAGCCATTTTGGGACAGCGCAGGGGGAACACTAAAATGGCAAATCCATGGCCTAGGTGGGCAACTGGAGGGCATCAGATATTATTACTCTATATACACCATATTTAACATGTTGTCCCGGACCAGAGGGTCGCTTTAAGAAATAAAAAAAAGAATATATATATATACTTTACACTCATGCCTCCACGCAATTTTGCGTCAAAGCGTCGTGTTGTGGAAAAAATGCATAAAAAGTAATGTTTGCGGCTAAAAGCCTGACTGAAGCAGAGCTTGAGATGTAAAATAACTCCTAAAAATGAAAGTCCAAGATATGTACAGGGTGGGCCATTTATGTGGATACACCTAAATAAAATGGGAATGGTTGGTGATATTAACTTCCTGTTTGTGGCACATTAGTATATGGGAGGGGGGAAACTTTTCAAGCTGGGTGTTGACCATGGCGGCCATTTTGAAGTCGGACATTTTGTATCCAACTTTAGTTTTTTCAATGGGAAGAGGGTCATGGGACACCTCAAACTTATCGAGAATTTCACAAGAAAAACAATGGTGTGCTTGGTTTTAACGTTACTTTTATTCTTTCATGAGTTATTTACAAGTTTCTGACCACTTATAAAATGTGTTCAAAGTGCTGCCCATTGTGTTGGATTGTCAATGCAACCCTCTTCTCCCACTCTTCACACACTGATAGTAACACCGCAGAAGAAATGCTAGCACAGGCTTCCAGTATCCATAGTTTCAGTTGCTGCGCATCTCGTATTTTCACAGCATAGACAATTGCCTTCAGATGACCCCAAAGATAAAAGTCTAAGGGGGTCAGATCGGGAGACCTAGGGGGCCATTCAACTGGCCCACGACGACCAATCCACTTTCCAGAAAACTGTTCATCTAGGAATGCACGGACATGACACCCATAATGTGGTGGTGCACCATCTTGCTGGAAAAACTCAGGGAACGTGCCAGCTTCAGTGCATAAAGAGGGAAACACATCATCATGTAGCAATTTCAGATATCCCGTGGCCTTGAGGTGACTTTTATCTTTGGGGTCATCTGAAGGCAATTGTCTATGCTGTGAAGATACGAGATGTGCAGCAACTGAAACTACGGATACTGGAAGCCTGTGCTAGCATTTCTTCTGCGGTGTTGCTATCAGTGTGTGAAGAGTGGGAGAAGAGGGTTGCATTGACAATCCAACACAATGGGCAGCACTTTGAACACATTTTATAAGTGGTCAGAAACTTGTAAATAACTCATGAAAGAATAAAGTAACGTTAAAACCAAGCACACCATTGTTTTTCTTGTGAAATTCTCGATAAGTTTGAGGTGTCCCATGACCCTCTTCCCATTGAAAAAACTAAAGTTGGATACAAAATGGCCGACTTCAAAATGGCCACCATGGTCAACACCCAGCTTGAAAAGTTTCCCCCCTCCCATATAGTAATGTGCCACAAACAGGAAGTTAATATCACCAACCATTCCCATTTTATTTAGGTGTATCCATATAAATGGCCCACCCTGTAGATTTAATACGTGCCACTTGTGCCTATGTCTTCATGCATATGTCTTTGCATAATTGCCAGATCTAAATAGACCAAAAATTTCTGTGATCCAGATGCCGGTAAACATCCGAGTCAAGGAGTTGAGAATTGGCTAATAAGATGCAGGGGGTGATTAGATGTTTAATCCTCATCTTCCCACCCATGCAGTAGGAAACTTGCAGCTTCCCCCTCCCTTACAGACTATCCATGCTGCACCCGAATATTGCATAGAGCTTAGAGTCTGGTATTATTTGAAAGCTGAGATGTAAGCTTTATCTAAGCCTTATATTCTAGCCTCAAGCATTTAAAGGGGTATACCCAGAAACTGGGTCCTGAACCCGCACTTCATCCCCCCTGCAGTGAAGAGTAACTCGAATGGAGCGGCGGTCGAACGTGTGCAGCTTAACTGTTTCCGTCATTTCCGTAGACTTTGAATGGAGCAGCAGTGCGCATGCTCGACCGCCACTCTATTAAATGTACTCCTCGCTGCGGTTGGGCAGTGAAATGGAAAGGGGGGCTTTACACCCAGAGGTGGGGCCCCCAGCGATTAGACCATTATCACCTTTTCTATGAATAGATACTAATTGTTGATTCTGGGACAACCCCCTTTAATGGCATAATGTATTAGATAAGTCCATAGCAGTGAAAAGGTTAATGTTCTATTGAGTAATTAAATTATTTGGCTTAGTCTTCGACATGGGTAACAGATGACGGCCATAAGTGTCTACCATTACAATGTCCCATATGGGTTGTCACCCAGCTTTTTACACATCCTGAATACGTAAAAATCTGCATATAAATATCATAATTGAGCTTTACATGTCATTCATCTGGTTGGCAACCCCTATAGGCATTGTAATGGCTTCCATATGTGGTTTCCACTTGGCTTATTTTTCACTTAAATACAAATAGCAGCTCTCCCTCTGGCGCACTCCTAACTATATATTACTAGGTAGCGAGTACCACATTTGAATAGACACATGTTATACTTCATGTATAACTGATAGCAACTTCCCTCTAAAAAAAAAACAACCCCAGCTGTTTTCCAAGGGGTGAGAAGCTGGACCATCTGATTGCCACGGCGGCTTCAATCCGAAAAGGGGTTGTCTTTTGTGAGACACTGGGGCAGATTTGCGAATAGTGTCTCAAATTTATACTGTTTAGAATCCGGCTAGATTCACCATTCATCACAGTGGCTCATGCTGGATGATAAATGTGGTGCCTTTTTAGACACCTCTGTCAAACTTTATACCACCTCTTGGTTGGCTTACTTCAAACCAATCTTTTGGCCCAAAAGATTGGTTTGAAGTAAGCCAACCAAATCTTTTGGGCCAAAATTTTGGTGCAATTTGCCAAATCCTAAACCACAGCCTCTTTCCCGCTAAGCCATACCCCCTTGTTGAGCAGTCTCAAACATTTCATTGATGAATTTGTCTAAAATTATATGCACCAAAAAGAAGGTGCAACTTAAGCCAGAATTCTGGTCCAACAACAAATAGTAAATCTGCCCCAATGCCAGAAAACGACAACTCCAGCTTCCATGACAATGCATGACTACACATATCTACCTTTGAGGAATCGGGAAGAGTTTAGTGACCACCTCTTTGAGAACTGTAGTGGCAGCCAATGTCGGAAAATGTAACTGAAGGCTAAATAGAATTCGCAACTTGTCATCCCAAGGATCTATACTTAATGATGTGTTTTTTTTTGTTTGTTTTTTTTATTTAGTAATACCCGATCAAGGGGTTTTCCCATCTAAGAAAGTGATGGCATATCTCCATGATATGCCATCACTTCATCACCTGTCGATCGGTATGCTCCGACTGATGGGACCTCCACCTCCAATCATTAGACTGATGGAGTTGAGATTAGGCAGTTCCTGGCATAACATTATGCCATTACTTGATTTTTATTACAAGTGGCCTACATCGTGGTACATACACACATACTGTTTTGGTCAGTTTTTAATACCACAATATACACTATCCCTTGTGATTTTGTTTCATTTTTATAAAGAAAAACAAAAGTTAATTGCTGCGTATATTTGATTACGTTTTTGATGCCTTTCATTCCCGTTTCAGTATGTATAAATTACCTTACGATATATATTCAAGTGAGCTAGTCTGGATAAGAATTAACATCACGTTTAGTGGTTTATTGTGTATATATTTTTCCTCACTTAGAGGAATCTATTGCCTTAGGTTCTTACTTTGCCTGAAGGCAATATATACATTGCTAGTGATTGAAGAGCGTGAATATGTACTTGTACAACAAAAATATTTTTCCGTTCAACATGCAGAACCAATGTTAGTCTTCCCATGACCTGTGCAGGGCCCCTCATCAAACAATCACTTCGTGCTCTGGCTGCCGTTTTACAGAATGTATAGCAGCCTACGTGGCTCTCCTCATATACATATATACTTATGTTACAATAATTGCTCCCTGTTTCCCAAAGTCATTAAATAGAATGTCACCTCGGTGCAGGGAAATAGGAGAGCAACTTGTCAGAAACGACTCAAATTGTCATACAATGATCACGTTTCCTATAGATCCAGATAATGTTAGTTTTTACTTTGCAGTGTACTATTATGTGTTCTACTCTGCTGTCTTTTATTTGTTGTCTCTTAGTTTCTTAATTTCGGAGAGTACCATGAGACCCTGAAAAGCTTTACAAAGGAGTGTAAGGTTAAAGGAAAACCAATTCCCCGAGGTGATGGATCTGCTACAAGGGATTCAAGGACTTTACTTATACAAGTTAGTATATTAAAATACTTCAACAGGATATTATTGAGTATATATGTTTAATCTGTTTTTATTCAAAATTCTATATAAAGAGAAAATAATTCATAAAGAACAATGATCTTTGTCATACACAATCATGCACATAAAAATAACATATTAGTGTCTGGCAAGGAATGCGACAGTATCTATAACTAGTACACGAGATATGCCAAATCTATAAAGCGCTCCATGAATATAGGGGACCAAAGATTTTTTTAAAAAAAGTTGAAACAAAAGAGGGAAATGTGTCAGAGAAAAATGGGTCGGTGGTTTATGAATACTAAAAGCAAGGGACGCAGTCGGAGAAATTAATCCGTATAAAGCTGTTTAGAAGATGGAACTGAAATCTGCAGAATTTCGAAAAGCATCCAGTAGGTACAAACATTTAAAGAGAACCTGTCACCTGTCCAAAAAAACTTCAGCTGACATCTCACTTAGATTGCAGGTGCTTCACAGATTCTGCTGCATTTTGACTGTCAAGTGGGCAGGTAACACCTGATAGTTGATAAGGGGTAACCGCCCACTTGATGGTCAAAGGCCTCATTTGTATATCGGACACCAGAACTAACAGTCCGTTATCTCAGGGACGGTGGGGGGGGGGACGAAGAACAGAAAAAAAAAGCATCAGAATCTGTGAGGCGTCTGCAATCTAAGTGAGATGTCAGCTGAAGTTTTTTGGGCAGGTGACCGGTCCACTTTAAGAGTAATATTCACTATTGAATATTTCAGTTAAGCTAATAGTACATGTATTCTAACACTTGAAGGACTACAGTAAGTAAACGTAAAAAGGGGCTTTTGCATCACTAACTGAAATTTATTTTGCCAAGTTGAACGGTAACTAAGGCCCCAAGAGTGCCCATATCTTTGGATAAACGTGGGTAATAGGGAGTTCCCTGTCACTAATACCTCAATACATAGCGCTCAATTTAATATTAAACATTTTGTTGATAAAATGTGTGATCTATATATATATATATATATATATATATATAGATTAGCAAAATTAGACAGTTAATACTATAATTTACTTTGGTACTTTTACGTGTGTAAAATGAAATAGTTAACCCAAGAACCATTTTTATTTTTACCATTTCTGTACATTTTCCTCTAGACAAGATCTGCAAAGCATTAGTTACAATTTTGAAGTATAGGACAATCTCCACTGTCCTACAAGAAAGGGAAAAAAAATAGTGTACCCTAAAAGTTAAAGGGTTTGTCTCCCAATTGAAATCCTCCTCCTTTAGCAGTTAAGGCAGAGAGAAGATTGCTCCAGCGAACCCGGCACATTCATGTGTTACATGTTCGTCTGCTGCTGGAAAAATGTATACCCCATATAACAAATAGAATGCGTCTTTCTTTTATGTGTGTGTGTGTGTGTATATGTATATATATATATATATATATATATATATATATATATATATATATATATATATATATATATGATATAGTGAAGGAAATAAGTATTTGATCCCTTGCTGATTTTGTAAGTTTTCCCACTGTCAAAAACATGAACAGTCTAGAATTTTTAGGCTAGATTAATTTTACCAGTGAGAGATAGATTATATAAAAAAGAAAATCACATAGTCAAAATGATATATATTTATTTGCATTGTGCACAGAGAAATAAGTATTTGATCCCCTACCAACCATTAAGAGTTCAGCCTCCTCCAGACCAGTTACACGCTCCAAATCAACTTGGTGCCTGCATTAAAGACAGCTGTCTTACATGGTCACCTGTATAAAAGACTCCTGTCCACAGACTCAATTAATCAGTCTGACTAACCTCTACAACATGAGCAAGACCAAAGAGCTTTCTAAGGATGTCCGGGACAAAATCATAGACCTGCACAAGGCTGGAATGGGCTACAAAACCATAAGCAAGACGCTGGGTGAGAAGGAGACAACTGTTGGTGCAATAGTAAGAAAATGGAAGACATACAAAATGACTGTCAATCGACATTGATCTGGGTCTCCATGCAAAATCTCACCTCGTGGGGTATCCTTGATCCTGAGGAAGGTGAGAGCTCAGCCGAAAACTACACGGGGGGAACTTGTTATTGATCTCAAGGCAGCTGGGACCACAGTCACCAAGAAAACCATTGGTAACACATTACGCCATAATGGATTAAAATCCTGCAGTGCCCGCAAGGTCCCCCTGCTCAAGAAGGCACATGTACAGGCCCGTCTGAAGTTTGCCAATGAACATCTGGATGATTCGGAGAGTGATTGGGAGAAGGTGCTGTGGTCAGATAAGACTAAAATTGAGCTCTTTGGCATTAACTCAACTCGCCGTGTTTGGAGGAAGAGAAATGCTGCCTATGACCCAAAGAACACCGTCCCCACTGTCAAGCATGGAGGTGGAAACATTATGTTTTGGGGGTGTTTCTCTGCTAAGGGCACAGGACTACTTCACTGCATCAATGGGAGAATGGATGGAGCCATGTACCGTCAAATCCTGAGTGACAACCTCCTTCCCTCCACCAGGACATTAAAAATGGCTCGTGGCTGGGTCTTCCAGCACGACAATGACCCGAAACATACAGCCAAGGCAACAAAGGAGTGGCTCAAAAAGAAGCACATTAAGGTCATGGAGTGGCCTAGCCAGTCTCCAGACCTTAATCCCATCGAAAACTTATGGAGGGAGCTAAAGATCCGAGTTGCCAAGCGACAGCCTCGAAATCTTAATTACAGATCTGCAAAGAGGAGTGGGCCAAAATTCCATCTAACATGTGTGCAAACCTCATCAACTACAAAAAAACATCTGACTGCTGTGCTTGCCAACAAGGGTTTTACCACCAAGTATTAAGTCTTGTTTGCCAAAGGGATCAAATACTTATTTCTCTGTGCACAATGCAAATAAATATATATAATTTTGACTATGTGATTTTCTGTTTTTTTTAAATTTATTTTTTATTATATATAATCTATCTCTCACTGGTAAAATTAACCTAACCTAAAAATTCTAGACTGTTCATGTCTTTGACAGTGGGCAAACTTACATAGTTACATAGTTAGTACGGCTAAAAAAAGACACATGTCCATCAAGTTCAACCAAGGGACGGGAAAAGGTAAGGAAAAATGTCTACACATAGGAGCTAATATTTTTTTGTTCTAGGAAATTATCTAACCCTTTTTTAAAGCCATCTACTGTCCCTGCTGTGACCAGCTCCTGCGGTAGACTATTCCATAGATTCACAGTTCTCACGGTAAAGAAGCCTTGTCGCCTCTGCAGCTTGAAACTTTTTTTCTCCAGACGGAGGGAGTGCCCCCTTGTTTTTTGAGGGGGTTTTACAAGGAACAGGATTTGACCATATTTTTACAAAATCGGCAAGGGATCAAATACTTATTTCCTTCACTGTGTGTGTGTGTGATATATATATATATATATATATATATATAAAATCTTGTGGTATACCTACATGAAGAACACCACAAAGATTATCCCCCGGATACATTTATTAAAGTCACAACTATGACCTGATACATAATAGTTTATGGGGAATGAAGCATGGTAATAAACGGTGAACCCGCTGAATAAATGACAAACCTAAAGTTCGGAGTCTGACACACCAAAATATTTTAAAACAAAAATATCTTTATTAAATACATTTTAAAAGATAACATGAATTAAAAACCCGAGATGAATTCCACAGTGCAGAAAAGACAACCAGATCACACGTATATAATATATAATATTATGTCCAAATGTATGGGTAATAGGCGACACTGTTAAGCTACAGAAATGCAAAGATACATCAGTGGTATATTACATTTATATGATATGCATATTCTGTTACATAGCCAGCATGAAAGAACAATAAATAGCAGCAGAAAAAATAGCAGCAGAAAAAAGGGGGGGGCTAATCAGCAGCAGGACAGCTCTGTATATCTATCTACACAGACAAGTAGAATCAAAATACATGTAGATTACAGCGTGTATTGTAATGTGAGTACCCCTGATAAGAGCCAGACAAAGAAACCAGTATCCATACTATGCACACAAATTATATGGCTCAGCTGGACCCCGTAAGTAAAGAGCACAATACAAAATCAGAGCTGTGGCTGTGTTGTCAGCCACAAGTGCAAACAGCCACTCCCCCTTGTAATGATCAAAATACAAGACTCATATTGCTGAAGGTGGACATATGCTGGAAACGCAGCTCATACCCATTGGAACAGGTCACCGTCACTGGCGTTACCCCGACGCGCGTTTCGGCCCGGAAGCCTTCGTCTGGGGGTGGTGGCTTCCGGGCCGAAACGCGCGTCGGGGTAACGCCAGTGACGGTGACCTGTTCCAATGGGTATGAGCTGCGTTTCCAGCATATGTCCACCTTCAGCAATATGAGTCTTGTATTTTGATCATTACAAGGGGGAGTGGCTGTTTGCACTTGTGGCTGACAACACAGCCACAGCTCTGATTTTGTATTGTGCTCTTTACTTACGGGGTCCAGCTGAGCCATATAATTTGTGTGCATAGTATGGATACTGGTTTCTTTGTCTGGCTCTTATCAGGGGTACTCACATTACAATACACGCTGTAATCTACATGTATTTTGATTCTACTTGTCTGTGTAGATAGATATACAGAGCTGTCCTGCTGCTGATTAGCCCCCCCCTTTTTTCTGCTGCTATTTTTTCTGCTGCTATTTATTGTTCTTTCATGCTGGCTATGTAACAGAATATGCATATCATATAAATGTAATATACCACTGATGTATCTTTGCATTTCTGTAGCTTAACAGTGTCGCCTATTACCCATACATTTGGACATAATATTATATATTATATACGTGTGATCTGGTTGTCTTTTCTGCACTGTGGAATTCATCTCGGGTTTTTAATTCATGTTATCTTTTAAAATGTATTTAATAAAGATATTTTTGTTTTAAAATATTTTGGTGTGTCAGACTCCGAACTTTAGGTTTGTCATATATAAAATCTTGTTCTGGAACAAAGGTTCATGAAAAGGGTTAACTATAGCTTTTGCGTTCCTTGGGCAGGGTCTACGCACAGAATTTTTGAAGCGCTACTTCTTATGTGAAGTACTTTTCTATAGGAATACATGAAGTTGCGTGTACATGAAGCTTTTTGTCAGAATCTTATTCAAAAATGTAGACTGATATTAAAGAAAAAAGTATTTCTTATTGATATAAGGCATTGGGTACATGAGGCACATGTGTACCTTTTGTATGCTTCAGTATACGGATGCAGTCCTAAAAGGGGTTGTCTCAGATACCATCATATTTTCAAAAACCCCTTTAATGCAAGTAATTTATAAATGTAAATATATTTGTAATATACTTACATTTTCCAAAGTGGCCCCGTTTCCAGATCCTGCCGTGGGGAACTGGACTGGTGACGTAACTCTCTGCACTGGCTCTGCCGCTTTGTTGATCTTGAATTCTTTGGCGGGTATACGACACGTCACTTGTCACGTGGTGTATATCGAAACCCCCTATTTTTTTTTACTAAATTCATTTGTAATACAGTTTTTTCTGTAACACAGAAGGTTTTACCCAAGAAATGCAACTCAATATTTATTGCCCAGATTCTGCAATTTTTAGAAATATCCCACATGTGGCCCTAGTGTGTTACTGGACTGAAATACCGGCCTCAGAAGCAAAGGAGCACCTGGTGGATTTTGGGGCCTCTATTTTATTAGAATATATTTTAGGCACCATGTCAGGTTTGAAGAGGTCTTGTGGTGCCAAGACAGTGGAAACCCCCCAAAAGTGACCCCATTTTGGAAACTACACCCCTCAAGGAATTTTTCAAGAGGTATAGTTAGCATTTTTAGCCCACAGGTTTTTTGCTAAATTTATTGGAACTGGTGTGTGAAAATGAAAATCTACTTTTTTTTCTGAAAAAACATACGATGTTTTAGATTTTACAAGGAATAAAGGAGAAAAAGCACCCCAACATTTGTAAAGCAATGTCTCCTGATTACGACAATACACCATATGTGGTAATAAACTGCTGTTTGGACCCACAGCAGGGCTCAGAAGGGAAGGAGCAACATTTGGATTTATGATATTGCTGGAATGGTTTTCAGTGCCATGTCGCATCTGCAATGCACTGGAGGGACCAAAAGTGACCCCATTTTGGAAAAACCTTCAAGGAATTTTTCTAGGGGTATAGTGAGCATTTACACCCCACGGGTCTTTTGCAGAGTTTATTAGAATTAGGGCGCGAAAATTAATATCAAAATTTTTTCCACTAAAATGTTGCATTTTCTCATTTTCACAAGGGATAAAGGAGGAAAAAAACAACCATTTTTTATAAAGCAATTTCTCCCGAGTACGGAAATACCCCACATGGGGTCATACGTTTTTTCATTAGAAATGAATTAACCCTTTCAGGACTGATCCAGTTTTTGCTTTCTTATTTTAGATTTTCCCTCCCCGCTTTCCAAGAGCCATAACTTTTTTTTATTTTTCCATCAATAGAGCGGTGTGAGGGCTTATTTCTTGCGGGAGGAGCTGCAGTTCTTATTGGTACCATTTTTTGGTACATAAAAAGTGATTCAAAAGTTGTATTACATTTTTTTTTTTTAGAGCGAAGGTGACAAAAAAACAAAACTGCGATTTTGGCGGTTTCAATTATTAAATTTTTTTAAGGTGTGCACTGTGCAAATTAAATAATGGTATATTGTAATAGTTCGGACTTTTACGGACGTAGCGATACCAATTTTGTTCATTTTTTTACATTACTTTAGAAGAAAAATGCGAAAAGGTGTTTTGTTTTTTTAACTTTAAAAAAAAAAAATTCTCACTACTAATAACTATAATTCTTCTACACATTTTATTAATCAATCCCCTTAGCGGACTTGATCCAGCGATCATTGGATCACTGGTACAATATATACTAATGTATTGCAGTATATTGTTATTCTTACAGGCTTCTGTAACAGAGCGATCGCTGTTCCTGTCCGTTAGTACCGAGGGGGCCTGCTGTAATACACAGTATGGAGCGGGCTCAGAACGTGAGCCGGCTCCATACATCAACCGCCGCATCTTGACGGGCAATTAAGTCATAGTGCGCAAAGGGGTTAATGCACAGCGGATGGTTCAAAGTGAAAATTGCAATTTTCCACTGATACGCCATTTTAGTGCATAATATGTTGTGCCCAGTTTGTGCCTATGTAATCTGGGGGCATATGTAATCTGTGCGGAGTACATCAGGGTATATGTAATCTGTGCGGAGTACATCACGGTATATGTAAGCTGTGCGGGGTACATCAGGGTATATGTAATCTGTGCGGGGTACATCAGGGTATATGTAATCTGTGCGGGGTACATCAGGGTACATGTAATCTGTGCGGGGTACATCAGGATATAATAAGAGGGTATAATAATGGGATAAATAAATAATAATTCATAGATGTGTGGCCGGTGTCGCACTGATAAATGGCGCCCGATCTTATCCGCTTTTGGAACATTTTGCATCGCCATATTCTGAGAGCCAGAACTTTTTTATTTTTTCACCACCGGAGCCCTGTGAGGGCTTATTTGTTGCGGGACAATCTGTCGTTTTCATTGGTACCATTTTGGGGTACATGCGTTTTTTTTTTGTTTTTATCACTTTTTGTTCCATTTTTTTGCAATCCTGAGCAAAAAACAGGAATTCTGACACCGTTTTTTATGTTTTCTTTTTGCGGCGTTCACCGTACGCTATAAGTGACATTTTTACTTTATTCTGCGAGTTGGTACGGTTACGGCGATACCAGATGTATATAGGTTTGGTCCTTTTTTTTTTTTAGCGTTTGCACAATAAAATGACTTATTTATAAACAAAAAAAATTTCTGTGTCACCATATTCTGAGAGCCATAATTTTTTTATTTTTTAGTCAAAAAAGCTGTGTAAGGACTTGTTTTTTGCGGGACGGATAGAAGTTTTTATTGGTACTATTTTTGGGAACATGCAACTTTTTGATCACTTTTTATTCTTTATTTAGGGAGCGGTGGTGACCCAAAAAATTGTGATTCTGTCGTCGTTTTTTATTGATTTTTTTTTTTTTGGCGTGTTCATCGTGCGGGGAAAAGAACATTACAGTTTTATAGTTGGGGTCGTTACGAACGCGGTGATACAAAATATGTGTACTTTTTTAACGTGTTCATTTTTTTTCTATAATAAAAGTCTTATTATAGGAAAAAAAAGCATTTTGTGTTTATAGAACTTATAACTTTTATTTTTACACTTTTTTTTAAAACATTTTTATTACTTTTTTTTTTACTGGTCCCACTAAGGGACACTCAGACTTGCAGCTTTGATCGCTGCTAGAGTACATTACACTACACACGTAGTGTAATGCACTCCAACTGTCATTGTGACGTGACTGTCACACTGACAGGAAGCAGAGGAGGAACGGCCGGAGGCTGTTCCTCCGAGGCTTCCGTACATGGCAACCCGGAGGTCATTATCTGACCTCCGATTGCCGTGACAAGCATCGGTAGCCCCCACGATCACTTCGTGGGGGCTGCCGATATACTTCAAACTACTTAAATGCGGCGACGGCAATCCGTCGCCGCACTTAAGGGGTTAACTGCCGAAAGCAGCGGCGATGGTCCGCTGTCCGGCGAGACTGATGTCTCAGCTGTCTAGGACAGCTGTCAGCGCGCGTCTGTCACTCTGTGTTTACACAGAGTGACAGTTTGAAATGCGGACGAAAATGCACTTCCTGGTGCGGGAACTAGCAGCTGACCATGACGTTCATTTTCGTCCTTGGTCGTGAAAGGGTTAATGGAGCATGCGGTGTTTTATTTTATTTTTTTTTAAATTTTATTAGAAATACCTCGATCTTCTACAGGTATTTTTTTTTTTTTTTTTTTTTTTTTTCTTCTTAAGCTCCCATAGGATATGGACTGTGTATATGTGATCTGTACACCGATCCCAAATAAATATATATATATATATATATACTTTTTTTTATTATGTTTTAGGACTGTAGAATATGTTGTGTATATTTGTAATTAAATATGTGGGTGGTTGTTGTATCGTTTGTGGAGCAGATAGACACGCAATGTGTGGAATGTTAACACTGGGGGGGGGGGGGAAGGGGTGCCTTTCTGGTAGCAACGCCCTGTCTGAGCTGATCTTCACCTCCTGGTAGTATAACCTCCTGCAGACAGGGTGGTGGATGTTAGGAAACGTCTTGTCTGTAAGGATATATTTTAATTCTTTTCTATTTAGACGAGAGAGAGTAGATAAGGTCATTCTTCCTGTCATGGAGGTGAACACTTATTAGGTGGTTGCAGCAACAGGATATAAGACACATCCCTCCTACTTATAAAGTGATTAAAAAGGGATTTCTTAACCCTTCACATGGCCTAGACGCTAGCTTTCTGTCATTCCAATATAATGCTTGACAATTGGATTTTTACTATGAACATAAGCATGCATGTTTACTGTCATAGGATAAGGGGATAAACCACTGCCACACTCCTAAACTGGTGGCTTCTGCCAGTATTAGAGCTCCTTTTACCTGGCCTGTCGAGAGCCATGAAAACGAGCGTCGATCCACGAGACAGCTTGTCGACTGGCGCTTGTTTGCTTTTTTCACAAGGAGCTATGGGCGGTTATGTATGGGGACAAGCGATCATTACTACGATCGATCGTCCCCATACATTTGCATAGTCTCGGCAGCACATCTCCCTGTTTACTCACAGATGTGCTGATGATTTACGACTATTTTATTGGGTGAATTAACCGAGCAGGTCTGCTGATGATCAAGCGCTTGTTCATCGGCTGATCGTTGCCCTGTTTACACAGGTAATGATCGGGAGCATGCGTTCTATGAATGCTACTTTGCCCCATCATTGGCCAGTGTAAAAGGGCCTTAATGGTCTGCTTTACCAGAAGAGGTTTATGACCAGCGTAAAGAAAATCTATCACCTTTGTATCTTAATCCATTACACTGGCCTCATCTTGATTTTTTTTAATTTCCTATTTTTTTTTCTACATCATATTTTCAGATGCATTTTTTTTTTGTGGTTCTAGCGAATATGCGATGGGTGCTAACTCTGGGCATGTTGTAGACTTGTCCTGTGTAGCTTCTTCTCCAGTGCTGCTCCTATAAACCGGGTAGTAGCATAAGGTAGTGGAAATCTTTTTTTAAATCCCTTGTTGAGGAATGTTTTGATCTGGAGAAGAGTTGCTGGCCATGTGTCTACGACCTCATGCCTACGGCCATAATTTTAATCCGCTATTACGGACCGTAATTGCGGATCAACGTATGGACCCATTCATTTCTATTGCCCATGGACACCTTCCCGTATATAGTTACGGGAAGGTGTCCGGGTCATATAAATGACCCGCAAAAATTAGGACATGTCCTATTTTTTGATTTTTACGGACCTTGCTCCCATACATTATAATGGGGAACGGCCCTCATATGCGGGTAACGGTCTGCGGCCGGCCGTGCCCCTAATCACCTGCTGTCATTACAGGCACGGCTGTGTGCCTTACATATGAGAGATTCTCTATACTATGAAAAAACACTAGGGTTCATACTTGGTGGTTTTAAATGCTGTAAATGACAACAATATAAAGAATTCTCACAATGTGAGTTAAACACCGGAAGATAACAAGTTCTTAAGACCTGCTTTATTCTCTAGTCCTACATACCTGATAAAAACAAACGCTTGTCTTCTAGAGTGGAAAGTTAACGGATTTGGAGACTTGGTGTGTCTGGTTAATGGTAAATAAAGCCCAGACTTGTACACTGGTCGTCCAATTATCGGGCAAACGTATGTTCACGGAATGCTCGTTCCCGATAATTGCCCTGTGTAAACAGGGCAACGATCAGATGAACGAGCAAACGCTTGTTCGTTGGCTGATTGTATAGTTTTAAAAGGTGTAAATATTAACGTTGTCAGCAGCACATCTCTGTGTAAAGGGGAAGATGCGCTGCCGACATGATAGAAATGTATGAGGACGAGAGATTGGAGTAATGACCGCTCGTCCCCATCCATAGCTACGTGTGATAGGAGCAAACGAGCGCCGATCAACGAACTGTCTCAATTGCTACTAGACTTTTATCGTGTCCTGTCATATCTTGCAGAAAGACCTCCTCACTGCTTTTGAAGATGGGGACAGAAAAACATTCTTCGAGAAGTGGAATGAGCATGTCCCTCTGGAAACCCGCAGCAATGATCCTTTAGCACAGAAGCTAGAATTTTACCTACATATCCACTTTGCCATTTTTCCATTAAAGCACAACTTAGGTCGGATCGTAAGTCTGCAGATTTAATTTACATTTATTTTATTCTAGACCGTTTTCTTTTTATATTGTTTTATATTATACTGTTGCTAAAGCTGTCATTAACTATAAATTGTTGCCCGCTACATTGGTTAGTTTGGGTTCGATTCTGAATAAAGTGCATTTAATAAGAAACAAAATGTTCTATTCGCTCGTGGATAAGACCAGTGGGATCAGTAATGTGAAATCAATCATGTAAGGCAAATGTGTACCTCAAGCTTGTACACTATGTGGTGTAGACCTTTTTGGGCCTTCATGAACAAGTGATTTATCTTTTTTACAGTTTTTTTTTTTATTTTATTGAAAATACACTGTGCACAAGGTATGATAAACATAACATTTTGGGTGACATGCAAGAAACCCATTTTTTCAATGTAACATAAACATACAAACAACAACATCGATCTCCGTTACACAGTGAGAATAAGATTTGGTACATCCTTTTCCGGTATGTTACGGAGTATAACCATTACATTTATAGGAACAAAAGCAATGCAAATATAAACATCCCTGTTCTAAATATTTGTACAATCCAGGACTAATCTCGTCCAACCCCCAATCGAACCTCCCCCCCCCCCCCCCCCCCAGTTAGGACCCGCTACCACGTCCCTGCTTACTCAATTAAACCCCCAGACTGTTTAGGGAGGACCTGAGGTCACCTACATTAAACGATGCAAGAGGCGATGAGCACCAACTACCCCACACTTCCAGAAATTTATACGGACATCCCCGATGTTTGTATACTAGATTAGCGTAAGGTATTACTGAGTTGAGCAGTGATTTCCATTGTGGAACCGTTGGGTGAAGCTCTCCCATCCAACGAAGTGCAATAGCCTTCCTGGCCATGAATAGGGTCTCCCGTAGAAATATACCTTCATAGTGTGTCCAGGAGTTCGGTGGGAACAGACCCAACAAACATGGCCCAGGCTCACAGGGGACTCGTTTACCTGTTACTGATGAGAGAAAGTCCGTGACCTCTCTCCAGAATTTAGCTATTACCGGGCAGTGCCACACCATATGGTCAAAGTCTGCCCGACCATGCTGGCATCTTTTACAACTAGCCGAGGAAGATCTGCCCATATGCAATAGCCTGGTAGGGGTCATATAACATCTATGGATGATATATAGCTGCATCATTTTATTATTAGCCGCTGGTGAAACCGCAAGATGTGAAGACATTGCATCAAGCCAATCCCCCTCAGTCAGGTTCGGAATCATCTGAGTTCCACCGCACATCCAGCGTGTGCTAACCTTTGAGACAGCAGGAACGTGTAGACTACTGAAATCAGGCCCCGCAGGCCTTGTGTTCGAAGCACCCCTATAAGGGGTAGGGAAGATATCAAAGTCTGCGCGTGTCTGAATTGGGCCCTGAGAGCGTGGTGCAGCTGTACACATCTAAATGTATCCCTCTCTGGCACCTTGAATGTATCTTGTATCTCCCTTGCTGATAACGCGTGTCCATCTCCAGTACTCAAATGTTTCATTTGTGTCACCTCTAAACCCTCCCAGAATGCATGATCCTGAAATCCCAAAAAGTGAGGTAACCCATGGTTGGACCACAGCGGCAACTCCGCTACCGTATCTTTAAATTTCAACAGTGATTTTGCATGAGCCCACACCTGCTTCGCCAGTTTAATCAACGGTAACGTATGCTTAGGGCTAAAATCATGTGGTTCTAAAACGGGCCATAAGTTAGGTACTCTGAGAAAATGTGCTAGATGATCGGCATTGGGCAATGGATCATCCAACATCCCACCTAATATATATAAGTTGACCTGCCAAATAGTATAAAAACACATCCGGTAGGGCAGCTCCTGCCCTCTGTTTGGGCCTCTGCAGAGTGTCTATTTTGAGCTTATGTCTATTCTTTCCCCAGATAAATGGAGTAAATAGAGATTTGACCAAATTGAAGAACATTTTAGGAACCATTGTGTCCGCGTGTTCCAAGACATATAGCAATTTAGGTAGCACTACCATTTTAATTAGGTTGATTCTACCCGCTACTGATAATGGGAGTGATTTCCAGACTGCAAATTTATCTTTCAAATATGAAAGTAGTGGGTACACATTTATATCGTATGAGTGTGAACTATCCCTAGATATCCAAACTCCCAGGTATTTAAAACTATGCACCACTTGTAGACCCTGAAAATGTGAGCCCCACCCACAATTGTTAGAATGGAGAGGCATGAGATAGGACTTACTCCAGTTAACATGCAGGCCCGAAAAACTGCTAAACACCTCCATCAATCTCATAGCCCTAGGTAATGAGGCATTCGGGTTGGCCAGGAACCGCAGCATATCATCAGCGTAAAGTCCTATGCGGTCTTCTCGCGGCCCGATCCGAATGCCCTGAAAGGCCATATCTCTTCGAATCCCTATAGCCAGGGGCTCTATGGCAAGTGCGAACAATAGGGGGGACAATGGGCACCCCTGTCTCGTACCCCTATGAAGCAGAAAGGAGGGGGACAAAATCCCATTAACCACTATCGAGGCTCTTTATATATGATTGTAATCCATTTGCTAAAGGTAGTCCCGAACCCAAATTTCCTGAGCACATCACATAGGTATGTCCACTCTACAGAGTCAAATGCCTTTGCTGCATCCAAGGATGCCAGCGCCCAATCCTGCTGCTCCCACCACCCCATCTGAGTAACCACCTGAGCTCTACGAATACTATCCGAAGTAGATTTCCCTGGTATAAAACCTGTCTGATCAGAGTGTGTGACATCATTGATGACCCGCGCTAGTCTATTGGCCATTAATTTAGTCAGTATCTTATAGTCTATGTTAAGCAGTGATATGGGGCGGTAAGAACCACAATCCTCTGGGTTCTTGCCTGATTTTAGAATAACTACTATGGTAGCTTCTTTCATAGAATCCGCCAGGTCACCCGCCAATAAGCACGCCTCGAATAGAGAAAGAAGTTGGGCTGACATAACCTCAATGTATTGAATATATACTTCCAGAGGAATCCCATCCGGGCCCGAGGCCTTACCCTTAGTCATATCCAGTATACACTCAGAAATCTCCTCCGCTGTGAAGGGGGACTCTAGTAACTCACAACCCTCCTCCGACAACTGTGGAAACTGCATGTCATCCAAATATTTCCCCAACTCTTCCATTGAGTGCCCAGCCCTAGACGTATATAAGTCCCTATAGAAGTCTGCAAATTGAGCCACTATCTCCTGGGAGGTATGGACCAAAACATTCTGAGCATTGTGAATGTTCAACACTGGAGGAGACATGGTATTCTGTCTCACCACATGAGCCAAGAGTTTGCTGGATTGGTTACCCAATTCAAAAAAGGATTGGCCATTGAAGAAAATTCTACGGTCCGCCTTCTCCTGCAGTACTAAAAGATAATCTCTCCCCACCGAGAGCCAAGCCTCCCAGTTTTGTGGTGAGGGATCACCCACAAACACAGCCTCCAATTCTCCACACTTTCCCGCCAAATCCTTTTCCCTTTGGGCCAAGGAGCGCTTCACAAAGGATATTGATGATTTCAGGCATCCTCTCAAATACGCTTTCAGCGAATCCCATCGTAGTAACCCATTCTGCTCCTGCCTATGTGCGTCAAGAAAGACATCTAGCTGATCTGGGATCCTATCATTTGGTTTGATTAATTGGAGCCAAAAAACGGGTGAATTTTAAGGGCCCACCTCCGGTAGTGACAGTTGCAGGAGAATCGGACTGTGATCAGAAATTGCTCTGGGGAGATGTTCAATGCTTTCCATAGAAGTATATACAGAGGCCGTACCAATAATATAATCTATACGAGACAATGCATCAAATTGTGGTGTGTGACATGTGAATTCACGAAGTCCCATATGACTAAGGCCTCATGCACACGACCGTATTTTTTCCCACCCGTAAATACTGGCGTAAATATGGGTCCAGTGTCACACGTATTCCACCCGTTTTGCACCAGTATTTACGAACCCGTGCTCGTAAATATGGGTCCGGTGTCACACGTATTCCACCCGTATTTACGAGCACGTTTTTGGCGGCAAAATAGCACTGCACTAATCGGCAGCCCCTTCTCTCTATCAGTGCAGGATAGAGAGAAGGGACAGCCTTTTCTGTAATAAAAGTTAAAGAAATTCATACTTACCCGGCCGTTGTCTTGGTGACGCGTCCCTCTCTTCACATCCAGCCCGACATCCCTGGATGACGCGGCAGTCCATGTGACCGCTGCAGCCTGTGATTGACCTGTGATTGGCTGCAGCGATCACATGGCCTGAAACGTCATCCAGGACGTCGGGCCGGATGTTGAGAGGGACGCGTCACCATGGCAACGGGCGGGAGACCGGACTGGAGGAAGCAGGAAGTTGCCGGTAAGTATGAACGTCTTTTATTTTTATTTTTTACAGGTTTATACTGATCGGTAGTCACTGTCCAGGGTGCTGAAAGAGTTACTGCCGATCAGTTAACTCTTTCAGCTCCCTGGACAGTGACTATTTACTGACGTCGCTTAGCAACGCTGCCGTAATGAAGGGTGCACACATGTAGCCACCCGTTATTACGAGAGCTCTATAGACTTCTATGGACTGTCCGTGCCGTTATTACGGCCAGAAATAGGACATGTTCTATCTTTTTTAACGGAACGGGCACCTTCCCGTGAGAAAACGGGAAGGCACCCGTCGCCAATAGAAGTCTATGATCCCGTTATTACGGGTCGTGATTACGACCCGTAATAACGGGAGTTTTTACGGTCGTGTGCATGAGGCCTAACTCTCCATAGATCTACCCAACCTATTTCCTCCATTAATGAGGCTAATGGGGAGACACCTTGTCTTGCGTCACCCTCTCCCCTCAACAGGAACCGATCAATAGACTGATCCATTATAAGGTTCAGGTCTCCTAGGAGGATCACCCTGGCTTCTTGATATGCGGAAGCAAAGTAAACCGCCTCCCTAAGTAGTGCCAGAGACTCTGGCGGTGGGTTATATATCCCCATTACGACATAAGGTGTGGAATTAATGTTGGCGTGCACGAATACGTATCTCCCCTCAGGATCTATTCTGGTATGCAACACTTCCCACCTAAGAGTTCTATGTATTAATAGAGATACCCCTCTAGAGGCAGAAGTTCTAACAGAGTGTCTACTCCACTGAATCCCAGGGCTTACATAAAAACTGTACTGTGTCTGCTGTCAGATGCGTCTCCTGAAGACAAATTATATGTGGGTTCACTTTCTTAAGCACAGAGAAAATCATATTCCGTTTCCTTGCCCCTCACATTCCAGGACAAGAACTTAAGTGACGCCATACTTAGAAAACTCTATGTACCGATAACAGCCCTTCCCTCTCCCCCCTCCCCCTCCCCCTAGGTAGTGCCAGTCCCTGATATGCAGCTCTCAAAATGTAAGGTACTCGTCTGACAGTGTAAAACAGAGATCAAAAACTTGAACCACATAAAAACCCAGTTTGCCATCAGGAGCTCAAGAGCTATATACTATATATGAAAGGGGTAGCTTCCACCGCTAAGGAATATACACAATGGAATCACCAATCAGGCTGCGTACTCCAGCAGATTCCCCCCTATAATGTGCTTTACTGTGCCACAGAATTAGAGGAACAACAACCCGTTGGTCAGAATCCCCCTATTAACACTTCGGTAACCAACTACAATCACATATCGTAACAAGAGTAATATATGATCCGGATCCAGTCTGAGCTCCGGACCCCCTTATAGGCATATTACAGGAACATAAAGCATTATGAAAGGAAACTTTAAACATCGTCTCCCCCATGTATAACCTCTCCCCACATGCAAGACAGCAAATGACCGTTCAGGATACATATTCACCATTCCCACGCTTAAGTCCCCAAGAAAATCTTCATCTTGTACGCGACCTCTTATTCCTCAGCAACCATTCATCCGCCTCCTCAAGGTTGGCGAAAAATACCGCTCGATCTCCATCGACGACTTTCAGGCGGGCCGGATAAGCCATAGAATATGGAATTTGTCGGTCTCGCAGCTTTCATTTAATCATCTCAAACGATGCGCGTTGACGTTGTAGTTCCGGAGAGAAAACGGGGAAAATCGACACCGTGACGTTATCCACTTTAATAGCCCCCTTGCGTCTGGCTGCCTGCAGGACCAGATCCCGGTCCTTACAATTTAACAACCTCGCCAGGAATGGTCGAGGGTTCGCTCCAGGGGGTGGCGGCCTCGCCGGGACCCTGTGCGCTCTTTCCACCGCAAAAGCCTGCGAAAACACGGTATCTGGAAACTTATCTCTTAGCCATTTCTCTGTAAACTCGTCCGGGCGGGATCCTTCTGCTCGTTCTGGTAGGCCTATGATGCGAAGGTTGTTCCTCCTCAGCCTGTTCTCCAAATCATCCGCTTTCTGGCGCCATAAATCCACCTTGCCAGAGAGGTCCCGAAGTGTGTGGGGTATATTAGCTGTACGGTCCTCCAGATCCGCCAACCTGGTTTCAGCATGTGCGACTCGGTCCCTCAAGTTGTGCAAATCCTGCCTCAAGAGACCCACATCCACCTTAACCTCCTCTATTTTTGTTGTGACCGAGGTCTTGGTCTCTAATATCGCCGCCAGCAGCGTCTCCGATACTTGCTGCAATGTCAGTCCAGGCTGTGCTGTTACCTCAGCCGCAGGGAGTGACTCCGTCTGCCCTCCAGAAACTTTTGCCGGCCCTTCTGCTCCATGCTGTGAGGACTCGCCGCAGGCGCCATCTTGGACCGCACCCCGGGCAAACTCCTTCAACTTCTCCGCAGCTCCTGTCGCTTTTGACGGACCCATTTTGCCCCTTGTGGGTCTCTTACCCTTCCTCCGCAAGTTATAAGGAATGGTGGCCACAGTGATTCCTCCGCAGGATAAATAATAGGGGTCTCTGGTCAGAGCCGAAGTTCCGTGCGACCGCTCACATCAGTGCCTGGCCACGCCCCCACAGTTTTTTTTTTTTAGTTTTTTTTTTTTTTTTATCGCATTCCAAGAGACCTAACTTTTTTTTTTACGCAGACATAGTAAGGGCTTTTTGCGACACGAGTTGTGTTTTTTGATGGAAGCATTTTGGCCCACATATAACTTAGCGATTTTAACTTTTATTACACTTTTTTTTTTTTTTTTTTTTTTTTTTTCGGGAAGGGGAGGAAAAAAGCAATTCCACCTTACTTTTTTGCATCTCAAATTTACGTAGTTTACTCTGTGCTATAAATGACATTTATTCTTTGTGTCTTTACAATTATTGCAATACCAAATATTTTATATATATATATTTGTGTGTGTTTTACTACTTCTGCAGAATAAAAAACTAAAAACTCTGTTTTAAAGTATTTTTATCGCTATATCCTGAGAGCCATATTGTTTTATTTTTTTTTTTGCCGGACGACTTTTTGATTGCTTATTTTTTATTTTTTACACCGTTCACCATGCGGGTTAAAGAACGTGATAGTTTTATAGTTTGCATAGTTACGGACACGGCGATACCAATTATGTGTAGCCTTTTGGTTTTTATAATAAAGCACTTTGTAAGGGAGAAAAAAATGGGTTTTTATATATTTATTTTTTTGTATTATAAACTTTATTGATCGGTTTGTTTGTTTTTTTTTCGTATTTTTAAAAAAAAATGTTTTTGTCCAACTTAGACTTTACTGTGCGATCGTTTGTTTGCTTTTATATTAGATTGCAATACTTCTATATTGCAGTGTATTATTCCTGTCAGATGTAAAGATGACAGGTACAGGGCTTAATAGGCATACACTGGTGGCAAACCTGGGCACCTGTGTTAGGCCCTGGCTTCCATCG